>NC_091480.1:29292337-29892337 GCF_036971445.1 Narcine bancroftii | reverse complement strand
TTCCATACCAGTGTGTAGTCTGGCCGCTTCATGATCTCCTGCTTCTGTTCAATGGCAGTCAGCGTGTCAAAAAAGTCATTGTTACCTCCATGATCGGTCCTGTTACAGGAAAGATATATTTATTAAAAGCATCTGAATCAGCCTGGAAATTGTCCATAATTAAGGAAATGATAGATTACATAGTAGAGCTTAGGCAGAGTCAACTTGGTTTTATAAAAAGTAAATGGTTTTTAGCAGGAATAAAGGATTGGAAAACAGAGATTTTAAAAAATATCAGTTTCAGGTTGGCATCAGAAACTATTGGAGTACAATCAGGATCTGTGTTGGGTCCTCACCAGGTAAAACGGCATCAGATAAATGGGAGCCTCCTGCACAAGAACTGGCAAGTGTTCAGGGTCACCATGTAAGTGTGTAGGGAAAAGACAGTAATGATCAGGGAACCTTGAATACCAGGAAAATAAAAGAAACAAATGATAGAAATAGACATCAACAGTCAAGAAATTCCAATGAGGACTACAGAAGAATACATTAGAAAGAAATTATGATGGCAAAAAGAGACCATGAAATATCCATGCCAGGCAAGATTAAAAAGAATTCTCAGTCTTTCTATATATTAAGAGCTCTTTTACCCAAAGGGTACATGTGTGTGGAGCCATGCAATGTGGCAAGGTCCTCGATGAATACTTCTCATTTGTATTCACCCAGATGGGGAGGATAGTGAAGGGAGAGATATGTTGATTGCTTCGACCATGTAAGTATTAAGATGATGGAGGTGTTAGATATCTTGAAGATGAGATCCATCACAGAATGCTACGAAGAACAAAGGGGAAGAGAGCTGATGGAGATTTTTGCAGCTTCATTAGCCACAGACTAGGTACCAGAAGATTGGAAAATAGCTCATTATATTCCTCTTTTTTTAAAAAAAGAAAATGCAGTAGGGATAAGCCAGATAACTACCAGTGAGCTTTGCATCAGGAAAATCGTTGGAGAAAATTCTGAGGGGCAGGATTTATATTTACTTGGAGAGATGGGGAATCGGCATGACTTTGTGAGGGGAAATCCTCCCTGTTCATTTGATTGAGTTTATTGAGGAGGTAACCAAGGGGATTGGTGAAAACTAGATGATAGGTGTTGTCTGTATGGACTTGGATGTGATTCTAGGAGGAATGATTAATAAGCTTGCAAATAATATGAAAATTGGTGGTGTGTGGATAGTGAGGAAGGTTGTTTAAGTCTACAGCTTAATGCAAATTCTTTGGAAAATTGGGCAGAGCACTCGCAGATGGAACTTAATTCCCCAGCAAGTGTGAGCTGATGTACTTTGGGAAATCAAATAGTGGTAGGATGTTTACAGCAGGGGTGCAGTGCTGCTGGCGCTCAGTGGAGAGCCGCACTGGCACCTCAATGGGCCACTCTAGGCATCTCATGGGGCAGCTCCAGCACCTCCTTGTCATAGTTTTTGGTGAGCTCTGGCACCTAAGAAAATTAGCACTGCACGTCCTGGTTTCCATTAAATTGTAGCCCACTGAGAAATATTCATGATCAGGGAGATCTAGGGGCCAATCCACAGTTCCCTGAAAGTGGCAACATAGATAATTAGGTTGGTGCATATGCCAGATGATAAACTTGCCTTCCTGGTCAAGGCATGGAATAAAATAAAAGATTCTTTTCAAAATTGGGCAGAACACTTGCAGATGGAACTTAATTCCCCAATAAGTGCAAAGTGATGGACTTTGTGAGTCTGGTTAGACCACACTTAGAGTAGTGATATAATTGTGCAGAGGATGTGGCCTGGAATGGAGAACTTTAATTACAGGGAGAGATTTGATAAGCTGGGCTTGTTTTTGGAGTGGAGGAGGCTGAAATGGGAGGCAGAGAAAGGGCAGATAATCAAAAATGAGGGTATCATTCTCAAGTGAACAGCGGGAAATTTAAAGAGAATTTGAGGGGAATTTCTCAGCAGGCTGATTGATGTCTGGAACTTGCTGCCAGAGGAGGTGGAGCAATCAGATACAATGTTATATTTAAGATGTACTTAAGCAGATACTTAAATAGGCAAGGCATAGAATGAGAGTGCTAATGCTGGCAAATGGGATGAGTGAAGATGGGCATGGAAGTGATGGGCTGAAGGGCCCGTTTCTGTGCTGTACCCCCTCTATGCCTGTATGGCATTATGACCCTATTCACAATCTATATAAGTGATTTAGAAGGCGGTAAAGAGCGAAAAGTCAACAGGTTTGCTGAGGTACAAAGAAATGGGGGAAGTGACAAGGAAAACAGATTTGGGAAGGGATGTAAAGGTTCAGTGACCAAGCAAATGATAACAGGTGGAGTACAGTGTGGGAAAATATGGGTATCTTTTTTGATTAAAGAGTTGTAAGGCAGAAAATTATTTAAATCATGTTAGATCATTAATTGTCAGTGTGTGAAAAGAACTAGAAGTCCTTGTACAAATTGCACAAAATGCTAGTGTAAACAAATTAAAATGGCAAATTGAATGTTGATTTTTTTTGAGAGGGATGACATACTCAACTATAAAGGGGTTTGGTGAGTCCACACCTTATGTACAGCATTGGTTCTTATTTAGGAAGGACATACTTGCATTAGAAGCAACACATTAGAGGTTCAATAATTGATTCATATGATAAGGAATCATCCTAAAAAAAAGGCTAAGCAATAATTTAAAATAAATATTATGCGGGCCCTTGAAAGTTTGAAGTAGAAATATTCTGCAGATTAGGCTGCATCTGTGGGGAGAGAAGCAGAGTTAAAGCTTTAGGTTAATCAGAACTTTTTATGGACTGAGCAGAATGAGCCAGTGATATTTGATATGTAGAGGAGTAAGTGGTGATCTCACCGAAATACGTTCAGTTCTAAGCAGCTGAGCTGAGGACATTTCCCTCAGTGGAAGAGCCTGGAACTAAGGAGATTGTCTCAGGATGAAGGTTTGGCCACGAAAGAGGAGGAATTATTTCTCTCTGAGGGTGGTGAACCTTTGATATCTCTACCCCTGAACATTTTAGCGTGTCCCAATTCATTTCTGTGGCGAACTTCCACCCTAATATCCATCTCAAAGCAATGCATAAAATGTACCAGCCATTTATTTTACCTTTCACACCTTTAAAATCCCTCCTACCTCTCCCCACCCGAGCCCTTTTGGTAACTTAAATGTCACCTTGTTGCCACTGAGTGATCAAGTATTTTTGAGGAGGAGGGAGAGATAATATTTGAATTTTGGGAAGTCGCAAATCATGATAATTAAGCAGGAAAATTGCAGTGAGGCCAAAGATTGAATCGGGTCCTGATGCAGGGTCTCGAGCTGAAACAGTGACAATTCCTCTCCTTCCATCGATGCTACTTGACACGCTGATTTCCTCCAGCCGTTTGTTTTTTCATCTGAGATCAGCAATGATCTCTTCGAGTGAGAGAGGATAAGGCTTGAAGGGCGAACAATTTCATGTGTTCTTATTTCCCTATCTGAAGTAGATATGGAATTCGCACTGAATGCTGTTGCCTTCCCATATATAGGTGAACGCCAACATTGAACCCCTTCCTCCATGAAGATACTGGCTTCTCCAGTACACAGACTCTTTTCCATACTGAATTTTGACCAACACCTCCCCTTGTACCTACACAGTGCCCACACTGACTTCTGATGCCCCTATTACAGACACAGGTACACAATGAATATTGATCCAACTGCAGTACAGACATTAATGAAGGTTGTGGCCATCTTTGACACTAACACTGTTCCATTACTGAAAATGACTCAAATACTGATTTCAAAATCTTCAGATGGATAGAGATCCCCAGATATTTTGGAACCACATTCATTCAGTTACGGAAAACTGTTTTGACATGTATATAGTAAAGAGAAGGGTGGGGGAATTGCAGACAGGTGCTTTGAATACTAATCAGGTTACGGTTTGGAAATATTCTTGAGCCATGGACCTGTTGCTAGGAGACCATCAGTTAAAGATCATCCTGATCCTGATGGCCAGATTCACTAGATAAGCAAGAAAAACATTGGAAGGGTAGATAGATAAGGGGAGAGGGGGGGGAGAGAGGAGAGAGAGAGAGAGAGAGAGAGGGAGGGAGGAGAGAGAGAGAGAGAAAGATGCACTTATGCACTTACAGATATACCATTAGGGAATGGAGGAAGAAGCAAAACCAGGAAGGGACAAATGGGAATTAGGTCAAAAAGGACAGACAGGAACAGGCAGCTGGAAGTCATACAGTTAGGATGTGTTCATGCAGGCTGGTCTCCCAGGTGACTGCCACAAGCTGTGTTTTCCAGCCACTGATTTCCTCCCACTCTTTCATCCCAGTGCTCAACCAAACTCCACATGCACTTTGACCATTATCGTTCTCGGTTATGATGAGACATAACAAATGGGAGCCGAGGATGTAGAACAGTACACCACAGGTACAGGCCCTTTGACCCATGATGTCTGTGTTGAACATGATGCCCAAATTAAATTAAAACCCTGCTGTTGGCACATGACATTTACACATCACTATTCCCTGTGGATTCATGTGCCTATTTAGAAGCCTCTTAAATGCTATCATTGTATCTGATTCCCCACAATCCTGGGATCCTGTTCCAGATACTCGCCCCTCATTGTGTATATATAAAAAAATACTCTGTACATCTCCGTTAAACTTTTATGCCCTCATTTTAAATCCATAGTATGTGACATTCTTACCCTGGGAGAAAAATGTCTGACTATCTAGCCCACACATGTCAAACTCTGGCCCGCGGGCCAAATTTGGCCTGCGATATAATTATATTTGGCCCGCAAGATCATATTAAATATATATTAGAGTTGGCCCACTGGCCGCAGCGCCAGTATACTGCATGCACACTGAAGGTGAAAATGAAGACGCCGGAGGTGTGGAGGGATCTCAGAGTCCCGAATCCCGGGGATCGGAGCGCTGCACTCAGCCCGCCCGGCTCCCGGACACACAGACGCGGCTGGAGTTGGGGAACCATCCTCGCTGGGTCTGCGCTTCAGCGGCGACGCCGGACCGAACGTCTCGTTGGCGATGCCTTCCCCCTCGCTCCATGCGCGGCGGACCCTGCCTCCCGCTCCTTTTGTTGGAGACGAGCCCGGCACCGTGAGATCGCAGTTTAATCCCTCTCCAACCATGGGAGGGGGGTGGGAGCAACGCGCTCTTCTCAGCCAACTCCTCCACCGCCCCGGACGCCGGCGTTTCAACGGGAGGTTCGGGTGCCTTCATCAGGCGACCGACCTGTTGGTCCATGACAAGTGGAGAGCGTACAAACTCCACACAGACAGCACCTGAACTCGGGTGAACGTGGAGCTGTGACCCCACATTCCACATCAGGACTGTGTGGAAGATTGGGAGCAGTGAGACGGAAGCTTATTTTGTTCCTGTGATTTAAGCCTTTCTTGGGGTGGTGGGGGGGTCCTCTCTGACCACTTGCCTAACAATTAACCTAATCAGATGTGGAGTTACCACAATACAACAGTTCTCAACCTTTTTCTTTCCACTCGCGTCCCTGTGCCATTGGTGCTCTGTGATTAGTAAGGGATTGCTTAAGGTGGTCTGTGGGTGGGAAGAAAAAGTTTGAAGACCACTGCTTTAATCATCCCTCATTGACTCGTCATGTGCACGGTTTCAGAGCTCCAAAGGAAATGGGCCAGTGACAATGACAATGAAAGAGTTTATCCAAAACTATTATTAAACATTTATTTTAATAAGAGAAAGTTTAACATTACATATGTTGAAAGAAGAGAAAACATGCAGATGTTGTTGAAAATTTTCAATAAATATTTAGTTCGGCCCTCGACTTAGTCCAAGTTTTTAATTTTGGCCCTCCGTGAATTTGAGTTTGACACCCCTGATCTAGCCTCTTATAATTTTATAAACTTCTATCAGATTCCCACTCAAGCACTGTGCTCCACAGAAAACAACCCAGGTTTGTCCAGCTTCTCCTTTGGTTCTGATTTCAGATTTATTGTCAGAGTACATACATGACATCACATACAACTCTGAGCTTCCTTTTCCTGTGGGCACAGCAAAATTACCACCAATTAGTAGTGCAAAAATAATCAGTACTCAGCGTAAACATGTAAATGAATAAAAGAATTGTAAACAGATAACAAATGTAAACAAACTGCAATAAGAGAGAACAAAAGAAAATCAATAAAATGCACAAGAATCTTTAAATGAATCTCTGATTGAGTTTATCATTGAGGATTGTGATGGTGGAGGGGTAGCAGCTGTTCCTGAACTTAGTGGTCCAAGTCTTGTGGCACCTATACTACTTTCCTGATGACAGCAACAAGAACAGACCATATGCTAAGTGGTGTGGGTCTTTAATGATTGCTGCTGCCTTCTGACGGCAGTGTTCCCTGTAGAGGTACTCAATAGTGGGAAGGGTTTTGCCTGTGATGTCCTGGGCTGTGTCCACTATCTTTTGGAGGGATTTACACTCAGGGGTATTGGTGTTCCCATACCAGACCACGATGCAGCTGGTCAGCATACTTTCCTCGGTAGAAATTTGCCAGGGTTTCTGGTGTCGCACCAAACCTCCGCAAACTCCTGAGGAAATAGAGGTGCTGACGTGCTTTCTTCACGATGCCATTGGTGTGTTGGGTCCAAGAAAGATCCTCTAAGATAGTGACTCCCAAGAACTTAAATTTGCTCACCCTCTCCACCTCCGATCCCCCAATCATCACTGCGTTGTATACCTCTGCCTTTCCTTTCCTGTAGTCAACAATCAGCTCCTTATTTTTGGTGACATTGAATGCCAGGTTGTTGTTGTTGGGGCACCATTCAGTCAAGTTTTCAATCTCCATCCTGTAAGCTGACTCATCCCATCCTTATACAACCCACTACCATGGCAACTTTGTAGATGGTGTTATGGTCATGCAGAGCTACATAGTTGTAGGTGTAAAGTGAGTAGAGCTAGGGGATAAGAATGCAGCCTTGTGGTGCTCTGGTACTGATGGAGATTGTAGAGGAGAAGTTCTTACCAATCTTCCCTGGTTGTGGGCTAGAGATGAGGAAATCCAGGATCCAATTACACAGTGAGGTGTTAACTCCCAGGTCTTGGAGTTTGCTGATCAGTTTTGAGGGGATGATGGTGTTAAGTGCTCAACTGGAGTCAATAAAGAGCATCCTGATGTATGCACCTTTGATGTCCAGGTGTTCCCGGGCTTTGTGTAGAGCCAATGAGATGGCATCCACCATAGACCTGTTACTACAATAGGCAAACTGGAATGAATCCATGTCACCGCTCAGACAGGAGCTGATATGCTTCAACACCAACTTCTCATAACACTTCATCACTGTTGATGTGAGTTCTACTGGTCCATAGATCCTCATAGATCTCTTCAGTACCCTTTCCAGAGTGCCCATGTCCTTTCTGTAATTGGTCGGACACAATTGCACACAATTTCCCAGGCAGGAGGAGGCTAAATTGATATATTGAACTATCCTTGAGCCGCTATGGAGCAGGTGCTGAAACAATTCATGGCACAGTGGGGCAGGAAGATCCATGATGAAGGAATATTTGAGAGTCAGGGTGGTGTGTGATTTGGAGGGAACAAGAAAGTCTCAGTGTTCCCATGCTGTTATCTCTTTGGGCATTATAGGTCACAGGTCTCAGATAGAAAGATAGAGATGACAGATGAATTAAACAGACATCTTATAACAATTTTCACCCTGGAGAATCCAAATAAAATCTCAGATATGACATTAACTTGGAAATTAGACAGGAGGGAAGACCCAGCAAAATGACAATCATCTGCTGGGTTCATCCCATGATATTAAAACAAATATCTAATGAAATAGCTGAAGTGTTGGTCTCAGTTTTCCAAGATTCAAAGGATTTAATTAAACTGGAAATTAGCAAATTATTTAAAAAGGGAAGAAGACTGTTAGCTTGATATCTGCCAGAGGGAGAATGCATGAAACTGTTATTAAAGACCTTATAGAAGGGGACTTGAAAGTAATCAGGCAAAGTCAACATGGCCTTTTGAAAAGGAATTGATGTTTAAGTGATTTATTGCAATCCTTTGAAGAAGTAACACATACCTTGGATAAAGGGGTATTGGTAGATATAGTGTAGTTAGATCTCCAGATGGAATTTGATAAGGTGCCACATCAAAGCCTATAGCAGAAAATAAAAGTTTGTGGTGTAGGAGGTGATATACTGGCATACATAGAAGATTGGCTAGCCTGAAGAAAGTGGGCAGACATAGATCTTTCTCTGATTGGCAAGACTATGTGTCACGGGAATCATTGCTGGGAACTTTTACACATCATACAAATGACTTGGATTATGGCATTGCTACATTTGAAAGGAAAGTAAGTTGCGAAAAGGACATGAAAGGGCTACAGTAGGATATTGCTAAGAGATCTGAGCTGTGGAGAGATCTGTTGTCTGGTGCAAAGTTTTCAAAAGGCTAGTAGTCATTATAAAAATGAACAGAATGGGAAAGTTTGCTGTGAGGGGAATTGAGTCCAAATGTTGGGAGGTTATGGCTGGAGTACTGGATTTGGTATTGATATCCCTATTGAAAGATACGTTAGAAGTAGATTGAGAAGGTTTTCTACACTAATACCATGAATGGGCAAGTTGTTATAAGCAAAGAATGGATAGGCTACTGGAGCTTAGAAGAATGAGAGGGATATTGATTAAAACACTTAAGATGCTTAGGGGCAGATGTAGAGAGAATTATTGTTTAAAAGATAAGGAGTCACCCATTTAAGACTGTGGGGAAAAGGATTTCTCTCAGAGGGTCTCAAGTCTTTGGAATTTCCTTCATCAAGAGGTGTTGGAAATAGAGTCTGAATATTTTCAAGGCAGAGATTTATTCTTGACAAGTGAAAGGGTGAAAGATTACTCCAGGTATGCCAGAAATCAAATTTGAGGCCTTGGTCCAATTCGCCATGACCTTATTAACTGGAGGAGAGGCCCACTGCTGTTCCTCATTCCTCTCATTGTTTGTTCATATGAAGTTGCTGAATATAATTAAGCCTCAGATGCTGAAAGATTCCTGCATCAATATCCTGGACTGAAAATATTGGACTCAGGCAATCACACAGCATTCTTACTGTGCTTGACCATGTGTCCACTGACTTACATTTCAACAGGGCTTTGTGGTGCTCTCTGCCAAAAGCTGCCTCACTCACTCTCACCTCACCTCTGGAATTCAGCTCTTTAGTCCAAGGCTGAGATTAAGTCTGGTTCTGAACGGTTCTGGTGACAAACTGAACATCTGAGGACGATGAACAACATTTTCCATCACTTTGTTGAGATTTGGGTGAGAAAGGTCTGAATAGACTCTTTAAACAGGACAGTTCTGGGCAATTCTTTCTGCAAGTATTGATCATGTGTAATTGTACCGTTAGTGCTTGACTGGAGACAGCCTTCTTGGAACATTGTCAAATTCTGTTACCTTTCCTGCGTTCAGTATTCTCAGCTGTCTTTCAGTCTGGGAGCATCAGGAGGTGGATTATTCACTCAATATTTCCATTTAAGGATGATCACAAATACTTCAGCTTTGTCTCACGAGCTGGGCTCCTTCATCACTGAGGATGGGGATGTTCTGGAGTCTTCTCTCACTAGCTCGCTGCAACAATTGTCTGCAATGATTTAAAACTTGATTTGGTAAGATCACAGAGATTTGATGTGATCTGTCAATGGCAGAATTGCTGTGACTGTTGCACCCAGTGTGTGTGGTTGTGCACTGGAACTTGACCCAGCTGGGAGCCTCATTGACATCTTTATCCTACTTCTACTTCATATATAGATTTCAGATTTATTTTCAGAAGCCATGAAGTACACGACATCTCAAAAATCCTGGGATTCTTTTACTGAATGGGTGAGACAAAATTACCACTCATTGGTAGTGCAAAAAAAAACTGTACTCAATGTACACATGTAAAGAAATGTAAATAAACTGACTGTGCAATACAGAGAGAAAGAAAATCAATAAAGTACAAATGTAAGAGTCTATAAAGGAGTCCCTGATTGAGTTTCTCCAATTAAGCACTTTTTCCATTTTGAGTCAGCTTACAGGATGGAGATTGAAAACTTGACTGAATGGTGGCCCAACATCAACCTTGCACTCAATGTCACCAAAATTAAGGAGCTGATTGTTGACTACAGGAAAGGAAAGGCAGAGGTATACAACGCAGTGATGATTGGGGGATTGGAGGTGGAGAGGGTGAGCAAATTTAAGTTCTTGGGAGTCACTATCTCAGAGGATCTTTCTTGGACCCAACACACCAATGGCATCGTGAAGAAAGCACGTCAGCACATCTGTTTCCTCAGGAGTTTGCGGAGGTTTGGTGTGACACCAGAAACCCTGGCAAATTTCTACCGAGGAAAGTGTGCTGACTAGCTGCATCGTGGTCTTGTATGGGAACACCAATACCCCTGGGCGTAAATCCCTCCAAAAGATAGTGGACACAGCCCAGGACATCACAGGCAAAACCCTTCCCACTATTGAGTACCTCTACAGGGAACACTGCCGTCAGAAGGCAACAGCAATCATTAAAGACCCACACTGCTTAGCATATGGTCTGTTCTCGTTCCTGCCATCAGGAAAGTAGTATAGGTGCCACAAGACTTGGACCACTAGGTTCAAGAACAGCTGCTATCCCTCCACCATCAGAATCCTTTTCCATAACTATGTTGAAGCTAAGGCAGTGTGGTCACCCTCACCAAAATGCTCCCCCACTGAGAAGTCCACCACTTGACCAGGTTCATTCCCCAGAGCCAGATCCAGTATGGCCTCTCCTCTAATTGGCTGGTCCACATACTGTGTCAGGAATCCTTCTTGTACACACCTGACAACTATCCCACTTGCAGACAGTAGGTGCCAGTCAATAATAGAGAAGTTGAAATCACCCATAATTACAACCCTGTATTTCCTTCACCATTCCAAATCTGCCTGCTTATCGGCTTCTCAGTGACCCGATGGCTATTTAGGGGCCTATCGACCATTCCCAGCACAGTGATAGCTCCCTTCCCATTTCTGACTTCCACCCATATCAACTCAGTGGACACTCCCTTAGCAGCATCCTCCCTTTCTACAGCCGTGATACTATTCTGACCAGTAATGCTACTCCCTCCACTTTTCTCCCATCTATCCTATTCTTTTTAAAACACCTAAACCCCTGGTACCTGCATCAGCCAATCTTGCCCTTCCTCCAGCCAAGTTTCAGTAATGGCCACAACATCATAGTTCAACGTATTGACCCATGCTCTAAGTTCATCCCCTTTATTCCTAATAATAGCATTGAAACAGACACATTTCAAACCCTCTGACTGGGTACCTTTATGTTTTATCCCTTGCCTCTTCAACTCAGAGCACATAGCACCACTAATCCTGCTTATTTGCAGTGAGGTCCCTGTGGTAAATCACTGTATATATGTTTGTATGTGCTTTATATGTTTCGATGTACTAGGCCATCCCCTTGGCTGACTGTGCCTGAGCTTCCTCCCACTGGCCCCTAAATAAAGGCAACTGTGTCACAGCCCCCTCCTCAGTCCAGGACAGTCGACTATGTTGGACGGACATCCATTCTGTTGCGAATAAAAGCCCATCAGTTTCTCTACAACTTCTAGTCTGTGAAGTTATTGATGGTGCCTCAGTCCCATTCCCTCATCCTGTTGGTTTCCCAGATACAGATGATTTCCAGTAAAAATCCCTGATCCTGCTGTTTCCTGGTGTGTGTGTGGTGAAGAGCTGTGTTGATACAATAATTAAGTCTCATTCTCTGCATTCACCAGGCACCTCTTTCATTTAGGTTGTATGAGCGCAAAAAGGGGAATTTGAAAACAGGAAGAATTATAGTGGCAGGGGAAGTGGAAGAAGAGGTTGGTATAGAGAGCTGGTTGTGAAATCAGAGGTTTCAACTCTGCTATTGCAAAGCTATTAAAATAAGTTCAAATATTTTAGTTTCATATAATCAAGGAGAGAGCCACTGATCAATATCAAACATTTGAGAGGGGATTTATGAAATTGAACTTAAGCTCCTCAAAGATGGTGAATGTAATTGTGCAAAGTCATGAATTTAGCTGATGTCTTTTTAGAGCATGAATTATATATCTCCCATTGAGATTTGTAAGTTACCAGCAATGTCAATTATCAAACTTCCCTAAGAAATAATAAGTATATACTTTTCTGGATGTGTTTACTTACAATTATTGAATGTCTTCATTCCTGTATTAATTAAATTTGAAGCCATGTCAATGTGGGCTGAATCTTTGATGAAGTTGTTAGGTGGAACAGTATGTCCCCCTCTCCTGAACAACATCACAGACTCCTGTTAATACCCAGAAGCCTTTGTAATTTAAAGGTGAAGAGAGATGACATAACAACAATTTGTATGTATGTGAAGTGTTGTTCATATTGCAAGTATATCGCAGGGACCGAATCAAAATGATGCACAGGATCCAGAGCTAAAGTTTCCAATTTTCAGTACAAAATGAGGAATTAAAAGAATTCTCAGCATAGAGTTTAACGTTTAACAAAGCCTACTGAAAGGATCCAGGCAAACAATTTCCTGGAGAACATAGTGAGAGGTGAGCCAGGAAGGCTGAAACACTCAAAGCAGAATGCCTCACTCCACCCTGAAAACTAGGCATGTTGTTGGATGCAGCAAGGTCCATGTGTGAACTGCTGTCTTCCAGTTTACCTGCAGGGAATGAGCATCATCTCTGGGCTTCACCCCAGCTTTTGAAATTCAAATTCTCCGCCCTGGACACAAGCCCGTCTACTGGCCTCTGCTCCCTATTTAGCCCCTCCTGCTGCTCTACAGAGAAGAGGAGGAAAATCTCATGAAGTGGTGTGAGACTAACAACCTGAGTTTCAATGTGGATAACGAAGGAGATGATCGTGAACCTCAGGAGGACCAGGAACTGCCACCTTCCACCTCACATCAACAACTCTGTAGAAGAGAGAATGGAGAGCACCAAATTCCTTGAAGTTCACTTAACTCCAGTTCCGAGAGCTCAGTGGTTAGAACACTGGTCTTGTAAACAGGGGTTGCAAGTTCATTCCTCGCTGGGGTTTCATTTCTGTGGTGGGAACTTGACAAAGTGACAACTCTCTGTCTTACGGCAGGCAAAAGTTAAAGAATTTCATGTATGTTAAATTCTAAATGTAGTATTACGTGTCAATAATGGGTCTTTTACCTAATTAGTGACCTATTGCAGACACTCAACATCTCCCCACTTGTCAGAAGGACACAACAGTCACTGCTTTTCCTGAGAAGACTGAAGCGGGCAAGTCTACCGGCCACCATTATGTCAAACTTTTATAGGAGCTCTATCAAGAGCATCATGGTTGGCTGCATCACAGTGTGGTGTGGTGGCTCCCAAGAAATGGATTGGGGGTCAATCTGCAGGACCATCAGAGAGGATCACTGGAGTCACCCTTCCCCATCACCAATGCCCCCCCCCCCTCCATATGATCTACCAGGATCGTTATCTGAAGAGGGAGTGCAAAATCCCTTCCACCCCTCACACAGCATCTTTCAGCTGTTCCTGACAGAAAGAGATACAGGAGTATCAGAGCCAGTACCATCAGGCCGAGGAACAGATTCTTCCCACAGGCAGCGAGAACGCGGAACAACCAAAAGAACTGTTCGCACTAACCATCCGAGACTCTCATATTCATGAAACAATATTCATTTATTTATTTTTGTATGGATGAATATTTGTCCATGTCAGATTTCCAGCGACAGCAAATTTTGGCACGAATTGGACGTGGTGTAAAGTTGAGATGGAGTACAGGTGGAAATAACAAATAGATATAGTTACAGGCAGAGGTGGAGTGCAGGGAGAGGTGGAAGTTGGGATGAGAAAGTTCACATGGGAACATGGAGGTAGAGTATGGGCAGACACAAATCTGAAGTGAGTACAGGTGATGAGTTTGGGAGATATACAGGTGGGAGTAGAGTAGGCAGAAGTGAGTACAGGTACAGATGGGATAGGAGGTGATTTACAGGTGCAGATAGAATGCAGGAGAAGATAATATACAGATGAAGATACAACGTGACTGACACTCATTATTACAATTTAAAGTAGTACATCGAGCTACTTCTCCAAAGTTTGATTGGCTAAATTCTATTCTAATATTTCTTCAAAATGTGACTGTAAGACTGAAGAAGGCACGGTGTTTCATATGTTTGGGTCTTGTTTTTCTCTTTCCATCTGCTGGGAAAGTATTTTTCCCACCTTGTCTTTCGTTCTTAATATTCATATGACTCCTGAAACTTTTCTTGCCCTGTTTGGAATGAGTAAGCCAATTGAGTTTAATTTGTCTGGGCTACAATCCCATATAGCTGCCTTTACACTCTTTATCACAAGAAGAGCTATATTAGTGAGATGGAAGGATGCTTTCCCTCCTACTATCAGATGTGATGACATCCTCGACTTTGGAAAAAAATTAGATGTTCTAAGACTGAAATGAACTTTAACATTACAAGGGAGCGGTTAATTATTAGTATAATTTTTACATATTATGTCTTTTTTATTTTTTTGTCTTTTTCAATGTAACATTGGTTATTTGTAGCCATATGTTATAGAATATCTACTTTGTTGGATACTTATTATTACCTATGTATGCTTTACTTACAAAATTCAATAAAAATATTGAAAAGTAGATACAGTTTGTTAGGAACAGAGGTGATAAAGGTGAAATATAAAATTTTCAGATGAATTGAAAATTTTCAGGTGAAGAATGTATCAGAAAGCAGGAAACAAGAAATAGGAGAATAAGGAAAATGTTGGATGTTGTAGGAATGTTGTCTTGTAAAGAGTTGAAAATAAGAAAACAGAAATGGAAAAGGAGGAAAGGTAATGATGGAAAAACGGAAGGAGAAGATAAACAAAATATAAAATGGCTACGCTGAACTATATGACTTTAAATATTAATGGAATACATAACCAAATTAAAAGGAAGAAACTACTAAATTTACTGAAAAAGGAAAAAAATAGATATAGCATTTGTCCAAGAAACACACTTAACTGAATTGGAGCACAAGAAATTAAAGAGAGATTGGGTAGGACATGTAACAGCAGCATCGTATAATTCAAAAGCAAGAGGAGTGGCTATATTAATTAGCAAAAATGTGCCATTTAAAATAGAAGAGGAAATAATAGATCCAGCAGGGAGATATGTTATGATAAAATGTCAGATATATTCGGAGCTTTGGAATCTACTTAATATATATTCACCTAACGAAGAAGATCAAAAGTTTATGCAAGATATCTTTTTGAAGGTAGCTAATACGCAAGGGAACATACTAATAGGAGGGGATTTCAATCTGAATTTGGATCCAAATATGGATAAAACGGGGAAAAAAATTAACAGGAAGAACAAAGTAACCAAATTTATAATTAAATCAATGCAAGAAATGAAACTTGTGGACATATGGAGGAAACAAAACCCAAAAGAAAAGGAATACTCATACTACTCGACTAGACATAAAACATACTCAAGAATAGACCTATTTTTGTTATCAGCTAGTATGCAGGATAGAGTAAGAAAAACAGAATATAAAGCGAGAATGCTATCGGACCATTCACCCTTAATACTGACAGTAAAGCTAGAGGACATCCCTCCAAGAATGTATAGATGGAGATTAAACCCCATGCTACTTAAAAACAGGATTTTAGAGAATTTATTGAAAAACAATTAAAAATGTACTTTGAAGTAAATACGGAATCAGTGGAAGATAAGTTTATACTATGGGACGCAATGAAAGCATTCATTAGAGGACAAATAATAAGTTATGCAACCAAGATGAAGAAGGACTATAATCAGGAAACAGAACAGTTGGAAAGGGAAATAATAAACATAGAAAAAAATTAGCAATAAAGGAAGATACAACCAAAAGAAGAGAATTGGCGGATAAAAAAAATAAAATATGAAACATTACAAACATATAAGGTGGAGAAGAATATAATGAAGACAAAACAGAAATATTATGAACTAGGTGAAAAAACACACAAAATCTTAGCATGGCAGCTTAAGACAGAGCAAACTAAGAAAATGGTATTGGCAACAAGGAAAAAAGACAAACAAATTACATATAATCCAAAAGAAATTAAGGAAAACTTCAGAGAATTCTATGAACAATTATACCGAACTGAAAACGAAGGGAAAGAAGGGAAAATAGATGAATTTTTGACTAAAATTGAACTACCAAAACTACAAATAGAGGAACAAAATAAATTAACAGAACCATTGGGAACAGTAGAAATACAAGAGATAATAAAAAAATTACCAAATAATAAGACACCAGGAGAGGATGGACTCCCAATAGAATTCTACAAAACATTTAAAGACCTATTAATACCGCCCCTCCTGGATGTAATCAACCAGATTGATGAGACACAAAACTTACCAGATTCATGTAAAACAGCAATAATTACAGTGATACTAAAACAAGGGAAAGATCCACTCTCACCAGTGTCATATAGACCAATATCTTTGCTAAACACAGATTATAAGATAATAGCTAAACTATTAGCAAACAGATTAGCAGAACAGGTACCGAAAATGGTAAATTTAGACCAAACTGGATTTATCAAAAAAAGACGCACAACAGACAATATTTGTAAATTTATTAACTTAATTCATGCAGTAGAAGGAAATAAAGCACCTGCAGTAGCAGTTGCTTTAGATGCAGAGAAGGCCTTCGACAGAGTAGAATGGAATTATTTGTTCAAAGTATTGCAAAAATTCAGTTTACCGGAGAAGTATATTAATTGGATTAAAGCATTATATAAGGGACCGTTAGCGAAAGTGACAGTAAATGGACATGTATCAAAGCAATTTAACTTAAGCAGGTCAACGCGGCAGGGATGCCCACTATCACCATTATTATTTGCGCTAGCTATAGAACCACTAGCAGAATCGATAAGAATAGATAATAATATAAAAGGAATAAAAATAAAAGACAGGGAATATAAAATCAGTCTATTTGCGGATGATGTGATAGTGTACTTAACAGAACCAGAACTATCAATAAAAGAACTATATAAGAAATTGAAGGAATATGGAGAAGTGTCGGGATACAAGATAAACGTAAATAAAAGTGAAGCAATGCCTATGAATAACGCGGATTTCTCAAAATTTAAGAAGGAATCCCCATTCAGATGGCAAATGCAGGCAATAAGATACCTAGGTGTACAAATAAACAAAAATCTAGGCCAATTATATAAACTCAATTACAATCCACTAATGAAAAAATTACAGGACGATTTAGAGCATTGGAAAGAGCTACCACTAACACTGATAGGAAGGATAAACTGTATTAAAATGAACATTTTTCCAAGGATACTATACTTATTTCAGGCATTGCCAATACAACTGACAGAAAAATTCTTCAAAGAGTTAAAGAAAATAATAAGGAAATTTTTATGGAGAGGGGGGAAACCAAGGATAGCACTAGATAAATTAACAGAATGGTTTAAACAAGGAGGCTTACAATTGCCAAACTTCAAAAATTATTATAGAGCCGCACAATTAAGGTACCTATCAGATTTTTATCAAACAAGGGAAAACCCAGACTGGACAAGATTAGAATTAGATAAAATAGGGGAAAAGATACCTGAACACATATTATATAAATGGGACGAAAAATTGGTACAACATAGAACTTCTCCAGTATTACACCATCTCCTCAATATATGGAAGAAGATTCATGTAGAAAGAAATAAAACAAATTATCAATTACCAAAACTAATATTGACGCAAAATAAGCTACTCCCTTTTACAATAGACAACCTTTCCTTTAGAAAATGGGGAAAAAAAGGGATTAAAAGAATAGAAAATTGTTTTTCAGGAAGTAGATTCTTATCCTTTGAACAAATGAGAGATAAGTACAATATAACTGGAGATACAGCGCTGGCATATTACCAACTGAAATCCTACTTGAAAGATAAATTAGGAAGCAATTTGATTTTACCAGAGGGAAGTAACCTTGAATATGTGATTACAGATACAATGTTAATCAAAAGATTTATAACAAATATGTATATTAAACTGCAAGAAAAGGAGAATGAGGAAACAAATGGTAAAACTAAACAAAAATGGGAACAAGATTTAAATATAAAGATAAAAAAGGAAACATGGGAGAAATTATGTTCTGGAACGATGAGAAATACAATAAATACGAGGCTGCGTATGATACAATATAATTGGTTACACAGACTATACATTACACCGCAAAAGTTAAATAAATGGGACCCAACAGTATCTGATAGATGTTTTCGATGTAAAAAAGAAAGGGGATCAACAATTCATGCAATCTGGACATGTGAGAGAGTAGAAAAATTTTGGGATGATCTCAATCAGATATTAAATAAAATAACAGAAAACAATATACCAAAGAATCCAGAGATCTTTCTCCTAAGTAACATAAAAAATAAAGAATTTGGAATTGACTTGGAAGATGCACAAAAAAGATTTGTTAAGATAGCCCTAGCCGTAGCAAAAAAATGTATTATGCCAACCTGGAAATTGGAAGATAATTTGAAAATACAACAATGGTATATAGAAATGAATAAATGTATTCCATTAGAAAAAATAACATATAGTTTAAGAAATAATATTGAAATATTCGAACAAGTATGGGAGCCTTACATTAAATACAATAGCGAAAACCTACCGGGAACAAACATTACCTAAGTTGATGGAAGGAGAAGAAAAGAAAAGAATGGACTCCGTAGAATTTCTGGTGTATATTTGTTGAATGACAACATTGTCTGACTGGCTTAATGCAACCTAGATTATATACCTAAAATGGATGAGGGGGGGGTGGGGGTGGCATGGGAGGAGGGAGGGGGGGGGAGAAAAAGTCACTGTATATGTGTGAAAAAGAAAAAGTGTATATCATGGCTAACGTGATTTATGGTGTGAAAAATAAAAAAATTTAAAAAAAAAAAGAAAGCAGGAAACATCACGATTAATTAAACACAGGAACCAGGTTGCAGATCACTGGACCATCTTGTAATTCCTCCTGTGTAGCAACTAAAGAGATCTCCCTCCCTGTGGTATAGTGTGTTGATTCACTACCTTATTACCCCAATCCCAAGGACTGGGATATAGTCAACTGACCTTCCCTCTTACTTAATGCCTATCCCCCAATGTGACCAGGTGTAGACTGCTTACCCGTTTCCTAATTTCACCCTCTGGGAAAGAGCTGTTGGTGCACTTCACCTCATTGCTAGAACAGGACCAGATCTGCTGGACCTTGCATGCTTCTAATTTACCCTGCACAAGGACAAAGATCCATCTGCTGAGCAACTCATTTATTAACCCCTGGTGCCCAGGGATTGGAATACAGAATCCTGATGACATATATTTATTCTACATTGCCCTTGATGACATGTTCCCTTATCCCCAGATTTTTTTAGTGAAGTGGACTTACAGGGGTAAGACACAAAAGTCTGCAGACTCCATGATTGAAGTAAAAACACAATGTTGGAGTAACTCAGCAGGTCAGTGTACTTAATATAGCAGAGATAAAGATACATAACCAATGTTTTCCCTTCATCAAGGTATGAACAAAATGTGGCAGGTGGCTGAAAAAAATAGTGGAGGGGAGGGGCCCAGTCCCACAGGCAGGAGGTTGATAAGGGAGGGAGGGCCCACCTGCAAGCAAGGAGAGGGAGAATAGCTCCGTGCATTGAGAGGGAAGGGGGTGGAGAGCTGAAGGAAAAAAGACAGAGGGATGGGAAGAGGGGGAAATGGGGAGTAGGCTAGCAGAAACTGGAGAAGTCAATATTAATGCCAATTTGACAGTACATGAGGCCATGGACAGACATGTCAGCATGGGAGTGGGACACAGAATTGAAATGGTTGGGCACTGGGTGATCCCTGTCACTGAGCAAAGTTGCTCAGTGAAGGAATCTCCTAGTCTGTGTCTCATCTCTCTGATGAAGAGAAGGCTACAATGGGAGCACTGGATGCAGTAGATCACTCCCACTAGCAATGAGGTATTGCTTCACTTGCAAAAACTGTTTGGGGCCCTGAGGGAGGAAGTGACACTTCCTGCGTCCAAAGGGGAAGGAGCCAAGGGGGAAATTAGTGGGAAGGGATGAGTGGACAAGGGAGTCATGGAGGGTGTGATCCCTGCGGAAGGCAGTTACTGGACTTTCAACCTGCCCTGTCCTGAGGTGCAATCCACAGCTCGCAACCAAGAGGGTTCATAGCCCCAATGAGCTAACAGCAGCCTCTGATAATATGCTTCGTGCAGGAATAATCTACAACTCCTTAACATCCAGATGGAAACAGGGAAAGATTGCACGACTTTATTCCCTGGAGCATAGAAGAAAGAGGGGAGAAATGATAGAAATGTAAAAAATGATGATGGATATAAATAGAGTAAATCCAAGCTTGGTTAGGGGAGATTAAAAACTAGAGAATATGGGCTAAGAGTGAAAGGGGAAAAGTTTAAAGGGAACATTAGAGGGAAATCTCACACAGAGAGGAGTGGGAGTGTGGAGTGAGCTGCCAGCTAAATTGGAATGCAAGCTCAATTTTTACTGAAGAAAAATTGGGACAGATACATGGATGGGGGGGAATGGAGGGGATATGGCCTGGGTAAAGGTGAGTGGGACTAGGCAGAAGAATAGTTTACCTCAGACTGGAGGATTGAAAGGCCTTTTTCTGTGCTGCGGTGTTCTATAGTTCTGCAGTTCTAACCTTGTTTTTGGTAGAAATGGTTTGGAGCAGTCATCAGCCAACATAAATTTCCAAGAGTTTCTCAACTCCAGTTTATATCATAAGTACCCATCAGAGTTAGGTTTTAGCGAATAAGGGGTCCTTCTCCTCCTTGGTATCGCATCTGAAAGGAGGGACATTGCACAGAGGAACCTGGGCCAATGGGGAAGGCAGTGAATGAGTTCTTAACTGCCTTACCTGGACTTGCCCACAGTGGGACAGGCTTCCTTCTCTGCTGCTGGCCTCCGGACTGATTGGTGACTCCGGACCTGCTGCATTGCACAAGTTCTGGACTCCAATGTGATCAGTGTAACTTGGTAAGCTGGTGGAAATTATGCAAGCCTGCAAGAAGAAAACAGGTAATGTAAAATAGTGAAGAAATTAGCATAATTTTAGAGTCATTTTCAGACTCAACATCTGTGATGTGCCCACATAAGTTGCACATTATACCTTGCAGTTGTCAGCACATCAAATTCCCAAATTGACCTGCTGTCAGAGATCACTTATCTCCACTCTAAAGGGCCAGTACACTCCAGATCAGACCCAGGTCTTGAGTTTCAGTTATTCAAACTACAACAAAGGTGCTTAGTGTTTCTGCATAATGTTGCTATTTCTATTCAGAAAACATGTAAATATATGGGGTGGCATGGTTGGTATAGCAGTTAGCACAAGGCCTTCATGGGACCAGTGATCAGGACTGGACTGGGGTTCAAATCCTGGGCTGTCTGTAAGGAGTTTGTATGTTCTCCCTGCGTCTGTGTGGGTTTTCTCTGTGGGCTCTGGTTTCTTCCCACTGTTCAAAACGTACTGGGGGTGTACGTTAAATGGAGGTAAATTGGGTGGCATGGACTTGTGGGCTGAAATGGCCTGTTACTTTCCTGTATGTCCAAATTTTAAAATCTGCATCAACCACACATCGCCCCTCTCCCTGAGTACACCAAACAGATACACATGCACTTATGGGAATTCATTGTGCAGTGCAGAGGGTCTCTGTTGAAATATACCGTATGGGTACATGGGAATGTGGTACATGAGTAAACAGATCTTTCCATGTGAAATCATACACCATCAGATACAAGGACGGTTTCTTTCCTGCCACTATCAGACTCCTAAATGAACCTCACACTAGTAAAATGATGTTTTTCTTACTCCATTCAAACTGACCCCTTACTGTAACTCTACTTTGTATTGGGTTTTATTCTGCTGCACTGATGTATGGGTGATCATACTGGAGAGCATGCAAAACAAACCTTTTTGCTGTTCCATGATTGACGTGGCTCAAGTGTAACCTTGAAGCTTTAACTTCACAATAATCATTATATTGCACTGGTATATGAACCTAATCTGAGAATACATGATTGGAGTACTGTGTTATATATTAGTACACAGAACCCCCAGATGTACACCAAGGCAGTCTGAAAACACACTGCAAGGTTACAAGAATTGGCTCGGGGACTATGCAGCACACAATATTTTAGACTATTTCCGTTAAGAGGAGGAAAGATTAAAACAAGAGGACACGAGTTAAGAATTAAGGGACAGAGGTTTAGAGGTAACATGAGGGGGAACTTCTTTACTCAGAGAGTGGTAGCCGTGTGGAATGATCTTCCGGGAGAAATAGTGGCGGCGGAGTCAATTGTATTATTTAAGAAAAGGTTGGACAGGTATATGGATGAGAAGAAGATGGAGGGTTATGGGCATTGTGCAGGGAGGTGGGACTAGAAAGGGGTGTTTGGTTCGGTGCGGACTAGAAGGGCCTAATGGCCTGTTTCCGTGCTGTAATTGTTATGTTAATACACCACATAGATCTACAGAATTTCTCCTAGAATACATCAGGGGAATTCCTCTGAGAATATACTTCCCTTCTCTAACAAGTATTCCCAACATATAATGCTAATGTCCATCTTGTTTTCCTAGTCTGACAGGTAACATCCCTTGGTAGGTCTTCTCCTATTGTCCAGCATTCTAAAGGGTGTTATTGCAATGTGCATACCTCTGACAGGTCCAGGTATGCCAATATGGTCCAATCCTCTGAAAAGTGACCTAATGACATCCAGAGCTCTGACAAGTGACCCAATGGGATTCAGACCTCTAACAGGTGACCCAATGGGATCCAGATTTTAACAGGTAACCCAATGGGGCCCAGCCTTCTGACACTTAGGCCAATGGACTAAGTGTTCCAATATGGTCCAGCCCTCTACAAAGTGGGCCAATGGGGTCCAGCCCTCAGACACGCAAGCCAATGGGCGTCTGTCACGTGGGCCAACGGGCTCCAGCACTCTGGCACGAGGGCCAATGTGATCCAGCTCTCTGGCAGGTGGGCCAATGGGATGGTCCAATCCAGTCCAGCACTTGACAGGTGCTCTAATGGGTTTCAGCGCTCGGATGGCCCATCTCTTCCAATGTCCACCACCCTGGTAGTTGATCTCCATTAGTTTCATTGCGTGCATCCATCTGGGAGGTCGCCATCCAAAGACCCACTCTCCTTCCCTTTGACAGCTGATATCCACCCTTCCAGCCTCTTCACTCCCTCTTGACCAGGACTCCTGGTGCCGCAAGTGTTTCCTAGTCTCCACTCCGCCAGCAGACCGTCTCCCGTCTTCGGGCTCGCAGTGCCCAGCGATCCGACAAGTGGCCTTTCGCTGCTCAGTCCTCCAAGCGCAGGCGAGGCCGTCTCCTGTCGAAGTCAAACGCGTCGCCGAGTCTGATTGCAACTTGTGGCTACTGAGGATACTTTATCTCCATTTCGTGTCCCTCTCTCTAACGCAGTGGGCAGCGCAGGAGGCACACATCCATTAGGTAAACCCTTCTGTCGATGTGTTTCATTCCTTTTTGTGCAAGGTTAATATATGTGGATTGCCAAGTGGACATTTGCTGGGACTGGGTGCCACCGCTCATTAGCCGGCCAAGGTAAAAGTAGTTAACTGTTTAACGGGCAACTAATTAAGTTGGGACATCAGACAGGCGAGGGTGTTGCGCAAAGAGGAAGGCAAGGTATGACCCAATCGAGGAGACATCCCGTTAAGACAGACTACAGGAGATACAAAGAAAGGAAATGGACGCAATCCTCAGAGGATCTGAACGTCTCGCCCATGCACCCCCGTCCACCTGCCTTGCTTCACAACCCTGCTCCCCTCCACGCCCCCAAACACCTCTGGGGAAGTCAGGGTCCCAGGTTTTGACGGCCCGGCCTCAGAATTCACGGCCGCGATCGGCTGAAGTTTCTCTCCGTCTCTATTATTTATTTATTCGACGAAATAAATCCCCTACGGGCTGGTATTGGAAACGGGGCCAGTTCCTCAAGGAAGCTGCAGCGCTCGATGAAGCAACAATGTGTGACATTGGCTGGACAGAATTTTGTTTCACCGTCTCTGGGCACCATCAGTCACGCAGATATCCTCCCCGGTGCCGAAACCTTCCTGTTTATTACCCCATTACTTAGCAAGAAGAGAGCATTTTATTCCTTGACACTTCTGTTTGTTTCAGTAAACACAAGTAAAAGAACTGGCGGAGGGTGAGAGAGAGAGAGAAAGACGGGGCGTGATTAAAAAGATCAGCTAAAGTAAAATAGAAGGAAACGAGGAAAGGAGAGGATTGCGATGTGGAGTTGGACCCGGAGAGGAGCAACTCAAAAAGACGTGCACTAGCCCTCAGAAGGGCTGGAATGGAGAAGGCTGAGGAGAAGGAGGGGGCGAGTGACAGACAGGGAGACCGTCATGACTTGAAGCGCAATTGCACGGCAGACACAGACAGAGGCAAAAAAGCAAAAGGGGAGAGGGAGGCAGAGAGAGAGAGAGAAGGGGGGCAGAGTGGAATGGAGGGCTGGGGGCGAAGGGACGGAGACAGGAAGACAAATACGCACATTGGCTCTGAGATTGCGAAGAAGAGCGAGAGAGAGAGAAGCCGGGGAAGGAGGGGAGAATCAATGTGATGGAGTTTCACAGCCCAAGTGGACGCTTGATGCGTCCCTGGGAGAAAAAGGGATGATGCGAGGGGAGGACAAGAATCAAGGAAGACAGGGACAGCGAGGGAGATAAACGTGTCAGAGACAGCGAGACATTCCCACGGGGAGAAATAAAAACATTGGAAAGCTATCGGCTGCCACAAGGTAAAGCCTATTGACTGCCAACGCAGCGCCCCTGTCACGTTCCCACTCCCACCCCGGGAACTATCTGCCGCCTCCAGTCCCGACTTCCAGGCACCTGCACCACATATCCTCTCCTCCCTCCCCAATCTCCAGGCACCTCACCTGCACCACATCCCCTCTCCTCCCTCCCCAACCTCCCGGCACCTCACCTGCACCACATCCCCTCTCTTCCCTCCCCAACCTCCCGGCACCTCACCTGCACCACATCCCCTCTCCTCCCTCCCCAACCTCCCGGCACCTCACCTGCACCACATCCCCTCTCCTCCCTCCCCAACCTCCCGGCACCTCACCTGCACCACATCCCCTCTCCTCCCTTCCCAACCTCCAGGCACCTCCAGTCCCAATCTCCGGGCGCCTCCACCCCTATCCCGGCGCCTCATCTGCACTCTCTGCCAACTGGAGGCAGTCCCAACCTCCGGGCGTCTCACCTGCACTTCCCTCCCCCCTCCAGTCCCAACCTCCCCGGCACCTCACCTGTACCATCAGCCCTCTCTTCCCTCCCCAACTCCCGACACTTCACCTGCACCATTCGCCTCCCTCCCCAGCCCCCGGACGCCTCACCTACTGCTGCCGGTCGCTGCCTCAGGCACTCTTGACAGTTCCAGGCATATCGCGCTGAAAATAGGGAGAAGCAGATACGACCCGCCTTCAGGGCGAGAAAACCAATCTGAACACGGAAAAACAACTTTGGAAAAGGTCTTAGGCAAATAGGAGGAGCCAAAGTTTGTCAATTCAGAATTACCAGTTCGTCCTCGCAAGAATGCTGTCAATCAAACCCAAAGGCATCTTTTCCAAATCCACTGACGTCTCCATGCATTCATTTCAGTTTCGTGCAATTTAGTAATGCTCCCATCCGAATCTGCTTCAATGCAGTCCTGTTTTTCTTTATCAAAGCCAGAAGTCAGCGAATGACTCCCCAAAGTCTGCATATATTACATTTCTGTCCAAACTCATTCTTGTTCAAACTGATATTAAGAATGCTAAAGTAAACAATGTGAATTATAGTTTATACATCACCATCTCCAAACCAACATTTATTGTTGCTTCCTCCTACTGTGTGTGTGTGTGTGTGTGTGTGTGTGTGTGATATGTAAGAAAACTCAGGTTGTCCTGATACACACACACACACACACACACACATATCTGGACCTGACAGGAGTTTGAATCTTGTGCTGTCTGTATGGAGTGTGGTACTGCACTCACATTGTACTGTCAGTACTTTTACAATTGTTTGCTTGCTGAATGTGCTTGTTTTTATTTGCACGTAGTTATTTGTATGCAGCACTATTTTTTAACTTCTAGTTGGATGCTAATTATATTTCATTGGCTTTGTATTTTACTTGGCACAATGGCAATAAAGTTGAACCTAATCTAATCTAATCTAATGTTCTCCCCATGTCTGCCTGGGTTTTTTCCTGGGGGCTCCAGTTTCATCACACCATTCAAAAACATCCCAGGGTGTAGGTTAATGGCATGTAAATTGGGTGGCCTGGACTCGTAGGGCTGAATTGGCCTGTTGCAGTGCTGTATGTCTAAATGTAAAAATTATTACAAACAAAACTTTATTACCGACCTACCTCAAATTATTATTTATTAAAAGTCTAATCATAATCACTGTTAATTATACCCTTTGCAAACCAAAAGTTTTTACAATCTTGCCAAAAAGTGCTTAAAATAATGCCAAATAAACCAGGGATTATTACATTCCTGTCCAAACTTGTATTTCATTTTGCCAAGTCCAACTAGCATTTAACGTAGCTCCCCATTGTTGTATCCAGTCCATACAGACCTATTAAAAACAATGTTCATTACAGTTTAATTCAAACTAGGTTTCATTATACCCAGACCAAAGCAATGTTTATTATAGACCCAGTGAAGCTAGTGTTGTTGATGAGTTTCTGAATCAGAATTTATTGTCATGAACATGTCACAAAATTTATTGTTTTGCAGCAGCGTCACTGTGCAAACATTTCTATAAACCATCTTTAAAAATAAATTTTAAAAAAGACAGCGAGGTAGTGTCTATGGTTCATCGTTTATTCAGGAGTCTGATGGGAGCAGGGAAGAAGCTGTCCTTGTGCTGTTGAGTGCTTGTCTTCAGGCTCTACCTTCTTCCCAATGGTTGCGGACTAAAGAGGCCATGACCTGTGTGGTGGGGGACTTTGAGGATAGAGGATGCTTTCTTAAGACACCGCCTCATGTAGATGTCCTCGATGGGGTGAAGTCTGATGCCCATGATGTCACAGATCGAGTTAACAACCTTCTAGAGCAGGGGTGGTCAACCTTTTAATTTTAAATTTTAAATTTAGACATACAGCACGGTAACAGGCCATTTCAGCCCACATGTCCGTGCTGCCCAATTAACCTACACCCCTGGTACATATTGGCCTGTTACTGTGCTGTACATCTAATTTAAAAATTAAAAGGTTAGCCACCCCTGCTCTAGAGCTTTTTTCTTCTCCTGAGCTTTGGCACCTCCATACCAGGCAGTGATGCAACCAGACAGAGTGCTCCCAATGGAACACCTGTAGAAGTTTTTGAGAGTCTTTGTTATCAAATACACAAAGTACAGATGCGCTGAAATTCTTACATGCTGCAGTGACACAGGAATATAAGTTACATCTAGTACAATATAAATTAAATTTATATTACAAGGCAAAAAAAATTATAACTATAAAAGGATAGATAAATAAATATTCGCAGTTACAATTAGAATAAAAATATGGTGCACAAAATCAGTGAACCGGTGTGGACTCGAAAGGCCAACATGGCCTGTTTCTGCTCCGTAAATGGTTATATGATTATATGGTTAAAGAGGCATTACAATAGTGTGTTGGTGGTTTTGGAGCAACTTTTGTTAAGGAATAAGGCAGTGTAAGGAGGTTCAAAACCTGGTAGCTGTTGGATAAAAAAATCTGTTCCTGAACCTAAAGGTGCTGGACTTAAGGTGTCTGAACCTCTGCCTGAAGGTAACAGGAAGAGGAGATTGTGATCAAGGTGATGGGATTCTTTACGATGTTGGCTGCCTTCTTTTTTTTTTTAATTTTTTATTTTTCACACCATAAATCACATTAGCCATGATATACACTTTTTCTTTTTCACACATATACAGTGACTTTTTCTCCCCCCCCACCTCCCTCCTCCCAAGCCACCCCCCACCCCCCCCTCTCAGTTGGCTGCCTTCTTGACGCAAAGCCTCACAGACATGTCTTCAATGGACAGTAGGTCAGTGCCTGTGATGGACTTGGCTAGGTTTGCCACTTTCTGAAGCCTCCTGTCAACCTGGGCACTCAGTTCCCAAACCAAGCTGAGATACCACTGGTCACTATACTTTCCCCAGTACACCTGTTGAAATTCATGGCATGCAAAACAGCCTATACCACTAATTTCCCTATAATATATTTTTCCCACATTCCCATCAACTCACCACAGATTCTAAATTCAAACAATGCTAGAGGCAATTTACAATGGTCATGAACAAGGGTTTTTTTGGCAAAAAAAACCAATAAACACAATGAAAAACATTTTAATTCAGGGTCTGAAATATTCAGCCAGGGGAGACAGGTTCATTTATAGCATTCAAAGGGAAGTCTTTAAGAAAAAAATACAAAAGGGAGAGGGCAGGAAGAGAGAGTGGCTAAAAAGAGCTGACTTAAGCTTACAACATAGAATGTACAACAGTTCGCTGCAGAATTCCATACTGAACAGTCAAAGTTCAGATTTATTGTCAGAGTACATACATCACATTAACATTCTTTTACCTCTGGGCCAGGCAGAATTTCTACCTATTGGTAATGCAAAAAGAAAACTATAAAATCAAAGATACGTATACAAAAGAGAGAAATGTAAACAAGAAAGAAGTGCAAGCAAACTGGAATGCTGAAAATAAATATTCAATAATAAACAATGTGCAAAGTAAGACTCCTTAAATGAGTCTCTGATTGAGTCTGTTGTTTAGGAGGCTGATGGTGAAGGGGTAGTAACTGTTCCTGAACCTGGTGGTACGAGAGTTGTGGCACCTGTACCTCTTTCCTGATGTCAGCAGAGAGAACAGACCATGTCCAGCTGGTGTATATCCTTGATGATTGCTGCTTCTCTCTGATTCCATGCAGATTGTTTTGATGGTGGGGAGAGTTTTTGTGATTTACCTTTTGAAGGACTTTCTGCTCGGAGGTATTGGTGCCCCCATGCCAGGCTGTGATGCAGCTGATTAGCCCATTTTCCAGTGCACCTCTGTAGATGTTTGCTAAGGTTTTCGATGTCATGCCAAACCTCCACAAACTCCTGAGAAAGTAGAGGCGCTGATGTGCTTTCTTAATGATGATATTTGTGTTTGGTCCAGGAAAGATTCTCCACAATAGTGACTCCCAGGAATTTAAATTTCCTCACCCTCTCCACCTCTGATTCCACCAACGATCACTGGATCGTACACTTCTGGTTTTCCCCTCCTGAAGTCTACAATCAGCTCCTTGGTCTTTGTGACAGTGAGTGCAAGGTTGTTGTTTTGTTAGAACGTGATGCCAAATTAAACTAAATCTCCTCTACCTTCATATGATCCATATACGTCCCATCCCTACGTATTTGTTTGTGTGTCTGTCTAAAAGCCTCTCAAAAGCTACTATTGTATCTGCTTCCATCATGACCCCTGGCAGCCTGTCCCAGACATTCACCACTCTCTGTGTAAAAACACATCAAACTTTTCTCTTAAATGTATGTCTTCTAGTATTTGATATTTTTAGCCTGGGAAAAATATTCTGACGGTCTAACCTACCTACACCTCTCTTAATTTTATAAACTATCTGTCTATGATGCTCCAGAGAAAATCCAAGTTTGTCTAACTTCACCCCATAACTCATACCCTCTAACCCAGGTAGTATTATGGTAAATTTCTTCTGTACCTTTCCAAAGCTGACACATCCTTCCTGGAATGGGGCAATCAGAAATGTGCAAATACTCCAAGTGCAGCATAACCAAAGTACTGTATCACTGAAAATACCTGATACTTACACTTGCCAGACCATGTAGCTTTTCTTTGTGCTGTAATTCAGTATTAGGGCAGATTTCCCTTGGTGGAAACCTATTTT
Organism: Narcine bancroftii; assembly: GCF_036971445.1. Lineage (NCBI taxonomy): Eukaryota > Metazoa > Chordata > Chondrichthyes > Torpediniformes > Narcinidae > Narcine > Narcine bancroftii. Next base: position 29,862,380 of record NC_091480.1, on the reverse strand, counting down.
ATTACAGCTCTGTCCAAATCAATGTTTGTTACATCCTAAAAAACATATTTATTATTGCCATGTCCAGACTAGTGTAAGGGAATAGCAGCAAAAGAAAACCACATGGAGCTGTAAAGAGTCTGTTCTTCAATCAGTAAGATGACTACTTGTAAATTTTTATATCAGTTTCCCCCCACCACAAACTGTTGTGCTCTCTTAGCCTGGTGAATCTCTTGAAACTAAGACTTCAGTCTTAAATATTCCTAGTGTTTCTCTGGATAAAAAAACTGTGGATAAATTGCCTTCATTACTGTTAAATTTGTCTAACTTCTAACCATGAGACTGTGGGGTGGAAATTTATCCTGAGTTAGATGCATAATGCATGTAAATATTAATCATTTCCAAATTATAATTTATAATCCCAAACAAATATGCATTTTGTACAGAGCTCTCCAGTCCTGTGTTCGATTCTGTTATTGAAACCAGGGGAACCCAGTATTTATTCAGTCCCATTCAAAACAATGCTCCAATGAAAGTAGAAAATGCTGGAAACACTCAGCAGGTCAGGGAGTGTCTGTGGAGAGAGAAACAGATTCCAATGGTTTTGATCAAAGACCCTTTTGCTTCTAGTTTTATTTCAGATTTCCAACACCTAGTTTTTTGATTTTTTTTGTTCCAATGTGCAAACTAATAATTATTAAAGTCGTGTAGAAATGCTTATTTCAACTCTATAGTGTTCTTGACATGATGGATGTAGGGAGGATATGTCCGACTGTGGAAGAATCTAGAACTAAGAATCAAGGCTGTGTGCCTGTGTTCATGTGATACATTCAAGCCTGAATAGGCAGAGGAGAGATAAATAAATCAGATGCATATTTTCTGTAGTTTCATAGTTTCCATTTCCACAGTGATACCCATCCTGTTTTATTTAATCACTTGTATGTAAATTGCTGCAGAGGAATACATCTCATGTCTCTGGACCAGTCATCAAAGCCTCAAGATACATTGCTAGTAACTTATACAGCAGATGCAGAGGTGGATAGAAGATACATAACATTTGAACCTTCTTTGATCTATACTCACCTATTTTTAGGGACTAATGTTCCTCCTAATTTTTGATTATATTTGTCTTGTATCAAGCTCTGTAGCTTAAAGGTTATTTTTGATTTTACAGAGCAGGATGTGGAGAGGATGCTTAATGTTTCTCCCTGCTGAAGTTATCTCCTCATACCTGGAATCTGTCTTGTTCCCCCTTGTCCTATCCCTTCCCTACACCTTGTGACATCTTGCTCTCCCATCATTTTACTGATCCAAAATCCCAATGGCCTATGAGTTGTAGTTGTAGTAAATCAAAGAATCCAGCGATCGAACTGGATCTGGAGCTGAAGAATGTCATTTAAAAAATGGAAGATTCAAGGCCCCAGCGATCCAAGGATACCAGTGATCGAAGCCCCCCCTCCCCCACCCTGATCCAATGGACTACGAGACCAATTATCTGGGGACCCTGGAAATCTGTGGTACTGACCAGGTTAAGGAACCTGTCCTTGCTGGAATGAGAGATGAGGGCGTGGCTGAGGTAATTGAAGCAACATTCTCTGGTGATCAGCCGCTGACAGTGCATTAAATGGTTAGACAAACAATCAACATGTGCTGGCAGTTAACATCTCGAGCAGAATCAATGGAGAAAAGGGCAAGAGTTTCATTATCAATTAAATACAAACCTGACAATTGTTAATAATAAAACCAAAAGAATACCAGGAAACAAGTTTCCCAGAACCATTAAAGAAAAATATTTAAAGGTTAGATGAAGACAAATGATTTTAGTGTGTCAAAACAGACAGTGGCTGTAGTGCCTGGGTATTGGCTGATTACAGCTGCCACCGTGTTTGAGATGACAGCAGGGGGGAAGTCGTAATTGAAATGAGCAGAGATGTTCGGGCACAACTGATTCTTCTGTATGATGTTAGTGATAAAGCAATAAAGAGATGGAAATGAGCGTGGAATCAGGCAGAGGGGGAGACAGGACAACAGAGCAGAACAAAATTGAGGGAGGGGTAGAGAGAGAGAGGGAGGGGAGAGGTGGAGAACGGGAAGAGAGGGAAGGGAGAGAACAGGGAGAGTGGGGGAGTGCAGGGGAAGGGGAGAAAGAGGGTGAAGGGAGAGAAATGTGGAATGGGAGAAAGAGAAGGGGAGAGAAAGAGAGGGAAAGGGAGAGTGGGGAAGGGGAGAGAGAAGGAGAATGGAGAGAGTGGGGAAGATGGAGAAAGAGAGAGAAAGGGGAGAGAGAGTGGAGGAGAAGGGTAAAGATTGGGGAGTTGGAGAGACGGGGACAGGGGTGGAGAGAGCAAGAGGAGACAGAGGTGAGGAAACACTGGTTGGAGCTTGATAAACAAAAGGTGGAGGGGTGGGAGGAGAGGTGATCGAGGGTTGAAGATGATGTAGATACAGTAGTGAAATGCAATGTGGAAACACTGGAATATTTCAAATGGATACATAATGGCAAATGGTCCAGGGGAAATATAAGGTTGTATTGGAAACTTTTGCTGGACAGGTGATGGTGGAGAAGTGTGAATTGAATAGTTCCAGTGGAGAAGAACTGATGATGGGGCATTGGTGGTCTTATTTAAAATTACATGACCATGGTGTTTGGACCAAAATTGCGGCACTTACAATCGGCAACAGCCATGAGGGTTTCCAGACTACAGGGAAGTGGAGGACTGGTGCAGGGCAGCAGAAAATGAGGAGACCAACCCCCATCTGAGGAGAAGCAGAGGAGACAACCCATGGGACAGTGACCTTGGTGACAGACCAGTGAGGGGTTCTGCGGCTGGAGGAACCACTGAGGCGGTGGGCTGTTGGTGACTTGAGGCGAGAAATCCACGGAGGCTGGGGCTATGGCCAAGGGGCTCACACCAGGCTGCAGACTGCTGGAGACCAGATATTGGAACCGGGATGCAAGAGGGGGCTGAGGGTACTGAAGGGTTCCTAACTGTATCGGAGGTTTGGATCTGGAGCTCAGGTTGCCGATGGTTTGGACGGGACTCTGTGTGGCTGTGGATGCTGTAGGAGCGCTGGGGTGATTCCACAGACGTTCGGTGACTCTGGAGGATTTTGCTTTTCTCTCTCTCTGACTGTAAGAAGAGGCGCTTCAGGCAATTTCTGCCTTACAGCAGACAAAAACATGTAATATGACCCTTTTTATTACTTGAGAATAAATTGAATCTTGTTCTTGAATCTTGATATGCTGAGCATCTTATAATGTGCCACAGGCAGATTGTATTTGAAAAGATGAGATGCTAACAATGCTATAAGATTCCAACAAGTCAACGTGCAGCAGTGCTGGAGTTAGTGACCAATGCAGGGCACGAGCTGTGATCAAGATGGAAAGTAGAGTGAAAGAGTTTCAACTGGATTTAAAGTGAGAGCGGGCAGAATCTAATAGGTTTCCTTGACAGGACAGAGGATTGAAGTCAGACTAAAACCTGGAATGAGAAATGGGCTTTTGCCTCTGGCTTCTTTTGATCAGTCTGTCAGGCCCTGAGCATTATATAGCTGAGTACTGGATGCTATTAGTGGTGCAGTAACGAGAATGGGGGAGGATGTTACATTGTATTCCGGGTGCTCACACTAAGGCAGACCCAGAACAATATCAGTGGAAGTGAGTCCTCTGATATGCATGCAAGATGAAAAGCATTTCCTTGACCAATTAAACCCCTCTGCTGATTTGGATCTTACATCTCAGGGCATGATTTGATGAGTAGTCGCTTCAAACCCTCCCCACCACTGAGAACATCTACAGGGAACGCTGCCGTCGGAGAGCAACAGCAACCATCGGGGATCCATACCACCCAGCACACGCTCTGTTCTCACTGCTGCCATCAGGAAAGAGGTGTAGGTGCCTCAAGACTCACACCACCAGGTTCAGGAACAGCTGCCAACCCTCCACCATCAGACTCCTCAACGACAAACTCAATCAGGGCCTCATTTAAGGACTCTTACTTTTGCGGTTTATTGATTTTTTTTCTCTCTGTATTGCACAGTGTGCTTACATTTCTTGACTTGATTACATGTTTATGCTGTGTACAGTTTATTTTGTGCACTACCAATAAGTGGTAATTCTGGCACACCCACAGGAAAAGGAATCTCAGGGTTGTATGTGATGGTATATATGTACTCTGGTGATAAATCTGAAATTCATGTATTGAGGTTACTTGGAAGTCTGATTCCCTTCTGGATATAGCCCGATGGAATGTTCCCCTGGAGAAAATTACTTATAATCTGAGGAAGAAGTAAAACTTGTCTTTGCAGGTATGGCAGCCAAACTTGCAGAATGCAGGGTTGAATATTCTGTTCCTGAGTTCTATATCCTTGTTCTTTCCCTTTTTTGAAATCTAGGTAAGAAAAGTAATTAGATCCCCTGAATTCGATCCTGAATCCCAACCATTCCTCTTTCTTTCCTCCCTTTTCTTGCTTTTCTGTTTCTTATCTATTTTCTCTTTCTTTTTTTTATTCTATTTCAGGGTTTTGTTGGGGGAGGTGGGATGGGGCTGTTTGAAAATATGGCATCATTTATTTTTTTTTCATTTCCATTTATGTATTTGGGCAAGGTTAATTCTTGATACATGTTTGACCACAAAATTAAAATATTTTTTAAAAATCTTAAATCTTCAATCAGTTATACCAGGACAAAAATATTCTATCAACCACAATCAGATCAGCTAATTGCTTATTGGATTGCAGTTTGTGGGATCTTGCTGTGCAACGAGGGTGAAACATTTTAGCGGCATAGTTCTCATAGACCCATAGAGAGATGCAGCATGGAAGCAGACCTTTCAGCCCACCACATCAATGCTGGCTATTTACAGGGGACACCAGTCTTCTGCATTGAGGTACTTAGCTGGAAGGGTTGGACTGACACCTTACTGCTCCTGTTCAAGTTAGAACTTCAAAGTTATTCAGCAACGCAAACATACTCTCACCAACACCAGTCTTCTCCTCACCTTCTCATCAAATCCCCCCCACATTTTACCACTCACTTACACACTTGGGGCAATTTATAGCAGCCAATCAACTGAGCAACCCCAATGTCTTTGGTACGCGAGAGGAAACTGGAGCACGCGGAGGGAACCCAGTGACCACTGGGAGAGTGCTCAAACTATACAGAGAGCACCAGAGTTCTCTGGGCTGTTGCTGGATCTACCAGCTGGACAAAGAAATACTGCCTCAAATACTGAGTGACTTCCGACAGAGCCGAAGTGACTGCACTCAGAGGAATTTCCTGTGGATGAAGAATCTGACTGATGTGACATGGAGCTCGACAATAACCCTGTCTTCTTACCCAGTGCACTGCAGATATTCTTTACTTGTACTCAAGTGATGGGCAAACAATGTTATTGAGAGATGCCGTACCTACATCATCTGAAGGTCAATCTTCAGTGACAAAAGATTCATCTGGATGGAAGTAACCTGATTTCAGTTTGCCCGGTTTCCATGGAGACTCAAACGCAGGACTGAGAGAAGGACGGATCAGTCATTTGTTATTGAGCTGCCAATATGGAGAAGTGTAGCCAGTGACACGGGAAGGACAAACATCCAATTCAGACGGGAATAAACATTAATCCAGAAAAATCCAAAGAGGGTTCTGCTGGGATAGTTCAACCTTTTCCTTTCCACTCACATATCACTTTAAGTCATCCCTGGGCCATCGGTGCTCTGTGATTAGTAAGGGATTGTTTAAGGTGGGATGTGAGTGGGAAGGGAAGGCTGAGAATCACTGCTCTAGACTCAATTGTTACTGAAATATTTTGCTTGAGAAAATATTTTGCTTGAGGCCAATTTCCTTTGGAGATATGAAACCATGCACATAACAAGTCAATTAGATAAAATTAAAACAGTGATTTTCAAACTTTTTCTTTCCACCCACATTAGGCAATTCCTTACTAATCACAGAGCACTGATGGCATAGGGATTGCTTAAAGTGGTATATGAGTGGAAAGAAAAAGTTTGAAAAACCACTGTTTTAATCGTACCTAATTGACTCGTTATTCACAACTCCAAAGGAAATGGGCCAATGACAATTTTTCTCAAGCAAAATATTTCACTAACAATTGTGTCTTGAGCAGTGGTTCTCAATCTTTTTTTCTCACTCATATACCGCCTTAAGCAATCCCTTACTAATCACAGAGCACCGACGGCCTAGGGATGACTTAAAGTGGTATGTGAGTGGAAAGAAAAAGTTTGAAAACCACTGGTCTACTCTAGAGCAAGAACTGTCATTGCAGTAAGATCACATATGGTGCACTGTGTGCAGTTCTGGTCACTATCCTTTAGGAAGGATGTGGTTATGACAGAGAGGGTGCAGAAAAAGTTCAGCGGAATGTTGCCGAGATTGTTATAGGAAGAGATGAGACTTTTTCCTGGACTAAAGGAGGTTGCAGCATTTATGAGGGAATTCAAGATGGTAGATAATCTTTTTCCTGAGGTAGGGGAGTTTAAAACAAGGGAGGGGGCAAGAGTTAAAGGAGATCTGAGGGGCAAGTTTTTCACAGAGTGAGTAGTGGTGCATGAAACGAACTGCTAGAGAAGGTGGTTGAGCCAGTTACAATAATGAGTTTTAAAAGGTGTTTGGACAGATACATGGATAGAAAGGTTCGGGGGATACTGGCCAAATGTAGGCAAATAGGACTGGTGCAGACAGACATCTTGGTTGGTCAGGGCAAGTTGGGCTGAAGAGTCGGTTTGCATTGCTGAATAACTTTGAAGCTCTAACTTGAATAGGAGTAATAATGTGTCAATCCTGCCTTCGAGCTACAGTATGTACCACAATGTAGCTAAGAGCAAGGGCAAAGGAACCTCTCCAACTTTAGGCTCAGGAGACTCTTTCCAGCTGTGAACACCGAGATGTCATCCAACCATAGGTTCAGTCGGATCCCCTCCAGCTGTAAATTCAAGAGCAACAAGCTGTAGGCATAGGCTCCACTCTCGCTTTGTCCCAGAACCCTCAGTGCCTATGCCCATCCCCCACACCCACTCCCACCTCCCAGTTTACACGTAGTGATTTGGAGAGCGCTGTCTTCATCTGGGCTCAAACTATGAATGCTATTATTTATCCACAGAAGATACCACAGCTGAGCCCTGAAAGCAGCAGGATTCGTTCTCTATTGATCTATCATTTTGCAATGAGCTAAGAAGGCTGGGCAAATCTTTAGTGGCTTCCTCACTGGGAAGGGGAGGGTATTATGTATGTAAAAGTGGAAAGAAGCTGTGTGAGGGGCCAAGAAATGATAAGGCAGAAGGTATGAGAGGCAGAGACAGGTAAAGGGAGAGAACATTAATGGGGGAGGGAGGGAGAAAAAAGATTTTTTTCAGGAGTAGGTAGAAATAGGAATGAGGGGGGGGGGGTTACTTGAAATTAGAAATGTCAATGCTCATGCCGTTAGTTTTAAAATGTGTTGTTCCTCAAGTTTTCCTTTGGCCTCAGTGGCTGAAGCTGAGGACAGACCTGTCTAGGCTTGGTCTCACCGATATTGACAAGGTCACACTGAATACACCGAATGCAAAAGATTAGAGTGGACCATGTTTATTTGGCCCTGGATGATGCACCTTCACCTGCAATTTCAATTAATGAAACAAGATTGTATCCAAAGTATTACTGTGTCCATGGTGTTCAACTCCTTGAGACCCGAGAATAATTCAAATCAATATCTTCATGATAGAAATTTAAGCCAAATAGGAGAGATTCTGAAACATTACTAACTGGAGGTCATGGTTATTGTGGAGTCTAATCCCATTATTACTAATCCCCAGATAGCAAAGGTTTAGAATGGATGTGCCCAGCATTTTGGAGAAGGGGCGAGATTTAAAATAATTTATGTGAACAATATTTCATTTAACAAAGCAGATTTTGTTTTCTGCAAAACCTCTTAGAACTTTTGGTACTCACTAACAATTCTTTGCTTCTTTTTCTCTGGTTTGTCTCTACCCTGATCCAATTACCATGTCAGATCTCATTGTTTCCAGCACACACTTCTTTTCAAAGTCTTTGACCTCTTTGATGTCTCAGCTATTCCTGCACTGTTGGCTCCCACATTGGTCACTCACCCTCAATTTTTTTTACAAAGTTAAATATTTTGTTTAACACACACACTCTCAGAGGCACCCTCTCTCACACACAGACACACACATGCACACAATGCAGAAACATGCACACTTACATGCACTCTCTCTCTCTCTCTCTCTCTCTCTCACACACACACACACACACACACACACACACACACACACACACACAGAAGCAGACATGTGTGCACACACACACAATGCACAGAGACTCTTTCACACACACACATACCACTCATACATGCACTACACACACACACACACACACACACACATCCTAAACAGAAATTATACCAATCCCAATACGACTCTACAACCTCACAGCAGAGGAACAGTCCCTTTAGCTCAACATGATGTCCAAATCAAATAAAACTCTGCTACTTGCACCTGATAGATGTCCCTCCATTGCCTTCATATTCATTTGTCCATCCAGAAACCCCTTTAATGCTACTGTTGTACGTGCTTTCACTACTACTCTTGGCAGCCCGATCCAAGTGCCCACTATTCTCTGTTTAAAATGTTTGCTCCGAACATTTCCCTTAAACTTCCTCCTTTCATCATGTCCTCTAGTGTGTGATGCTTTAGCCCTGGGGAAAAGATTCAGACTGTCCACCCCATCAATGCCTCTCGTGATTTTATAAGCCTTGATCAGGTGTCCCCTCAGCCCCCTTTGTTCCAGTGAAAACAACGCCTGTTTGTCAAACCTATCCCCATAACTCAGACCCTCTAAGCAAGGAAACATCCTGGTAAACAGCTCTGTACCCTTTTCAAAGCCTCCACATCCTTCCTGTTATGGGGCAACCAGAACTGCACACAGTATTCCAAGAACAGTCTAGCCAAAGTTTTATGTGGCTGCAATGCAACCTCCTTACTTTTCTACTCAATGCCCTGCACAAGCATACCACATGCCTTCTTTATCAGCCTGCCTACATGTGGCCACTTTCAATGTCCCCTATCTCTGTGCATCTATAATTTTAAGACCCCCTACCATTAACTGTATACTTTACCCTTACATTTGGTATCCCACTTGTCCAGATTAAACTCCATCTGCCATTTCTCTTCCTATATCTGTGACTGATCTATATCCTCTAGTATTATTTGATAGTCCTCTATAGAACATAGAACAATAATAGAGCACAATACAGGCCCTTTGGCCCTCGATGTTGTGCTGACCCATATATCTCTTCCTAAAAAAAATGCACTAAACTTCCCTACTCCTAACCCTCCATTTTTCTTTCATTCACGTGTCTGTCTAAGAGCCTCTTAAATGTCCCCAATATTTCAGCCTCCCTTTGGCATCCACAAATCTCTGTGTAAAAAATCTACCCCTGATGTCTCCCCTAAACTTTCCTCCCTTCACTCTGTACACATGTCCTCCTGTGTTTGCTGATCCTGCCCTAGGAAACAGGTGCCGACTGTCCACCCTATCTATGCCTCTCATTTGATTTAATGTATTTTGTATTAATATTGTTAAAATTTACAAAGGTGTGAAACATTGTTACATGGAAGAGTAAGGAGATCACATATAGCTCAGTAATTGTTTAAGACATGCATAAATTACAGTACTAGTGTGTGATGTACAGTGATGTTTTTTAAGCAATTCTCATTCAACCAGGACTCCCCCATTCCCCATGGAGGTCAGAAAACCCAAGTATGCTGTATTTGAGTTATTTTTTTCTCTCCAGAGCTTGAATCATAAACTTTCCAGTTCAATTGCTCATCTTCCCCTCAAGCAAGGTTCAGCTCAATCACGTATCAAGTCTTCAACATACCGGTAACTTCACGCTGCATATTGAAGATGGCCTCATTCTCTAGGATAGCAAACAGTTAACAACTAAATATCTCATTCTTAAACTCTAGCATCCCTCTAATAGTTGCCCTCTTTCTTTTTATATATTTTTATTAAACATGTTATAGTAAACAATACATGAGGAGAGTAGAATGCAGAATCGAACAGTAAAAACAGAAACATTAATATATTGCAATACATAATACAACGTGTAACATTGTAACATTTTGAATAATATTATCCCTTTCTCCTCAACTTGGAATATTGAAAAAAATTGTTAAAACCCTATCTAACCTACCAGATCTCTGCTCCTCCGCACTCCTCAATGCCTTATCATTAACTGTATATCTCCTACCTTGGTTTGCCCTTCCAAAATGCATCATCTCACACTGTCCACATTAAAGTCCATCGGTCATTATTTGGCTCATTCTCCCAGTTGGCCCAGATCCCTCTGCAAGCTTTGAAAATCTTCCTCGCTGTCCACAACGCCTATCTTTGTGTTATCAGCAAACTTGCTGATCCAATTTACCGCTTTAAATGGCCTGTTAATGGCCCTCGATGGTTTTATTTAAAAATTTGGGGTCTGCGCATGAAAGGCCGGTGCCTAAGGCAGCTATAAGGGGTTACAGACTCTGGGGAAGCAGAGGACTGGTGCAGAGCACTACAAAATGGGGAAAACATTCCCCATTTGAGAAGGAGAGGCAGAGGAGAAGACCCATGGGACGGTGACCACGGCACCAATGAGGGGCTCTGCAGTTGAAGAAACATGCAGGCAGTTGGTAACTCAAGGCAAGGAACCCATGCAGTGGCAGGCTGCTGGAGATTGTGGTCGAGAGATGCACACCAGGCTGTGGACTGCTGGAGACTAGCTCAAGACTGGTTGGAGGGTACCAGGAATCAGAACCAGGATGCAAGAGGGTGCTACGGGCACTGAGGGCCTCCTGATGGTGTTGGAAGTTCGGATCTGGAGCTCAGGCTGCTGATGGTTTGGACTGGTCTCTGTGTGGCTGCAGCAGTGTTGGAAGCAAATCCATGGGCACCCAGTGACTCTGGGGTGGACTCTCTCTTTTGCTTCTCTTTCTCTGATTGTAAGAGGCGCTTCAGGCAATTTCTGCCAATGGCGAATCTGTTTGCCTTACAGCAACGTAAACATATTCCATGCAGTATTGTACTGTCTTTATTACATGACAATGAATTGAATCTTGAATCTTGAGTGTCGATATTCCAGAACCCAACCTGGCTGGACACATATTATTGTGAGAAGGGGTTTGATAACTTCTTGAACAGTCGTTATAGTTTGAACTATAACATGATGGATCCATTTCTAGTGCAGTGTGCATTATTGAGAATTGAGATCAATGTTCTCATACATCTTACAGAAGAAGTTGTCTTGGATAATGGTCCTCCAGTTTCATTCATTTCTATTTAAGTGCTTTATGAAACAAAATCGTAGTAAGCAAATACTTAGATCATCACTTCGTCTAGTGTTAAATGATTACTTGTCAAACGAGTATTTAAGGCAACTATTAGAGGGATGCTAGGGTTTAAGAATGAGATATTTAGTTGTTAACTATTTGCTATACTAGAGAATGAGGCCATCTTCAATATGCAACAATGAAGTTACCAATGTGTAGAATACTTGATTGAGTTTACTTCAGCTGAACCTTGAAGTGAAGATGAGCAATTGAACCAGAATTCAAGTTCTGGAGAGAAAAAAAATAATGGGATATCTTCTGGCATCCACAGGGAATGGGGGATTCCTGGTTGAATAAGAATTGCTCAAAAAACATCACTGTACATCACACACTAGTACAGTAATATACAGAAATCTGTAAACAATTGCTGAGATATATGTCATCTCCTTACCCTTCTACATAACAATAGTTTACACTTTAGTTGTATGTTTTATGGCTAAGCAAATATTAACAGAAGAAACAGCAGAATTAAATCAAATGAATGACTGTGTTTGCCGTCACAAGATGGGTCAAATCTTCAACAGCATTGAGCTAATCAGCCTTCATCACACTGCCCTGAATTAGAAATGTCAATAAGCTGAAATGTCTTTACCACATATTTTGCATAACATTTAAAATAAAATTCCCTATTTGAACTTACTTTCATTAAAATAAAATTTTGCCAGTTGCAAGAGAATTCCAGGTGCGTTAACGCTGGATAAGCAATAACTCTGTAGTTATTGTTCCTGGGAGTCCTCTTAACTAGTGACTCAGCATTGACACAAATATCCTCTCACTTGTCAGGAAGGCACAAAAGTGTCTAGTTCCGGAGAAGACTGAAGAGGTCAAGGTTACCAGTCATCATCATGTCAACCTTCTACATGAGCTCTATCGAGGGCATCCTGACTGGCTGCATCACACTGTTGTACAGTTGCCGCAGAGAAATGGATTGGAGATCAATCCACAGAATTGTAAGGTGACAGAAAGGGTCACTGGAGTCTCCTTTTCCCCCACCCCTCCCAGCAACATCATCCACCAGGTTAGTTATCTAAAGAGGGTGTGAAAATCGTTGAGGACTCCTTCCACTCCAAGCACAGCACCTTTCAGCTGCTCCTATTGGGAAGGAGATACACGAGTATCAGAGCCAGGAACACCAGGCTGAGAAACTGCTTCTTCTCATGGGCAGTAAGAACGATGATCGACAAAAGGAACTGGTCACACGAACTATCCAAGACTCTCATATATACAAAATAATGTTTATTTATTTATTTGTATATATGAATACTTGTCCTGCATATTTACTATTTGTATATATGTTATGGCTAGGTGTGTGTCTGCGTGTTTTGCATTGGGGGCCAGAGAACGCTGTTTCGTCAGGTTGTACTTGCACAATCAGATGACAATAAACTTGACTAATCAGTGCTCAAATGCACTATCTTTATTTAAAAATGCAAATAAGATAAAATCTTTTAACTTCTTTTGCATAACATTTGAAATAAAATTCCCTATTTGAGCTTACTTTCATTAAAACAAATTTCTGCCAGTTACAAGAGAATTCCAGGTGCATGAATGTTGGATAAATAAAGGTTTATGTTGTCATTTAAAAACAGCCCTGACATGAGAAATGGAATATTGCAGAGATAATGGAAGTATAAAGAGCAAAGATACAGAAAATAAGATACAGATTAGAAGTGGACATCTAACGAGGTGCTGCACACAGCAGGTAGTGCTGCGACCTAACAGCTTTGACCTAACAGCTGCGTGTGTGGAGTTCGCAGGTACTCACTGTGTCTCACTTCTCTAAAGGCATGCTGGGAAGTTAATAGACTGATGTACGTTGTCCCATTGTAGGTATAATGTACTTGGTGAAGGTCAAGAGGTTATAGGGATGGTTGATGGGCAGTTAAGAGTGAGGAGTTGCACAGGAATACAATGATAAAACTCGACAGACCTAATGGCCTACTTTGGCTCCTTTAACTTGTGAACGTGAACTCGAATCAGTCGGATCAAGGGCAAAGGGTGGATTTATTCCTTGCACAAAGGAAGATGGTTGTGATCATTGAAGCCAAATAGCCCAGCCTCAGGATGTCACTGCAGGAGTTCCTCGGGACAATGTCAACAGCCCACCCATTGACAATGGCCTTCCTTCTATCGTATGGTCAGAAGTGGAAATCTTCGCTGGCACAATATTCACTTCCTCTTCACAACTCCTCAGCAAATGAAGCAGTTTCCCTTGCACGCAGCAAGATCTAGACATGCGCAGGCAAGTGGCAAGTAATGTGAAAGTGCCAAATCAATGATTATTCCCCACTGAGAGTGAGTCTAATCATCTTGGGGATATTGAACAGTATTACCACCACCGTGTCTCCCATTAGCAACATCCTTGAGCCACTGTTGACAAGAGTCTTGGCTGCACCAGACGCATAAACACTTCAGCTACAAGAGCAGGTCAGAAGGTGGGTGACTTGAGGCAAGTGACACACTTTCTGACACCTCTAATTCTTTTGACAGTTAAAAAAGCACAAGTCAGGAGCATTTATCTGTCCAGAATGGAGGACCATCGCCTTCCCAAGATCGTGTTATATGGCGAGCTCTCCACTGGCCACCGTGACAGAGGTGCACCAAAGAAAAGGTACAAGGACTGCCTAAAGAAATCTCTTGGTGCCTGCCACATTGACCACCGCCAGTGGGCTGATATCACCTCAAACCGTGCATCTTGGCGCCTCACAGTTTGGCGGGCTGCAACCTCCTTTGAAGAAGACCGCAGAGCCCACCTCACTGACAAAAGACAAAGGAGGAAAAACCCAACACCCAACCCCAACCAACCAATTTTCCTCTGCAACCGTGTCTGCCTGTCCCGCATCGGACTTGTCAGCCACAAACGAGCCTGCAGCTGACGTGGACATTTACCCCCTCCATAAATCTTCGTCCGCGAAGCCAAGCTAAAGAGGCTTGAACAACTCTCAAGGAGCTTGGCACTAAAGTAACTCATGATTAATCACCACTGGCGTATGGAGTCTGCAGCATATACCATTATCTAAATGCATTGTGATGCCAACAACTCTGAGAGCACTTGCCAAACCCAAAAACCTGATTACCAACACAAGCAAGGGAAGTAATACAACCATCTGCAAGTTCCACTTCTATCGAATCATCATTCTGACGTGGAATTATATCATCGATCTTTCCTCATCCTGGAATTTCTTGTCATCAGCATGCAAAACTCTTCTCCAGCAGGACTGCAGTAGTTCAAGAAGGCAGGCCTCCTCCATCTCCTCAAAGGCGATTGGGGATGGGGAATAAAGGCTGGCCTCTGACAGCGACACCAGAATCCTGAGAAATAAATTGCTCGCTAAACACCTCCTGTCTCAACATCTCCCTTTCCTTTGCATCTTAAACAAAAACAGCTTTTTAAATCTGTTTAATCATTTGGTTTCCTGAGTGACTTGGTGTGAGATTCACTTCTTTTTACAATATCAAAGGTGTAAACTGAGTTCCTCCAGCATTTTGTATGTTGCCTGGATTTAACCTATGCCTTAATCTCTTTATGGGACCTTCGTAACAGACATGACATCTACATTTTCAATTGTTTTCTAAAATCTCTGGGTTTTTGTTACAGCTGTTAATTAGACCAACAGAAACAGGCACCTTGGTTTCTCTGAAATACATTAATCTCTGTCATCTCATTTACATATTAATAAAACTGATTACCCTTCTGGCTATGAACTCTTGGCCAGCATCCATTATAAAGCTGGTGCTGAATATTTATTGAATCCTCAATTGTACATTGCAACTTCTCACCAAAAGCCCTCAGGGATTTATCTATTTACAATTTGGTTTCATCCCTTCAGAGCTGTTCAGAGTGGACTGTAGAGAGATCTGTCCCGTGGAAGCAAGGAGGAAAGAAACAATCGGATCCAGGACCAAAAAAAAAACTGCAGTTGCTGAAAATCCAAAAACAAATCAGGAAAATGCAGCATGGTTAGCGCAGGGCTGTTACAGCGCCAGCGATTGGGACAGGGGTTCGAATCCTGCGCTGTCTGTGAGAAGTTTGTATTGTTACAAGATCAAACCAGCAACTACAAAGAAGGCATATCACAAAGGGGTAAAGATGAACAATTACTTTATTAACAAAAATTCACCTTCAAACTTTAATTCAAAATCTCCCCTTTAATTCAAAATGCCCACTGGATACTCTGCAAATCACTATAACAGTGTAAAACTAATAAATTTCCCAGCCTAAATATAACATATGTAATCAAAGTGTAAGCTACACTTCTAACCACCCCACAGAAAAACTTAGACACAAAACACACAAGACTTTCAAAACTTTGATCTCAACTGAAGCAAAGATCATAAACTAAATTCAGTTTGTTTGGTAAACTGAAGCCAAAAGATCTTAGAGAGAGAGAGAGAGAGAGAGAGAGAGAGAGAGAGAGAGAGAGCAAGAGAGAGAGAGTGAGAGAGAAAGCAAGAGAGAGAGAGAGAGAGAGAGCAAGCGAGAGTGAGAGAGAGAGAGCGAGAGTGAGAGAGAGAGAGTGAGAGAGAGAGAGGAGAGAGATGGCTGCCTTCAGAATTTTCACCCTTTTTGAAATCTCAACATTCTAAACTGTCCTCCAGACTATGACTCATGCTCTGGGCCTCCTTCCACTCTACAGCACCCCCACATGCTCAGTCCGTCTCCCACTCTCTCAGCAGTTCACCTTCACCTTGGCTCTCTAAGGCAAACTGTCACTTTTTGACATTAAGCCACACAACATAGGCCAATACACAACACAGAACTCTGTAGCAGTATGTTCTCCCCATGTCTGTGTGGGTTTTCACTGGGGGCTCCACCCTCCAAAATGTACCGAGGTTGTAGGTCAACTGGCTGTGATTGGGCAACTGGGTGTGATTTAAAGTTAGATGCTCAGTATGTCAGGGAGGAGCTGTGGGGAGAGAAACAGTCAACGGTTCAGCTCAATCACTTTACACCAGAAACTGTACAACATTATGAGAGGAATAGAGAGGTAAATAACAAGAAACTTGAGTTTTAAGACCAGAGGGCACAGGATTATGGTGACATTGAAGGGGCCTGAGGAAGATCTTATTTTGTTCAGCCAAAGGGTGGTTGGAATCTGGAACGCACTGCCTGAGCGGGGGAGGGAGGCAGGTACTCTCACAACACCTGACAAACATCTTGACAAGCCCGTGAAGCATCACAGCAGAGAAGGCTCAGATGCTGGGTGTTAACTAAAAAAGTGTGCAGATGCTGGGGCCGAGTGCCAAACGCAAAAGTGCTGGATAAGTTCAGCAGGTCATGCAGAATCCATTGGGTGAAGTTAAGGATAAACAACATCTCGGGCCTCAGCCCTTCATCAGGCACCCTTTAGTTTCCATGGATGCTGTGTGACCTGCTGTGTTTCTGTCAAGTGCTAGAAAATATGTTTATTATTGATAAGTACTTGATGCACTTTCTGCTAATGTATCTCTGTTTTATGTCTGAATGAAATGAATTTTGTGTAATATTGCACTTTATAACATGATAATTGAATTTTGATGAAGATCTACCGGGACCAATGCCTGAAGAGGGCGCACAAAATCAGTGAACTGGTGCGGACTCAAAAGGCCAATATGGCCTGTTTCCGCTCCGTAAATGGTTATATGGTTATATGGTTATATGGTCAGCATGTTAATGATGGGCTGAAGGTCCTGTTTCTATGTTTCTATGGGACAGAAAATCAGAATAAAAATCAGCCAAGCTTCTGCATCTAAATCTTATCTGGATATTGGATAGATGAGATACTGGGAGAGTCCAACTGGGTAGCACATTCTCCGTATTTGTGCCAGTGAGAGTTGAGTAGCTCCCAATGATCCCAGGGCCTTGCCATGGTCACTTTATCAGCCTGCAAGTGCTGATTGGGGTTCAGGATTTCCCATCGGCTTTTGACATCTGTTGGATGCCCTTCCGTTGTTTCAGATTTCAGATTTATTGTTAGACATGGTAATACATGACATCACATACAAGCCTGAGATTACTTTTCTTGCAGGCGAGGCAGAATTACCACTTACTGGTAGTTAAAAAAAAAACCTATATACAACATACACTGACTGTGCAATATAGAGAGGAAAAAAAATCAATAAAGTGCAAATGTAGGAGATCTTAAATGAGTCCCTAATTGAGTTTGTTGTTGAGGAGTCTGATGGTGGAGGGGTAGCAGCTGTTCCTGAACCTGGTGGTGTGAATCTTGTGGCACCTACACCTCTTTCTTGATGGCAGCAGCGAAAACAGAGTGTGTGGTGGGTGATGTAGATCCTTGATGATCGTTGCTGCTCTCTGATGGCAGTGTACCCTGGATGGTGGGGAAGTTTTTGCCTGTGATGTCCTGGGCTGTGTCCACTACCTTTTGCAGGGCTTTACACTCAGGGGTATTGGTGCCCCCATAGCAGACCATGATGCAGCCGGTCAGCACACCTTCCACCAAACCTTTCTTCATGATGGCATCATGTTGGGTTGAGGAAAGATCCTTTGAGACAGAGACTCCCAAGAACTTAAATTTGCTCACCCTCTCCAAACATCTCTGATGATTAGATATTCAGGATCAGTCTAAAAAAAAAGGTTTAATAATTAAATCATTTAAAATTATTAACAACAAATTAATGTTCACTCAAGAATAAAAATCATCTGATATTCATTCATTTATTCAGGTGCCTTGCCGTTCGCCGTGAGTGATCATTGCCTCTCCATCCGTCACGATCTCTGACCCTCCGAATTGTAGTTGTTGCCTCCCCTGTTCTCCTTCGGTGAAGGCTCCATCTTTGAGCTGAGACCGTAGTTAATGTTGAGCTCATGATTACACAAGGGAAAAATACTGAAGTGCTTTCCCGTTGCCTTCTTCAGTTGCAGTGTCCATACTGGATGGGTAACCCTGGCCATTGACCATCAGATTCATCTGCCCAGCATTTTTAGTTTTACAACCATAAATTCAAATTTGTAGAATCTGCTTGTAAAAATCATCCACCATCTGCAATCCACAGCTTCACATGACCCTGATTGGGAGGCTAAACAGGTACCACACCTTGCCCAAGGGTGACCTGTAGGCTCTCGAACGGACGGAACGCCTTACACCTCCTTTTGCTGAGCAATTGTGCAGCACCAACATCTGATATAGGTTAATGAAAACATTAATATGTATTAGTATAATGTAGAAACAAGCTAATTACCTTCACGTCCCTGTTCAATGAAAGTTGATGACAAAATAGACTGCAGATGCTGGAATCTGGAACAAAAAAAACAAACCCACTGAGTTCTTCCAGCATTGTGTATTTTGACAATGAATGTATCACCCAACATAAGGTGGAGAGACAGCAGGAATAGTGTAGCAGATAGCCTGACTCTATTACACCACCAGTGACCAGGGTTCGAATCCGGCACTCTCTGTAAGGAGTTTGTACATCCTCCTGTGTTTGCAAGGGTTTCCTTCAGGTGTTCCAGTTTCCTCCCATCATTCTTAAACGTACCGAGGGTGAAGGTCAATTTGGTGTAATTGGGTGGCACGGACTTGTGGGCCGAAAGGACCTGTTGCTGTGCTGTATGTCCAAAAAAATGTAATTGGCAGCACAGGTTTCAATGGCAGAATCAGCTTCTACCTCCTGCTGTAAATAACATTTTAAAAATAGATACAAGGTGTATCCTTCCTCTTAGTTCAGGTCATGGGGTCATTGACATGGGATCTAACCTCCATACTTTTGTGATGCAGTAAAGAGGTTCAGGAGGTGGGAATGAGTGGCTCCACTGGCTATCTGCATCATTCTCAGGGAATCTATGTCATGTCATGCATCTACAGTTTACCAATTAAACACTTGTTAGAGGCAGGAAGGTATCTAGTCAACAGGCAGGTCTACAGGACACACCAGTGAAGTACATGCAACTCCTCAAGTGCCTGTATCCACCTCTTTATGCTGAGTTTACGAAGCAGTAGCCTAGATGAGATAGCAATGTGTGTAACCCTGCAATGTGCCAGACGCTCATATTTAATGGCGCCTTCTTTACATTGTCTGCATCTCAAACAGCTCTGTTCTTTTACACAGTAGGAATTGAAACTCAGAAAGAGGGCCAGCTAGGTCTGTGAGTGACAGCAATTCAGAGTCCGATCTGCAGTTGCCTGGATACAAATGGCCAGGGCCTTCCTCACGGATGGGCAGCTCTACAAGTTTATTAACACGCAGGTTGAGGAGTGTGGCTGAGACTGTTATTCAGACTGGTAGAGAAATGGGATTTAAATATAAAATCCAAAAAATGATAAACCGAAGATAGAAAGCCAGTGAGATGTAACTGGATCAACAAATGATGGGCAATGCACAGGGGTGAAAGAGAAGCAGATCACTAAGCAGCAGTCAGTGACGGAGAGTCACGCTATCTTTTGCACCAGACAACTTAATCACGTCTGCTCACTCCCACCGCTTACTAATGCTTTTCAGTCTAGTTAAAAGTTGGATTCTTTCCCCTACCATTTCATCCTCACCAAGCACATGCACACACATTCAGATAGACACACAAACAAGTGCATGCACACACACACACACACACACACACACACACACACACACACACACACAGACACTCACACACACACAGACACACTCACGCACACATACATATGCACGCACACACACACAGATAGACACACAAACAAGTGCATGCACATAGACACACACAAACACAGAGACAAACACACACAATCACAGATGCAGCTAGACAAACACATATACACACATACACACATGACAATGCACATGCACACACAAAGACACACACACTCAGACACACAAACACATAAAGAAACACAATCACAGATGCAGCCAAACACACACACACTCTCAGATAGACTCATAAACATACACTGAATCAGACACACACACACACACACACACACACACACACACACACACACACACACACACACACACACACACACACACACACACACACACACACACACAATTTAGAAAATAACATTCACACAATTATACATACTCCAACAATTCCAAAACTGTACTTCAAACATCAGGTATTGATGACTGGGGCAATTATTGTGGACTGGGTTTATTGCTGAAGGGTTGACACTGGTGGCATCTGTGAGTATTGCTTGCAAGTAAAGTTAATCCAATTTCAGGTCAGTGATGAGCTAGATGAGGCTGACACTGTGAAACCCTGGGCCTGATGTTTATTGTGTGACCCAGATTGTGTCTCAATCTTGTAGGTCAGGTGCTCCAGTCAGTAAAACAATCAAGGGAAATAGGTTGGTATTGTCAGGAACAGCCATGTTTGCATTTAAACATAGATCATCTTTTTCAATGTGGGGCTGATGAAGTAGTATGGGGATGATGTAGTGATAATGTTACAAGCCCAGAGGACCCCAAAACCCAGCAGCAATAGATATTCACCAAGACTTAATTAAACAAAAGTTGGTTTTAATTATCTGTAAACATGAAAACAGTATCAAATTCCAACTTATTACTATTAACATACTTAACCTGACATAACCCCCTTCTAATTCTCAGCGCATGTGTATGTATGCAAGTTTAGAAAAGTTATTTGATTCACAATCCAATCTCACTTCTCACTTCTCCAAGTTTACTGGTTGCAGGCAATTCTTATACTGTGTAGAGAATTTAACATTTATGAAGTTCACCAGGCTTTGGTGCTTGAAAGGTAAGTGGTTACTGCTCAGGAAGGTTCTTGTCGGTTTTCAGAGAGAGATTTGTTGTTCCTGGACACAAACTGATCCCTTTTAATCAGCTACGTCAGTGTCTTGCCAAAGAAACTTGCCCCATCAGGGTTTCCAAGATGATAACCTCTTTCTTTCAGGTCACCACAGAGTTCCTTTTTGTTTCACTTATTTCAAGTGAAACATTAGGCAGCCAGTCCTTGCCTCTTGTATGGACCACAAGGGCTTTGGCCAGGCTGAACTAAGCACTCATAACCCATCTTCCAAATGGGGTTTTTCCACAAGCTTGCCAGCTTGTTCTGTTGCAGAGCCTGCTGCTGAACTGATTTTCTCTCTCTCTCACTCAGAGAAAAACCTGTTTAACTCTCTCTGCTTGCAAAACCACATGACCCCCTTAGAACAGCAAGCAGCACTCAGACAGCCTGCGGCTCCGAACCTAATTTTCTGAGTTCTTTCATCTGTTGCTTTTCAAAACAACAATCCATTAGTGAAGTCTCTTGGGCACTACCCAGTTTTTTCAAAGGCTTGTAGCCAGCCCTGTCTAGCTTGAGCAGAACTCCAGTATTTTAAATGAGATCTGTTTTGAAATGTTTGTATGTGTCCTGCACTAAAAACCTGCCCCAATTTATCTCCTAAAACATATCTATATGCAATATAAAACACAACATTTTCTGTCACAATAACAAACCCATACTCTGCAGCCAGCTTTCTGAATACTTGTGATATGAACAGTGTTCCATTGTCACATATTACTTGCTTGGGTATTTTTTGCTCAGCAAGATGCGCTCTCGTTTCTGAGATGATAATTGACGCTCTCAGGTCTTTCACCCTTTTGATAAATGGAAACTTAGAGTAGTAACAGGCTAGTATTAAATACACCCTTGATTCTCGGTGAACCAGTCTGCTTCCACTGTGTGCCATGACCTGGCAGGTACTTCTGTGGAAATCATTTCCTCTTTTTGTTGTGTGTTTCTGTTGATCCTTTCGTATAATTTCTTCGTCTGGTTATCATAATTGACAGAGATCATCTGCAACTCCCAGCAGCTATTCAGACCTAGAATTGCTGGTCCATCTGCATCTACCATATAGAATGTACAGAGAATGTTCTTTCCCTTACAGCAACCATTGATCTTCTTGATCATGGGTCCAACATACACCGTTAATGTGACATTTTCTGTCTTTTGGATACCCTTTTATTATGTTCTCTGAGAACATCTGGCAATAGAGACTGGGTGGAAGGACGTTGCTTTGTGATCCAGTATCCATCTTCACCTTTAGGTTAAATATCATCGGCTTGATCTGGATTGTCCTTTGTAGTTAGCTCCTTGTGTGCAACTCGCTTTCTTCTTTCATCTCACCCGACATCTTGTGAAGGTGTATGGATTCTTTGTCCAGTATCTGGGTGTCAGAGTCCTCATTGCTGATCTTCTCCTTGTCTTTTTTCTTCACTGGTTTTACTGTTTTCTTCATACAAGACTTGCACATCTTCACCCGGTGGTTTGCTTTACCTCAGGCTCTACATTCAGAACCGTATGCGGGGCATTGATTTTGGTCATTGAACGGGTGTTGTCTGCCACACTTCCTGCAGGTCTTGTGCGTTTGCACTTTTCTGATTGTTCTTTATTTCATCAACCCTTCCTTCTCTTTGCTGTGGGAGGGTCTGCATAGATAGGGATTTCATTTGCATCCTCGTGGCTTTGAAGATTCTGGCTGGGTCTGTAGCTTCAGCTGGCTTTAAGCTATCCTTCCCAATAAGAGACTTTTGCACTTCAGGATGGGTTCTCCCCCATATTGGTTGATCAACTAATCTTTCCTCTATATCCTTAAATCTTGCAGCAACAATTTTTAGTTGAGTGAGGACGTTATCAGTCTCTTGCATTAAGCCTTGAAATTCATAGCATTTAATTCTGTGATTAGACCTGGGTTCAGGATGAGAAACAAACTTTGCAAATATCTGCTCTGGATCATTTTTCTCCACCTCTGTAAGCTCTTAGCTATTAAATAAATCAAGGCCTCGCTCCCCTGTCCAGGGATGCATCTAACTGATCTTCTCCTCTGCTGTTGTATTTTTAAAATAACTTTTGAATGCTAAATTGCACCTGTGAAACTTCTTAAACGATTCAGCAATGTCTTTAACCTCCCCACCCATCACTGGGTGAACTGCTGTTGCTCCAGCATTTTTTAAAAAGTAATATTTCTTCTCTTCTTCCCCTTCATATTTCAGTGACTTACAATCATTTGTATGGCTTTATTCTTGTTCCCTTAGATTGCTGCCACCATGTTATGTCTCTGTGTTACTTGGGAGGCTTCTTAAATAACTTAGAGATGCAAGATTCAAATAACATTAGAGACTTTACTAACTGGTGTCTTCCAGGAAACTCAGGGAACTGTTCACACACTTACATATACATATACATCCGCCTCACAGTTGTGCAATACAGTCACTACAGTGGAAAGGGGTTACAAAATAGTTCACATTATCCTGACTATATAACAAAACCTTTCTCCTTCCTGTCACCTCCTTGCCACCTCCTATCTTCTTCCTTCTCCTTTCCAGCTTTGTATCCTTGCCTCCCCATCCCTCCCATCATAACTCTCACTCTCACTCTCTCTTCATTTTCCTGCTTCACTTTAATGATTTTTTTTTAGCAGATTAAAGCTGTTAGGATGGTTCAGAATCAGAATCAGAATTAATTGTGTTGAACATGTCACAAAATTCATTGTTTTGCACCAGTATCACAGAGCAAACATTTACATAAACCACCTTACAAAACAAATTAAAATAAATAGTGCAAGGAAAAGTCAAAGTGAGGCAGTGTCTTTAGTTCATTGTTCATTCAGGAATCTGACGGCAGCGGGGAAGAAGCTGTCCTTGTGCTGCTGAGGGCACATCTTTAGGCTCCTGTACCTTTTTCCTGATGGGAGCAGAGTGAAGAGGGCATGGCCCAGGTGGTGGAGGGCCCTTGAGGATAGAGGTAGCTTCCTTAAGACATGCCTCTTGTTGGTGTCCTCGATGGAGTGGAGTCTGGTGCCTGTGATGTGGCAGGCCGAGTTAACAACCCTCTGGAGTTTATTCTTGTCTTGAACATTGACACCTCCGTACCAGCCGGAATGCTCTCCACCTGCAGATGTTTTGGTGAGTCTTTGGTGACATGTCGAATCTCTTCAAACTCCTCAGAAATTATAGCAGCTGGTGAGTCTTCTTCGTAATTGGACTGGCATGGACAGATCCTCGGAGATGTTGACACTCAGGAATTTGAAGTTCCTGACCCTCTTCACTGCTGAGCTCTCGATGAGGAATGGATCGTTCCTCCTGAAGACCACAATCATCTCTTTGCTTTTGCCAATGTTGAGTGTGACACCACTCAACAAGCTGATCTATCTCCCTCCTAATTGCCGGCTCCGATTCTGCTGACCAACTGTGGTGTCATCAGTAATTTGTAGATAGCTTTGGAATTATGCCTCACCAATTCTGCGGAGGAAGCAGAGATATGAAAGGTCGATGAAGAGTCTCGACCTGAAACATCAACAGTGCCTTGTTTTTTTTTGCTCCAGATTGCAGCATCTGCAACCTCTAGCAGGGCATGGAAGTTGGCTTAAGGGGGAGACATGGAAAACGTTTGCATGCTGTAAAATAGTGGACAGTGTTTTTCCCCAAGGACCATTGCTAGTATCAGTGCTTTTCAAAAATTGATATTAATGACTTGGAATTACATGTGCAGAGTCGAGTGACAAAACCAGCAGACAACACTCATCAAACAGGAAGATAATTATTGCCTGCAGGAACCATATATCTGGTTGAATTTGTAACAGTTGCTTCAGTTTTCCCAACATGCTTGTCTAATACATGATATCAAAAACAAATGTGGAAAAATTATTTTCAGCCACTGAACCAGATAGAATATATTTCAAATCTTGCACCAGGAGTGCAAAATGCATTTAAAATCCATATCCTACCTTTGTGAAATGTTGCGTGTAAAAGTGCAGCTAAAATCCATAACCAGATGACTGGTAGGTACAAGGTTTCTTTTCATGCGGAGTAAATTAGATTTTTTTATGTTTATATTGAAACATTGGCCATTCCTAATGGCCTTTGTAAACATATCAGTGAACCACCATGTCAGGATGGTGAGTGACTGGTGGGGGAACCTAAAATTGTTGGTGCTCCCATGCTCCGGCTATCCTTTGACCCGAGACGTCACATGTTGGGAGCTGCAGTTGAAGAAGCCCAGACAAATTCCTACTGGGTGCCAGTAGTGAAAGGAATAAATGCTTAGGGTTGCGATGGGGGTGTCCAGAATTGTCATGAGCTTCTTGAGAGTTATAGGGACAGAATTCATTCAAGCTTTACTTCTGCCTTGTTAAGCTTTGGGACATCAGGATGTGAGTTAATTATCATAGGATACCAAAGCATATGGTGCAATTTTTTTCAATAAATACGGTAGTAAAGTTTGAAATACACTACACGCATGGTTTATGATCAACTATAAGCTATAACTCTCTGATCTTCTGTTATTACAATACAGGTATGCACAGTTTAATGTCCATTCAGGCAACGTCGACCGCATTTATGTCCGAGGTCCCGTAATTATTCAGTTACCGCGAGCAAGTCCGCAGCAATTTAGAAAAAGCGATCACTAGCTATAGGAAATCGTATACTGTATGCCCCAACTGATCTGGCTGCCTCACTCTCTCCCCACAGCCCTGTATCATTGCCAACATTGATCCCACTGCCCCGCTCTCTCCCCACAGCCTTGTATCACTCCCAACACTGACCCCACTGCCCCACTCTCTCTCCACAGCCCATGTTGGTCCTCACACTGATCCCACTGCCCCGTTCCCGTGTCGGTCCCCATACTGATCCCATTCCCCCGCTCTCTGCTCGCAGCCCCATGTCGGTCCCCACACTGATCCCTACTTACAAATAAAATGTTTACAGGTACACTACAGTATCCCATATAGCTTTGCTAAGTATATAATATGATGTTCGCCCAACGTCCACATCGCATGACACTCAATTTCACAGAATGTATTGTGGACATTAAGTGGCACATACCTTGTAATTAAGTGCCTATCCCAGTTGATCAACTGGTCAATGGATGTTGATGGTTGGGGACTCAGCAATGGTAAACCCACTGAATGTCAAGCGAAGGTGTTGGGATGGTCTTTGCCTGGCTGACACTTCTTTGGAATGACTGATACTTGCCATTTATTAGCCTGAGTGTCTTGTGGACTGTTTCATTTTCAAAGGTTACGTGATTGGAAGGGAACATTATGCATTCATCAGTGAACATCCCTACTTCTGACCTCATTGAAGAAAGGTTGTGATATACAGCGCCAGTTCAAAGCACATGTCAGATAATTGTAGTGATTATGTCAAGCAAAATTAACCTTCTGAGTGATGTTTATTTAGAATGTTTGCACAGCAGAGGGAATATCTGAGATCCAAATACTATTTAAGACCCTTTTACAGTGCATTCTTCTGAGACATGTCATGACTCAAAGGAGAATATTTAGTGCAAAGAAATATGGAGTTAGTGAGAGGTTGGCTCTTATCCAAGGGCAGATCCGGCATGATGGCCCGAAGGTCTGTTCTTGCTTCTATCTCTATGTTTGCTGGCTGCTGTGTGATGAAAATCCATGTACCACCTGTTTGGAGAACACTTTAGAACCTTTTACGTCATAGCTTATAATTGATCCAAACCATGTGTGTAGTGTATTTACATCTTTAGTACTGTGTTTATTTTAAAAATTTCCACTATATACTTTTAGTATATTTATGGCAATTTTTAAAAATGTGTGGAGCATAATTAAAATCCAGATATCACCATATGGAGTGCATTTTGAATGTTATTTGAAGTATATTTAGGATATTCAAAATCCATAAACTGCCTGTACAGATTTTATTTAAGACATCCATTCTCAAGAGGAGCCATTTGCACCCCTCCCACCACCCCCTGCTGGGGGCCACATCACATTTAAAGGGGTTAATGGACTGAAATCATAAAATATATTTTTTAATGTAGTTGGTAGGAGAGAAGCACAGCAGAAACCATCTGAACCTGACTGCTTCACAGGGAAGGTGGCCCATAAACTTTCAGCTGAGTCCTAAGGGGGCCGCAGTGGAAATAAAATAAGATTGAGAATGGTGGATTTAAGATGTACCATGTATATCGAGGGGTGCAGGGCTGGTGGAGCTCAACGGAGAGCCACCTCATGGGCCCTCTCTGAGCACCCTTATGGGGTGGCTCCAGCATCTCCTCATTGCCATTTATGGTGAGCTCTGGCACCTAAAAAATTAGCACTGCACAATGTCCACATCCTGTGTGTTACCTTTGTGTAGCATATCCAAGATGTGGAACATATTGAAGAAGCATATACTATCTGTGTATATTTAACCCCCCCATTTATTGTGTGCATTTAAAATCCAAATATAATCTATGTTAGTGAAATAAGAAAGTCTGCAGATGCTGTGATTGTAGTTAATACACAAAAATGCTGGAGAAATTCAGCAGGTCCCACAGCGTCCAGAGGAGGCAGAGATACAACCAACATTTCAGGCCTAGGCTCCTGTTGTGGCTTCCTCTACGTCGGAGAAACTGGACACAGACTGGGAGATCGCTTCATTGAGCACCTTTGCTCTGTCTGCTGACATAGTGGGTATTTGCCAGTGGCAACCCATTTCAATTCCCTGCTCCATTCCTGTCTGTTCATGGTCTCATACAATGCAAAATCGAGACTTCCCCCACAATAGAGGAACAACACCTCATATTCTGTCTGAGCAACCAGATAGCACTAACATCTAAATCTCTGATTTCCATTCACCCCATCTCTCCCTTTCCCTATCCCCATGCCTCCTTTTACTCTCTCTCTCACTATCCCCCTCCCTCCTTTCCTCCCACTCTGCCTTCACAGCTACCCCCTTCCCCAACCAATTCTCAGCTTTTCTCTCCTGCCCTGCTATCCATGTCCACCTGTGGCTTCTTCCCTGTTGGCCTTTGCTCCTCCCCTCCCCCTTCTTCCCTCCTCCCTCCACCTTATTATTCAGGCGTCTGCCTGGTTTTGGCTCACACCTTGATGAAGGGCACAATCTCAAAATGTGGGTTATAGATCTTTGCCTCCTATGGACGGTACGGGACCTGCTGAGTTTCTCCAGCACTCTGTGTATTAATTATCATCTGTGCTAAATATATTAATCATTTACTCCCTTTCTGTGTGTTTAAGATACTTGTACAGTGTACAGTGTACAGTGTAATTGAGATTTATATGCTACACGTCCCAATTATATTTAAGATAAATGTATTAACTGTGTGGAGTATATTTTAGCCTTTGTACGCACTTTCTAATGTAGCGTGTTTGTTGCTAAGCTCGGGGTTAATCCTTGAGGGAGGTAGCTTGATGTTCTTCTGCTTTGTTTATGAAAATTAGAGGAGATTTCTGCGAGACTGACGGTTGTCCTCTAGTAAGTGAGAGGGTTGGTAAAGTGCCTACGTGGGTGAGTCATGGCCACATTCTCTGCGAGGCAGGCGGGATGCTCTGCAGATTACCCAGTGCCAGACAAAAATTGGAAAGGAGCTAAAAAAATAATTCTAATACAAGACAGCTGCTCACTGGCTGTGTCAGAGACTTGGGTCTCAGCTGAAGTTACCTCACAGATTCATGACTGATATTTCACTCACTTCCTGAGGCCACCTGCTGAGGTAACCAGTCAAATCTGATCTTTGCCAAATTAGCTGCACTCACCCTTTATCCTTGAATGGAGATCTGCCAGGCTTCACATACCCAATCATTCTCATTTCTTCTCCAAGTGACTAGAAAGTACAGGTGTGGTGCATTTAGCATGGCAGACCTGGTCCCAGATCTGATGGTTTTGCACATGAGGTCAACAAATTGGCTCTGGCCACCTCATTATAGGAAGCTATGGAGAGGGTGCAGAGGAGATTCACCAGGATGTTGCCTGGATTGGAACATAAGCCTTATGAGTTAAGGTTTGGAGTGAAGAAGGATGACAGGTGACTTAATAGAGGTCATAGATAAGATAGACAGCCAGCACCTTTTTCCCAGGGCGGGAATAGCAAACACCAGAGGACAGCTGTACAAAGTGAAGGGAGGAAAGTTTAGGGGAGACATCAGGGGTGAGTCCTTTTACACAGAGTTGTGAGTGCCTGGAATGCCTTGCCAGGGTGGTGGTAGAGGTTGGAATAATTGGTGCATTTAAGAAACTCTTAGACAGGGACATGGATGGGTAGGATGGGTTTAGTTTTTTTTGGGTAGAAATATATGGGTCAGCACAACATCGAGGGGTGAAGGGCCTGCACTGTGCTGTAGTGTCCTATAATCTAACACTCATCCACTATGTGCAAGACCAGCAGATCCTGTAGCACATCAGGTCTACATCTTCCATGAAGGATCAGTCTGAGGATTGACAGAACCCATGTCCAGGAAGGGGGGGAGGGACCTGAAGAACCAACAATCACAGACCATTTTCATTTCTTTTCTGTCCTCCTTCCTGGTCTGCTCTCTTCTCATTTAGAAGATAAATGGATGTGTAACGCTAAGGAAAAGAATGGAAAGTGTTCAGAATAGGAAAAACATGCAGAGAAGGGAAATATTTTCTAAATGGAAAATTTACTGTCAAATGTCAACAGATTGACCCCTATTCATGTTGATATTGTCACATGCAGATTAGTTTACACTCCACAGTTATACAAAAAAATAGAGCAATTGAATCATCTCAGATATTGGACGCACACAGGATAATACAGAATAAGGATCTTTTTCTCCCATTGATGCTGATTGACCCACTGAGTTCCTCCGGGTGATGGTTTCTATCTCAGAAACTCACTGGGATATTCTCAGGGATTGAGACTTAACAGGAAAGACTTGAAAATTTTGCACTGAAGCTTTAGTTGGGATTTGAATTTTCAGTGATGTGATCCTCTTCAAGTATCATCATATCTCTTCGAGGCCAGGGGCTTTACTGCAGCTTTTAAAATATAAATTGTGCATCAATCCCCAAAAACCTGACGTTAGACAGCTGATTGCGATCATCTTGCGATTGAATTGCCATTTGGGAATAGTTACTGAAGTACTGACATTTCATTCCCCCGGCCTGCTGGTTTCCATGGCACCAGCTTTACTTCATTGTAAAATATTTATTAAAGGGAGAGTGAAGAGTGAGATTTTGGATTCCAAGGATTCAGACAGAGGACCAAATCTCTGTGCAAATGTATCCTGTGGCATTGTTGGCACAGCAACTCAGGTCCTCTGGGACTTAAGCCATTAGGCTGTCTAATTAGGATGAACTCTAGCAAGGATGTGCAGTGTCAAACCTATCAGAGTCTACAGTATATCTGTGCCAGAAAGGATCTACACCCTGGACATGAGTCAGTCAAAGAGCAACCGTTAGAATTGAATCTCAGTCCAATGTTAGCACCAAAGGACATATGGTGGAATTTACTTTAAACTATGGTTTAAAAAGGGGTTCAAGATCTTCTTAACATCATGAACACAACATTTGTTTTCCTTTGTTTACTCTGTAAAGGCACAAGGCCAGCGCCACCATCAAGACTCACAGAGAAGGGTTTTTTCCTCCCAAAATGGGTTTACTTGTAAGGGCACAATACAAGATTCAAAAGAGAATTCCTTCAAAGACGTCGAATGTCCGTGGACCCTCCCACTCCTTCTGCATTCCTGTATCCTTGAAAGCTGCACAGGCTCCTGTCCATTCCAGCGGTGAACGCGAGAGAGGGAAAATAGATAAAAGTTGATCAAACATTGGGTCACCCAGCAGCGTGGGGATAGGTCCAGGAGTCAGTCCAGGAAAGAGTGAAGCCAAAGCAGCTGTGGGTCTGCACAGAGCCGGGGGGGAGCTGGGAAATCAGAGTCAATGGGTGGGCAGTGAAGACCCTGGATTGGATGGCATAAGCATTTCTCAGTCTTCGTGGTATAAACCATAGGCTGAGTGGCAGAAGCTCTTCAAACCCTGTGGAAAAGCTGCAAAAGCACCAGCTCCATGTGATAGGGATGAGCAGATCAAACTTTGACGTCACCCGGCTTTATGAGCTCCTCAGTGAGTCTCATTAATAATCCATTTGCATGAATTACTATTACAGATTCAAAACTCTTTTAGCCTTTTCAACAGATGTAAATTATACTGAATGGAACAGATTTATTTGTAATGTTATTCTGCTGTGAGATGCAAATAAAACAATGAATGTGATAACCATCTATCTAATAGTCTCCCTCAGTCTGAGAGTAGAATGAGAACTTGGTACACTGATGCCCATCCATTCCAAACTCAGACCTGCACTTCAATCCAAGAAAGTCTGACAGGCCTTAGCATATTCTCCAGGCAATTTAATTTTGAGGAAATGTTGGATAAATTGTAGTCCCTGAGTTTAAGACAGTCAAGGGGTAACCTGATTAGAATGCTTAAAATGTTGGAAGTATTCAATGCTATAAGTTGGAGAAACTGTTTCTTCACCTTGAGGAAATGGGAAACAAAGAGGCATGTTCTTGAGTGGTAGTGAAATTAGGAAACAAGTGGAATAAATCTGGTATCAGATCTGGTATGTGGACACCAATACCCCTGAGCATAAAACCCTCCAAAAGAAAGTAGACACAGCCCAGGACATCACAGACAAAACCCTCCCCACCATCGAGAACATCTCCAGGGGAACGATGCCGTCAGAGAGCAGCAGGAATCATCACCCAGTTCTCACTGCTGCCATCAGGAAAGAGGTCTAGGTGCCACAAGACTCACACCACCAGGTTCAGGAACAGCTGCTACCTCTCCACCATCAGACTCCTCAACAACAAACTCAATCAGGGACTTATTTAATGATTCTTACTTGTGCACTTTGTTTTGCCTCACCTGCAGAAAAAGAATCTCAGGGTTGGATGTGATGTATGTACTCTGACAATAAATCTGAAATCTACAGGAGCTGGGAAGACTGGGTCAACTGAAGTTACTGGGAATGAAATGGATGGATCTTTGTGTAGCAAAAAGGTCCTTATGTGTTAAAAGCATCCAGGGGCAGATCGGCAATATCTATTAATGAAAGAGCAGGCACCCAGCACAGTAGAGTCATCTCCCATTTCTGTTTCCCCATTCTACTGCCATGGAGCATCTTCTCTACTATTAACTATCCAGGACACTTTTAGTAAGTCACCTACTTTTTAAAGACAGTCCAAATCCTACCTTCAGTGCCACACACACACCATCGGCCACTTTGAAGTGCAGTCATGGGTGTTCTTTTTTAAAAAAAACTTTATTTATTCGTTCAAAAAACAAATAATATATGACATATACAACAATTAACCATAAACATAAACGTTATTTTTTATATATAAAAAAAAGAGAAAAGAACCCCCCCCCCTTCAGCCAACGTCACGGGTGTTCTGAAGGAATTATTTACGGCACAGTGGCCTTGCCAAGGAAGAGAGCGATTGCCAAACGTGAGGAAGTGTGGTTCCTCCCTCCTATTGCAGCGGTCTGCAACATATGTAACCTTTAACTGCTGTATCCTTACAGCAAGTAGCCCTGACATCTGATTCTATGCTTGAAATTGCGCACTGACCTTTCCCATTCGCAGATTTGTAAATGCTAATGTTTTAATTATTCTGTTGACTGCATATTTTAACATCTCATTACTCAGTCACCACAACATGATATTTTAGAATAAAATTTACCCTTATGATCCTTAATGAAACAGAAATAGCATAATTATTCATTAAAATAGAAATAATTCCTTTTAAGATATTATTTATTTATATACCTGCATTAATTTGAATCAATCTTACTCAGGCTGCTGAGGTGAAGAAATAAAATTTCAAAGGGTTAAACCATCATCTGCACATCTACAGCTGTCTCCTGGCAGATAAAGCATGGCTGAGATGTGGAGTATTCCTTCTGCATTGCCCTGCTAATACTCCAACACGAGTAAAGCATGGGTTAGTGTAAGGGCTGTAGCCTCTTTCATGTTGCTGCTTGCAAAGGTAAATAACTGAGGTTCCTTCATTGAAGGAGTTAAACCATCAATTGGTGGCAATGCCTGGTACAACAACACATCAAAGGTCATACAATATGATAGACCTCAGTTTTTACATGATCCTGTCCCTTAGAAAGTCATAAATTGTGCAGGTCAAGTATACAGTTTATTATAATTTTATCAGTAAATATGTAAACAGCGTCTTCATTGTTGGGGTCTTTCATGGCTTGGTTCAGCATCAGGCTGAAGAAGATTGAAAAGAGGGTTGGTGCGAGAACACAGCCTTGCTTCACGCCATTGTTAATGGAGAAGGGTTCAGAGAGCTCATTGCTGTATCTGACCCGACCTTGTTGGTTTTCGTGCAGTTGGATAATCATGTTGAGGAACTTTGGGGGACACACCAATTAGCAAAGAAATACAAATCCACCTACAGTATACGAGAGAGACACAAGTCTCTCCCGGATGTCCCCACCCTTTACCTGCGCACACCTTACAATTAGTCCTCAAGCATTTCCCACGGCTCACAATCTAGAGTGAAGCTCAGGGATGTTCTCAAGGGGAAAAGAGAGTGAACTCGCCCATGTGCTGTGGTTTAATCCTGCAGCCGGCTAGGGGGCCGGCCCAGGTAGGCCCATGTGACCTTAGGTGGGGAGGGTAGGTCTGACCTTGGTTGACAGAGGGAAATGACTTTTGACCTGGTGGTCAGATGACTCTCCAGGCACAAGTAGATGTGGATTTCCTGTCATATTTTAAGTCTATTTCAAGCATGCAAAACCATGAAATGCAATGTCATTGAAAATTCATTTTTTGTATTCGCACTTGGACTTCTTCCCTGCTGATCTAGTGACGAACATGGTGAAAGGTTTCACCAGAAGAAGCGGTATCAGGACAACTGGAATCCATTAATCCTGTCCAACCTGTTGATAATCCTCCGGATGGCACACCCAGACCAGTGCAAATTCACTCAGTCTCTCAGCATTCTTTCCACCAAAGTCTGCAAAAAATCAACACGAAGTTCTGATAATGTGAATGGCTACTTCTCAGGATGGTCTCATCTATCTCTGATCTCACATTGTGTTTTGCAATGATTGGTTCAACATAGTTTTCTCTATAACAACGAAGACAGACAACTATATCAACGAGAGCAGCAATTGCAGTTACAGACTACATTTAGAACATTACTGGATTATATGAATTTACCATAGTCTCAACAATCTCTAACTTGGTTGCTTCCTAACACTTCATATTTTTGAACCTCTGCTTCACAAACAGTTTCACATCCTGCCCCAAACTTTAACTTGTAGACACCATAGCTTTTCTTTATTCTTGCTCACTCTTTTTTTCGATGCTATAAAGCCAACACACTGGCCTTCCCCTTTCTGGATCATCTCCAAGACTTTCATCTATGCTGTGTTAATTTCCCTTTGGTTTTACAGCACTCTGGTTACACAGTATTGGCTTGATGTTAATATTGCCACATCTACTCTAACACCTCTCACAGGATCTTCCGAACTTTCAGATTGAGTCCCTTCAGAAATTCTGTAAATAACACTGCACAAAGAGGATTTTTCTTCCTGAACAATGCTGGGTGCATTTTATGGATTTTGGGCTACTGTTCCTCAAAAATCATCTTAAAAATTTCTATCATATTGTGTTTTAGATATAACCTATTTTTGTGATTTCCTGTCATATTTTAAGTCTATTTCAAGCATACAAAACCATGAAATGACATATCATTGAAAATTCATTTTTTGTATTCGCACTTGGCTGATCTAGTGACGAACATGGTGAAAGGTTTCACCAGGAAAAGCGGTATCAGGGCAACTGGAATCCATTAATCCTGGCCACTGACATGAGAGGCATCAGATGCAGAGTGCAAAAGAAATTCAGCAGCAAAACATACTTAGGTCAGTTGAACTAACGCAATGTGTCAGCATCACATGGTTGGCATAGTGGTTAGTGCAATGCCTTTCATTGCCAGCGATTGGGACCAGACCAAGCTTCGAGTCCCATGCTGTCTGTAAAGATTTTGCATGTTCTCCCCGTGCCTGCGTGGGTTCTCTCCAGGGGCTCCGGCTTCTTCCCACCATTCCAAAACCTACTGGGGGCGTAGGTTATTGGGTGGCACAGGCTCATAGGTTGAAATAGCCTGCTGTAGGTCTAAATTTAAATTTAAATCACTATACAATTAAACATGCTAAATTCAATAAAAATTAATTTAATGTTTTTCCAACTTCCTATGTGCTACAGAAAACCTGAAATTATCTTTGGGTTCGTCTTGAATTAGCATCAAAGTGTATCTTGCATTCATAAGGGGATGTTAATTATTAACAGTGTTTTAAGTACCATTTCAAATGAGCATGGTTAGTTGTCTATCATAATCCCCAATTTTTTTTCAGGAAGCAAATCTTTTGAAAATAACTGTTGCCCGGTGCAATTTGTTGACACTGAGTTCCTCCCAAAATTTTCCACCTTTAGAAAGGGATTACTTGAAGTGGGATGTGAGTGAAAAGAAAAAGTTTGAAAACCACTGCGTTGGAGGGAGGCCCTTTTAGCTCATTGAGTCCTGCAGGTTCACAGAGCAACCCCATTCCCTGGAACCCACTCTCCCCACCTTCTCATCAAATCCCCTTGATTCTTCCACTCAGTCACATACAAGGGGTTATTTTTTTTTACAGTGGCCAACTGACCTGGCAGCCCGCACATCTTTGGAATGAGGTACAGAAGCAGAGCACAAGAGGGAATCCCACGTGGTCACAGGAGACATCTCTTTGACAAGACCGGAGGTCCAGTTCAAATCCTAGTGGCTGAACCTGTGAAGCAGCAATTCTCCTAGTTGCACCACTATGTGCACTCCCAGCTCTTCAGTTCTGTTTAATGTCACATTCATTTCAAAGTACCTTGCTTAACTCCCCATGCTTTGCCACCGTGATTGCTGGATCTTTTAATGGCCCAACCACTGTCATGCTACTCCTGTGATAGAAATTTTGATCACATTTTAGTCAGTCACATTAATGCTGGCCTACCATGGGTTAAATGCTCTCTGAAGGGTTAGCAACATGTTCATGAATGAGCATGGTTAGTGCAGAGGGTGGCAAGGTTAGCATAGTGATTAGCACAATGGTGTTACAGTGCCAGTACCCCAGGTTCAAATCCACCGCTGTCTGTGAGGAGTTTGTATGTTCCCCCCGTGAATAGGTTTTCTCTGGGTGCTCCATTTTCCTCCCACCCTTCAAAATGTATGGGGCGTAGGTTAATTAGCATATTTGGGGCTTGTGGGCTGGGAAGGTACCGTGCTGCATGTCTAAATTTAATTTTAAGAATAAAAAAAAATGTAAGTTTAACTATTCATTTTGGCTAAATGAAAAAATGAAACGGGATATGGTATAAACTAGGAAGCTGTGGTGACACACCACCTCAGCAGGGGGCAATCTCTGTACCTGCAGGAAGATCACCGGAGGACAGACCACACCTGGCTGGCTGTCGATCAGCCGACCTGAATAGACCTAACTCCACCCGGCCGGCTGTCAATCAACCGCCCGAGATATAATCTTGAGTCGGCCCTTCCTGAGCCAGTCACTCGGGAGCCACCAGTACAGCTACCACTGTAGCAGAGACTTTTAACTGAATAAAGCCTGTTGTACAGTCTTTCTTGAGTTTTGTGTCTGCTTCCTGCTGCAGCAGTACATCACAGAAGCAGATAGGCCCAATCTTTAAAAGCTAGTCTAACTGCACATCGTCATCAAAAAGGCTAATAGGGTGTGTGTGTGCATGTGGTGGGGGGAGGGGGGGATGGTGAGTCGGGGTAGGGTCATTGCAGGTGTATGAAGAGAGGACACCATAGTCAGGTCCTGTCAGGAGTGGCTGTATTCTCTCCTGGGCTCCAGTGACCAATGCTTCACAGGGACATGGCATGCCTTTAAATGTTACATTAAGCGGCCAGGTTGCAAAACTAAAGATTTGTTTTCTCTGGAGTTTAGTAAATTGAGAAGGGCTCTGATTTACAGAATTGAATGGAGAAAGAGAACCTTTCACCGGTGAATCAAGGAGTGGGCAGATCTGATGCATCAGGAGGATGGTCAGGAGGAACTCTCTCACACGAGTGCTCGTGGCAATTTGGAAAATGCAACAGAAGATTCTGAGACGAGAATTAATCGATTTTCACTGATGTTGGGGAGCACGATCGCCATGAGCTGTAGGTTATGTGCAGATGGCCCAGACTTGAGCTCCTAGATTGGTTCCATTTAGGGGGATGTTGTGTCACATTTTATAATGAAGTTTGTACTCACTGTGAACACATTTCTCATTACTTCCCCCACCCGCTGTCTAGACAGGCTTGGGTAGAGTTTGTTGTAGGGAATGCTCACCCAGTGGCCGAAAGTAAATTGTCATGGTGTCACTGAGATAACTTGAATTGTCACAAACAACAAAGGGTTCACAGAACCTCATTATTTCAAAATAATTGAACGCCTGAACAAGGATCAACTGTATTCGCATTTTAATTCAAATAACAGTTCAAATAATTGCAGTCTGCCTTACGTCTGGCCTCACTGGAATCCTGACAGAGATAAAAGCCGAGCTTTTCTCTACTGCATAATATGCAAGAGAAATGCAAGAAGGGAACTCGCTTTTCACTGTCTTTGAATTAGCATCAAAGTGTATCTTGCATTCATAAGGGGATGTTTATTATTAACAGTGTTTTAAGTACCATTTCAAAAGGAAATTTTGAATTAGTCTAGATAATGATGGTAGTTTCCTGTTTTCAGTTAATGATTGAGCAGAAGGGGGTGGCAGATTTCAGCAAAACTAAACGATCACAGTGTGTGATATCTTTTATTGTAATAAAGAAACTTGGGTTCTTTTAAAACAACTATACTTTATTAGCTAAAAAAAATTCACTCAGAACCGTCTGGGGAAATCCATCTTGAATCCAGCAGAGCTGCAACAAACTAGTTTCTGACTCCCTCTAGTGGTCGGGAGGATCACACTCTATCACCCTTGTGATGTTTTATCCAACAAC
Organism: Narcine bancroftii; assembly: GCF_036971445.1. NCBI lineage: Eukaryota > Metazoa > Chordata > Chondrichthyes > Torpediniformes > Narcinidae > Narcine > Narcine bancroftii. The sequence goes on along the minus strand of NC_091480.1, from coordinate 29,824,317 downwards.
ATGACACACTAATATAGTGTTCATTTCAATTTAAAGTTCAACACAAACGTAAATACAAATATCAGGAGCACAAACTTTAAGTGTTCAATTCCTTTTCTTCTCGAGATTCAGTCTGTCAGGTGCTTTGATAACACATGTGGATCTTCTTAACACAAGTGCTTGAGTCGGCTCTGCTAGTCCACTACTGTCTAGCACTGATGGTGTTTCCTCTGCAGCCTGGATTTTCTGCAGTTGTTGGTTCCTGCAGTGTCTCTTGCATTTTCAGCAGGCTATTTTGATTCCTCCTCAGTATTTGACCATCTCTGTTCTGACAGTGTAGGATCTTGGATTTACTTCCTCCAGAACAGTGGCCTTCTTGTCCCAGGTGTTGGAATCTCTGAGTCTCCCTGTGTCATGTTGTCCCAGTTGCCCTAAGATTCTTGCTCACTTGTCATAGTTTGCTTTTTGTCTCCATTGGAGACACTTTTGTTTCCTTCTGATATCTTCAACATCTCTGTTCTTGTTTGGGTCTGCAGAGTCGGGAAGTGTGGTGCGTAGTCTATGTCCCATCAGAAGCTCAGTGGGTGACGTGCCATGGTCAAGTGGCAAAGCTCTGTAACTCAATAAAGCCAGATACGGATCTGAGCCACTGTCTAGTGCTTTCTTGAGCAACTGTTTAACTACGTGAATTCCTTTCTCTGCTCTACCATTTGACTGTGGATGCAGAGGACTTGAAGTCACATGTCGAAAATCATACTCTGTTGCAAAGTTCTGGAATTCTCTACAATCTAGCATGGTCCATTGTCATTGTAGACAATTTGAGGAATTCCATGTCTTGCAAATATCGATTTCACATACCCAGTATTTGATCACATAAGCAGCAGACAAATACATTGAAAAGAATTGAGTATCGGCTCTCGGACATTGGATAGAAAACCCCCCGAGTGCCCCTGCTTAAGTAATAAAATTATGAAAATAGTCCACGAATTCTTGTCAAATTTAACCTTGATCTCTTTAACATTAGATCTAATTTTCTCCAAACTCAAGCAAGACATAACATCCTGTAACCATTGCCTATGAGTTGGTGTTATACTGTCTTTCCATCATATCAAAATTGCTCATCTGGCCATCAATGAAGAAAAAGTCACTATTTTTTCAGTATTCTTTTTGACACACGCCATTGAATTAACCCATTCTGTGGATGGCCTATCTTCACAGCTCCAGCTAAGGTACGCTCTGTCTCTCACAGCAGCCTCTCTCTCTCACTTTCAATTTGATCACAGATCATTGAATCTTGCATGGTTTTGCTTTTAATTTCAAGTCAAAAAAATCAAAGCTTTCTCCCTGAAGCTGTGTCCATGAGCAAAACATGTACCGGTCAAATATTTCATTTTTCTTTGATGAACAGTATTTTTTAAACATCTCGATAACCTTGTCGAACCTGTCCTGGTCTTCTGCTTCAGCAAAACCAAATGTATTGAAATCCTCTAGTGCTTGAGGTCCTGCCAGGATAAGTAGCAGTGCAATGTTTCATATATCGGGTTTGCTATCGACTCCATTCATGGTTGACATTTCCAGTCCAATTTACAGCATCAGGAGTTTTTACATTCTCCATTCCTCTGCTTTAGTATCAACTGATTCTCACTCCTGGTACCATGTGCTTTTTTTTTGTAATAAAGAAACTTGGGTTCTTTTAAAACAACTATACTGTATTAGCTAAAGAATGTACTCAGGACCATGTGGAGGCATTCATCTTGAATCCAGCTGAGCTGCAATAAATTAGTGTCCAATTCCCTCTAGTGGTCAGGAGGATCACTAGCACCCTATCACTACACAGTGCACACACATATGCATACACTACACAGTACATAAATATCACATATATACCCAATGATATATTTAAAAACAAATATACCTGTAGATAAATATTTTGGGATGGTTTACTCGGTTACAGGACACTGTTCATCAATTTCACAGCCTGTGGGAAGAAGCTATTTCCCAACCTGGCGGTCCTGATTTTAATGCTTTTGTACTTTCTTCTTGATGGTAGTGGGTTGAAGATACTGTGTGCTGGATGGAAAGGATCTTCTATAATTTTTTGAATCCTATTTAAGCAAAGCTCCTGGTAAATGTTGTTAATAGAGAAAAGGGAGACTCCAGTAATCTGACCAATTACACTGGACAGCAAAATTTTTTCTTAAGGTTTGCTTCCTGAAAAAAAATTGGGGATTATGATAGATAACCAAGTTGAAAACAAAGGTAATTTCAGATTTGTATCACATAGGAAATTGGAGAAACATTAAATTAACTTTTATTGAATTTAGTGTGATTAATCACATAATGATGCTGACACGTTGTATTAGTTCAATTGAGCTGAACATGTTTTGCTGCTGATTTTCGTTTGTACTCAGCATCTGATGCCTCTCATGTCAGTGTCCAACAATAGTTGGCCAGCATTGATGGATCCCAATTGCCCTGATACCACTTTTCCATGGTCACAATGTCCTAGTGAAGCCTTTCACCATGTTCTTCACTGAATGCACCAAGATCAGGAGGGAAGAAGCCCAAGTGCGAATGCAGAAAATGAATTTTCAATAACACTTCATGGGGGTTTTAAATGCTTGAAATAGACTTAAATATGACAGGAAATCACAAAAATAGGTTATATCTAAAAACAATTACATGATAGGAATGTTTTCAGGTATTTTTTTTGTGATCAACAGCACAGAATTCATAAAATACACCAAAAGTGTTCAGGAAGAAAGATCTTTGTTGTCCAGTGTTTTTTTTTCCCCCAAGAAGCTGCCTGACTTACCGTTTCCCACTTTCTCTGTTTTGATTTCAGATTTCCAGCATCTGCTATTTTTTTTGGATTTTCTCAGACAATAAATCTTCATCTTCTTACCCTTCCCTTCCAAAATGTTCTGCAGTGATACCCTTGGGCATTGACCAAAGGAGGAAACATACCATTCTGGAATAGTGTCCATGATGCCAACGTTGCTCCCTGTAGAGCTCGTCGAAAGGACCAAAGACTTGTTGATCCAAACCAAGGCTTTTATTAGCAAAAGACCGGAGCTCTTCACAGGTGGCCGACCAGTCCGGAATGATCCGACCTGGCTAGGGACACAACCCTTTAAGGCCCAGACAATAGGTGTGGCTTAGCTCTCAGCCAATCGCTGTAAGCACAGTCTAGATACAGTAACTATATACACTATGTACATTGGTGATAGATCTGTACTATCACACTCCCTTAATTCAGAGTCACCATGATGACGTGCCTGCATCCCTCAAGAGAATTCTCTTTTGAATGGTGCCCAGAACCGACTTGCTGATTGAAGAACACAATGCTCTCGGGGTCTCTTGAAATACCTGGGCAGACATCTCTGCCTGCCTTCTCCTGAAATGTGCTCTCCTTGAAATATTCAGCCTTGCGGGCGGATTTTGGCATTTCCCACTGCTGCTCGAGCCCAAAGCCCGGAGTTCCTTTTCTTGCACTTCCAACATGTGAGGTGCTCCGTCTTGTCTCTGCTCATTAGTGTCCAACTAATTACACACTTACCAAAATCCTGAATTCTGTGGGCTGTAGATTCTGCACCGCCCCATCTTACAGAATAGATTGGAAAAACCTTACAGTGCTTATTGTCAGAAAATTTGTTGTTTTGCGGAAGCATCATTAGTAAAATGAACCACCTAACAAAATAAATAAAAATAGGGCAAGAGAAAGAAAACGTAAGGTAGTGTCTGTGGTTCATCGATCTGATGGCAGCAGGGAAAGAAGCTGTCCTTGTACTGCTGAGTGCTTGTGTTCAGGCTCCTGTATCTTTATCTCGATGATAGCAGAGGGAAGAAGGCCTGACCTGAGTGGTGGTGGTCCTTGAGGCTGCTTTCTTAAAACACCGCCTTTTGTAGATGTCCTCGATGGAGTGGAGATTGGTGCCCGTGATGTCGCTGGCCGAGTCAACACCTTGTGGAGTTTTTCCTTGTCCTGTGTAACCGCCACTAGCCGAGAGTTGGTTTACCGCAGACTTAAAATACCAAAGAATGTCCAACATTAATCGCTAAATTTTAACTTAACCAAAATCTAGAAAGAGATCAACACCTTAATATCCTTCAAGTTTCCTCCCGCTTATCTCAGTTGTAAGCTTTATTCTCTGCAATTGCAGCACTCTGTGGAACTGGTCACTCTACTGCTCCTTCTAGCTTGGAACATTGGTGATTTGTGCCCTGCCTCTTGAACAATGCCACTAATTTAGAACGCTACTTACTGAGGATGGAGCAGTGGTAGAAATGGTCTGATCCCATGGATCTCTCGGCCTTTTGTGCCATTAATGATGATGGTAATGCATTTATTCTCATATACATTGTGCAATGTACACAAACACCAAAAGGCATACTTGCTGCAGCCAAACAGGTACTTTATATCAAAAAATCCTACAGAAACAACTAAAAAGCAACTTCAATACTGTACATCACTGAATTAGAAAGTGGAGAACAATTCTTTTGTGGTGCCAGAGCAGTCAAGAGCCTGATAGATGTTGAAGAGAAACTGTCCTTGAACCTGGAGATGCTGCTCTTCAGGCTGGTCTTTCTGCCCGAAGGTAGCAGTGAGAAGAGGCCAGGGTGGTGGGGGTCGATTATGAGGTCAGAGCTGGTGATGGACCTGGCTATCTTTGCTATCTTCTTACTTTTTTCATCGGTGTTATGCTCTTATTTTGCTAGTTAATTTTGGCGAGTCACTGTGCCTGAACGATTATCTTTGTTGCCATTTGAGGAGTGGGGATAACCAATTTTATCCTTCTTTGTACTTGTGCATTCAATATCCAATGTATGCCCATCATCATGTTTTCAAGTTTTTCACTTTGTCCCTAAACACACTTTCTTTTTCTAACATAATTCTATTTCTGTCCAGGTTTTGAAGTCTCTTCCAATTTTCATTTCATGATCCTTTTGTTGCTCTTATTGTTTGTCTTGACACCTTTTACTGTTCTTTATCTCGTTCTCCGTTCACTGGATCTGCGCTCATTCCTTGCTTTTCTATTTATTGCACCTTTCATTTACTCATGGTTTCATTTTCGTTTCCAAAATATATTTATTGAGCATCAAAAGCAACTTTGTACACATTATACAGATGTACATTGGGCTCCTATGTTTTTTAATGGTGGGTAGGTGAGGGGTTGTAATTAGACCCCCCTGCCCGTGTTAACTGTTCCAGTGACACATAAAATGACCTTCAAATGGTTTTTCTTTCTTTTTAAAATATAACCCACCAATTTTCCCTTGCAACCGCTGCAACCGTGCCTGCCCGTCCCGCATCGGACTTCTCAGTCACCAATGAGCCTGCAGCAGACGTGGACATACCACTCCATAAATCTTCGTCCGCGAAGCCAAGCCAAAGAGAGAAGAGAGAAAATATTTGTATTGAGTTAGCGAAAACCCTTTACAGAAGGTAATGATAACATAAATCAAATCAAATCCCTATCACATATCAATTGTAAATTATAACCATCATTATTACGTAATTTATTTCACTGAGAACATCAAATTGTATATTATAATCATTAAATAATCAAAGCGTAACTCTTACGATGCCCAAATGCATACAAACATTATACAAATAATACAGATAAAATTCCCTTGCATAAGATATTTTATACTTCTCTGATGTGATCATGTAGTTCTGTGATATGATCCGTGATCTGTAGTTAACTTCCACCTTTACTGATTTGCCTTAATAATAAAAAGGAAAAAAAAAATTCTCCCTACTAATCTGCCCTGGCCCCCTGACAGTGTGAACTGTTTCCATGTTACATAAAATGACCTTCAAATGGTTTCAGTGAATGATTGTACTGTTACACCTGAGCTGAATTGCCCAGTTTACTGTGACCCAATGTTTCTTTAACATGTCAAAACATTCACAATTGAAATACACTGCGAAGTCTTCTCCCATTCTTACTGCCATATCCATGACTGTGTTAATTAGCGGCACTGTTGCCGCTAATGTGGCCCCCTGTGGTAACATTGTTAAATGGGTTTTCCTTGGTCTCAGCTCCTCAATGCCCAGTAGTGGAAAAGACCCTAACGGTGGCCCTTCAGCACAGTTCCCTCGCCTCAGTGTGACCCTCAGCATGTACTCCTGAAGCCTAGAATGTGCCAGTCGGCAGCATTCTCACACCTGCATCTCAGAGTGCTGGAAGATCAACAATTTCAGGCAGACCAAAGGATCTGTGTTGATGATCTTCCAACAGCTCTAGATGTTTGTCTCTGCGCGCGCCTCCGGTAACAGCTGTAAATCAGAGTCGACTGTTATACTTCTGCTGTGGAAGAACTGTGACAAGGACCTTTGCTTCACCACAAACTATTAGCAGATACAATCCCAATGCACATTCCAATTGAGACAACTGCAATGGGGTGGCGATTGTCACCCAGCTCCGTGGAAAGTCTTGGTTTCTTCTTTTAATTTCAAAATGAGATTTCATTTACAATAAAATCTACAGTGCAGGTCATATCATATTTGTATATCCCAGTGTTTCTCAACCTTTTTTTCCACTCACATACCACCTTGAGTAATCTCTTACTAACCACAGTGCACCTGTGACAGAAGAAGCTTAAAGAAGATAACTTTATTCACAATAATTTATACAAGAAATGTAATCAATGCGCATTTTCCCTTACATTAATTATGTAATGAGATAGACAACAGACTCGCCAAGGCAAATAGCGCCTTTGGAAGACTACACAAAAGAGTCTGGAAAAACAACCAACTGAAAAACCTCACAAAGATAAGCGTATACAGAGCCGTTGTCATACCCACACTCCTGTTCGGCTCCGAATCATGGGTCCTCTACCGGCACCACCTACGGCTCCTAGAACGCTTCCACCAGCGTTGTCTCCGCTCCATCCTCAACATCCATTGGAGCGCTTACATCCCTAACGTCGAAGTACTCGAGATGGCAGAGGTCGACAGCATCGAGTCCACGCTGCTGAAGATCCAGCTGCGCTGGATGGGTCACGTCTCCAGAATGGAGGACCATCGCCTTCCCAAGATCGTGTTATATGGCGAGCTCTCCACTGGCCACCGTGACAGAGGTGCACCAAAGAAAAGGTACAAGGACTGCCTAAAGAAATCTCTTGGTGCCTGCCACATTGACCACCGCCAGTGGGCTGATATCGCCTCAAACCGTGCATCTTGGCGCCTCACAGTTTGGCGGGCAGCAACCTCCTTTGAAGAAGACCGCAGAGCCTACCTCACTGACAAAAGGCAAAGGAGGAAAAACCCAACACCCATCCCCAACCAACCAATTTTCCCCTGCAACCGCTGCAATCGTGTCTGCCTGTCCCGCATCGGACTTGTCAGCCACAAACGAGTCTGCAGCTGACGTGGACTTTTTACCCCCTCCATAAATCTTCGTCCGCGAAGCCAAGCCAAAGAAAAGAATTATTTATCAATTCAATATGTATTTTTACAATGCAAAAATACCACTCATATTCCCTCCTTGAAAATGCTTGGGAGATTGTAATACAAGGGCTCAGATCCTTCATGTTCAGTGGTGGAAAGACCCTAGACCGGCCATTCGTAACATTTTTGTTTTGGCTATTTCTTCCTTTTGGACACTGCACAAAATTTATGGGCCTTTTACCCTGTTGACCAGTCGCTTAGTTGGTTTCTAATGTAATTGTCTCCTATCAACTGCATAAAAGAAATAAGATTTCTGTCTGTGGCCCCCCACGCCCTTAAATGTGGGAATGGTCCCCGTTGAGAATGGCTGCCCTAGAACATGTCGAGCTTCAGTGTGATCCCCAGTGCAAACTCGCAGCAAAAGCACCATCCCTAAAACCAGTCCTCCATCTCTGCCATTTCCCTGTCAGATAAGCTGGTATATTTCTTCACCAGTGCCCATTTTCTGGTGGCCCTTCAATGCCACAAATGCCCTCATATTTTGCCAGCCAAGTTGAATTTGTTCCTGCTGTTCATGCTTCTCTGCATCTGTACCAAGCACTGGAATTCTGGTCATAGATTTTAAATGTCATTGTTTGCAATTACTTTACTCATACTTTCCTTGTTACTTCTACTGATTAAATTATATTTTGGCACTTGATTATTAATCCTCTAAATATTAAAATTGATCTACTCTCATTGTTGCATTTATTTTAGAACCATTATTCAAACTATATTTTCCCTCACTCTGTCCTTCCAGTATCAGAATTTATTGCCATGAACATGTCATAAAGCTTGTTTTCTTGTGGCAGCGTTACAGTGGAAATATTGCTATAAATTACATTTCGAATATAAATAAGTGGTGCAAGAAAATAAGAGAAAGTGAGGTCTGTGGTTCATTGTCCATTCAGGAATCTGATGGCAGAGGGGAAGAAAAGACCTTGTGCCACCGGGTGCTCATCTTCAGGTTCCTGTACCTTTTTCCTGATGGTAGCAGAGTGAAGAGGGCATGGCCTGGGCGCTGGGGGTCCTTGTGGATAGAGGTTGCTTTCTTATGACACCACCTCTTGTAGATGTCCTCGATGGAGTGAAGACTAATGCCAGTGATGTTGCTGGCCAAGTCAACAACTCTCTGGAGCTTTTCCCTGACCTGCACATTGGTACTGCATCCTGACAGAATGCTCTCCATGATGCAAATTTTTGAGTCTTTGGTGACATAACAAATCTCCTCCAACTCCTTGCGAAGTCTAGCTGCTGGCGAGCCTTCTTTGTAATGGAATTGAAATGGAGGCCCCAAGACAGATCCTCAGAGATGCTGACGCCCAGAAATTTAAACTTCTTGACCAGGGGTGCAGTGCAATTTTTTTTAAGTGCTGGAGTTCACCAAAAATGGTGATGAGAAGGCCTTGCGAGGCTTGACCTTGGTGGCTGCCATGTTGTATTTGGTGCTATATAATTGACAGCGAACTGTAGAACTACAAAGTGGGATGACCGGTGGTGGGGAAGAAATGGGTGTGTCCAGAATAGAAAATAGTGCTCATTTGGGGGGGGGGGGGTATTTCCCTGTTGCTGGAAGAGTGGTTCCAGTCGCATGGGGGATTGTGGGTAACGAAAATGGCCATTGATCCCGCATCAAGCCTCTGCCGCTGCCACCCTGAGTGGGCCTTTGAGGTGCTGGAGCAGTCCTGGAGTGGCCCGGTGTGGTGCTAGAGAGGTGCTTTGGTGTGCTCTGGCAGCACTGCACCCCTGTTGACCCCTCGATGATGACTGTGATGTCATCAGCAAATTTGTAGATGGTATTTGAATTGTGCTTAGCCATACAGTCATGGATGTGGTGTGAGTAGAACAGTGGGTATACATGCATCTTTGAGGTGCGTCTGCGTTGATCACCAGTGAGGAGGAGACATTGTTTCCAAGTCGTACTTCCAAATTTTGTGAAGTCCTCGTGTACACATTCTGCCTGAGAAATTCATCTGCACTGCAATCCAATATAACCCCCCCCACATATTTCTGGGTGAGTTAATGTCCATTGTGAATAAGGCATGGATATTTTGAGGTGAGAATTCGATGTACCATGGTGCTGATTCTCCAGTCTCCACCAAACACTATCAATACTTGCACCACATCCCAATAGCCATTGGGGCAAGATTTTTGAAGGACATCGTTCTAGACTCAGAGCCCTGTCTCCTTTTGCTGTTGATTGGAGGGAGCACCGCACGATCCTGACTTTCGGCCTTTGATTGAGATGGTTTAAATCTTACAGCCAATCAATAGCTGTGGCACTTCCTCCTTTTTTCATTGCACTCAGGGACACAAAGACATGCTGTCAGTGTCCTGTCAATCATTCGGATTCTCTCTGCCTTTAATGGGGTTTGCAGTGAGGTCAGCATTTAGCAGGTCAAATCACTTTCGAATACTTAATGGTTCACAAAGTGAGTCATGATTTTATAAAAGTGATCAGGAGCCTTTTGATGCCAATTTAATGATATTAAAATAAGACTGAGCAAATCACTCTTGTGCCCTTATTTGCTGCCTCTGAGTGCTGCCTGTCACCTTGGTAACCAATACGGTGCTGTACTCACAATGTTTAGTCCGTCTCATCAGCCACTAATTATATCTGAGAGAGAGAGTTTAGTGAAGGATGGATGGTGGTTCAGTGGTTAGCACTGGTGCCTCACTGCTCCAAGGATCCAGGTTCAATCTTGGCCTGCAGCACTGTCTGTGTGGAGTTTGCAGGCTCTCCCTTCTGTAGGTTTCTCCCCAGTTTCATCCTACTTTATAAAAAGATGTGCTGGTTAATTGGCCACTGAAAATCGTCCCTTAGTTTAGACAAGCAACAAAATAATCAAAGGAGAGATGATGTGCAGAAAATTATTTGCAGGGCTCAGAGATAAAAAGAGGAGGGATGATTCTGCTGGGATTGTGTGTCAAGATACATCATACACCTTCAATGGCGGAGAAAGTCAGATGGTGCTAAAGATTCATCATAGGGAGAGAGAGATGCCCTCACAGAGATAAGTTGACCTATTGATGCTGAGAGTGACGGCACCCATGATTTGAGTTGGATTGTGTACTGCCATGTACACACGGTTGGCGTAGCAGTTAGCGCAATGCCTTTATAGCACCATTGATCCGGTCCGGGGTTCGAATCCCACAATGTCTGTAAGGGGTTTGTATGTTCTCCCTGTTTCTGCGTGGGTTTTTCCTGGGGGTTCCAGTTTCCTCTCACCGTTCAAAATGTTCTACAGATTGTAGGTTAATTGGGTGGCACGGACTCTTGGACTGAAGTGGCCTGTTACCATACTGTATGTCTGTGGTGATACGACCACCAGCCTACTGCAGGGGGCGATCTCTGTACCTGCAGGAAGACCACCTAAGGGGCTTACTCCACCTGGCCGGCTGTCAATCAACCGACCTAAATATAAACATGAGCCGGCCCCTCCTAGGCCAGTCAATCGAGGAGCCATCAGGACAGAAACTGGTGTACAGACTTTTAATGGCCTGTTATACAGTCTCTACTGAGTTTTGTGTTTTCTTGTAAAATTTATATGAGAACTGAGATGTAGTGAAAGACTTTGCTTTGTGTGCTATCTACATTGTCCAGAGTTAATGTTAACAATTCCAGGTCTACCCTTCCAGCTTCACTATAAACCTTTGTGTCCCCATCTTTGTTGCGCTAACAGGACAGACAGAGATAGTGTGGTGAGTACAGAGATTCTGATAGAAGGATGCAATCCTGTGATAGAGGGCTGAAGAAACATTCAGTTGTCCAGCAATTCAGGAATCAGCTTCACAACATTGTCCATATATGTGTATTTTGAGGAGTCAGTACAAAGTGCATAGAATTCCAACCATGTCACACTTCAGGGAGTCCAACAACTGGCTTCAGATACAATCAAGTCTCCACCCAAAGAAGGATTGTTCTCCTAGTGTAAGGAGATCAAATCTGGTGTGTTGTTGAGAAATGTTCACTTGATATTACTGAGAGATAGATGCTGGGAATATTACTGAGAGTATCGCATCAGGATTATTAATGGGAGCTGTGCACTGGACGTAGTTCTGCAAGCAGCGTACCAGTAGTATTTCCGGGAGCAGTACACAGTGGGTGTGACAGAGATTGGCACAAGAGGATATTACTGAAAACAGCACAATGAGATTACATGGTCCATCTTACCAGGAGTTTTACTGGTATTACTGGGAGTATTGCACTAGGGGTATTACTGGGAACAGAACATTGGGACATTATGAAGATGCAAACCGGGCTAGTATTGGGAGAGCGTGTGAAGATGTTAATGGGAAATATCGAGAGACACATGTACGGGTACCCCTGAGGGGAGCAGACAAGGGTATTACTGAGCTGCTTACAGGGGAATTGCAGAGATTGGCATGAGGGCATATTACGGAGAGCAACTTACTGGGGTTATCACAGATCGGTCACCAGGATATAATTGATGGCATAACACTGGAGCTCAGTGGGCATCGCTTCTGAGAGCAGAATACCAGGACTAGTACTCAGGGAGGGTACTTTGAGCTGCTATAGAGGACAGTCGATGAAAATTAGAATGCAAGAATAGTCTTAAAACTAAGATTAAAGCAAACATAAAACGAGCTTCTATAAATATCCAAAAAGCTGAGATTAATTTGGGATCCTCATAGAATGACAATTTTGAGGGATGAAATGTCATATTTACAATTTTCAAAGTTCAAAGTTCAGATTTATGGTCAGAGTACACACATGGCATTACATACAATCCTGAGGTTCTTTTCCCTGCAGGCCAGGCAGAATTTCCACATATCAACAGTGCAAAAACAACTGTACTCAAGAAATGTAAACAAGAAGGACGTGCAAACTGTGCAATTCAGAAAATAAATATTCAGTATTAAATAATGTGCAAAGTAAGAGCCCTTAAACGAGTCTGTGAGTTTGTTGCTTAGGAGTCTGATGGTGGAGGGGTAGCAGCTATTCCTAAATCTGGTGGTATAAATCTTATGGGACCTATACCCCTTTCCTGATGGCAGCAGCCAGAACAGAGCCTGTCCTGGGTGGTGCAGTTCCTTGATGATTGCTGCAGCTCTCTGACGGCAGCGTCCCATATATATTTTCTCGATGCTGGGGACAGTTTTGCCTGTGATATCCTCGGCTGTGTCCATTACCTTGTGCAGGATATTGGTGTCCCCACACCAGACCGTGATGCAGCTGCTCAGCACACTTTCCAAGGTTTTTGATATCATACCAGACCTCCGCAAACTCCTAAGAAAGTAGAGCCACCTGCAGAGTGTCACACTTGCCTTCGGGGTCCCCAACCTCCACTCAGATTGCACAGCACGTCAACCTACCGGCCCCGGCCAACCTGCGGCCTCTCCACGCTGTGCATCACTCAACTGGCACTCTTTCCACATCTTGCGCTAGGCTGCAAGCCAATCGCCACCAGAAGTAGGCGCTATTGCACTGCAGACAGGGACTTCATCAAGGTGGAGGTGCGGCGACTCTTGGCAGAAGGCGTTATAGAGCCCAGTAACAGCCCTTGGAGAGCCCAAGTCCTGGTGGTCAAAGGGCCGAGGATGGTCGTGGATTATAGCCAGACCATTAATCGGTACACCCAGCAGGATGCCTACCCCCTGCCGAGGATCACCAACATGGTCAATGAGATAGCCCGCTACCGGATTTTCTCCACGATTGACCTGAAGTCGGCGTATCACCAAATCCCTATCCACCCGAAGGACAAGCCCTACACCGCCTTTGAGGTGGACGGGCGCCTGTACCAGTTCCGCTGGGTTCCTTTTGGGGTCACGAACGGGGTCTCCGTCTTCCAGCAGGAGATGGATCACATGGTAGACAGGCACAACCTGAAGGCGATGTTCCCATATCTGGGTAACATCACTATCTGCGGCTGTGACCAGCAGGACCAAGATGCTAACCTGGAAAAATTCCTCCAGATGGCCGGGGAGTTGAACCTCACTTACAACAAGGAGAAGTGTGTGTTCAGCACCACCCGCCTCACCATCCTGGGGTACATCGTGGCCCATGGAGTCGTCGGCCCAGATCCAGAAAGGATGCGCCCATTGATGGAATTACTTCTCGCCCCCCATGCTAAAGGCCCTCTGCAGGTGCCTGGGCCTGTTCTCCTATTACTCGCAGTGGGTCCCTCGCTTCTCGGACAAGGTCCGCCCACTGGCCCAAGCCACAACTTTTCCCCTCCCACCTCATTTGCAGGCAGCCTTCACCCGCATCAGGCAAGGCATCGGGGACGCCACGATGCAGGCTGTGGATGAGGACTCCGCCTTCCAGGTAGAGAGCGATGCCTCCAAGGTGGCCCTCGCTGCTACCCTCAACCAAGGGGGGGGCGCCCCATCGCCTTCTTCACCAGGACCCTCCACGGCTCCCTGCCTTCCATGAACCAAAACATCTACTTCCTCACGGTAGTGGACAAGTACTCACACTTTCCTTTCGCCATCCCTTGTCCGGACACCTCCACGGCCACCGTCATCAGGGCCTTGTGGCAGATTTTCACCATGTTTGGCTACCCTGCTTTCATCCATAGCGACCGGGGGGTCTAGTTTCATGAGCGACGAGCTGCACCAGTACCTGATGGTGAGGTGCATCGCAACAAGTCGCACAACAAGCTATAACCCGAAAGGCAATGGGCAAGTGGAATGCGAGAATGGGGTGGTCTGGAAGGCAGTCCTCCTGGCTCTCAGGTCTAAAGGGTGGCCGTTGAGTTCTGGAAGGATGCCCTGCCCAAGGCTCTCCATGCCATTCAGTCACTGCTGTGCACGGCTGCCAACGAGACCCCTCACGAACGTCTGTTCTCATTCCCCAGGAGGTTGGCGACCGGAATGTCACTCCCAGCATGGCTCACGTCCCCGGGACCAGTGCTTCTGCGTAAGCATGTACGGACACACAAGACTAAAGCCCTGGTAGAACAGGTTTTCCTCCTTCATGCAAACCATAACTACGCCTACGTTAGGTTCAGCAGTGGCAGGGAGGACACTGTCTTAACCAGGGACCTGGCACCAGCAGGAGCACCCACCACACTACGCCACCCTCCAGCCCAGGACGACGCTGACCGGGCATACATCCCCCTCCCCAGGCAGCTATGGGGCACGTAGGGCCTCCTTGACCACAAGGGGCCCGTTTCAGCCTTAGGAGACGAACCCGCCCCCCCCCCACCCATCCATTACAATCCGCATACATCGACCCTGGCCACCCCTCCGCGCGACACCATACCAGTCACACAGACCCCTCCCACCAGCCCCCCCCCACCTCCTCTGACCAGTGACCAGGAGCCAGTCCTACGGCAGTCACAGAGACCTCGGCAGCTGCTGAATCGTCTCAACCTGTAAATATTGTAGGTACATAGTGGGTGCGATTTCTTGTTACTGCCACCCCCCCCGGGACAACTTTAAAGAAGGGGGTAAATGTGGTGGTACACCACTGGCCTACTGAAAGGGGCAACCTCTGTACCTGCAGGAGTGTAAGGGCTGCCAATCAGTCAGTGTGAATGGATCAAGCCCCACAAGTCAATTACCCTCCGGGATATAAGCCTGCGCCGGCCTCCCGAGGCCTCACTCAGAGTTGCTGCAGCCACAGCCAGCCTGGCTCTGTGGAAGTCTTTGTGGATTAAAGCCTGTTGTACAGTCTTTACTTGTGTATGTCTGATTCTGTCTAACAACGCACCACACTCTCCACCTCATGATCACAGGTTTATCCCTCCTGAAGAACCAAAATCAGCTCCTTGGTTTTGGTAATATTAATTTTGTTGTCATCAATTTAGGTTTTCATCAATTTTGGTGATGATACTAAAATAGGTGGGATTGTGAGGAGGAGGATGGGCATGGTGAAGCCATGTTAAATACTACCCAGTCTCTCAACATTTTTGTTCAGAGATCTGGGCATGCTTGTAAACAAGTTAACAAAGACCAACATACAGATGGTGAGACACAAGAGGTTTGTTCACTTGGTGTCTTTGTACACAAATTATTGAAAGTTATCTTGAAGTTACAGAAGTGAATTTGGAAGGGAAATGTTTTGGCCTTTATTATATTCTTGCTTCAATGATTTTAAGCCCCACTGAGACCCCATCTGGGATATTACATAGAGGTCAAGCTTTTATACCTAAGGAAGATTCACCAGACTAGTTCCCCAAGGTCTTGATCCTGAGGACAGATTAAACAATTTTCACCAACATTTTCTGGTTTACAAATTGAGAGATCATCTCAACTGGTCAAACAGATTAGGAGTATCTAGATCTAGCAATAGCAGTTGGAAAATTAATCATTCAAAATATTAATTATACTTAATACCAGGATATTATTGAAAACACTAACCCAGAAATAGGAGCCAGAAAATTACCCAAGGGCACAAAGATGAGTTATTACTGAGGTGCACTGTTATTGAAATGAAACCCAATTTGGTATGAAATCAGCTATTTCGTGAATACACATTGAAAATACTGAATTTATCTTCAGGTGTGGGACACACAATATTCAGAGTTAGGGACGTGGGAGGACTTTGTGAGATAAGGTTGTCTAAAAGGAAAAAGATGGAAGCAAGAAGCAGATTGAGTATACAATACTGACACCTTAAGGCTGGTGAATGGTAGAGATGGACAAGGCTGGTGGCTGAAACAGGAGAGCTGGACCCACACCCAGAAAGCAAAATTGAGAAATGTGAGACCCCATAGAAGGTGGGGAGGGTGGGGGGTGTGGGGGAGAAGAAGAAATAGATCAACTGATGAAGCTCTATCTGGACAAAGTGAAACACTGTCAACATTTGTGTTTTTTTGACCCATAGAAGCTATTTAATTGTATACCCTCCCATCCACAAAATACTGTAGTTGCTGGGACACAGTCCCAGAATTCACGGTGACTTTGTGAAACTGCCAGCACATGCCAGGCCTTTTAACCATATGTTTCCATGCAGACCTCAATGACACATTCTGGTGGCAAGTCAGATTCTGACTCTTGTCCATGGCCCTGATCCAGCTCTTCTACACATTACCTTATATTGTTGCAAAATGTTCACAACCCCATTAACCAACTGAACTTGGTCCAGGCAGAACAACAATTTCTTCTTCTCCCCCGCACCCCCCACCCTCCCCACCTTCTATGGGGTCTCACACTTCTCAATTTTGCTTTCTGGGTGTGGGTCCAGCTCTCCTGTTTCAGCCACCAGCCTTGTCCATCTCTACCATTCATAGTCTCCCTCAGCCTCAGATACAAATACACTCCAAAACAGTTCACCCGGGAAGCGAAGGACACCAGAATTTTGTTTTATCTCACTCTGCTGTTCTGTTGAGCCTTTTATTTAAATGAAAAGATAAAATTTATTCTGATTTCCTTAGCAGGGGTTTGTCTGAATCAGAAAAGAAATCCTCTTGATCACTCAGCCACTTCAATAGAATGCTTCCATATATTTTCAAAATATAGTCCTGTTGACAGGAAAAGATTTTTTTGAATATTTTATTTAAAATTTTCCATCCATGCAATTAATATATTTTTACATAAGCAAAATTTGATTGGTTAAATATTATGGTGGTTACATGGTAATTTATTCCCCCCCCACTTTACCTTCCCTCCCCTCCTAAATATACCCCTCCCATTCAAAAACATATAGTAAATTAAAAAAAAGATACAAATATATAGTCATATAGAAATAATTATAGAAAAAGAGAAAGAGAAAAGATAATGTTATTCTGGTTTGCACAAAGGATCAGTTCATACATTGGGATCTTAGAGTATTTATATATCAACCTTTGGGGAGAAGATTATTACAGATCTTAAGAGGCCAGAAGCACATTTTAGATATTTATCTATAAACTTTGGATATATGAGCTCCAAATATGTAAGTAAATAGAATATTTATTTCTTAAATTATATGTAATTTTCTCCAAAGGAATGCAATTTTGCATGTCTGTACTCCATCTTTCTGTACCTAAATATGCATGATCTCCAAGTCACATCAAAACACTTCCTTGCCACCGCTAATGCTATTTTAATAAATTTCCCTTGATAAAATGATAATTTGGGACTTATTCCTTCTGTTCCCCAATAAGAAAAACTTTGGATTTTGTGGGAAAACAATACCAGTAATCTGTTCTAGAAACTTTCCTAAATCCACCCAAAGGTTCTAACTTTAGAACATGACCAAGTAGAATGTAAAAAAAGTTCCCATTTCTTCACCACATCTAAAATATTTATCTGATAAATCTGATTTCATTTTATGCAATTTTTGTGGTTAAATATAATTGATGTATGTAATTACATTGAACTAAACTGTATCTAACGTTCATAATATTTGTCATGCAATCTTGACAGAGATCTGCCCATCTTTTCTCAATTATGATATTTAAATATGCCTCTCATTTATTGTTGGACCTAATTTTTCCCGCAAGAATCCTCTCATTTGAAGATAACAAAAAAGTGTATTTTGAGTTATTCCATATTTGTTTATTTGTATTCTAAATTTTTAATATCATTATGAGACCAAATATTTAAAAATTTATTCTTTAGTAAAAGATTATATAATTCCTTTCATTCCAATTTAATTATTTACCTTATTCCAGATGGTAATCAAATGTTTAAGCAAAGGTGCTTCTTTCACACCAGTTATTAACTTTGAATCCCATTTATATATAAATTCCTTGGTTAATTTCTCTCCTATTTTATCCATCTCTATATTGACCCATGCTGGTTTTCCTGATCCCTCAAATATGTTACAAGATCAAACCAGCAACCACAAAGAAGACATATCACACAGGGGTAAAGATGAACAAATACTTTATTAACAAAAATTCACCTTCAAACTTTAATTCAAAATTCCCCTTTTATAGCAATGCCCACTGGTTACTATGCAAATCTTTATAACAGTGTAAAACTAATAAATACCCCAGCCTAAATATAACATATGTAATTAAAGTCTAAGTTATATTTCCAACCAGCCCACAGAAAAACTTCGACACAAAACACACAAGGCACACAAAACTTCGATCTCAACTGAAGCAAAGATCATAAACAAAATTCAATTTGTTTGGTAAACTGAAGCCAAAAGATCTTTGAGAGAGAGAGAGAGAGAGAGAGAGCACAAAATTCGAAGTTGTCTTGTGTTGCTGCAGAGAGAGGAACCACTGGCTTGGTCCAGATCCTTCTGGCTGCCTTCGGAATGTTCATCCTTTTTGAAATCCCAACATTCTAAACTGTCCTCCAGACCATGACTCATGCTCTGGGCTTTCTTCCACTCCACTGCACCCCTAGTGGTGGATTATCATCCAAGTCCAGAAATTTTTAGATAATTTTCTGCACATGCTTAGTCCGTCTCCCACTCTCTCAGCAGTCCATCTTCACCTTGGTTCTCTAAGGCAAACTGTCACTTTTTAACATAAAACCACACAACACATAGGCCAATGCACAACACAGAACTCTGTAACATCTCCCCTGCTATAAAAAAATTTTGGTCCACAAGAACAAATTTTTAACAATTATTACATAAATAAAATAAAAACTCAATTTCTTTACAATAATTATGTAATTAGATTCTTATCTATCCAGATTAACAACTTGACAAAAAATCTGCTATTACATTATCTGTTCCCTTTATGTGTGTAATAATTAAATCATACTCTTGTAATAGTAAGCTCCAGTTCAATTATCGTTTATTCTTATTTTTCATTTTAGACAGAAAAACTAATGGATTATGATATATGGAGTATATATTATTAATGGTTTTTGTGCAGTACAAATAACACATCAAAATGTTGCATCGCTAAAACAAGTGCTAATAACTCCTTCTCAATGGTCGAGTAATTTTGTTGATGGTCGTTAAACTTTTTCAAGAAGTATGAAATAGGATGTTCTACTCCATCACCATCCTTCTTCTGTAACAGTACAGCACCAACTGCTTCATCACTGGTGTCCACGGCTAAAAAGAATGGCTTTTCAAATTTAGGGGACACAAGTACAGACTGATGGCATAAAATGGCCTTTAACTTCAGAAACACTTCCTGGCATGCATCTGACCAGATAATTTTTTCTTTCTTTCCAAGTAGTTTTGTTAATGGGAGTGCAATTTCTGCAAAGTTTTTACAAAATCTACGATAGTAGCCAATCATACCTAGAAATCTCTGAAGAGCTTTCTTATTACAGGGGATAGGGAACACAGCGATAGCCAAAACTTTCACTCCAACCGGTGCCACCTGTCTCTGTCCTACCACATAACCCAGATAAATTACAGTGGCATGTCCAAACTCACTCTTGAGCAAATTCACTGTGAGGTGTACTTCCTCCAGTATCTGAAATAACTGCTCTAATTCAAGCATGTGTTCTTCCCATGTATCTGACCTAATTACTAAATCATCGATATAGGCCCCTGTGTGCTCTAAACTCTGAATTACTGCATTAATCATTCTCTGAAATGTGCCAGGAGCATTTTTCATCCCGAAAGGCATAACATTATACTCATACAATCCCAAAGGTGTAACAAATGCAGAAATCTCCCTGCCTTTCTCTGTCAAAGGAACACAACAGTATCCTTTTAAGAGATCAATCTTTGGAAGAAATTTAGCTTTCCCACCTTATCTATACAATCATCTATTCTGGGAATAGGGAACGCATCAGCCTTTGTCACCATATTTACCTTTCGATAATCTGTACAAAACCAAACTGAGCCATTTGGCTCAGGCACCAGAACACAGGGTGAACTCCAATTTGAACTTGATTTTCAGATGATGTGATTTTTTGAGCATATAATCCACCTCTTGATGCACTAATCTGCTCTTTTCCTGATTAACTTGTTAAGGATGCTGCTTAATAGGCTTACACAACACAGAACTCTGTAACAAATAAAGAACTAAGAAATCTCAATTGAGCCACTTAGTAATAATTCTTAAAGTTAGGAAGTTTCAAACCTCCCAGTTCGTATTTCCATGTTAATGTCAGATACTCTTGACATTTTACCTTTCCAAAGAAATGCTCTTCTATGTTTATTTAGCTCTTGAAAAAAATTTTTGTAGAAGCAATATTGGTAAAGTATGAAAAAGTTATTGTATCCGCGGAAAAATATTAATCTTGACACAGTTTATGCTGCTTATTAATGTTAGTGGCAAAGTGATCCATTTTAAAAAATCCTCTTCAACGTTTTAAAGCAGTGGTAAATAATTAAATTTATATAAATTTTTTAAGTTATTATTTATCTGGATCCCTAAATATTTAATCGCATCTTTTGGCCATTTAAATTGAGTATTTCTTCGACAGAGTATACTCTCTTTGTGTAAGAGGCATAGCTTTCCAATTTACTTTATAACCTGAATTTTTTCTAATATTCTTCCAAATTTAAATGTAATTTATGTAGGGAAGTCTCTGGTTTTGTCAGGTATATCAAAACATCATCTGCAAATAAATTGATTTTGTACTCCTCCTGACCAAGCTTAAACCCGTAATTTCTAAATCATTCCTAATTACCTCAGCCAGTGGTTCTATAGCTAAAATAAACAAGGTTGGAGATAAGGGACAATCTTATCTACTAGATCTCAACAAATAAAATGTATCAGACATTTGTCCATTAGTTACTACTTTTGCTTTAGGCTTATTATATAATTCCTTGATTCAATTTATAAAAGTTTAACCAAACCCAAATTTGTTTTAATATTTTAAACAATATTTAAAATATTTAATATTTTAAACAAAAAAATCCCATTCTGGTCTATCAAATGCTTTTTCTGCATCTAAAGCAATTGCTACATTTAAGTCTTTCCTTGTTTGTGCTGCATGTATAAAAATAAATAAATCTGGAAATATTGTCTACTGACTGTCTCTTTCTAACAAATCTGGTCCATGTTTATTAATTTAGGTAATAATTTAGTAACTCTATTTGCCAATATTTTAGCCAATGTTTTATAATCTGCATTCAATAATGAGATTGGTCCATAAAAAGGTTTGAAAGGATCTTTGCCTTTTTTTGGTATCACAATAATTAATGCTGTTGAAAATGAATTTGGGAGAGTATGAGTTCTTAATGCTTGAACCAATCACTTCCATAAAAATAGGAATCAATACATCTTTAAATTAATTATAAAATTCTGATGGGAAACCATCTTCCCCTGGAGATGTGTTGCTTTGCAATAAACATTGCTTCCTTTACCTCTAATTGTGTAAATTGTGCACTCAATTCTGTTTGTTCTTCCAAATTTAATGTAGGTAAATTTATCCTTGATAAATATCTATCTATTTTATTTTTGTCTTTTAAAGTCTCTGAGCTGTATAATTTAGAATAAAAGTTTTGTTTATTTCTCAAGGTTTATAACTAATCACATTCATATAATTTTTAATTGCATTAATTGTTCTTGAAGCCTGTTTGGATTTCAGTTGCCAAGTGAGTACTTTATGTGCTCACTCACCTAACTCATAATATATGTTTTTGTGATTTTTTTTTCAGTTCTATAAGTTTGTAATACATTATATTGAAGTTTTTTGTTAATTAATTGTCCTCACTTATCTTAAGAACTTTGTTTCTGAAGACTCTTTTCCAACTGATCTACTTCTTTCATATAATCCTTAATTTTAGTAGTAAAACATAATTTTTCCTCTTAGATACGCTTTTAAGGCATCCCATATTTCAAATTTATCATTCACCAAATTTGTTTGCATCACAAAATAACCGAATTTGCCTTCTAATAAAATTAACGTTGAATTTAGTCACCATCTATATATTGTTTTCTTTGTCTGTCATTATTATAATCATTAAGAAAGGTGAATGATCCAATAATATTTTCATTTTATTTTCAGCATCTAATATCCTAACTTGTACTTTCACAGATATTAAAAATAAGTCAATTCTAGGAGTCATGTCTACTCGAATAAAAAATGCAATCTTTTACTTTAGGATGAATTCTACTCCATCCATCTATCAAATTCAAATCTTTCATTAATATCAAGGTTGCTTTTGTTGCTCCAGTTTTCACTTCTCCTCTTGTAGTTCTATCTAGAATTGGGTCTTGACAGGAAAAGATTAATAAAAAGTGGCCACTGCTTCAAAACAATATACTAAAGCATCACCACACTGATCCAAGATCAACTTATCTCATTTGATCAATAATATCTTAACCCTCACTGCCTATGGTTATAAGACAACACTTTCCTTATTCTAATATATCCTAATTTCAAAGTATTATGTTCCAAAGCATGAGCTGCGATATCCCAAATTTAGATCTCTTTAATCCAACAAATTAAACTCTCTGGCTGTTATTTTATGTAGTTTTAATTCATTGATAGAACAGTTAGACATCTTGCATAGCTTCGCCGCAAGGCTTTCATAATGCTGAATAACAAAGCATTTACTTTATAAAGATACAAAGATATATGGAGATACAAAAACTTAAAGAGATACAAAAATTCAAAGAAAAATTACAAGATGTGCCCATGCTTCCTTCCCATCTTGTAGAAAAAAAGAGGAAGTGATTAGCTTGGGCAAATATTACAACATTTAACATCATACTCACTATGGTAACACTATAAATAATAGTCTCTTAAAGAGACAGACACAAAATTAACTAAGAATTAAAAAAAAGGTTTTAACCTTTACATTCCAGCCCCTAATTATTATAATAGACATTAATGGATAATATATAATAATTACTATTACAGATACACAAAGTAAATATAGTAAGTAAAAGATTAGAAATCAAAACTTTCAGCTTCCTGTAAAAGACAGATTTTAGTAATAGGTCTATTTAAGTAACCAGTCTTGGTTTTAATCCGCACTTGCCGAATGAAACCTTCCTTGTCTGGAACTGTATCCACAATTTTACCCAGCAACCAAGAATTTCTTGGTGAAGAATCATCCATAATAATATCTCCACATACAAAATTGCATTTAGCTTTAGACCATTTTTGTCATTCTTGTAATAATGAAAGATATTCTTTAATCCATCTTTTCCAAAATAAATCTGCAAGAAATTGTACTTGTTTCCATCTGCATCTTCCATAAATATCTTCTTTTTGAAATTGACATTAGTGTTTTGGATTTCAGGATCCTCCATTGAAATTTGTTGTAACTCTTCTGAATTTTGAGGCCATTTTTCTTGAGATCACGAAAGAAATTGAGGACAAAACACCCAAGTGTTGGCTCTTTTCGGAAAAGATTGAACTTTTGATCCTCATGAAGCTATATCAGCTGGATTATCTTCTGTTTTAATACATCTCCAATGATTAGCATGTGAAACCTTTTCGATTTCATTAACTCTGTTAGGCACAAAGGTACGAAACCCTGTGGTTTTGTTATCAATGTACTTGAGCACTGATGTACTATCAGTCCAAAACATAGAGTCTGCTAACTCCATCTGTACTTCTTAACAGTGTCCATTTTGCTCACCATAGTAGCAGCAGTTAATTCCATTCGAGGTATGGTGACTGGCTTTAATGGAGCTGCTCTGACTTTTCCCATTATAAATCCACAATGTACTTGCTCTTGGTTATTTTCAAGTACTAAATAAGTGACAGGACCAAAACCACCTTCGCTTGCATCAGCAAAGTGGTGTAACTGAGCAAATGTGGCAATTCCAGCGTGTTGGTTTAAAACATGTTAAAACATGAATTTTCTAACATTTTAAGACTCTCAATCCTCCATTATTGTGGAGGAATTAGTAGAAAAGGAGAACTGTATTTGGTTCTCCATAAAAATCTAAGAATTCTCCATCACCAAGAAGAGTAGTATTGTAATGACATTGTTTAATGGGTTTATTGTATTGTACATGTTGAACGTTTAATGGGTTTGGAGGGGGGTGGGAAGGAGGGAGGGAAGGGGGGAAAAGGGGAGAAAATGACACTGTATATTCAAGAGGGAAATGTTTGTGTGTATTTTGGTTAATAGTGTGAAAAATATTTTTTTAAAAAAGGAAGAAGAGTAGTATTAAATCTCCATTGCTTTTTAGTAGCAGAAATATAAAAATGCAAGGACTGGGGCATGGTCAGATATAACTGTTCATTGGTACTTACATGTATTTAAGAGGACAAATTATTTTGTACACAGCTATATCAAGAAAAAAAGTAATAAAGGTCAGATTTAATTAATCAGATTTGTAATTGTCTCAAAATAAAAATCTGGAATTATATAAGAGAACAGTAGAATTTAAAAATAAATTTGATCTTCTCTCTATCCAATTGAACAGCAATTAAGAAATAGAAGTCTTTTTATTATTCACACTGAAAAATCTAGCAAGTTACTAGCTGGACAATTAAAAGGAATTTCTGCTAAAAAACAAATAAATAAGATTTGTATGAGAGATGTAATATGACAATAGATTATTTTTAAATAAATGAAACCTTTAGAGAATTTTACTCTAACCTTTATACCTCTGAATTTAATAATTATTATGCTTCAATGTTGGAATTCCTAGATTGATTGACTATACCTGTACTTCCCCAAGACAGATGTGCAAGTTTGGAGAAACCTATTTTGCAGGAGGATCTAGCTGTGCCTATATTCCTCTGATAAATCTCCAGGACCAGATGGTTTTCCTGTATAATTTTATAAATCCTTCTCCAAACAGCTTGGTTAAGTTTGGTATTGGATGACTCGTTTAAAGAAGAGAAGCTTCGTTTATCATTTAACGAAGCATGCATCTCTCTTATTCTAAAAAAAAAGGAAAGAGCCAACAGAATGTACATCTTACAGACCTACATCGTTAATTAACGTTGATATGAAGATTCTACCTTAGGTTTTAGCACATATTATAAACTCAAACCAAACTGGTTTTATTAAGAATCATTATTCTTACTACATATTGTATACATCAATTATTGAATATTTTATATCTATCTTTCTCTACATCAATGGAATGCGTTCTCTCAAGAAATGCTGAAGAAACATTTGATCAGGTGGAATGGGAGTATCTAATTGTTATATTAGGAAAATTTAATTTTGGTCCAGTTTTTACTAAATGGACTAAATTATTGTATTCATGCCCAATAGCAATTGAAAAGGTTTAGTCTGTTAAGTCCTTTGCTTTTTTATATAGTACTGGAACCATTAGCTGTTGCTCTCTGACAGTGTTGAGAAGTGGTTCCCACCTTTTTACTTTCCACTCACATACCACTTTAAGTATTCCCTATGCCATAAGTGCTCTGTGATTAATAAGGGATTGAATAAGGTGGTACGTGGGTGGAAAGAAAAAGTTTGAAAACCACTGTTTTAATCATTCCAAATTGATTTGTTATGTGCACACTTTCATAACTCCAAAGGAAATGGGCCAATGACAATTTTTCTCAAGCAAAATATTTCAGTAATAATTGGGTCTCGAGTAGTGATTCTCAACCTTCCCTTCCTACTTACATACCTCCTTAAGCAATCACTTACTAATCACAGAACACTTATGGCACAGAGAATATTTAAAGTGGTATGTGAGTGGAAAGTAAAAGGTTGGGAACCACTGGTGTAGAGAATTCAAAGATATACTTAGAAGAGGAATTGATGCAAAAGTATCACTTTATATGTAAATCGGTGATTCTCAACCTTTTTCTGGGTAGAAAGAAAAACCATACCTAATTGATTTGTAATGTGCTTGGTTTCATAACTCCAAAGGAAATGGACCAATGACAATTTTTCTCAAGCAAAATATTTCAGTAACAATTGTGTCTAGAGCAGTGATTCTCAACCTTCCCTTCCCACTCACATACCACCTTAAGCAATCCCTTACTAATCACAGAACACCAATGGCATAGGGTGTATTTTAAAGTGGCATGTGAGTGAAAAAGATTGAGAACTACTGACCTAAAGGCTCAACGGTTAGAGGATTGGTCTTGCAAACCAAGTGTTGCAAGTTTCTTCCTCACTGGGGCACTTGACAAAGTGGCGACTCTCTGTTTCCCTTACAGTAGACAAAGTTAAAGAATTTCATGTATGTTACATTCTAAATGTAGTATTACGTGACAATAATGGAATCTTTATGCCGATGACTTATTGCCTTTTATATCAAATCCTTGTTTCTATACCAAAAGTATTTTTTAAAAA
Source organism: Narcine bancroftii (assembly GCF_036971445.1). Taxonomy (NCBI): domain Eukaryota; kingdom Metazoa; phylum Chordata; class Chondrichthyes; order Torpediniformes; family Narcinidae; genus Narcine; species Narcine bancroftii. The sequence continues at coordinate 29,797,903 of NC_091480.1, read as the reverse complement.
AATTCATTTAGCCAGTTTTCAGGTTATAAATTAAAATTACATAAGAGTGAACTTTTACCCTCAAAAGGTATTTTTGTAGGTTATTCCAATTTTAAAAAAAGTGAAAGATCAATTCCAATATTTAGGAATTGCAATAACTAAAAGTTACAAAATTTAAGTGAGTTTTTTTGTATTACTCAATAAGATTAAACTATTATTATTATGTTGGTCACCCTTATCCATTACAATGATTGGTCATATTAATCCGATTAAAATGAATATTTTACCTAAATTTTCGGTATCCTTTTTCAAGCGTTACCAATTTTTATTCCCAGATCTTTTTTTTAGTTCACTAGATTTAATTATTTCTACCTAGATATGGCAGGGGAAGAAACCATGAATAAACAAAGTCATCTTCAAAAGACTACAAGGAATGGAGCATTATCACTTCCAGATTTTAGCTTTTACTATTGCGTGATTAATATACATAATTTACTTTTATTTTATTACATTTGGATAAGTCAGTGAATCGCCTCTCTTGGGTAGAATGGAACAGCAGTTCTCCAAAAAAATTTCTATGTTGGCAATTTTAGGATCCTTTTTAACATTTTCCTTCTCTACATTGACGCACAATCCGTTAGTGAGAAATAGGTTGAGAATATGGGCTCAATTTAGGAAATTCTTTGGGCCTAATAGTTTTTCCTTGGCTCGTCCTCATAGATAACCATCTTTTTCAAGGAATGGCAATAATTAGGCATCCAAAATTATAATAATCTTTATTTTAGGTAATTTTGCCTCTTTTGAATAATTATCAGCCAAATGTAATCTTCCTAACATTTTAAAAATATTTACAGATTAGACATTTTGTTCAATTTAAGCTTTCTGATCTCCCGCGAATTTCAAATACTAATAATCTTGATCTATTTTTTAAACTTACACTTTTATTTTCATGGTGAATTGATATCATTTATTTATAATAATTTATTGAATTTAAAATCAGTCTTCATGGCTGGGATTAAGAACGATTGGGAATGAGATTTTAATGTAACACTTTCAGATGAAGATTCGTAATCTACTCTCAACTTGATTAATCATTCCTCATTTTACGCAAGGCATTGCTTATTACAGTTTAAGGTGGTACATAGAACACATATGTCCAAACTTAAATTATCTAGTTTTTATGCAGATATTGATCCACTATATGAGAAATGTAAAATTTTTGAAGCCTCTCTGATCCATATGTTTTGGGCGTGCCCAAATTTAGAGAGATTCTGGGAAGACATTTTCCAAACGATTCTTAAGATTAGAATCTCACCTGTTAATTTTTCTGTTTGGTTTTTCTCGTGACCCAGATAAACCAATGTCTGTCTCTCAGGAAAAAGTTTTAGCTTTTATGATGTTGATAGCCAGACGAGCAATCTTACTAAAATGGAAATATGATTAATCCCCTATTCATACACAGTGGTTATATGATAATATCCTACTTAACTTTGGAGAAAATTAGATATATTAAAGCTAGAAAGTTTCAATTTATAAAATTGTGGGGCCCATTCTTAGAATTTTATTATAATTGGAAGAATTAAGAATTATCATGTGCTCTGGAGATTCACTGTCTGATGTCTGGGGGTCACTATTGGATCCACATTCTCATTATTTATTTATTATATAAGGTAACCTTGATTGGAGAGAGGTAGATTAGATGCAGTTTTTTGTATTTTCCCCCTTTTGTTTGGCTTAACTCAGCAAACTGGTTTAACATGGTTTTACAGATCAATTCAAATTATTGCTTTGAATGTTTATTGAGGAATTCATGACTTAGTTTCATTTTTTTTGTTATCACATGCTTTATTTTCTAAAACTCTATGTCAGCTTAATTGTTAAACTTAATACAAATATTTTAGAAAGAAATCCATCTGGCATGTTTCTGCCCAATTCACCATCTTATCATCTTCTAATCTTCGACACCTTCAACTTCACCCACAACTCCTCCAACCGTAAACATACTGACCCATCCATTTGCCTCTTCATCCAGGTCATTTATAAAAACCATGAAGAGCAGGGGTCCCAGAACAGATCCTTGCAGCACTCCACTAGTCACCGATCTCCAGGCAGAATACTTGCCTTCCACCAGTACGGTTTTCTTCGTGCAAGCCAGTTTTTTATTCACACAGCCAAGGTTCCACTGATCCCGTGACTCATGACTTTCTAGATGAATCTCTTGTGGGGGACCTTGTCGAAAGCCCTGCTAAAATCCACGTAGACCACATCTATCGCCCTACCCTCATCAATTTCTTTTGTTACTTCCTCAAAAAACTCAGACTCATGAGGCATTACCTTCCCTTCACAAAGGCATGCTGGCCATCTTTGAGTAGACTGTACTTCTCCAAATGCTCATAATCTATCCTTAAGAATCCTCTCCATTAGTTTACGCACCACTGATGTAAGACTCGGTCTATAATTTCCATATTAGGAAAAAAGTGCAAGATACAGAGAAAAGGACAGTTAAAGAGCGCAGGAGTATCTTTTAGCATGAGAAGCAAATTACTTTGACCACATCATCTTTAGAGGAAAAATTATTTTAGAATTTAGCTTTAGCTCATGAACAATCCTCACTTGTCAGGTAGGTGCAAAAGCAACTGAACTTCCTGAGAAGAAAGAAGTGGGCAAGGCTACGGCCACCATTATGTCAACCTTCTACAGTAGCTCTATCGAGAGTGTCCTGGCTGGCTGTATCAGTGTGGTACGGTTGCTGCAGACAAATGGATTGGAGGTCAATCCACAGGACCACAAAAGCAGCAGAGGGGATCACTGGAGTCTCCCTCCTCCATTCCACCCCCCCCCCCCACCGACATGTTCTACCGGGATTGTCATTTGAAGGGGGCTCGCAAAATCATTGAAGCCCTCTTCCACCACCCACACAGCATCTTTCAGCTGCTCCCGCCCAGAGATACAGGAGTATCAGAGACTGCACCAACATGCTGAGGAACAGCTTCTTCCCACAGGCAGTGAGAATGCTGAATGATCAAAATTAACTGCTTACATTAACCATCTGAGACTCTCATATTTAATAAACTACATATATATCTATTAATACTTGTCCTGCATGTGCATTGTTCGTTGGATGTGTGTCTGCGTGTTTTGCATTGAAGACCGGAGAATGCTGTTTCGTCGGGTTGTACTTGTGCAATCAGATGACAATAACCTTGACTAAATTACATGCAATTGTTCATTCAAATCAAAATTTCAGGCAAAATTGAAGCTCGGTACAAGATCAAATGAAGAGAAGATGCAGCATTAGTGAGAGTTCAATGATTTTGTGACAGTATCACCACATCAATGGAAACCATCTAATTCCAAACCAAGCTATTATTACTTTTCTTTTATCCTCACAGAACCTGGTTTGTAACTATAAACCTAAACCAAGACCCGATGGTGTACCCATCTCTCTATTCGTGCAAAAAGCCCCTGAAGCTGGGGTCAGGTGAGGCAACGCCCTGAATTGTAGGAGGTTTAGCATTTGGCTAGTGCTCAGTGCAAAGTCCAATCGGAAGCTGTAAATGGAGAAGCAGTGACCACACACAAAGCATGAAAGGGAATTCTGCAGATACCTGTTTCCTCTCCGAAAGGAGCTCTCTGCTTAATTCAAGCCATTCATGCAAGGAAAGCAGTGCGGCTTCAAGAGCAATCAGCAAGAACACGAAAACCATTTTTTTGTACAAATCCTTTATTACCTTTATAGACACATAGGGACAGAAGAGTGTGCGAACAGTGGTAACATTTCATAGTCTATGGAGGAGAGTCCAGCCCATTTCCAAGTGGAGTCACAGGACTCCCAAAAACTCCACATCTGTATCAGAGCCATGCACAATATTTTTGTGAATGCAAACAGCGTTGATATTACAATCCAAACGTGCATTATGGAAATAAAAAGTAGTATTAGCATTTCATAGCATTTGGAATAACAGTTTACTCCTTATTAAAATAAAAGTGTTCATCTCTTTATAATTCAACCATCAAAAATACAAATTGGTGGAGAGACCCCAAAACTGGCCTGGATCGAGCAGAGTCAGCGAGTACCTGGTTTGAAGTTGCCAATACTCATTTCTGCAGCCATATGTCAATGACAAGAAACAAACAGAAGACTAGGATTGTGGGGACGGGGGGGGTGGGGGGAGAAGGGAACCAACAGTAAGTCTTCAGATGGCTGCTGGTGGAAAGAATACACTGGGACTTTATAAAACAAAAGCCCACTGTAAAACGGTCACTTCCCTTGAGTGACAAGGACTTGCTGAGCTATTTCTTGTCCTCCATTGCACAATCCACCCTGCCACACACTTATGTTGCTGTAAACCTCTGGGCTTGTGCTCGAATCTTATCGTCATACTCCTCCCTGTTTTGGCTGCAAAAGGAACACACATACTCTTATACACAGGAAGTCATGATTTATGCAAAGAGACCTGAAACAGCTCTAACCAGGTTTCCCATTAAGTGAACATGATCTGTTTTTTTGGCAAATGTTAAAGATAGGAAAGAGTGCAATACAACCCAAACCATCATGGATAAAACTGTATCTCCATAGAAGGAAGCTTCCTAGGTCCATGCCAAGAGAAAAGGACTGATTTAATATTCACTAATTTGCTTGGAATGATAATCTAACCCAGCCATTCTCAATGGGGGCCATACAGCCCCATTGGCAGTCTGAGCAGATTTAAGCCATAACATGATTTTTTTATGTAGTTGGTAGGAGAGAAGTATGGAAGAAACCAATTAAACCTGACTGCTTCACAGGGAAGGGGATCCATAAACTTTGAGCAGAGTCCTAAGGGGGACCACAGCCAAAAAAAAGGATTGAGAATGGCTGATCGAACCCATGAAAAATTGTAACAAAACCTTCTTTTTGTGTTTGAAAGTGAAAGGATTCAATCTAAAGCACCTGAATTTAGACATGACATATTTTCAGTGGGGTAACAGGCCCTTTCGGCCCATGAGTGTATGCTGCTCAATTGACTTACAACCCCTGGTATGTTTTAAAGGGTGGGAGGAAACTGCAGCACCTAGAGGAAACCCACGCAGATACAGGCAGAATGTACAAACTCCTAACAGACAGCGCAGGATTCAAACCCCAGTCCTGGTCACTGGTGTTGTAACAGCGTTATGCTAACTGCTACGCTAACCATGTCGCCCTGCCAAAACATAGAAGGCTACAGACTAATTGCTGGTAAATAGGATTAGTACAGGATTACACTTAGTTGGCAGAATAGAATCAATAACACAGAAACTGACTCAAAAGCCGCTCAGAAGCCAAAATGGAAGACAGGCCACGTGCGAGATCATTGAAAAGGTGTAGCTGAGTCAACTGCATCTTGGAATAAAAAACTAGGTCAAACTTCAAAAGCCACTGGCCCTCATGGTCATCAAAGCTTTAATTAAAAAAATACCCCCAACAAAAATGGTTTTATTTGGAAAAGGACACCCACGTACTAATCTGCTGGCTCCATTGGAAAGCAACTGGATTTCAGGTTACATCAGATATAGTTTCTGTCAAATCTCAGCAAACAGCGATGTCTGCCTAATGTAAATGACATTGGACATACAAAGCAAGAGCTAACACTCACCAGTAGATCGTGTATGCTTCTGCTTGAGCTGGGTCCTGAACATTTGGTTCATTCAAAAGTTCCTGTATGCCTAACAATATCTGGAGGAAAACAGAAAACGAGATCGCAAAGTTCAACCTTCGAGGCTCAATGTAATAGGATAACTTAATGAGAGTACTGCCTGAGTAGGTTAAAAGAAAGTCAAGGATTCTGGAGTGCAGCTAAATTTATTGTAAGTTAATTTACGCTAATGATACCAAATTCACAGGAAGATGCTTCAAAACATTAAAATGGGAAACTCCTGGCAGATTGAAGCATAACTTAGTACCTCAAGGGAAGCAAGAACATGCACCAAATACCCAACCATGTCCCTGAACCTTGCAAAACTAAGAAATGAGCCACTTCTTGGAAACCTGCTGCACTCAATGTACAAACAGTATTTGGGTTGATTAACCTATTTGCTATCGAGTTATTTGCCAGATTATCAGCTTGGACATTAGGGAAGTGCCTCGTTCTTGATGTCAGCAAAGCTATTATAGTCAGACAATCTAAGCAGGGTGAACCACCAGGAAGGGACAGAGCCCATTTACAATCACCTTGCAGTAGCAGCTGCGGGCAAGTATTTGCTGGAAAATGGGATTTGTTGCAGTCCTCATCCACAAACAAACTCCACTGATATGGATATGCTCACTTTGTCCAACCTCGCCCAGATGGCCAAGTTTGAAGTGGACCAGGAAAGAATGAATCACATAAATGATTGAATGTCCTTATCAGAAAATAAGCAAGTTCTACACTAGGACAGACCAACAGGTGCCCTACTCCACCTCAAACCAACCTGCTTGATTGTGATTGCTGGCCTCCAGTCCTTTTCCTCTTCTAGAATTGAAAGGCATACAGTTCCCGATGGATATACATTTGGGTGGAATATTGGTGGTTCAAACTTGCCTTGAAACCAAAAGCAAAAGTTAAAAGCTGCACATTGAGAAGGAGGATATTAAACACAAATCAGTGACACTTGGCCCACAAATAGTAAATAACAAAATTCTTCTGCTCACACAGATGCAATATAAAATAAAATAGACCTGTAACCACAGCAATGAACTTTCAAACAGTCCACAGTTAGCGCAACGCCTTTACAGCACCAGCGATTGGGACTGGACTGGGGTTCAAATCCCGTGCTGTCCATAAGGAGTTTGTATGTTCTCCCTGTGTCTGCATGGGTTTTCCCCAGGGGCTCCGGTTTCCTCCCACCGTTCAAAAACATACTGGGGTGTAGGTTAATGGGGTGTAAATTGGGAAGTACGGACTCGTGGGCCGTAATGACCTGTTACCGGACTGTATGTCTAAAATTAAAATTGAATCAACATTTCAAACATTCCCAGAAATCACAAACACACATCATTTACAAAAGTGGAGGCTATCTTGCATCTGTACAAAATAGTGGCTTGGCCTAAATGGAATTCTGGATGCAGTTTTGGTCACTTATGTAAATGATAAGTGGGTGCAAAAAAATGATTTAACAAAGTAGGTCCAGAAATAAGGAACTTCATCTGAAAGTTTACAGTGGAGAGCAACCCCAGATTCTCCTTGCAAAGCAGATTAATTGATCACAATTTTTCTAGATAGGGACACTACTTCCTCTACTGGATGGTTCAAGAATCAAAGGGCATACACATTCAACGTTCTGGATAAAGCTGCATGGGGCATGTGACAAAAGAACTTTAAAAAAACCAATATCTTCAATTCACTTTCTGCAAATCTAATTAATCTGGCCTTTCAAAGGTCAATTGAATAAACAATTAAGAACCATGTGCACTCCAATTGGGGAGTCCAACAAGACCTAGGAGTTAACACCCCACTATGTAATTGGATTATGGATTTCCTCATATCCAGACCACAATCCGTGAAGATTGGTAAGAACTTCTCCACAATCTCCATCAGTACCAGAGCACCACAGGGCTGTGTTCTTAGCTTCAAGAAGCTTAACATCCTTCTGTGCCATTCTAAACATTGAAAGCAGTGTTCAAAATACTCAGCAGGTAAGGGTGCATTCTGAGCAGGAAGAATCAATATTAATGTTTCAGGCCAAAGACCTTTCAATGTTCGTAGGATAACTGATCCCAAGTATCAGCCTTGTTTCCCCCCACCCCCCTCTATAGATAATGCGACCTCTCCTGTGTGTATTTCCAATATTCTGTGTAACTTCAAGATTTCTAGTATCTGCAGTTTTTTAAATATTTTCAATTCAAAGCAATAGCCCTACATTCTCACCAGCAATTCATTCAATTCCTAGAAAAGCAATACCAGAAGACAATATTTTTTCCATTCACCAAGCAACGAAAGGGACATTACTGACTGCTCTCAGGTTTCTGACATACACCTCTCATGCCCACAATGCTTGTCCCTTCAGCAGAATGCACATGATACTTTTTTTTTGCTTTTCTGAAATAGACTTACATTTTGGTGGCGATGAGGGATAATCATCCTTGAACAGTAATCGCAGCTTAAACAGGCCTCCTTCCCAAGTTGTCTGTTGTGGTGAAAAGCAAAGCAGCTTTACATAAGAATTTAATTGCATTCAATATGTAAAGTGTGGCCTTGGCTAGCTTACTTACCCCTTTTTTGCCCGGAATTGCACATTCCCAATTCATGAGGTTCATAGTGCCATCTGGATTCTTCACAGGCACAGCCACAAAACCCTGCAGGAAGGACACAAGAAATGATTGGACACAAGCTCGATGGCTGCTCCATGAACTCCCCACTACCGCAAAATCCCTTGAGATGCCAATGTATCCAGTACCTCAAAAGACAACAGCCCCCAAGATCCCACAAAACTCCTCAGTAGGATTGCTAGTCCTATAGAATACACAACCTACAAACTATTATCTGCCCTATATGATAACACGGGTTGATAATTAACTCATACATATGCCTGTCCCGCATCGGACTTGTCAGCCACAAACGAGCCTGCAGCTGACGTGGACTTTTTACCCCCTCCATAAATCTTCGTCCGCGAAGCCAAGCCAAAGAAAGACATGCAACAGAACACATGGAAATGGAGCCAGGAATGGCTGGGACATCTATACTGCTAGAGTGGCTGGTGATGTGGCTGGGTGCATCAGTGTTGTGTGGTTGCGGCAGAGAAATGGATTGGAGGTTAATCCACAGGACCATAAGTGGCAGAGGGGATCAATGAAGTCTCCCTCCACCCCATCAACATGATCTACCAGGATCATTGTCTGAAGAGGATGTGCAAAATTGTTGAGGACCCCTTCCACCCTGCACACAGCAACTTTCAGCTTCTACCATTGGGAAAGAGCTACAGGAACACCAGACCCAACGCCTCCAGGCTGAGGAACAGCTTTTAACCACGGGCAGTGAGAATGTTGAACAACCAAAGGAACTGTTCACACTAACTATCCAAGACACTGATATTCATGAAATAATATTCATTTACACACAGACACACACACACACACACATATATATATATATATATAAATACTTGTCCTTAATGTGTATTGTTTGTCTGAACATGTATTTTCTGATTGTGTGTCTGTGTTTTGCACCAAGGACCAGAGAATGCTGTTTCGTCAGGTTGCACTTGTATAATCAGATGACAATAAACTTGACATTACACAGTTTGTCTTTAAGTCCCGAATCACTCAGGAGTTGTGATGTGTGTGCTTGAATACTAAATAAGACATTGACCCCCATCCCTCACATATCTGATATTAGGGAGTCACTCATTTAAAAAAAAAAGCTATTTTAAAGAGCTGCAAGATTGTTTGAATTACCATTTCTACTGGATTTTATCCTTATTGAACACATTTAAATATAAATGAAGTTAAAATATTCCCAAATAATGTAGTGGCTTTTGAAGATGAACAGGAAGTATGTATTTGGGGAAATGTTTACCAAGGTCACAAACAAACAGTAGGCATTTTGATGAAAACTATACAAAACATAGATTTTATGAATTTTCCCAAATGGACTGAAGTATTGATTTCAACGTTCACATTTCAATATCAATCTACTGGCAGACCTTGGATATTTTTCCAGGGTTTTTGATTTATTAAATATTTCATATAATGACCATAGCCACTCAACCACCCACAGGTCCCTTATAATAATGGCAATGATATGTCTCCATTACCACTTCTCTGTCTGCATTTGCAAAGGGACAGATAGCATGGTTTCATGGGTGGGAAATGGTATCGCACGAATTTGATTGAGTTTGTTTTCTTGAAGATATGACAAGGACAGATCAGTAGACATTGTCTACATCAGCCATTCTACATGGGACCACAACACAGTGAAGGGAGGCCACAGACTGAAATCCTGAAAATGTACTTGGTAGGAGAGAAGTACAGAAGAAACCAATTAAATGACAGCTTCACTGTGAAGAGGGTCCATAAACTTTGAGCAGAGTTCCAAGGGGGCCAGAGGCAAAAAAGATTGAGAATGACTGATCTACATGGACTTTGGCACACTTATGACAAGTTCCTGCATAGGCTGGTCCAAAAGGAGAGATGACATGGGATCTGGGTGAACTCGCCAATTTTCACACAGCCCCTGAAAGCCAGTATTTAATCACCTTTTTACCATTTCATTTACCTGTGGGAACCAAAATGATATTGGGGGGGGGGAGAAGAGAGGCATCCCGGTACTTACCTGCCAAGGTAGGTAGTATCAGAGCCGATGCGTTTCGCATCTGCTCCAGTGTAAATGTCTCACTGAACCAGCTTTTCTTGGTTCAGTGTGAATGCTCCGATCCGACCCAGCTTTAAACACGGGTCACTGACATGCCAATTTACTAGGATCTCAGTGTGAAAGCAGCACATGTGGATACAAAATTGGATTGACAGAATGAGAGAGGGTGGCAGTCGAGATTTGTTTCTTAGATTGGAGGCCTGTTACCTAAAGGATTGGTACTGAATCCCTTGTTAGTCAGGTATACTAATGATTTTAAAGAGAATGCAGTTGACATGATTAGCAATCTTGCAGATATTGGTAGTAAGTGAAGGTTATCCAAGGATACAACAGGATTAAGAACAACTGGGTAACGGGGAAAGGAATGGCAAATTAATTTAACTCAGAAAAGTGCATGTGATGCATTTTGGAAGTTAAATCAGGACAGGAAGTACATAGTGAAATTGTGTTAACAGAAAGACCTAGGGTTGCTCGTTTGTAGTTCCTGGAAAGTTACATCACAGCTAGATGAGGTAGTATGAGTTAGAACGTCTTTTACAGCTATACAAGATGTTGGTGAAGAAGTAGGGACATAGATCAGGAACGGTCACCATCTTTGTCCCCATGTTAAGGGAGCATAAAACTGTAATGCACAGATTTGAAAGGGGAAATATTTAACAGAGATCAGAGGGACACTGTTCTCTTCATAGAAAGTGGTGAATACAAGAAACAAGCTAGCAGAATAAGTGGTAGTGGTGGGGAGAGGTATTTTAAAATTTAGACATACAGCACTGTAACTGGCCATTTTGGCCCACAAGTCCGTATTGCCTAATTTACACCTCATTAGATTTAGATTTATTGTCAGAGCACATACATGATACATCCCAGATTGCTTTTTCCTGTGGGTGCAGCGGAATTAACACTAATTGGTAGTGCATGTTTACGCAGCGTAAACTTGTAAACAAAGAACTGTAGATAATGAATCTAAACAAACTGACTGCAATACAGAGAGAACAAAAAGAAAATAAATAAAGTGCACAAGTAAGAGTCCTTAAATAAGTCCCTGATTGAGTTTGGAGTGTCTGATGGTGGAGGGGGAGCAGTTGTTCCTGAACCAGGTGGTGCAAGTCTTGTGGCACCTACACCTCTTTCCTGAAGACAGCAGCAAGAACAAAGGGTCTGCTGAGTGGTGTTAAATCAGGATTGCTGTTGCTCTCCGATGGCAGTGTTCCCTGTAGATGCACTCAACAGTGGGGAGGATTTTCCCTGTGATGTCCTGGGCTAGGTCCACTACTTTGGAGGGCTTTTTGGTGTTCCCATACCAGACTGTGATGCAGCTGGTCAGCACACTTTCCACCACATCCCTAAAGAAATTTTCCAGGGTTTCTGGTATCTTACTAAACCTCCACAAACTCCTGAAGAAGAGGTGCTGATGTACTTTCTTCACGATGCCATTGGTGTGTTGACTCCAGGAAAGATCCTCTGAGATAGTGACTCCCAAGAACTTAAGTTTGCTCTCCCTCTCCACCTCCAATCATCACTGGATTGTATACCTCTAGCTTTCCTTTCCTGAAGTCAACAATCAGCTCCTTAGTTTTGGTGACACTGAGTGCAAGGTTGTTGTTGGTGCACCAATCAGCCAAATTTTCTATCTCCATTCTGTACACTGACTCATCCCTTTCCTTTATACAGCTCACTTCCATGGTATCGCCGACAAATTTGTAAATGGTGTTATTGTTGCACCGAGCTACATAGTCTTAGGTGTAAAATTAGAAGAGCAGTGGGTTAAGAACACAGCCCTGTGGTGCTCTGGTACTGATGGAGATTGTGGAGAAGTTCTTACCAATCTTCACGGATTGTGGTCTGGATGTGAGGAAATCCATAATCCAATTACATAGTGGGGTGTTAACTCCTAGGTCTTGAACTTTAAGGGGATGATGGTGTTAAGTACTGAACTGTAATCAATAAAGAGCATCCTAATGTATGCATCATTGCTGTCCAGGTGTTCCAAGGGTTTTGTGTAGAGCCAGTGAGATGGCATTCATCGTAGACCATTAACCTACACCCCCAGCATGTTTTGAATGGTGGGAGGAAACTGGAGACCCAGGAGAAAACCCACAGGGAGAATGTACAAATTCCTTACAGATAGCATGGGAATTGAACCTCAGTCACTGGTGTTGTAAAGGGGTTGTGCTAATCGCTACACCAACCAAGTTGCCCACATTTAAAAGGCATTTGGACAGTTAAGTCAATGAGCAGGTACCATTTTAATTTCTCATTTTATCATCAAAGCAGCATTTCCATCTATTTACAGATTAGGATCTAAAATGGATTTGCGTTAACCTGTAATTTAATGTTAAACTATATTTCTCTTATAAAAATATCTTAGTATATTATAGAGTTAAAATATTGTACCTGTATTCTTAGTAAGTTAGCTGTGGGTTGGTACAGGGTCACACACAGTTCACAGCACATTTATAAAGAACCACTGTTTTTTGTGAAGAGTGTTCATTCTCAGAGTTGATGTATCTTGGTGTCTTGGACAGTCAGATCTAATGGATTTCAAGTGGGTCTTAATTATTCAAGAACTGCTGAAGGAAGCCATCTGCTTTTAATCAAAGCCACTTAAGCCTCTTGAACAGAGAAGAGGTCAGAGGTTGTTATGGATATGAAATGGTTTTGAAAAAGGAACAAAATTTTGGTAGAAATAAAACTGATGGTCATGTGGATTCCAAGAATTGGGACTCACCTTGGTGATGATGTAACAGTCACATGATTTGGAGAAATTTATTACCGAATTCAGATGTTTTGAGTTCAGTTTTGGAATAGTTCAGTTTGGAGAGGACAGAAGTCAAATCTCCTGTGACACAGGGGTTGAAATCTTGTGAAAAACAGGGTTACAATAACCAGAATTGGTGCTGCTGTTGTGCACTCCTGGGAAAAGGGGTACATAAAATCAGTGACTTTTGAAATAAGGAAGACCATTTCTCTTTGGAAAAGAGGAAGGATTTCTACTGGGTGGACACTTCGTTTAACCCTGGCCTGAAGATATCATGTTTAAAAGCACTTTATAATTATTTCTGAACTGAGAATTTAAGATCTTCAAGCAAGACTAAAATGATGCTGAACTTTTAAAGATTGACTTTTCAGAGTGGGACTTTAATTATATACACACACATTTGCATATGTGGGGTTTAGTTTAGTAAGTTTAGAGATAAGTAAGAAATGTTATGTTGTTAATAGTTTAATTCACTGTCTGGTGGATTTTCCATTGCTGTTCCTATGTTAGGTGCTAACAAAGTCCCTTTAGTCCCAAACAAAATTTAAGAGGGTTGTTAGTTCGTCCATGTCTGCAGTTCTAAAACATTTCTAGTGAACACAGGAGCAGATAGGTTTAAGTGCAAGTATAAACATACGTACAAATGGATGGTCCTTGCGCCATGCTTTCCTTTCCTGGGATAGGCGCTTCAGGGCAATTCCTGACATTTTGTCCGAGTCCCTAGAAATTGGGAGAAGAGTGGGAAGTGGGTTGATTCACCCCAACATTTATATTGAAACAATCCCTCAATTTCCTCCTTCCCACACATTTTGTCACTTACAAAGACTGCGCACAAGATTATAAAGGAATGCGGCCAGGTGGACACAGTAATCTGAGGGAATGGACCATTATAATAATTCCTGCTGCGAGATGGTGGGCAACATAAGCCAGGTCAACTTCCACATGTTGGGCCCTGTGCCCCAGTCTTGGCAATCATGAAGGATATCCTAAAGTCCCAGCATATACTCAGCAGCTATTGACAATCACTGCCCCAGGACCAGTGGAAGAAAGCAAGCCTGGTCACCTGATTGCTAAACATCCTGCAGCAAATTACAGCCTGAGAATCAAGGGGCATGCTTAAGAAATAGGAGTTGGCTATCTGGCTTGTCATACCTGCACCACCATTTAACAAGATTGTGGCTGATCGGGCCATGGATTCAGATCCACCTACTTGCCTTTTACCATAACCCTCAATTCCCTTACAATACAAACATCAATCTAACTCTGACTAAAATATGTTTAATGAGGCAGTCTCCTTGGGCAAAGAATTTCAGATTCACTCCTCTCCGGATCCTCATCTTGTTCCCAAATCTACTAACCAAATTTTGACTCGGCATGTCTGCTCGTTCTCGTCTCATCAACCAGTGGAAGCACTTTCCTTCCTCTATCATGTTGAGGCCTTTCATTATTTTATGTTTCTGCAAGATCCCTCCTCATTCTTCTGAATTGCAGGAAGTACAGTCCAGGTGACTCAATCTCTCCTCGTCGGCTAGCTCTCTCAACTCCTCAATCAACGTAATGAATCCTCTCTCCACTGCTTCCAAAGCCAGTGTTTTTCTCCCCAAAGCAAGGAGACCAGAAATGCACACAATACTACGGGCACAGCCTGACCAAGTCACTGTAAACTTGCAGCAGAACCCCACTGCACTCTAATTCAATTTCTCTATCATCGAAGACTTTCCATTTAACCTGCCAACCAACTTTTGTGATTCATGCACAAGCGCTCATCGTCCCAATGCTGAAATCTTTCACCATTTAAATAATAGTTACATCTTCTATTCCTTTCTTCAAAGTGGATGACCCCACATTGTCTGCCAGACCCCTGCACAATCATTTGACCTACGTACAACTTTCCATTCACGCGCCACATTCTCTGCATAATTAGCATTTCCACTCGATTTAGTGTCATCAGCTTAGATCAACTACACTTTGCCCCCTTCTTCCAAATCATCAAGAATTTGGAGCGAACCATGTCCACCCCCATCCCCTGCTGCAGTCCAGTCACTATGAAAAATACCCATTTATCCCAACTCCCTGCCTTCTAGTGGTTGACCAATCCTCTATCTATTTAATGCAGCACCTTATGGAAAGCCAAGTGACAACATAAACAGGCTCCCCTCTATCTGCTGTCCTTGTGGCATCCTCCAAGAACTCCAGAGCATTTGCCAAACATTGACCTGCCCTTCATGCATCCAGTGCTGTTGGCTTGATGGTACAATTTCTATCCTAGTAGCTCGCTATTGCTTCTTTAATGTTAATTACAAGCAATCTCTCGACCAGAAACCCGTTAGCCTTTCGTTTCCAGGCAAACCACTCAGCAATGATGACGAGAGGAAGCTGCAGATAGGAGAAGGGCCAGCAAGGTTCGTTATACCTCGCTCCAGAGCTACCCGAGGCCGAGGCCGCTCATCCAGACGAGGGAGAGGGGCGAGACTGGGCTGGGCATTGATCTCCAACAGCACCTCCTAGACCTTGGTCTCACTGCAACCCCGACCCTCAGCTTATCCCCATCCCCCACTTCACCCTATCGCCGGGGGGGGGGGGGGGATAGACGCGCTCTGAACCTTGGCCCCCACCCGCTGCCGGCACACGCCCAACCCGCCGCTCTATCCCCTGCGGGCGGGCGCGCGCCTGGCCTCGGCTCTCCGTCCCCCGCGGGCGCGCGCGCCTGGCCCACTCCCCCTCCCCGCGGGCGCGCGCTCCCTCCCGGCCCTCGGCCCCCACACCTGTCGCCGCTGAGCGTTTTCCTGGCATCTACTGTTGCCGCGGACCGAGAGGACCCTCGCGGAGGCGGCCGTCTCCTGCCTGAACCGATGTGGGGGAGCGGGGCGTGTAAGGATGAGCCGCGGAGGAGAGAAGTGGGGGGGAAAGAGAGAGAGAATGAGCGAGAACCAGGCCTCACCGCAGGAATTGCCCAAAGCGCAGTGACTAATTTCCGGCACTTGGGACCTTTAAACCGAGACCGCGACCTTTGACCCGCGGCGAATTTCCCGCCCGTTCGGCCTGAGTCCACGCGGTGGGATTTTGTTTCCACGCTCTCTGGCCGTGAGCGACAGAACCCACTGCCTGGTGACGGACATCGTTTTCCACCAACCCTGTCCCGGTGACGGCGCTCCGTAATCCCGCCCCCATCCAGTGACCACACCCATAACTCTGCCCCAACTCGTGACCACGCCCCAACTGTCCTGGTCTCGCCCAGATCCTGCAGCCACTCCAACCCGCCCCGTGGTTCCAACCCGCCCCCGTGGTTCCAACCCGCCCCGTGGTTCCAACCCGCCCCGTGGTTCCAACCCGCCCCGTGGTTCCAACCCGCCCCGTGGTTCCAACCCGCCCCGTGGTTCCAACCCGCCCCGTGGTTCCAACCCGCCCCGTGGTTCCAACCCGCCCCGTGCCACCATCACGTCCCAGTGGCCCCAACCCGCTCCGTGCCACCGTGACGTTCCGGTGGCCCCAACCCGCCCCGTGGTCACGGCCCAGTGGTTCCAACCCGCTCCGTGCCACCGTCACGTCCCGGTGGCTCCAACCTGCCCCGTGGTCATGGCCCAGTGGTTCCAACCTGCCCTGTGCTGTTGTTACATTTTGGTTATAACCCTGCCCCGTGCTGCGTAGCGGCCCGGTGGTTCGAACTCGCCCCGTGCCGCGTCACAGCCCGGTGTTCGAATGCACCTGTGCTGTGTCACAGCCCAGTGGTTTGAACTTACCCCATGCTGTGTTATGGCCCAATAGTTCAAACTCACCCCATGCTGTGTCACTGCCTCGCCTGCTCCATCTTCCTTGCCCCACAGATCTGCCCGTAACACATCCCTTGGGCTGATGAGGACACCATTGACCTCAGGTGATTCTGCAGTTTTATTCTTGTGTTTCCTCAAAAGCCCAATGTTTCAGCCATAATTAGAAGAATTTGCTTCCTGAGAATAATGCCCATTTCTCATTCATAAAAGGAAAGAGCTGGCTTTAAAATAAGTAAATATTTGGGAATTAGAACTTTTGCAGTTCCATTGTTTTGCTCACATTCTACCCCATCAGACCCAGATACCCTGATGTTCTCAGAGCGACCCTCAATGCAATCAACATTGTTATCTCCAATTCCTGTATGGTCTTATGCTCTCCATTTCTCCAAGTTATTGTTTAATTCGTTCACATTTCACCCTCCGTTCAAACTTGAATTCGTCAGCAGGATCTGCATCCAGTAAATGGCAGGTCTGCAGATCTTCATTTTATACTCTTAAATTACCTCTCAGCTTGCTCTGTTCCAAAAAACATTTCCAATCTTTCCATCACTATAATTTTTCATTCCTGTAACATTTTTTCAAATCTCTGCACTTCTCGTGCAATCATTTCTTTCCTGTAATTCATAGTGGAAGGAAAAGTTTAGATGGATATAGCCAAAAATAGGAAAAGCACAGACAGGCATGATGGACAGCATGGATGAGTCTGCTTTTTCAATCATTCCTAAATTCAATGACTTCAACTTTAGGAACATTAGTTTGAGCTGCACAGCACCCATGTCTTTCTTTAAGCAGATCATTAAAACTCTCTTCTTTCACCTAACTTTTTTGTGATTTCTCCAGTTTCCAGTATTACATATTTAAATGTAAAAACAAAATACCGGAGAAAATCAGCTGGCCAAAGTGTCCTTTACGTCACAAAGGTAAAAATACAAAGCCGATGTTTCAGGCTTGAGCCCTTCATCAAGGTATGGAAGGATGTTGGCAGGTGTCCAAACAAAAGGATGGGGGGGGGGGGGGGGGCGGCAAAAGCAGGAGAAGATAGGCAGAGAAAGGAGGGGATGGCAGCGATCGGGGGACGAAGGGGTGAGTGGGGGAGAAATGGATAAACTGGAAAGGGGAAGGGGAAAATAGGCAAGCAGGTTAGCAGAAAGCAGAGAAGTCGATGTTAATGCCATTTGGCTGGAGTGCCCAGGCAGGAAATAAGGTGGTGTTCCATCAAATCTGCAGGTGGTCAGGGTGGGACAGTACACAAGACTAGGGACAGACATGCGAGTGTGTCTCAGAATTGAAATGGTTGGCTACTGGGAGGTGCTGAGCGAAGCAAACTCCCAATTTCAGTCTCTCTCATGTACAGAAGGCCACAAAGGGAGCGCCAGATGCAGTAAATCAGTCCTGTGGATACACGTGAAGTGTTGCTTCACATGAAAGACCTATTTGGGGAGGTGTGGGCACAAGCATGGCACTTCCTGTGGGCACAGGAGAAGGTGTTGGGGGGGTACAGTGAGGGGAAGTATGATAAGTGGGGAGGGATGAGTGCATGAGGGAATTGTGGAGGGAGTGGTCCCTACAGAAGGCAGAGAGGGGAGAAGGAAAAATGTGTCAAGTGGTAGGATCCTACAGTAAGTGCCAGAAATTCCAGCGGATAATGTGTTGGATTCTGAGTCTGGTGGGGAGGTAGGTGAGAATGAGCAGGATTCTATCTTTGTTGCATCTGGGGGCAGAGGGGGCCGAGGCAGATGAGTGGGAAATAGAGGAGATGTGGGTGAGGGCTGAGTTGATGGTGGTGGAGGGGAAGAAGGCAGACATTTCAGAAGATCAGGGCTGGAAGATGACTTAATAAAATGCATCTGTAATAGCTTTCTTGAGCAGCATGTTAAGGAACTGAGAAGGGTGAGTGCTATTTTAGATCTTGTATTGTGCAATGAGATAGGTAAAATTAACGATTGAGTAGTTAGGGACTCTCTTGGAAAAAGCGATCATAGTATGATTAAATTTCTCAGATAGATGGTGCAATAGTTAGATCTGAAACTAGTAAATTATGCTTGAACAGGGGAGACTACAACAGGATGAGGGAGGAATTGGTCAGTGTGGACTGGGAGCACAGGCCAGTTGGCGGAACAGTGGAAGACTTTCAAAGAGATTTTTCACAGTGCTCAACAAAAATATATTTCCGTTAAAAATAAGGGCAGTAAGAGAGGGAAGAGTCAGCCTTTGTTCACTAATGAAATAAAGGAAAGTATAAAATTAAAAGCTCATGTACAAAGTAGCCAAGAGTAGTGGGAAACCGAGGATTGGGAAAACTTTAAAAGGCAACAAAGGAGAACTCAACGAGAAATAAGGGAAGGATTATGAAGGTAAATTAACATAAATTATAAAAACAGATACCAAAATTTTTTATAAATATATAAAACAGAAGAGGGTGACTAGTCAACAGAGGTCCCTTGGAAGATGAGAAATTGATAGAGTAATGAGAAAATGGTGGAAGACACATCCAGTATGCCAAAGAATGGTGATAGGGATGCAAAAGAAGGCGAGGGTCTCGACAAAATAATTGTTACAAAAGAAATAGTAACGGGACTGAAAACAGACAATCCCCTGATTGGATGCATCCGAGTATTGAAGGAAATGGTGGGAGTTATAGTCGATGCATTGATAGTCATTTACCAAAATTCTCTGGATTCTGGGCAGGTCCCGGCAGATTGGAAGACAGCAGATATCATGTCACTTTTTAAAAAGGGATGTAGGTAGAAGACGGGTAACTATTGGCCAGTTAGCATAATATCTGTAATCGGGAAAATGCTTGAAGCTTCCAGCAGGCAGACACAGCATGGATTCAGAAGGGGCAGGTCTTGTTTTGACAAACTTGCTGGAGTCCTTTGAGGATATAATGGGTGTAGTAGATAGAGGGGAACAGGTTGATGTTGTACATTTGGATTTCCAGAAAGCGCTTGATAAGGTGCCGCACAAGAGGCTATCGATAAGATACAAATGAATGGTGTTGGAGGAAATGTATTGGCATGGAATGAAGACTGGTTAAGTGATAGAAGGCAGAGAGTCAGGATAAATGGGTGTTTTATTGAGAGAGGCAGAGAGTGGTAACCAGGGTGCCGCAGAGGTCAGTCCTGGGCCCGCAGCTATTCACATTTACATTGATGAGGAAGAGGGGACAGAGTGTAGTGTAGCCAAGTTTGTGGATGATACTAAATTGAGTGGAAGAGCAAAATGTAGAGAATGTGGAGAGGCTGCTGAAGGTTATAGTTGATAGGTGAGTGGGCAAAGATCTGGCAGATGGAGTAAATGTAAGGTCATCCACTTTGGTAGGAAACTATACACAGCACTGGTGAGGTTGCACCTGGAGTACTGTGTGCAGTTCTGGTCTCCATACTCAAGGAAGGATATACTGGCCTTGGAGGCAGTCCAGAGGAGGTTCACCAGGTTGATCCCGGTGATTAGCGGGTTGACTTATGAAGAGAGACTAAATCGCCTGGGATTATACTCACTCAAATTCAGAAGAATGAGAGATCTTATGGAAATGTGTACAATTATGAAAGGGTTAGAAAAGATGAAGGCAGGAAAACTTTTTACTGGTAGGTGAGACCAGAACTAGGGGACACAGCCTCAAGATTCAGGGGAATAGATTTAAGACAGAGATGAGGAAAAACTTTTTCTCAGAGAGTAGTGAATCTATGTAATTCTCCACCCAGGGAAGTGGTTGAGGCTACTTCAGTAAACATACTTAAGGTTCAGTTAGATAAGAATTAAAGGATATGGGGATAAGGCAGGTCTGTGGAATTGAGTCAATTATCAGATCAGCCATGATCTCATTGAATGGTGGAGCAGGCTCCCAAACTGGATGGCCGACTATTTCTAATGTTCTTATATTCTAAGACCTCATCTTGGGAACAGATGCAGAACTGGAGAAATTGAAAGAAGGGGAAGGAATATTTGCATGGTGCAGGGTGTGAGTCAGTGTAGTTGTGCATCAGAGGGTTGGTAATATATGTTGGTATAAAGTTGCTTTCCTGAGATGGAAAGAGATCCAGAAGGGGGAGAGTGTTGTTGGAAATGGACCAGGTGAGTTTGAGATCAGGGTGGAAGTTGGCTGCGAAGTGAATGAAGTTGACAAAGCTCATTGTGGGTGCATGAGGCAGCGCTGAAGTAGTTGTCGATATACCGGAGGAAGAGTGGAAGGGGTCTTGCCTGTGTAGGCTTGCAGAATGGATTGCTCCACAAAGCACACAAACAGGCAGGCATAGTGGGACCCATAGCTACTCCTTTAATTTGGAGAAAGTGAGGAGTTAAAGAAGTTAATTATAGTGAGGACAAGTTCTGCCAGGTGGAGGAGGGTAGTGGTAGAGGGTGACTAGTTGGGTCTTTGGTCCAGAATGAAGCGAAGTACTTTCAGACCTTCTGTGTTGGGGGTGGAGGTATAAAGGGTTTGGACATCCATTGTGAAGATTGCTTCAGAAGCAATCTGTAGGGAACCACATGGTTGGAGTTAGCATTGGAACCTCCTGTTCAGGGAATATGAAGTCATTAAGAGATGGAGGGCATGTGAGGTGTCACAGATGTAGATGGGGAGGGATTGGACGAGGGGAGAAAAGGTAAAGTCAAAGGTCAGGTGAAACTAGTTCCGTGGGGCAAGAGCGGCAGAAACAATGGGTCTGCCTGGATGGTTGGGTTTGTGTACCTTGGATAGAAGGTAGAAACGAGCAGTATGGAGTTGGGAGACAATGAGGTTGGCGGCTGTGGGAGGAAGGTGACCAGAAGTGATGAGGTTGGAGACAGTGGCTTGATGAGCTGTGGAGGGGTCCTGTGGGAGGGGTAGAGCTGTCAACTAGCCTCAGCAAGGTAGAGGTCAATGTGCCAGACCAGAACAGCACCAACCTTGTCTGTGGGTTTGGTGAGGTTGGGATTGTTGTAGAGAGAGTGGAGGGCAGAGTATTCAGAGGAGGTAAGATTAGAATACAAGAGGGAGGTGGTAAAGTTGAGACGGTTGATATCTTGGCGACAGTTGAAAATAAAAAAGTTCAGAGTGGGTAGCTGGCCAGGATGAGATGTCCAGGAGTAGGAAGAAGGCTCAAAGCAGGAGAAAGGGTCTTGGGTGGGGTGTGGAGAGTCACCAGATGAAGAGGCGATAGAAGAGTTCAGCATCGTGGCATTTGCGGAATTCATTTAGGTGTGGGGAGAGGGGGAATGAAGGTGAGACTTCAACTGAGGACCACTCTGTCTCAGAGGGGAGGTCAGAGGAGACAGTAAAGACCAAGCAGGGGTCCGTGGGAATCAGTGTGGTGGGGGGGGGGGGGAAGAGAATGGGTGGGGAGAGGGAGGACGGGGGGGGGGAGGAGAGGGAGGACAGAGGGGGTGAGAGGGAGGACAGGAGGGAGAGGGAGGACAGGGGGGGAGGGAGGACAGGGGGGGGAGGGAGGACAGAGGGGGAGGACAGAAGGGGGGAGAGGGAGGACAGAAGGGGGAGAGGGAGGACAGAAGGGGGGGAGAGGGAGGACAGAAGGGGGGGAGAGGGAGGACAGAAGGGGGGAGAAGGAGGACAGAAGGGGGAGAGGGAGGACAGAAGGGGGGAGAGGGAGGACAGAAAGGGGGAGAGGGAGGACAGAAGGGGGGAGGGGGAGGACAGAAGGGGGGAGGGGGAGGACAGAAGGGGGAGGGGGAGGGAGGAGAGAAGGGGGGAGAGGGAGGACAGAGGGGGGAGAGGGAGGACAGAAGGGGGGGAGAGGGAGGACAGAAGGGGGGGAGAGGGAGGACAGAAGGGGGGGAGAGGGAGGACAGAAGGGGGGGAGAGGGAGGACAGGAGGGGGGGAGAGGGAGGACAGAGAGGGGGAGAGGAATAGAGGAGGGTAGGGGTAACCAGAGAGAGAGAATGGAGAAATGAGGTCAGAGGGCGAGGGGTTGGGGAGAAGAGGGGGAGATGGGGGTAGAGTAGGGAGAGGTGTAGGAGAATAGGGAAGGAGTAGTAAGGGAGATAAGTGAGATCCAGCAGCGAGATCAGGGCTTCAGAAGCAATCTGTAGGGAACCACATGGTTGGAGTTAGCATTGGAACCTCCTGCACCTATAAAGATCCTTGGTTTAAAAAGCATCATAAACTCAAAATAGTTATTACTAACTCTCTCCCACACATTTCCTTACAGCTAGGGCAATGATTGATTCTTCACTTCTCACTCAGGGAACGGCTGACAACAGTTGCATCCTATAACTTAGTAGATTCCCAATCAAATTCACACCTTGCTGGGTAGGTTTGAAGATCTCTCTGCTACAGGTGCTGCACATTTGATATTCCTAAATCCCAAGTCTGGGCCAAATCAGGGAACCACGAACAGAATTATATCTGTATCTACCCAGATGTCATGATACTTTCAGCAACTGCAGGAAAGGGTTTTGGGAGAAACCCAGCATCATCAAGCAGTATGAACATATTGGAGAATATTACACTCAGACTGAGGGAAGGGTTTTTATTGTTCAGCCAAATCCACGTTTACATAAAAACTTTCTTCTCGAAATTTATCATAAGAAAATTAAGCAAACTTTTGAAGAATGATGATTAATAATTTAGCTTACAATACTCCCTACTGATTGTAATCTGCTCCCAGGGATCAACTTCAGTAATTCTGGAAAACAGTTTAGAGGGATTCAACACACACACACAAAAAAGCAACAATACTTTTGCTAGTGTAACAAGAAAGAGACCCCCTTGGACATGCACATAGCCCTTAAAAGATTTAATGTTGCATTGTCTACAGCCCTGGTCTATTTTTGAACAGGAACTGAACTCTGCATTGCACTGCCCTCAAGTGGAATCATAAAGCAAGTTATTAACCAGTTTTCTCCTTTCGTATTTTGCTGCCTACAGTTTGCAAAGGCAGCCAATCTCCCATACTCTGTGGTTGTTCATTTCTGGAGGATTATTTGAAGAAAGAGACACCCATTACACAATGACTTGAATTAGGATTCTAGTCTGACTATCCTGCTTCCTAACCTAGATCCAAATTGTAGCCACATTGTCCTTGCGATTCAGACCAACCAATTTGTTCAGCTTTCCTTCCACTAAAAGAATTACCATTAATTTACCCATTAACTATAATTACATACAGATAAACATTTGGCCTAGCCAGTCTATGTTACTATTTATTCTTTGCATCTTACTCCTATATTCCTTCATCCCCAGGAGACATAGAAGACTGCAGATGCTGTCATTTCAAGCAAAAAAACAAACTGCTGAAGGAACTCGGTGGATCGACTTAGGAGGCAAAGAAATAGTTGATGTTTCAGGTCATGCCCCTACATTAAGACCATACCTTTGCCTCCACAGATGATGCTCGACTTGCTGTTCCTCCAACAGTTTGCTTTTTGTTCCCTTCAAGTCCATTTGCTCCATCTACCTAATGAACATAATCTTGTTTGTTGTTTTTTGCCTCAACCACTAATTCCAGCAACATAAATTGTCATTTTTACTCTTTTCCAAATCAACCCCATTTTATACTTTTTTTACCCCTTTATTATTGCATGCCTTTGACTTATAATCAATGCTCTAATGCAAGATCCAACTTTTTGCTAAAATTTTTATGCCCTCACAGTGGACAGCTAAGCCTATGCTTTACCATCTCTGAACTTAATTACCTTTCCAAAAGCAGAGATATCAGCACTGTACAGTACGACATCAGATAGAATGAAGCAGGTTTTATACAAAATGATTGCCTTGCGGCTTTTAAGTGCCATGTTTTACAGAGAATCCATTTGCAGTGTAAAAGCGAACAGATGAAGCACTTTTACTTTTGAACTCAAGACTAAGTAAAACAATTTTAAAAGTGTATTTACAGCATTTCTTGAACATCCAAAAACTTTCTGATAGTAATTTTAAATGATACTTTGTCTTTCATCTTTCTAGACAATAATTTCTATACATCTCTTTACCTTAAATTCTTAGTCCTTCTGCCATTTAATCTCCTCTGCTAGCTATACATCACAGATCTTTTTCCCCTCTGGTATCCACCTCTTACCATTCCTATATTTCTTCAGTTCTGACCAAACCACCTTAACAATGACCAATTTCTCTTGCTGCAGGTGCTGCTTGAACCACTGAGAAGTTCTACAATTTCCTTTAATTGATTTATGGTACCTTTCGTATTTTACGTTTAAACAAGTTGGACTCAGTTTAGAAGGTGAAGAGATAGACTATGCAAAGCCAAGGAACAAAGATTCTGCAGATCCTTGAACAAAGCAGGAAAGCAGGAAGCCTGAATTCCAATCAGCTTTTGCAATGTGCGTGCTTTTGATTCAGTCATTCAGTTTGGCAGCAGGATGCAGTTCTTTCATATACACTGCATATGGTCCCTTCATCCATATCACTCCCTCTATGTAGCAAATGCAATGTAGATTTAAAAGGATGGAAGCAGTTGTGAAGGATTTGTGACAAACTCTGTTTTGTGGTCTATGGCTCTGGAAGCACTTTGCTGAGGATTTTCACAATTGAAAGGGAGAGAGTCTCATTTTGCTAGGCACTTGAACATTTACTGCTCTGCAAGATTGTAGTTTGAGCTGTGTAAGGTCCACTTTGATTAGAAGCCATTTCAAAATTTACTGATACAAAAGGAGACCATTGCACCCCATTGTCTCCAGGCCAGCTCTGAGGTGAGCAATTCTGCTTGTCCCATTCCCTTTCTCTTTTGACAATACCTCTGAGATTTATTCTCTCACACATCCATCAACTCCTCTTTGATTCTTCTCGCCATTAACACACATTTGGAGGTAGTTTACAGCAGTCAATTAACCTGCTGGCTTGACTTTGGAATGCAGGAGGAAACTAGAGTATCCAGAGCAAATCCATGCAGAGAAGAGGTACAAACACAGGCAGCACTGAGATCAGGGCCAAGCCAGAGTCCCTTCAGCTGAGCAGCAGCACAGAGTCCCATGGTGCAGTGCAAACACAAGTGGAAGAACACAAAAAAATGCAGGTGCTAGAATTATGAAATCAGCCAGTAAATATTAGAAATACTGAGGTCAAGTCGCAGCCATGGAGAGAACATCAATATGAATGGTCATGGATCTCAAATGTAAACTTTCCATATTTATGAAGTGACCTGCAGAGCCTTTTCAGCATTTTTTTGCTCTTATACAAGGAAATTGTCACGGGTCTGCAAAAATACCACTGTTAAAGATAACTGGGCTTAAAACAGCATAAACAAGAGGAAATATTTTGCGATTCCATGTCATTTATTTTGGCAGAGTGAAGCAGCTTGGATATAACTTAATTTTCCCTCTACCATTTACTGCATCTTCTTGCAGAGTATCATTGCATAGATGCCTTGCCATTTTCACCCAATATAACTATCTTTCCTATGGTAAATCAGGTCAGGGATTGTTAAGAAAGCAATTTCAATCTGGTAAAGGGGGTCTGGAGAATAAATGCCCTCATGTTCTTTTCCTATGTCTCACAGTAAAGAAAGTGGGAGAGAAAAAAATCCCAAGATCTTTACAAAGAAATGGAGAAGGAGGAGGAATAAGCAAGTTCACCTGCAAACTTAAAATGCATTCCCAATGTAGCACAAGCTCTATGTTTTGCTGAGCTGTTTTTGTTCAAATCATGATTGAATTGGACAATAACACTTATAGTTTCTGACACTGAGCAATGTGTTTAAGCATTCTTGAAACATGATTCTGAAATAGTGAAATTTCAACATGTCCAAAGGTTATATTTGTTTGAACAATTTTTATATAAAGGTTTAAAACATATTGGAAAAGTTTAGCAGCTTAACCTAAAGGTATTTAATCTTTAATAATCCACAACAACCCTGAAAATATATTTACAAAGGAATTCTAAAGCATACAAACCTTTTAAAACAGCAATTAGTGAAATTAAAATCAGTAAACCAGATTAAAAATACCCCATCAGTAGTTTAATTTTTTTTCTACTCATATTTCCACAATGAGCTTTAAAATGAAACTACTTTCAGCAAATATTAGATATTGAATTCTTTAATAAAACCTCTTGTGCCCATTGCAGTTCCTTCTAACATACTAAGCCAATTAGAACAGCCTATTTTAAGGTACAGTGAGTAATGATGAACCAACCACTAAATTTGCTTCATCTTGCCACATGAAGGAACCATTATAATCAAAATGGCACTGAATGGATGCATGCATCTGTTAAATGAGGCACAGCCATCACTCCTTAATTGATAAACTGTACCTCACTTACACACTTAGTTCGGGCTCCAGGATTCCTTGCAAAATAAGATTTTGTTAACAGGAATTCATTGGTCTAATCCCAGGAGGGAATGGAAGCCTCAGAGTAGCCTCTGGCTAGATGAATCCCTGATACTGAGGTATCACCGCTGCTCCCAACTAGAACAGATAGGCTTGAATATATGGCCAACTTTTTAATGCACAAACATTTCTAACCTTTTAGAAGTGTCTGTCAGTTAGAAAACTCAAACCTACGCAGTAGAGAGGGAGAAGAGGGAGGCTAGGGGATAAAGAGAGCGAAAGTGGTCGATCAATGTTTAAAAATTTCTGAAATGTTCATATCACAGAGGTCTTAGGTTGGTCTCCATTTCCATGTCTTCTGATCGTACATAACTTAAAACTCCTTCCATGGTCAAGGTCAATACTGACTTCACATCCGTGATCCTCGTTCTTGCAGAATCTGTAAGAGAAAATAAAACTATGGTAACCCCATCTTTGCAGTTGTTTACATAATTTTGCAGCGGTCCATAATATGCCATGGTCAACATGGTAATGTTTTTCAGCTGGCCTGTTTTTCCATTAATAAAGGAACTGAGCTCAAACTACTTAGTACAACCTCCAGTCTTGTGGAAAAGGCAGACAAAGATAATTCTCAGTCCCCCAATCTTCAGTAGTAAAAATCACCAACCAAGGTTTCTGCTTCTGAATGGAATCCAGTGACCCCTCTTGATAGGAGGTCAATTCTTGATGGCTGCCATGCTCTCATTATGGTTCCCGAGGTATTACCGTTGTCAACAAAACACTGTGTTAAAACCATTCTCAGTGGTCAGATGACCCAAAATCAATAAGTCGCTAGAACGATCAAAAGCAAAGAATGCAATGATAAAGCAGGCTTCATCTTAAAAAACTTGGCCCCTCATCCAAACTAAAACTAGTAAAGGGGTAAAATTGCTTGCAAAAAACATTAAATATCCCTATTGACGACAGGAAGATGCAAACAAGACAGAGTGGAGACATCTTGTTGACTTGGATAGGGCTCCCAAAAACTAAGAAAAACTAATGAGACTATTTTCTAAACACAAGATGAAACATTAAGCTTCGCCAAGTTATCCAACTGTTTGTTACATTTAGAACTGTGCTACATTTTCAGTGGTTGATTATCCCTGCCTCAGCCCCCTCAACACAATCTTTATTAACTCAAGACTTGACTATTCCATCAATTCTCCTTCCGCCTCCCTCCCTCTGTTTCTAGTAAACTTGAGATCATCCAAAAACACTTTTCTCCCATGTCCTAAATCACATCAAAGTCCATGCTAAGCCCTTAAGTTTTGGAATTTGGTCCATAAACCTCTATCTATTTATTCCTTTGAGGTACTGGTTAAATCAAGCTTTTGGTCATTTGTCCTAATCTCCTTAAGCAACAACCTCCATTTTTGTTTGATATATTAATTCACAGATCTTGCTTTTTTTTAAAAAAAGACACTCAGTAAAAGGAAGCCAATGTGGTCACGAGAGCACAGGCTGAATCCCATGGGCCCAAATATTGTAGCAGATGCTAGAGAATTAACAAACTAACTCCAAGCCAGGATTGAAAAATGTGGAACCACCCATAAATGGTTATATGGTGACACTGAGCATGTGAACAAATTTATGGACCAGACTTCAAGTTAAGCTGCTTCCTCAGTGTGGGCACATCAGTGATAAAATGGCCTAAGCTCTCCTCACTCTTCTGCCTCAAGCCTCATGTTTCTTCCTACTCCTTCCATTCTAAAACACATGAGCAGTAACACAAGCTGAACCTAGACCTTAGCAAGCATGAAGAGATTCAAGTCAGTTCTAGAGCTGAATGGATCAAACATCTCTGCCTGTAGCGCAGCAGAGCATGCAACAGCAGGGTAACACACAGCACTGTACTACCAGACAAGCATCCAGACTGGTCCAGTCCAGATTAGGACAGGGCAAGGTAAATGAACGTTAGGGTCACGGATGGAAATCTACAGGGGGGAAGAGCAAACTGAGAACGGAGAGGATCTGTACTTTTTCCAAACGGATCACTCGTGCTCACCGGTACATTATATTTCAAATTAATCTGAGTCAATCATATCGTAATCCTTTTCTTCATTGTCGCTCTGGATTCAGCATGCAGCATGCAGAAATATAAATAGGAAGGAAGACATGGTTGTAGGCAATCGTTTCCAAACTCCAGTCACGTACGTCAGCAACAAGAATAGCAAAAATAATGTGCTCAAACAAAATAGTGGAAAAAGATAAGCAAAAGGTTACCTTATCTGCTATTTTCACAAATGTTAACAATAATCCCAAACAATCTTTACAGCCATCTTCTCCTGGCGTTAGAGACACATGTTGGGATTTGGGAAGGGACAGACAGTGGTTGTGATGGTAAGGGATGTAGGTGTGTGCATTCATGACAATCACATTCATTTTATTGCTCCTGAATGCACCCAGGTGGAGCAATATCAAATTCCTCACAACCTGTAGTTTGCCCTCTACCACGCTGAGATCTGCCCTCGGGTGTTTATATCAAGCAGGATGGAGAGCAATGGTTGATCTAGGGAACACTTTATTGTAGTGAGTTCGGTGGGATATCAGGTCGCAGATTTCTGTGCACCATCTTATTTCAGCATTAATTTTGGAAGCACAAAGCATATTAAACATAAACTACTCTGGAACCACCAAAACATCTGTCTGCACAACTTAAATAGTAACTTTTTGTTTACTCCAATACAATTATGAATACTTATATCTATCAACCTTTTTATATTCATTTTTTTGTCTCATAGTATATTGTGGTTACTTTAATACTATTGCTGCCTGTCCCGCATCGGACTTGTCAGCCACAAATGAGCCTGCAGCTGACGTGGACATTTACCCCCTCCATAAATCTTCGTCTGCGAAGCCAAGCCAAAGAAGAGAAGATTGCTGTTGTATATCTAGTATACCTGTGTAGAAGCAGCAAGAATTTATTCCTTGTATTTTTGTAAATGACAATAAGCTATTATAATCATACCACTTTGGAGCAGATTGTTAACATGAGGTTGAACCCAAATCACAACCCAACACTAGAATAATGGTTTTGTGTCTGTACCCTGTGACAACTGATAAGAGACATTACGGAGGTGGAAAATGAATGAAACTGCTTCAGATGGGTTGAAATGAAAACACCTCCCTTTCCTCTCACTCCAAATGGGTGGCACAGATACTGGAGATGCTGTTTCTCAACTCCAATGTTCCAGATTCAACCTGAATTAGTGCTGTCCGTGTAGAGTTCACATGTCCCCTCTGTGACTTTGTAGGTTTTCTCCTGATGCTCCAGACATCTCCCACATATGCGAGTAGGTGAGTAAATTGGCTGGTGTAAACTGTCCTAATGCACAGGTGAGCTAGGCATATTGGTCACCAGGAATGAGTTGGGCTGAAGGGCTGGTTTCCATGCAGTACATTGAAATCTAAGAGTTGCTTTCATTATCCACTTTGAGGACAAAACGTTGCAACTACTGCAGCTAAAATTGAAAAAACTGGAATAAAACAGTGCTCAGCATTGGCTTTGGACTATTATTGTATGTTAAATAGCAATCTCAGCAACAGTATTTGTATAACCTTTGTTTGGTATACCTGGAAATGAACTGGCTAAATAATTTATTAGCCAGTGGCTATAGAGTTATGCTAATTTATTAGCCAGTATGAAGTAATTAATGACCATTTCCTCCTCAAGCTGAACTGGAGAAGATCACTCCCTGCATTTAATGTCTCCACGATATGCTCTCAATTGAAACTGTGCCACACTCACAACATAGCCCAACCTAACAGTAGTACCATGTTCTCTTAGCGCCCCATGCTTG
Source organism: Narcine bancroftii (assembly GCF_036971445.1). Taxonomy (NCBI): domain Eukaryota; kingdom Metazoa; phylum Chordata; class Chondrichthyes; order Torpediniformes; family Narcinidae; genus Narcine; species Narcine bancroftii. Next base: position 29,767,031 of record NC_091480.1, on the reverse strand, counting down.
ACCAAGAGTGAGCTGCAAAACAGAGGCAATTCTGTGCTTAGACCATTTTACACTTCTCCAAACATGTTGAGTTACAAAAGCAAACAATCAGGAAGCTCCACATGATCTCTGTATAATTTTACTCACCTTGGCTTTTTCACTGGGTTCAGAGTTGGTGCCATAAGGAGTATTATGCAACTCTCTGGAGACCACACAAAGAAATTCAGCCTGATCTTCATTTCCATAGTTGTAGGAAGAGCCCATACTGACTAGCTGGGAAGAAAGAAGAGAGTATATTTGACACCAAGTATTGACGTTCAAACATACATTGAGACATGCAATTAGAGAAATAGAGTGACAAACTCAGATGAGTGTTCCCCGACTTATTAATAACCACCTTTCAAAATTGCATCACTTTAAATAAGATACATACGGTAAGCCATGTTTTCAAGAGGGACACAGTTACACAAAAGCAGAAGGAAGGGACAGATGAGGCGGTGATGCTCCTGCTTTTCAGGGTTTTAAGTGGAGGAAGTTTCAACTGGCACAAACGCCATTAATTTACTAAGAATATGCAATGAATAACAGAAGTGGTACATCTTTGATATTAGTTGAAACAAGCCAGGGAAGGCATAGCTTGCTTTGTTACGTGAACTTCAAAGTGCTAGAGCAAAAGAATATTTTGCCAAATTATTTTCATATAATGCCTGGGAGGGGAAAATTAAAATAAATAAATAGATTGAAGATATGTTGATAGACCAACCCTACTTAACACAAGCTGAACCTGAACAAAGTGAAGAATTTCAGGGTTGTATGTGATGTCATGCATGTACTCTGACAATAAATCTGAAAACTACCCCTTATCTAAAGAATTGTCCATCAGCTCCTCTCATTTCTTTTTGCTCTCCAGTCTCTCACTCAGTCTTACAGCAATGCCTAGGATGAGGATGCACACCAGGATACAACAAAGACTTCAGCTAGGAGCATTTGAATTGATGGTGGATGTCACAAGTTAACGTAGGCAGGAAGTCAGGGTGAAATAATTCATGAAAGCCTTGCTTTAAGTGCATACAATTAAAATGCAAAGGTTAGTGAAGGCAATGAATTGTGAATTTGGTTACCTTGCACTAAAGTGCTCTAACTGTGGCAGAGGGTAAGGCTCAGATATGACTGTCATTGTGATAAGATCAGACCAGCTTTAGTGATTCTGCAAACATCCCCTGCAGCTGTAAAGTGGCAGGGATCCTGGAGTTAAAGGCAGCCATGACTGACAACAGTTGATGCAGCTGACTGGAGTCCATGAGGAGAGTGATGGGAAATGTCAAGTTGCAATTGTGGTTAACAAACTGTAAAGTCTTAGAAAATGCTTCCATCACAGATCGGACCCATAATTACAAAGTCTCCTGTAGCTAGTCCAATCGTTTCAGAAACATCTGCCTCAGATCATTTTATCTTAATTTCAATAGGACCCACTCAATGACTATTTTCATCCAAACTTTATCTCATTTGCCCCAAAGACTGAGATAGGATTCCTTATAACCCTTTAAGAGCATGTTCAGCTAACCTCTATTTCACCGTGAAGAGCAACAAAAACTGCTCAATGCTGCATTTATCCCGATCTTAGCAGTGGATGTTCAAGACAACCTCACCATATGGACCCCCTGGAGCCGCAGCACATTTAAAGGGGACCATGGACTGAAATCTTTAATAGGGGGGCATGAAAACAGAACAAATTAAACATTTTCTGGAGAAGGATAGGACTTTGCTGTATAGTTGCCAAGCAACACAATGTTTTTTTTCCCCAAGGTTGAAGGCATTTGGAGACAGCCTAGAAAAATCTAGCTAAGTGGAAAGTGGAAGCTTTCATTGCTTCAAAATGATTGTGTTTCACTGACATGGATCCAGCTTTGGCTATGAATTGCCTTCCACGTACTTTTCCTCTTTTGCTCTATCGCCTTCAATTCTAGGAAACAAGCGTGCAGATTTTGTTCCATATTTTTCGTGACTGGAAGTGCCCTCATTTTGCCTCGAGTTTTTGTGACGGGTTGTGAATATACTTCTCCTACTGTTAGTTTTTATTGTTCATTATTTTCCACAAAATTGAAGCTGATTTTTGAGGTAACCCTTGTAAGTGCTTTTGTTTTGTAAAAGTTAATTTTTGTTACTTTCAGAAATAATTTCTGAAATAACGAGTTCCTTGCCAAAAAAAGTGTCAGCTGTATTCGGCAGAATACTTATTGAATGGTTTCAATACATCTCCATAAAACCCTTCTCTACCCATGTGTTTGATTTGAATACATTTTCAAACAAAAACCAGGAGACCAAACAAGTTGAAACAACATTTAGAGACTACATAAAAAGAAAGATAAACCCTTGGATTACTTCAAAACCCTTTGAGATCATTTCAAGAGATGTCCAATGCTCAAACAGGTGATTACTGAAACACCACAGAAATTAGAAAAGGGGTTTCTTGCATCATACAAGATAAGTGAATTGATTGCGAAAAGTGGAAATGCTCATAATGTCGCCGAGTCACTTATTCTGCCTTCAGTATCCATAATAATATTTAACCTCATGAACTTAAATCCCAAACTATTCAGGCAATTCCTTTTGAGTAATTTTACTGTTTCTAGAAGAAATAATGAGATAGCAAGGGACATTGAAAAACAATTAGTCATTTCATTACAATGCCAAGAAATTCTCATTGCAATTAGATAAATCCACTCTGCAAAAGAATGATGGCCTTCTCATGGCTTATGCCAGATTCAGAAATGGAAAAGAGCAGATGGAAGAGATGTTGTTTGACAGAGGATCTGAATATTTTCGAAGAATTACATAAATGGAAACAGTGATCCATTCGAGAATATAATGGCCTGTGCAACCGATGGGGCCGCTTTAGTGGCTTGATGACACAGAGAACTCATTGTACAACTGAAAAATGTGTTACCTTCAGTCTTTAATGTTCATTGTGTCATTACTGGCTACAAATTTAAGAGGACTTTTAAATGCCTGGCTTTCAATTCTCATAATGACTGCAAACTTTATAAAATCCCCTTCAAGACCTTCTATTCCAGCAGCTATATGAAGAAAATGATGAACATTGCAGACATTGCTGCTGTACACAGAGGTGAGGTGGCTGTCCAAAGGAAAGTGTCTTCACCGTTTTGTTGCATTCTGGGACACGATTTTTCCTTTCTTTCTCATAACAAGCATGGAAAAAAACTCGTTGATGCAATGGTGCCCATATTTTATATAGCAGTTATCTTCAACAAACTCAATTTATTGAACAAAACCTTGCAGTGTAAACACAGTAACCTCATTTACAGTGAGGAAGCCATTGTTTATTTCCTTTAAAAAGCTCGAAGTCTGTTCAAGTAATATCAGACATCAGGAATTTTTACTATTTCTAAATCTGAACACGAACACAAGACGATGACATTACTGTTTATGTGAAACACCCAAAGCAAACACACACACACATCTGCAGGAAATATTTAATGACCTGTTAAACTTCAATATCCTGCATTGGAGAGTAGATCTATTTGAAGAACGACCCATTGATATTGATGCAGAAATTCAAGAGGGGATGATTCATCTGTATAGTGATATAATACAAATTCAATCAATTTAAAAAAGATTTTGGGTTCAGAGTGATCTGCCAGATATCCAAAACTCTTGGAAAAAGCCAAAATATTTTTATTGCCTTTCCCTTAACATACTTCATTTTTTTGGAATGTTTTAATTTTCCATCATTAAACCAGAACACATCATTAACTGATACAGAGCATATAAATAGTTTCCAGCCATCTGTGCACATATGATGTTTCTCCCCCTCCCATTCCCACCTCCCAACCTGGAGAGAGAAGTAGAGATGAGAAGAGAGAAAGAAGAGGCTGGGTGTGGTGTCAGTGCTTCCCGTAGAAGCTGTGGAGCCACCCCCTTGTAGAGCTGCTTATCTTGATCCATCTGTCGGTGAATCTCTACATCTTTTTGTCAGGATGTGGCTACAGTCGTGCTCCGTGTACTTCAGATATGGCTGCCATATTTTAACAAAGGTGCTGCCTTTTTTTAATTTAAAAAAACCTACGTAGACACGGGGAGAACATACAAACTCCTTATAGACACCACGGGATTTGAACCCGGTCTGGTCCCAATCGCTGGTGCCACAAAGGCATTGCCCTAACCACTTCGCCAACTATGCCACCCCTTAACAAAGGTGCTCTGTCGGTTTCTAAGATCACATGATTTTTTTCCATGGGAATACAGCTGTGCATCTCTGTAATCTACTTGCTGATAAGAAGAGGGGAGTCAGACTTCCAGGTCACCGCTCTGCATTTTTGGGGGAGGGTTATGGCCAAAGAAATAAATATGAATTGAATTTGGTTAATTTGTAGCTTATATGCATGAGATTCCCTAGTAGATACAACATTGGGTCCAGCGGGAAGGTTACCTTCATTATTTTAGTTAGCACGTTGGCCAAATCCTGCCAAAATGGGGCAACCTTTGCACAGGACCAGGTTGCACGAACGAATGTTCCCTGCTCCACTCAACACCTGAAGCACATTTCTGGCATGCCGGATTTTGCCTTGTGGATTTTTTGTGCTGTGAGGTAGAGCTGGTGCAGAAAGTTGTATTGGACATGTCTGTATCTAGAGTTGATAACTGTTTTCACATTGTCTTTACACCAATCCGACAAACATCTTTTGTCAATTGTGATGTCCAAGTTTGACTTCCATCTTTCTTTTGAACTATGTAGCCGTTTGGAGCTTTTACCTTGGAGTACCAAGCTCAATATACTTAGTTGAATGCAGATTCAGCAAGGTAGTTACATTGAGAAAATCCAGAAACAGGCAAGAGGTGACCTTCCAATTTGCAGCCTGGCATCAAAAAAACTTGCATAAGACCATCAAGCTCAAAAGATCTCACTAAATTTTCCTTTTATTGGAATTATTCTTTTTTAAAAAGTTTTTTTTAAATTAAGTTTCACCTCCGAGTTTATGCTGAAGGTTCCCTAATGGCTCTTTTTGTACAAACCATTTCACTCTAAGAATCTTTTTTTAAAAAAATATGCATGCTCATGTTTTCTTCTTTCCTGCATGGTCAATAAGAATAATTTCCTATTTGTCTGCTTATACTGGAATCACAAGCTATAGTTGTGATGCTCAGAGTAAAAGCCTTGTCTTCCTTTCACCTCATAACATTTTTTATGTAGTTGGTAAGAGAGAAGTATGGAATAAGTTTAGAACACCCATTGCTGATCATAGGCCAAGACCCTTTTGTGAGAGGTGAGGTGGTCTCAAACAGCCATTCTCAACTTTCTTTTTATTATGGCCCCCTTATGACTCTGCTCAGTTTATGAGCCCTCTTCCCTTTGAAGCCGTCAAGTTTAATTTTTTTTTAAAATTTAGACACATGTCACAGTAACAGGCTATTTCAGCCCACGTCTATACTGCCCAATTAACCTACAACTCTGGTATGTTTCGAATGATGGGAGGAAACCGGAGTATCTGGAGGAAGTACGTACAAACTCCTTACAGACAGTGAGGGATTCAAATCCCGGTCCTGATCGCTGACACTGTAAAGGCATTGCGCTAACCACTACGTCAACCATGCTACCCTGGTTTCTTCTGTACTTCTCTCCTACCGAGTGCATGAAAATAAAAAAAATTTATAATTCAGTCTGTGGCTCCCCTTAAATGTACCATGGCCCCGAGGGGACAACATGGCTGTCATTGAGAATGGCTGTTCTAGAGCATCTAACCTCCCACATACAGGTTGTGCTTCGTGATCAGCAGTGGGTGTTCTAGACCACCTCATCTCTCACAGGACTTGTCCTGTGATCTGATCAGCCTCACTAGCTACCCACAGGTACTGCTTTGTGTTCAGAAACAAGAATCATCTTCCATCTTTATTACAAAGGGGCTGATCTGTGCTGCAACTAACTACTTTCCATTACAAGAGCAACACAGTAATCAGGAGTGAAGTTCCTGGACTATCAATCCATGCGAAGACTGGCTTGTGAGTAGCACATTTTCCTTGAGCTACTGACCTACAATCTGGAGTTGGTGCTGATGCCAAATAGCTCTTACATCCAATGTCTGTGATGGAAATTGAATATACTAAGTTCACCTCATGGAGGCAGACCAGCGCTGAGGAGTGTTGATTCTTTAAATTTCTTCATTCTGCTTCTGTACGAGGCACGGCTCATCCTGTACCTTTGCCCCTTAAGCAGGACTAGAATAATCATCTGGATGAGAATCTGCTAAAAATCAGAGGATAAAAGAGGAACTTTCCAGATTCCAACTCTCCTCTCTACCGAAACTGACCCGAGTTTTTCTTCAGGTTTCATGCAACTCCTAGATCATTCCTGGACTTGTCTGTAATGTGTTCTGTAAGGCATCACCACTTAATAGGAGAAACCAAAACAGCTGATCAATTCATCTCAAATATTTTGATGCCTAGAGGAACAAAGGGAGAAAACAACGTAGCAAAATGGTTTCTGGGTCACATCCCATAAAGCCCACAAGAATGCCCGTTCTTCATAAACACCTACTCTCTTTGCTTACAATTCAATGGAGACTTGGACCCTTAAAAAGTCAACAATTAATTGAAAGATAAATTCAGGTTTTTTAATTGGTGTCTCTCTCGCAAATCAAAAAAGAGAAAGCGCACAGAATGTTTTTGTGACAAAGTCCCAAGGGAAGATACGCATGGGACCAGGAATGACAATTATTGTAAACAGATTTGCCCCGAAAATAACAACTAGGTACTCCTTGTTTTTGCACCCATGACACCAACATGCAGCTCTGATCCCACTAGACAGCTTCAGTGGAGGCAATGGTTTTTTAAGCAAGAAAACAGGTGAAGATAATATTCTCAATATAAAGCAATAGGTGACAGAAATCTCAGGGTCACCAAAGGTGGTCACCCAAGCAAGAGTTTAGCTTCAGGTTGGGGAGAAGAGTTTAAGCAGGAGCGCTTCACAGGTCTTGGCACGTTAGCAGTGGACCAGTTGATTCACAGAGCAAGAGAGCTACACAGGAGCAGGAGCAAATAAAAGTAAAGCAGGGACAAATTGGAGCAGCCATTGTGGGAGTGGACAGTGTGGGAACTTTGGCTCAAGGCTTCAGCAAGGAGGCACAGGTGAGTAGCAAGTAAGGCATTTTTTTTTAGTGTTTTTATAAAAAATTAAATTAAAATAAATAAATCTAATTAAATAAAGTTGGCATGCAGGATCAGGTGATGTGTTGTAGCTGCATGGTGTGGGAGCTGGTGAACCCAGTTGTGGATCCTGGTGACCACACCTGCAGCAAGAGTTGGTTGCATGAGGAGCTCAGGCTCAAAATTGATGACCTGGAAACTGAGTTTCAAACATGGTGGCACATCAGGGAAGGGGGAAAATAGGTACCTTGACATCTTGTTTCAGGAGGCAGACACACCCATTAGAAGAGCTGGCTCAAATTCCATCTGTGGTCAGGGACAAGAGGGTGCAACTGAGTGAGGCAGGCAGTGGGATCCAAGAGACTGTGCTGGATGAGCCTCGGCCCTTGATCTTGTCAGGCAGGTCCAAGATTCTTATTTCTTGTGTGGATAAGACTGGGGACTGTAGGAAGGATGAGCAACCTAACTGTGACACCATGGTTCAGGAAGCCATTCAAGCGGGGAAAAAGAAGAACAATGTAATGGTAATCGGGGATAGTTTAGTTAAGGGAAAAGACAAAAGTTCTGTCACAGGGATAGAGTACTCTGGTACATCTGATCTGACATGCAAAGGAATTTCCAGTTGTTGAGGTTCATGTGGTACTAATGACATAGGTAGAACCACAAAGGAAGTCCTGCTGAGGGAACTAGGGACTAAAAAGCAGAACCAAAAAGGTGGTTATCTCTGGATTATTACCTGAGCCATGTGCAAATTGGTGCAAGGTCAAGAAGATTAGAGAGTTATATGTGTGGCTCAAGGACTGGTGTGGGAGAAGTAGGTTCTAATTCATGGGAAAATAGCACCAGAATTGGGAAAGTAGGAGCTGTTCAAAGGGGACAGGCTCCATCTGAACCATGATGGGACCTGAATCATGGCAAATCGCTAACTAGGTCTGTGGACAGGGCTTTAAACTAAAGAGTAAAGGGGTGGATTGGGGAAGGACTGATAAAGTAAAAGAGGGTGGATAAAGTAAAAGGAAAAGTTAAAAAAGAGATAAAAGTAGAATGTATAAAAGACAAATGCAAAAGAGGCAAAGATTACCAGATTTTAAAAGGACAACGAGTACACTTTATCTGAATGCCCATAGTATTCAAAACTATATCAATGAACTTGTGGCACAAATCAGTATGATTTAATGGCTATTACAGAAATGTGGTAAAACAATGCTGGAGAAACTCAGCAGGTCAAACAGTGTACTTTATAGAGCAAAGAGAAAGATGCATAACCAATGTTTCAGGCACCTGCCAACATTTTTCCATACCTTGATTAAGGGCTGGTTATGCATCTTTTTCTTTGCTCTATAAAGTGCACTGTTTGACCTGCTGAATTTCTTTAGCATCGTGTTTTTACTTCAACCATGGTGTCTGCAGACTTTCGTGTTTCACCAACAATACTTGGTTGCAGGGTGAAGAGGAATAGAAATTAAATATCCAAGGATATAGGTAATAAGGAATGACAGGCAGGAAACAAATGGAGGTAGGATAGCACTCTTAGTTAAGGATAAGATCAGGAAATAGTGATAGATGACACCTGGGCAGCGATTAAGAATGGTAAAGGTTGGGGGGGGGGGGGGGGCGAGAGAGAAAATCACTATTGGGAGTTGTCTACAAGCCACCCAATAATAACATTACAGTAGCACACAATAAACCAAGAAATATCAGAGGCGTGAAAGAATGGAACAGCTGTTATCGTGGGGACTTTAACATGCACATAGATTGGGTGAATCAGGTTGGTCCAGGCAGGAGAGTGATCACAGTATGAATGAAGGCACAATTGTTCAGTCCAAAACCTGTATTATGCCTAAACAAGGGAAACTACAAGGGGATGAGTTGGCCAGTATAGACTGGAAATGCAGGCTACATGGCGGGAGAGTGGAAGACTATCAGATTTTTCATGGTGCTTAATAAAAGTATATTCCAGTTAAAAGCAAGGACAGTAAGGGTGGAGACAGCCAGCCTTGGATAACGAAGGAAATTGCTAATCTGGCTGCAGCGCACAAGCGGGAGAAGAAGCATGCCAAGAAGAGAGCCAGGAGAGATGTTCGGTTCTCCACTGGTGGTCAAACATTTCCAGGAAATAAAGGAAGGCATCAAACTAAAAGCTTGTGTGCTCAAAGTCACCAAGAACAGTGGGAGACTGGAAGATTGGGAAAACTTTAAAAAAAAAACTACAAAGTAAGCAATAAAGAATGCGAAGATAGATTATGAAAGAAATTAGCACAAAATCTAAAATTGGACAGGAAAAGTTTTTAGAATTATATAAAGCAGAAAAGAGTGGCTAAAGTGATCGTAGGTCCCTTGGAGGATGAGAAGAGGAAATTGATACTGGGTAATGAGGAAATGGCTGAGACTTTGAATGATTATTTTGTATTGGTAGAGGACACATCTACCATGCCAAAGATGGAGGTAATGGAGTAAATGGGAGGTGAGGACCTGCATACAATAGTCATCACTAAAGAGGTAGTGCTGAGCAAACTTGCGGGTCTAAAGATAGAAAAGTGACCTGGTCCTGATAGAATGCATCCCAGTGTACTGAAAGAAATGGAAGTTATAGTAGAAGCTTTGGTGATAATTTACCAAAATTATGTGGACTCTGGGCAGGTTTCGCTGGACTGGAAGACAGTAAGTGTCACAACACTGTTCAAAAAAGGAGGTAGACAAAAGGGAGGGAACTATTGGCTAGTTAGTTCAACATTGTGGAGGGGAAAATGTTTTAAGTTGTCATTAAAATAGAAATGGTGAGGCATCTGGAACAAAATGGATCCATCAGGCAGATGCAGCATGGATTCAGCAAAGGTAGGTCCTGTTTGACAAACGTATTGGAGTTCTTTGAGGATATAAATGAGCGCAATTGATCGAGGAGAATAGAGGGAGATTGTTTATTTGGATTTTCCAGAAGGTGTTCAATAAGGTGCCGCATAAAAGACATCCATAAGGATGCATAGAGTTGGTGGTGATGTATTACCATGGATAGAGGATTGGTTAACCAAAAGGAAACAGAGCTGGGATACAGGGATGTTTTTCTGGCTAGCAATAATTGGTGAGTGGGATGCCATAGGGGTCGGTGCTGGGCCTGCAAATGTTCACAATATACTTTAATGATCTGAAGAGGGGACAGAGTGCATTGCGTCCAAGTTTGATGATGGCAATAAATTGAGTGGAAAAACAACATGTACAGAGAATATGAGAGTCTGCAGAGATATAGATAAAGCGAGTGGGCAAAGGTCTGGCAGATGGAGTACAATGTTGACAAATGTGAGGTTATCCACTTTGGAAGGAAAAATGGAAGATCAGAATATTATTTAAATGGCAAGTGATTGCAGCATGCTGCCATGCAGAAGGACTTGGGAGTTGCAGGAAACTATCAAGAAGGCAAATGGAATGTTGGGCTTTATTGGTTGAGGGATTGAATTTAGGAGCAAGGAGGTAATGCTGCAACTGTGCAGGGTATTAGTGAGGCCACATCTGGAGTTCTGCATACAATTCTGGTCTCCTTACACGAGGAAGGACATTCAGACTTTGGAGGCAATGCAGAGGAGGTTCACTGGGTTAATTCCTATCAGGAGAGATTGAGTCATCTGGGACTGTACTCGTTGAAATTCAGAAGAATGAGAAGGGCTATTGTAGAAACATAACATGAAAGGCACAGATAAGATAGAGTTAAAACTAGAACTAGGGGACATAGTCTCAAGATTCAGGGCTATAGATTTAGGATAGAGACAAGGAGGAACTGCTTTTCCCAAAGAGTGACGAATCCATCGAATTCTTTGCCCATTGAAGTAGTGGAGGCTACCTCAGTAAATATATTTAAGACAAGGCTGGCTAGATTTTTTTTTTAACATAGTAGGGAAATTAAGGGATATGGGGAAAAGGCAGGTAGGTGGAGATGAGCCTATCATTAGATCACCCACGATCTTTTTGAATGGTGGAGTAGGCTTGATGGGCCAGATGACCTAATTCTGCTCCTGTTTCTTATGTTCTCTAGACTGGAAGACCAAATGCAAATGATCAAATTTGAATAAGTGCAAGTGAATTCCAGCTTCACTTGGAAAGAGAGTTGGGTGTTGAGAAAGGATGAGGTCCAGGGCAGATGGTGCATATTATTTAGTTGCATGAAAATAAGCAGCGGAGAGTGGGTGATAGTAGAAATAGAAGAATCACAGCAGGAACATTCCTCTGGAATGTTGAAAAGAGAGAGATGGAAGAGAGCTGTCAGCTAGTGGTAGAAGTTACGAAGTTGATCCATGAAATATGGAGGCTAGTGGGGCGAGAGCAGTAGCAAAGGAAAAAATGCAGTCAAGTCCTGTCAACTGTGGTGGGGGGTGGGAACAACGGTGATAAAGGAAAATGGAAACTCTGATTAGCACTGGTTTTGTCATCAGGACAGATACAATGAAGTTGGAGGAAGTTACAGGAAGCAGGGCAGAAGGTGCAGTCAGATAGTTGTGGGAACCTGTTGAGTTGTCATGAACATTGGTCACCAGTCTATAATCTGAGATAGGGATAGAGAAGTCAAGAAAAGGTGAAAAAATTAAAATGTTTCTGACCTGTTGAATATTTCCAGAATTTTCTTTTTTTGGGAAACTCTTATTTAAGAATTTTACAAAAAAAACATATACAACATACTCACCTAAAACAAACCCCTACTATCCCCCCTCCCATCTAACCCACCCCCTAGAATTTTCTGATTTAAAAATCTGGATTTAATGTGTTTTTGGGGTAAAATAATAAATTCCCCACATTGGCACCCACCCCTCCAACAGAATGATTATTTCGTTCTTGCAACAAGTGTGACCTAGTCAGGACACATTCGTGAGTTTGGAATGAGTACTCATTCAGATTTAATGCTGCTTTAGTAGGAAATCCAAGTGCCATTACTCCTTATAAACTTCAGTCAGTGCTGACTAGCATTTTCTCCCTAAGACTGATGACAACCAACAGATCGTGCCCAATATACTGAATCGAAATCAGGTTTAGGATCACTGACCGATTTTCCCCTTCTAAGGGAACTGAAGCTGAGTGCTGGCTCCATCACTTCTGGTGAGATTAGATGGGAACTGAATCTGCAGCACACTGCTTTGAATTTTACAATAAAACTTCCAATAACTTGCTATACAGCAATTTGGAAATCCTGATGGTTAAGCGACTGATTCACCAAGTAATGATTGCCACACTCGCCTTAACTCACTGGAGCCCCAGGTTCCCACATTCCACTGAAATCCACAGTGAGGCCTTGTTAATGCAATCCTTTAACACACTGACCAGGTCACCAGTTCCCACATCCCTTTACACTCACCATAGCTACTGTATTCATTTTTAACTCAACTGGTTCACTGGGTCAATTTATCTAATTGTGCAACATTTATTAATAAAACCATTAATAGCATTGCATTATTAATAGAGGGAACTTCCTACCATCCAGAAAAACATGGTTAATCCTGCACCAAAGTCTGGGTTATTGGAATTTTACTATATACCTCAATTTTTAAACAAGGCATGAGGTAAAAAGACTTCAATACATAAGCAATGCCTCCAAGTTCAATCAGTGAGTTCTGGAGACTTGGTGAGGTGTACACACCAAAGAAATTCAACAGTTCTTATTTTGCAAGCAGAACATGATTAGACATGCCTGGCCTGCCAGCTGGGTATATCCAGCCACTACAACTCCCTGCTCATGGTCAGAAGAAAGAATATAAAAACAAAGTAGCTTTCATCTTGCTCTACAGAACACCATGCTTGCACTGCACCTCCAGCCGCATATTCTACCATGTTTCACATCCATGTGCCAGAAAACGTTTGAAATAGCTTCTTGTATCAGATAAATCATAAAAATCCTACAATCTTAGTTTTCCGTTACAAGGATTATCATGGGATGTGTTAATTTTGATGTTTGTTCACTGGAGCTAATACAAGTGGTCTGAAGCAGCCATTCTCAAAGGGGGCCATATGCCACCCTACCCCCAGGGGTGCTGCACATTTAAAGGAGGGGCACTGGCTAAAATCATTAAATATATGTCACTGGAGGGAGAGACATACGAAAGAAACCTACTAAACTTGAATGCTGCACAGGGAAGGGAGCGCGTAACTCTGAGCAGAGTCCCAAGGGGGCCAGCCACTGCCAATCAAAAGGTTGAGATCGGCTGGTCTAAAGCACTGCAGGTGGCAAAACTATCTCACCCTTCATGGCGTTTCCTTGCATGATTGGATCAACATCCCACTCAGTTCTTCCCTAACAACTGAGAACAGCTTTACAAAAACAACAAAGCAGTAAACAGCCAAGGGCATGCAGGTGCACAATGACTAAACAGGTTTTGACGGAACAGAAAAAACAGAAAAAACGCAGAAACCATTGCCAAGCCATTTATCCTGAGGCAGATCAAGTAGAGTTCATGCATTATCCTTCCTATAGAGAGAATTAACCCTGCATAAGCCATGCTGATACTCATCAATGTGAAAAAGAGAGCAGTTCAACACTTAAAGACAATCAGAGTTGAAGCATAGGGCACTGATACACTACTGAGATAAGGAAGTTTTCATACAAATGCACAGAGCAGGTTGTAAGAAGAGTAAAATCCCTGGAATCCAGCACCTACAGGGATTGGTAGATACTGGATAAGTGAATTTTCTGTTGGTTTTAGATTGCATGTTGCGTGATTGGCGAGGCACGCCAATTGAAACTTCTTTATTTTTACCCATTTATTTTGCATGATATTTTTGCCGATTGCTTGAATTCTGGATAATGGGGTTTTTACTGTAGTTCGAAAGGAGAAAAACCCAGTGTTTCAAGTGGGATGCTGATCTTATGAAGACTTTCCACCCAGGTTAATTTCATTTCTTTAGAAGTGGATGCAATTCCCAGTAACTGTCCCAAAGACTCAGCATTCTGTTTTCCTAACAAGTAAAAACAGCAAATATTGGAAATATTCATGTTGGAGGGCATTTGTGGAATCAGAAGTACAGGCAATGGTTCAGTTTGAAGTTTGAATAAAGGTCATCTGATAAATTGAAACATTAACTGCTTTTGCTTCCATAGATGCTGTCTGTCCAGATGAATGTTTCCAGCATTTCTGTTTTGATTTTAGTTTTTCAGCAGTTCTTTTTCCCCCTTCATCGTTATTCACTAATTTCTTCTCTGCTGATATTACTGGGGTGATCCTGCTTACCTTGGACACTTGTGGAAGGAAGAATTTGCTGGCCTCTCCCACCAATCAAACAATGGGATGTAGGGACAGAAGCGTGTAGGCCCAATCCCCCAAAACACCTCTAACAGGCTTTAACAGAAGGCATGGATGCAGACAGAGCTTTAGCTTCAGTCAAAGTTGAAAATATTTGTTTTTCAATATTTCTGATACATATTTAAAATTAAAAAAAAAATTAAGAAACAAATCTTTGCCTTCTGTAGGCCACAAATCAGCAATGAGATTTTAAAGCTCTCAACACGTCTAATTGGTACAGATGAAGAGGTAATGTTCCAGTAAATTGCTCAGAATCCTAGGAAGACTGGGAGCCCATTGAACTCCATTAGCTTTCACAAATCTGACACCCAAGTCCTGGACTTTGGCAATTTCTATTGGTACAACCAAGTAGATTCATCCCATTGTATCTTGAGACAAAATAAGAATTGGGGAGAACTTTGCTTCCATCTCCATCAATAAAAAAGTTGCATCACATCTCATCTGGAGATGAGCATGAAGAAATCAGTTTCTTTTTTCAGCTATGTGCAAAATGATGTTCTGACTTGTTTCATATAAAAGTATGGCAACCTGCATTTATATAGCAGCATTAATATTAAGTAATGCATTCTCAATGTGATTCTATATTGGTTCTCTGAAGCACTGTGCAGGCTGAAACTCTCCAAGCATCCTGGATGAGTCACTGCAAATTCAAATCACTGACAGGCCGAGGAAAAGACCATCAGAACATTTCTGACACAAGAGGTCATTCTGCCTTTTTTGTTCATACTGGTCAAGAAGTGCTAGCCATCTTAATCCTACCTGCCAGCACTTAGTTTGTATCTCTATAGGTCAAGGATCAAGTACTGTTATAGTGGGGGGGGGGGGAAGCAAATATAAAGGCAGATATTCTCCATCTTTACATTGCTTCACTTACCTTCATACAAGTTCCGAGAGTGGATTCAGCAGGCGAACACCGACCCGTCTCAGTCCTCCTTAAAGGCACTGCTGCTGAAAACGGCTGCGAAGGGGTGGGTGGGATGACATCGTCAGCCCACAACGCAGGAGCGCAATTTTTAAAATCCAGTATGCCCAACTCGGCAGTGAACATTGCGCAGGAGATCTGCCCCGAGTCCTAAGACTGCTTAAACAGATCTCCACCAGCGCTCTTACCTGCTCCTTGGTCACCATTTCAGGTATAGGCCATTTTCCCTTCTCAGTGAGTATTCTTGATGTCACGGCAAAAGACTGTGCTACTGCACCACTCACCCCGCCTCCCTCAGCTCTGGAAAATGGCTCCCAACACTGCTCAGTATGAAGGCAATGCTGGATCAGACTTGTCGGCCTTCTCCATAAAAGGTAAATTCACCTTTAATTTTTTTTTGTTGAGCTGGCTTTAATACACGATTGCACCATAAAAAGGGCTAAAGAGTCTTTTAGACAGTGAGCTCTGGATTGTCATCACCCTCTAGGTGAAAAACAATCCCTCATCTCCTTACTGATCCTTCCATCAAGAGGATTTAGGAACAAGAACAGAGGCTTTTTGCTTCAATTGCAAAGAGCCCTGGTGAGACCACATCTGGTCTCTCGACTCAACATACAGTCTAATTCCGATTATCCGAACTGGTCGGGACTGGGCCTATGTTTTTTTTCCCCCAGAGAACTAGTCATTTTTAAAAAACAGCCCAGTAGCAACAACGAATCATTTGTAATAGTGTTTAAACAACAAGGTAAGGCTTTTTGAGCATTAAAATAATGTTTAATTCTCACAAAAAAAAATGCTGGCCGCTGCCAGTCACCAATACGGAGGTCCGTGCTCCTGCTGCCTGGAAGCCTGATGTTCCCGGTCAGTTCAGCTCCGAAAAAAATGTCAGATAAATGAGGATTTCTGATTTGTTTCAGATATCCTCATTTACCAAAATTTATTAAAAAAAAAAAAATCAGATAAATTAGGATTTTGGATAATTGGAGTTGTATTGTAATTGCAAAAAAATGGATTATATCAAAGTTTCATGAGACAGCTTGCTGGGGTGGTGGGTTAAAGAAAGAATAAGTTGACCTTTCTGTAGTTTCATGAGTTTAGAAAATTGGAAGGTGAATTCACTGAAACATAGAACAATCTTAAGAACTTGATGGTCTAGATGTGAATTATTGCTTCCGGGGAGGGTTGTTGAGAATCAGGCAAAGCAGCAACTCGCATCTGGACTGTCAGACAACCTCAAAATAATGATGAGCTATTCAGAACAAAGGAGTGTGGTAAATCTTTAGATTCACTATCCACAAGGGCTGCTGATGCTCAGTCACAGAAGTTATTAAAAAAACCAAATAGTTAGATTTCAAGGGATGTGAAGTTCATGCAGGAAAATGGTACTGTGTTAAAAGATTGGGCACAAACTTATATAATTGAACAGGCATGAGGGGCACCTTCGTATTAAAAAAACTGCCTGAGCTGCTGTAATGGCAATGCTGCCACTGGTGTGGACCTGGGAGAAAAGAGAGTGGAAACCAACAATGCTCCAAAGGTTTCAACAGCCCAGTCCTAATGCCAGTGGCTTTGATCAGGCTTTAAATGGCCTTTTAAAGGAGGCAATGGTGTTTGCAAGCAAAATCCTGCAAATGCAAGTTCTGTGTCCAGGATGGTGGCACACCTGTGCTTGGCAATGGCCACAAGGGGTTGCACGTTCAACTCAAATCAAGTTGTACAAGTACAACCTAAAGAAACAGTGTTCTCTGGTCCTCGGTGTAAAACACAGACACACAACCGGACATAACACACATACAGACAAACCATACAAGTATTTAATCTTCTTTCTTTGGCTTGGCTTCGCAGACGAAGATTAATGGAGGGGTAATGTCCACGTCAGCTGCAGGCTTGTTTGTGGCTGACAAGTCCGATGCAGGACAGGCAGACACGGTTGCAGCGGTTGCAAGGGAAAATTGGTTGGTTGGGTTGGGTTTTTCCTCCTTTGTCTTTTGTCAGTGAGGTGGGCTATACAAATAAATAAATAGATAGACGTTGCTTCATGAATACGAGTGTCTTGGATAGTTAGTGTGAGCAGTTCCTTTGGTGGTTCAGCATTCTCACTGCATGTGGGAAGAAGCTGTTCCTAGCCTGGAGGAGCAGGCACAGATACTCCTGTATTTCTTTCCCAACAGGAGCAGCTGAAAGATCCTGTGTGCAGGGTGGAAGGGACCCTCAATGATTTTGCACACCCTCTTCAGACAACAATCCTGGTAGATCATGTCAATGGTTGGGGGGGGGGGGGTTGTAGTGAGGGAGACTCCAGTGATCCTCTCTGCCACTCTTATGGTCCTGTGAATTGACTTTCAATAATTTCTCTACAGCAACCGTACCAAACTGTGATGCAGGTGGCCAGGATGCTCTCAATAGAACTCCTAGAGAAGGCTGACATAATGGTGGCTGGTAGCCTTGCCCACTTTAGTCTTCTCAGAAAGTGCAGTCGCTGTTGTGCCTTCCTGACAAGTGAGCAGATGTTGGGGTCCACCAACAGTCACTAATTAAATGAACTCCAAGAAATTTGGTACTCTCCGCTCTCTCTAATATAGAGTAGTTGATGTGTAGCGGAGAGTGGTCGTTCCTGGTTCTTCTGAAGTTTACGATCATCTCCTTATTCTAATATATCCTAATTTCAAAGCATCATCTTCCAAAATCATGAGCTATGATATTCCGAATTTCAATCCCTTTAATCCAACAAATAAAACTTTGTGGCTGTTATTTTATGTTATTTTATGGTAAAATGGATAAACATTTTGCATAGCTTTACATTAAGATTTTCATAACGATGAATAACAAAACATTTACTATATTATAAAGATACTAGCTTAAAGAAATACATAAACTTTAAGGAGATGCACAGAAAAGTATGTAAAGAGACAAAAAATTCAAAGAAAAAATTCTAGAGATTCAAGAGCCTTTGGTACATCTAATCCTGGTACAAAGTTCACAATTAATTTTTTCTTCAAATCAAATGGTCCATCCATGGCTTGCAACTGGTTGTCACATTAGTGTTTTGGATTTCAGGATCCTCCAGTGAAATTTCTTTTAACTCTTCTGGATTTTGAGGCTAATCTTTTTGAGATCACGAAAGAAATTGAGGACCGGACCTTTTCTCAGTAGTGCAACACCTTGGGGGAGCAGCAGGAAGGGGGAGAACCCTGTGCACTGAGAATGAAGAATGGGGGACAAACCTACAGGGAAGGTGACCACAGCAGTGTCCCAGCAAGGGCTCAGCAGCTAAAGGATGCTACAGGATGGTGACCACGGCAATGGACCAGTGACTGAGGAACCCACATGGGCTTCAGGACACTCATTCACGGGAGCCAGGAATCAGAAACAGGATTTGAGAGGCTTCCAAGGGCAAGAAGGGCTCTTGAAGGACCTCGGACACTGATGGCTTCCTGATCATGTGGGAAGTTTGGATCTGAAGCCTGTTTCCTAATGATTTGAACAGGAGTCTAAGGTACCGCAGAGGCTGCAGGAGCACTGGAGGTGAATCAACAGACACTAAAAGACTCTGAAGGGTCTCTCTTTTGCTTCTCTTTCTCTCGTACTGTAAGCGGCACTGGACAATATTAATGGTACGAGTCTTGTGGGATGGTGTGAATGGGTGGTTGATAAAAATGTGTGCATGCTCGAGATCTGGCATTCACTAAACTAATCCTAACAGCACGAAGAATCTCCGGGTCTTGATGCAATTCCCTTTGTGCACTCTTGCAGATGGAGATCATAACCCATAAATTGTTCTTTAAGATGACTTTTGGCCACCTTGAAGGTTGGTTCCCAAAAGCTGCTGTAATATTTGGAACTGAATAGAAACTATTAGAATTATGGTCCCAAGACATTTTGACAGATACACAGATGGGAAAAATTTGGAGGTCTTTGGGTGAAACACAAATAAATGGGACTAGCTTAGGTAGACAATTCGTTGGCATGGACAAGTTGGACAGAAGAGCCTCTTTCCCATGCTCTAAGATGCTATGGCTTGATTAATGGAAGTACAATTGTGCTACCCTTTAATTATGAATTGCAAATGTAATTTAATCAAATCACTCAAAAGGGTATGGATATTTTCTTGCTTTTGGGTCTCCTTTGGTTTTATCTTCATTCGTCTAGACTGTTGATTTATAAATTATAAACATATGAACAGCTGTCTATGTTGAATTATAAATGCCTAAATGATTTTTGCAACAATAATAATGGTCTGCACCCAAAATTAAAACTTATTTTACTACTTGCTAATAGCCAGCTTGTCAATAACATTTGTTGACCTTGTTTTAGATGGTTGCTGGCCTTGGAATCATGCAACATTGTAAAAGCTTGATTTTGTACTTGGAATAGAGGGATATATTTAGTGAGTAAACGGAGTGAAATATGCATTTTATGAAATTAAATGTAGGTTTTATTTCTTATTTTAAATTTTAATTTAAAAAAAATGTAGACATACAACACAGTAACAGGCCCTTCCAGCCCACGAGCCTGTGCTGCCCCAATTAAACTCAATTGACCAATAACATCCCCATCCATCCCCCCCCCATATGTTTTGAACAGTGGGGTGAAACCAGAGCAAACCCACACACAGTCACGGGAGAACGTACAAACTCCTTACAGACAGCGCTGGATTTGAACCAGGGTCGCTGGCTCAGTAACAGCGTTGCTACTCAGTGGTTCTCAACCCTTTTCTTTCCACTCACATACACATTAAATAATCCTTATGCCATCAGTGCTTTGTGATTAGTAAGGGATTGCTTAAGGTGGGATGTGAGTGGGAAGGGAAGGTTGAGAATCACTGCTCTAGACACAATTGTTACTGAAATATTTTGCTTGAGGAAAATGGTCATTGGCCCATTTCCTTTGGAGTTATGAAGACGTGCACATAACAAGTCAATGAGGTACGATTAAAATAGTGGTTTACAACCTTTTACTTTCCACCCAGATACCACCTTAAGCAATCCCTTACTAATCACAGAGTAACTATGGCATAGGGAATTCTTACAGTGGTATGTGAGTGAACAGAAAAATGGTTGAGAATTACTGTGCTACATTAACCATGCTACCAAACTTACCTGGCAACATGCCAGAAATCATAATACACTTCTGCACACTTTGTCTTCACATACCACTTTTTGCAGAGTTCATTTTGTTCAACACAGAGACCGGATACATAAAAAGGCTACTCAAACCACACAAGCAGTTATGTTCTCTCTTAATAGCTCCTTTTATATCCTGAGAACAACAAATTATGCAGTAAATCTTTCGAGTCATAGCATCTTTTTTTCCCTTGACTGATGTCAGCAATCTCCATCAAATGTCTACAGGTGTACTGTGGAAAATATATTGACTGGTTGTATCACAACCTCATTTGGTAATTTATGTATCCAGAACTCAGAGGCTGCAGAAAGCAGCAAACACTGTTCTCCATCATCAGCTCTGACCGCCCATCAATTCAAGATATCTATGTGAAGCCCAACCTCAAGAAGGTGCCAACATCACAAAGGAACCTCTTCTCACTGGTACCTTCAGGAAGAGGTTACAGGAGCCTCAAGTCCAGCATCTCTAGGCTCAAGAACAGTTTTTATACAATGGCTATTAGGGCTTTGAACCTCTCCATATCGTCCTTGACATTAACTACTCCTGGACCACCAAAATGACCAGTCTGCACAACTGAAATGCTAATTTACTTTTTCTTCCACTCAGTGTGATAGTGAGTATTTATTTATCTATCCTTTATATTTATTACCTCCTTCCACATTGGATAATTTAATGCATACTATTGTAGTTGATGCACCTTGCATACATATTTGGCTGCAGCAAGCAAAAATTCTGGTGAAAATATTCCAATATCATGTTGAAGTATTCATTTCATCTTGTGAAGGGACTAGCAATTTGGGGAGCACAACTTTACATGCCTGATTCAGTCTCGCACAATCACACTTCTAATGGAGTTTATTTCTACTGATTTGAAGAATTTGATTTTACCTATCAAAACCATAAATCAGCACTGGTGAAGATTAGTTAGCCTTATGGATGTCCAATCTCTACACACCTCCATCTCCCTTACCGAATTGTCTCAAATCCCTTTCTTTCTCAACAGACCCAACCAGTCTCCCTCTACCATCACCCTGCTCCACTTGTTCTCACCCTCAATAACTTCTCCTTTGACTCATCCCACTTTCTCCAAGTCAAAGGGCTTGCCAATGGGGCCCCAACTATGCCTGCCTTTTTGTTGGCTATATGCACCAATCAATGCTACAATCCTACAAAGGCAAAGTTCCTCAACTACATTGATGACCACATTGGTGCTGCCTCATGCACTCATGATGAGCTTAACACTTCACACTGACCTCAAGATCATTTGGTCCATGTCTGGCAACACTCCCCCTTTCCTCCATCTCTGTCACTATCTCAGGAGACAAACTTTCCCGCTCCTCTCCACCTTTCTCACAAGGACCTCTCCCTCAATTACTCCCTCACCCACTCATCCCTTCTCACTAATCATTCCCTTGGTACCTCCCTGTGTGACTGCAGCACCCACACCTTCTCACTCACCACCATTCAGGGCCCCACATAACCCTTCCAAGTGAAGCAACACTTCTCTTGTGAACCTACAGGGGTCACCTACTGCACCTGCTTCTCCCCGTACGGCCTTCTCTACTTCCGAGAGATTGGATACAGACTGGGAGATAGTTTCATTGAGTACCTTCATTCTGTCCCCTGCAATAGCAGGGATCGCCTAGTGGCCAAACAATTCAAAACTGCATCCCACTCCCACACCGACATGTCTGTCCGTGGCCTCACATTGCAAAAACAAGCCCACAAACTGGAGCAACAAATATCCTTCTGGGCACTCTCCAACCAAATGGCATTAACTTCTCCAGTTGCCATTAGGCCCATCCCCTGTCTCCTTTCCTTGAGCTCTCCAACCACTTTCCTCTCTATTCAGAGAGCTAAGAGAGCTCTCTCTATCACTTCTCAGCTTTTTTCTCTTGTACCTTCCAACCCTTATCCACTTATGACTAATTACTTTTGGGCTTTTGCTCCTCCCCTCCCCCCACCATTTTATTTAGGCATCTGCCTACATTTTGCTCATACCTTGACAAGGGCTCAGGCTTGAAATGTTAGTTAACTATCTTTGCCGTACTACATAAAGAACACTGTGTGACATTTTTGTGTCAACAATAATCACAGCATCTGCAGATTTTCTTGTTTAATGAAGATTAGTTAAATAGGCAAAGATGAGAGATTGAATCCAGGAACTACTGGTTACATCGACTCCAGGTGTTAGAATCTAGTTCCATGCCAAAAAGCAGGATAGTCTCGATCCATTGACTGACAGATTCTCAGAAATACTTTCTATTTCTATTTTCTATTCTGTCTTTACTATTTAACTAAACTACACCTTGTCAGAAAATTATCAGTCTTTGAAATAAAACTAAAATTAATAGCAATTACAATTTTTTGTAAATTGTAAAAAATAAATCAAATGTGCATGACCTGTGTTGAGACATCATCAAATTCATCAGGATCAATCTGGACTCCAGAGACCATGCCTCATTACCTCAAAGAGCAAAAGATTGTAGATACTAAAATCCATCATTTGGTCGGACAATATTTGTGGGGATGGGCAAAAAAAAAATCATTCCTTAAACACCAATCTTGTGCATTAGTCTCCACAGACATTGCTAGACATAGAGAGCGTTACTGACTTCCTGATTTAATATCAAATCTTCACTGTTCAACCTAAGGGCAACACAGGAAGGTTCTCTAGAGTCTTCTTCCAACTTTAAAAAAGGCAATACACAAGTTCTTGTGACCAACCCTAATGCAAAAGCAATCATACAAAGAGTTGTCAACAACTGAAAGGTCAAAGATTAGTCCTTACTCTAGTTTCATAACTTATATTTTAGGTATATATTGTGTGGTTTATCGTTATTGCTTATTCAGTTATATCTGATTCCTCAGGAGTTTGCAGAGGAGCTAGTGGAGTTGTTCAAGTGAACCGGTACGGACTTGAAGGGCCGACATGGCCTGTTTCCGTGCTGTAAACGGTTATATGGTTATAGGTCTCTACATACCCTTTGAAAGTTGTTAAAAGAATATTGTAGAGAAACAGTGCAAAGCATTGAGCTTTGTACACAACTGTTGTTTTAAAAAGTGAAAAATGGGTGCAGACTAAAGATTTTTTTAAACACACATCAACTTCTACATATAAACACACAATAATATTGGCACCGCACAGAGTTGAAATATTGATGAAAATGGAACTTTCAACAAATGGAAGATGGAATGTAAAGCAGGCAATGGTAAGAAGCAGGGATATTGGCCGTGCATTGTTGGAATGAGCATGGAGGGAATTAATGGGACAGACCTCACTGTTGTGGAAACTGGTCTCCTCCCCCTTCACTTCCCGCGACACAATCAGCAGAAATTCTGACTGATGGTCCCGCCCATAGCCATAGGGGGAACTTATACTGACCAGCTGTAACAACCAGAGCAGAGAGTTTGTAACACTGGATGCAATAAAAGAGCTTCTTCATTTCAAGCTTTCAAAAGATGTAAAGTAAAAACAACTTAAAGGGATTAACAGTTCAATTAGCTTCAGTGACACAAGTTTTCAATGCTAAAAGAGCAGCAATTACTTAAACTATACATCACAACACATCCAAAGGCTACAGAATTCTGTATGCCACAAAACATCCTGTGGTTATCTGCTGAGAATTGAGTGCCACCTGGTCCAGGATTCAAAGTAATAACATGATTATTATAGTATTTAATTTGTTCAGTTGCAGCATGGGGAAACTCATGAAGGAGGGGCATAAAGTGGATGCAGTGATGTTGAAAGGAGTGTGTGGTGAAAATGAGAGGCTCCACTCAAAGCAAAAGAGTACAAGGCCACAAACGATTTCTGCTGCAAGGTCAATTCTTGGTTTGCACTAAATTGTCAGAACAATCAGGAATTTTTGGATAAGGAAAGAGGAAAATAGTCTTCTAAAAGAGGAAAGGATGAGGTGAGTCATGCCATATGTAGATGAATAGATTGTACACAACATGGTGTGTGTGTGAGGGAAACGTGACCTTTCTGCCTGTCTGAAATGTGTGTATTGTGGGCCCCCACCCCCCCCTAATCTGAAACTCATTTGGAAGTCACATCACCTGTCAATCAAGGTTGGACTCCAGTCACCCATTAGTGCATACCTTGCTGCTGGCTAATTTAAAAACACCTAGGGTCATTATTGGCTAAAAGCACAGATTAGCATTGTATAAAACATTAATGTATAGCACATTCTCTCTGCCAAGCCACGGTCATCGCTCCACACCAGGTTGCTACTGTGTCATTGTTGGAAATGTCGTTGGTAAGGTGTGCACTACACCCCTGTTGATACAGGGAACAGGATGTGTGTAAGAGTCCCTGTTTGTAGTGTGTGCTCAAGCGTGTGAATGTGTCAAGTATAGGTTCACTATTGTTGGAATCCAACCTAGGTCCAGGGTGAATCTCTATATCATTGCTTGAGTGAAATAGTAATTGAGCACTGTTTAATGTTCTCCTATTTGTCAATTAAAGTTACTGGTGTCCAGACTCGTCTCTCTGTGAACCCACTGAACCTGATACTCTTCCCAACATGACACATGGCCACCAAGGGGAGACACAATGTGGAGAGTGAGGAAGAGGTGTCACTCAGCAGTTGTGAAAAGAATGAAATGGTAAGGAGGGCTATAAAGCTGGGTATGAACAACTGTGGAGGAGCATACAGGATGGGGGAGGCACCTAACAACATACATCCTGAGAAGTCCCTCTTTGAAAAGAGCAGAACTAAGTTGGCAGAAGGGAAAACATAGACAAACATTGCCATTCTCTGGGATATAAAGTGCAATAATAGTAAACATGAACAGCTCCCCAGGATTTAAAGTCATTCCATATGAAGTGAAAATTCTAAAGAAATACAACTCAAAAAAAAATTATAGTTTTGCAACTCAGCTGGCAAAAAAATCGACTTCAATATTTAATTGAACTAGCTATAATTAGTTTATTTTTAAGCAAAAGAATAAACAGCAATTAAATAACTTTAGTTTATATTTGATTATGTAATCCCAGTCACACAGTTTGAATTGTGCAAGGGATTGTGGGGAACAGGAAACAGCAAAAGATAGGAGCATATTTTTGGATTTGTCAGATTTTAAAAAAAAATCTTCTTTGGCACACTTGGTAAACAAAGCCACTCAACTGATAGGGAATATTCACTATCGTGTTTGCTCAGATGAAGGGCCTGCTCTCTCACTGATCAGCCTACTTTCCTAAAAGGGTGACAGTGATATATTACTGTCGCACAAGATATGCAAAGGAGCACCATGTTTTCTTCAAATATGAAATGTTCTTCTGTGGGTTAATGAGTGTCAAACCCAGAGTAGGATTTGGGTATAGTTGGTTAAAATGGGGAATGAGGAAGAACATTGAATAAAGGTAACAGCTCAAATCGATAGTCCAGCATATTGATTTTACTTTTATTTCCTTATAATTTGTACATTGTCCGTGAAAACAGATATTACTGTAATTTTCCTGCCAGTAGTAGTTATAAACATGGGTATAAAAAAATAGAAAATGTGGGCAAAGCTTGTATTGTTTTTAATACTTCTCCAAAATGAGACAAAGAAATAAGGCAGCAGCTAAATGATTATTTCCAATGAGAACTAGGGGATTTTCTTGGTACTAGTGCCAAGATTTATTGTGCAAAATGTGATAGACCTAATGATAGGTAAGAAAATTCTCCAGGTATCTTTCTAATCAGGGGAGCAGGGACTGCAAGATGTGGAATCTTGCCTTGGAATGCAAGACCATGTTCTCACTTTAACCACAAAAATGAAGTTGGGAAGGAATCACTCTACTGCAGCAACAAAAGTCTCTTGAGCACTCTCTTTGTTTGAATCACCATATTTACAAATATCTTTTCATCCAATTCATCTCAAATATTCAACTCCAGCTTAGAAAGATCAGTTAGTTGTCCAGCTATAAATACTGAATTAATTAGTTCAAGAAAAATCACATGCTACGAATCAGTGATGCATCCAACTATTGCTAAAGACAGAGTGGCTCATTTCTAAGTTTTGTGTGGAGGATCAAAATGGATGTTTTTGACCCTCTTGACCCTCAACTACCATGATTTTGAATTAGTTTCAGTTCAATTCAAGTAATATTCTTACTTGTTCAAACTTCCATCCATCAGACATGGTCGACACCATCTGTGTGAGTTCCTCTTCTTGGCATTGCAGCACTCTGTAGACGTGTTTCATTGGGATCTGAGGATTACACGCAAGAATTAAATTAGTTCTTGGCTCAAAGAAGAAAATGCTATGGAATGTAGTGATCACTGGGAACTTCTAATAATGTAAATAATTTTCATCAAATTTTCAACTGGGGCAGGAATCTTAAAGTCATAACTGAAATTAACATAAACTTACAGGTATAAATTACACCTCTAAATTTGTATCCATATGTACCATGTTGACAAGGGCAGATATACATTTGGTCCCCTCTTGCAACACACACCATAAACTCCTTTCATCCCATAGAATACTTTTCCACAACAAACTCCTCAGAAGATCAATCCAATTTTCAAAACTTCTCTATGCAAGCAGCAAGGTGGTTTAAAAAAAAAGCTGGCATCAGGTGGAAAAGTGTGAGAACAAATTCTCAGTCAGGTGGACGGAGTTGCCACGATAGCTCAGATGGAGAGAGGAATGGACTGCAGTTGATGTTTGGTTTGCTAGATGTGCAGAAGGCATATTTTTCACATCAATAGTAATTCTCAAGTGTCTAATTTTCAAACTTTACTGAATGAATTCACTTTGTAGCTTTCAAAATGACCTTGGTTCTTACTGCAAAGTAACACTGTCAAACATTCCAAAGAAAATTACCTAACTATGACCTGAAAAAACTTTGGTCACAATTTTTCTTCTATATTATCCCTCGTTCCAGTGTCTTCTTGATGAGGGTACAGGGTCTGACCAAAATGAGAATAACATTATTGTCATTCAGTTTGGTCAGACCCTGTCCCCTCGACTAGACATGGATTTTCATTGGAGAATATGCAGGATAGCTAAGAGCAGGAAATCCTGTCCAATTTTCCTCTATATAAAGCAAGAACAGCAGACTATTAAACTAAAACAACTATAAAGAGAGATCTACTGAGAAACTCTGAACTCAGCACTTAGGCTCAGAACACATAATACCTCGATTAAAGATGATTTTAGCAGGCTCTGCAGAAGTGAGGCTGCAGCCTGTTCTGGGCTCTCGGCTGACTTGGCAGTTCCTGAGCAGTCACTTTAGCCCTCATATCAATAGTCTCTTTCTATTCTCTGAATAACAACTTTTATTTTATGACATATTCACGGTGGGATTTTATAAAGAAACTGCAGTCTTTTCACTTAAATGCCAACAGCCTTCTTAAGCACCTAAAAGCATTTAGCAAGTTGACACTTATTTTCACAGTAAATTACAAAATGGAAACTCCTTTATCCAGGCTGTACTCCTTAAAACAAAGTGGTGTTCAATCTCAACATAACCTTGTTCTCCTGTGCTTTCTGCTTCTCACTACTTCATCGCTTTGGCTTTCTATACTTCACAAGAAGCACAGAAATGAACACAGTGAAGAGGATTTTTTTTATTTAAAAAAAAAGAATATGGTGAAAATCTTTTAAAATATTTAACTTCTAAATCTGTTCCTTTGCTGGGTAAAATTTCTGGTATTTAATTTTAAATTTCTGGCTATAGTATTGTTTTACCCCATTTTACCATAAACATAACCCAATGATGAAGATGCTCAGTCATCAGAACAGCATATTAGGAGACAGAAATTCAGTTAATGCTTCTGGTTAATCATATTTAGGAAGCCAACTTTAAAAATTGAAGAGAAGGCTGACACCAAAGGGATTGTCTATAATAGGGTGGAGGTCAAAAGAGAAAAGTGACAGAATAGTGAAGATTTGTTCATCAAGTTCAATCTGGAGGAGATGCAACAAGGAGACGACTAAAAATGGAGAACAAAGGAGAAGTAAAACAGTTCTAGAATTGGGAAATATGAAATGGCATCGATGTTAGAAATATGAAATAAAACAATGCTGGAAATACTCAACGGGTTAGACAGCAGCTGTGAAGAAAGAAACAGAATTAACATCCAGTTTGATAGTATTCCAAACATTAGTTCAGGGCTTTTGTGCCTAAAGAATCCTTCATAATATGAAGTTAAGGGGTTGGCAGCCTTTCCATTATTTCCTCTATAAAAAAAGATCAGTTTGGCATCTTGTGGTAAGTTTATGGAGTGAGAAATGGACGTGGTGAGCAGGAACTGCAACTACACTTGGCTGACAGATCTGTGCTTCAGGTCAATTTCAAAGCAGATCCCAATCATTGACATGAGGGTCAATCAGTTCGACTTTGCTGATTCATCAGGGGCAACCTGTTGCCCTCCCCCTTCGGGTGACATCAATACATAAACATCTATTCCAGAGTAGACAGTTTGGAAATTATATGAATCAATTAGTTCTTTACTGGAGAAAGGGGCATAATAATAATAATAAAAAAAATCAAGGCTGGCCCTATTTATGAACAAAATTAGAAAGCACTTTCCAACACAAATGTAGAGAAATTCAGGACCCCCTTCCCCAATAGTCTGTGAATTTGAGTTAATAAGAGAGAAGTAGATAAGAGGTTTTTTTTGCGCTGGGCAGAGCTATCAAGGGATCTAAAATCAATGTGTGCGGAGGGGAGGTGGGTAAGGGGCAAAAGCAGCAAGATACAGATAATCCAAAATACAAATAACCTGAACTGGCACAAGGAACTACAGTCTCTATTTGTTCAAATGTTCCACGTGAAAATATAATATTTCTAATCAACTTTAGAAAACCAATAACAAAAGTTGACTGGACTGAAGAAAAAGTGTTAGTAAGGGAGCATAGGCATTCATCTTGAGAACCAAGTTATTATTATTGGGGGGATACAGTAGCGATTTCATCAATACTAACGTTAGCCATGCTAAATGGGCAGCAATTGTACCAAGTCAGGTGGCAAAAATAAAGTCACCATTGTAATACTGAAACTACAGTAGCCATTTTGCACAAAGCAAGGATAATAGTAGGATATTTATTTTTGGATATCTTGATTAAGAGGTTCATAGTGGGCAGGATGCACAAGGAATGTGGGACTAAAATCCCCAGAATTGCAATTATAAAATATCTTGTGATGCCCTGAAATAGGCATGATAATTGCTACATAAATAAGTCTTTCTTTAAACATTTGGTTCTTGTATTCCATGCTTAAACAATAATTTCACATATTTGGGTCAGGTCTCTTTTCACTCACCTGTGATGTTTTGGTATCTCTTTCTCTTATCCTGTCTTTCACTAACTTTATTAGTGATGTGATGTTGTAAAACTCTGCTTCTTCTAGTACACCTGAAAGGAACAAAACCATAATGAAGCCATTTAAACTTTAATCCCGTGGACAGTTTTAAAAAAATACATTTTTAATCACAACTCAATTCTCAATCCTTGGGGTGAAGACATTTTTAAATATTGCCTTTTACTGATGCACAAAGTATGACATGAAGTCTATGGAAAACTGCCTCAGGAATAATGAACACAGCAGAGCAACAGAGAGAAAATTTAGTCACAATCAAATCAAACTTAAATGAGTTTGGACAACAAATAACCATTGGGATATAATAAAAGTTTTTTAAAAAGTTAGAGTTGTACCAACAGGACTTGCCTTCCTCTGCTAAATCTTTATTAATAACTAGCTTCCCATGTCGCAGATAGTTGAGGATTGGGCCAAAATAGGTGGGATCTCGGTCAATTAGATAGGCACCAGTATCATCCTGCAATGCAAGCACAGTTATCAGATTACAAAAATTATGCTCTACAAGTACATTCAAGCACATTTTTCAATTCACCATTTTTTTTTAAAACAATTTCATTTACTTCCCATTCTTCCTCTGTTCCCATGTGGCACACATTTATATAGAATAGCAAATAATGTTGCCCATAACTATAACTTGATAAATCAACTTGATTATGTTCCAATTCACAGGGACTGCGCACCTTGTTAGCAGGTAATTTGTTTATTTCAGTTTAATCTCTAGTTAACATTGCTTTTATATCTAAAAATCAGCTCAGTCCAGAGAGGAGAATCTATGCCTTTGAATTGGAAAGATGTGTGTGTAAACTAAGCTATTTTCCTATATGTAGCATATTTCAACACGTTACTGTGGTGTGTGCAATCAGAGGTGGAGTCTTTAGGATGTTGAATAGTAGTCCCATTTATCCGCAAGCTGATCAAGAAATTCTGCAAAACAACAAATTTTGTGACTTTATGAGAATAAATTCTGATTGCAAGACTTTCCCCTTGATCAATGCTTAAGAAATGCCAGAGATTAACTATCCCATTATTCATCTCAGCAGTCTTTATAAGACCTTGTCCTGAGGAAAATGACAGCTCTGTAAATTTCTACCCCTGAAAAAGAATTGATGGAACTTTCAGACTCAAACAATGCCACAGATACAAAAAGTATTGGGGATTGAAAGCATGCAATTGACTTTAACATTCCTGAAGCAGGTTGGTGTAATAAAGTACTGTAAGTTTTAATTAAGAGTGGGGGATATTCAAACCAGAGGCCATGGTTTGAGATTGCAGGGGGAAAATTATGAGAGGAAATTTCTTCACGCAAAGGGTGGTTAGGATGTGGAATAAGCTTCCAGCAGAGGTGGTTGAAGCAAAGAGGTTATTTACCTTTAAGGAAAGACTGGATAATTACATAGAGGGGAGAGGATTGGAGGGGTATGGACTGGGTGCTGGTCAGTGGGACGAGGAGGGTGGGGATTTGTTCCGGCATGGACTCGTAGGGCCAAATTGGCCTGTTCTGTGCTGTAGTAGCATCAAAGGGACAGCCCAAAAAATATGGCCAATAATCTTTTGCACCAAGAGGCTTCTATCCCTATGTTTCACTACTGTCGAATCATTCACAGTAGAAGGTTACCTCTGACTAAAAGCTTAGATCTTAAAAAAAGGACAAACTTCAAATTGTGCATTTTTATTTTGTCTCAATGGATAATTGCAGAGTCTTTAATATTTTTATTAGGGATAAACAAGGAAGCCCATAGGCATTCTGTAATTACAGAAAACAACAGTAAAGAAAGTTGTTTAACCAGCAGAAAACAAGAACGGAAGGCATACTGCTGACATCGGGTGGATCAGTACTTGAATAAGAACTCATTCATGGCGAATGATCTGCAGGTCAGCACCACATCTGTTTGTTATGATGCAAAGAGAAAACTTGAAAGAAAATGATGTATTTCTGGAATAAAACCGATATTATGGGGAAGTAAAGGAAGTTAGAGTGTAGTAAATGAGACAGGTACAAGTCAACCTTGTGGGATATATTACCTCAACTCAATAAAGCACATGTAAACATTTTGAATGCAAAGGCCATAAATTAAAACTTTTGCAACTCTGATGCATCTAATGAATGTTGAAATTATAAAATGTGAAACATTGCTGTGCAGTGATATTAGTTATTGAATACTAATATTCAAATTTCTAGGGTTGCAAAATCAGGAAGTCAATGTCTTGAGTCAGATTTTTTTGTCACCTCTTGTAGCAGTCGGGAGCCAACATAACTGTGGAAATATCTTTTCTAACCATGGAAGGTAATCGTACCATCATCTACCAAATTAAAAGTATGAGAATTGTTACCAAAGAATAAAAATCCAATCAGTCTCAAAGAGAGCCAATTAATTGCAAAATGGAATAGTTAGAGGCATTTCCTGTCAAAAAGCTGCAGAATTTCTGTTCACTGCTCCCTGTGGAATAATATCATTGCATTCTGGCATATTAGCAAGTTCACACAATGACAATGACTCATGAGCTTTTCGAGAATACATGTTCAGGATAACTCCTACAATCTGTTTGGAAATGATGGTTCATCATTTGGTTCACATTTCCTCTAACATATCGGACTCTAGGTTTCCAAGTTTCTTGTAAACTTACAGGGGTCCGGATTCTCACACTTTCTTTTAATTCATTTGAGCCTAAGCTCCAACCTATCAATTATAACTAGTGGAGCCTCTATTCCTGCATCCCTTGAAACTCACCTACGGTAGTTCACTGGAAAATGTATTTTATTCTATTGTAACATCTAAACATAGTGAACTAAGAGTGTTGCCATATTAATTAGAAAAATATTTAATAGTCCAGAAAATCTGTCAGTCAATACCATAGGACATAGTGCTCAAGGAAAGTTTCTGCTGTCTTTTATATTCCAGTGTGCTTCTGTAGTCTTTGTTCTTCACCCAACAATGTGATTTGAGCAAATTTCAGTCAAATCCTATCACCCAAATGCATGGCTTCCAGCATAAAACTGGAAAGCCCCAGCAAACACAATGATGGCTGACAGGTCTGTGATTCAGGGTGTTGACCAAGACCGAAATATAAACAATTTCACCTCCCTCCACCCCACAAATGCTGCTTGACCTGAGTTCCTCTAGCAGTCGTATATGTCAATAACAAAGCATGAAATCTCAGACTTGTACATGGCATCCATACACACTTCAGAAACATATGAGAATGGAATTAAGGCCACCAAGTAGTACCTGTGGAGAACAGGTGTTCTGAAATGTTAAGTTCTGCTCTGTTTTGCTTCTCACAGTCATTGCTTGGTTGGCTGAGGATCTCCAACATTCATTTGAGATTTGCATTAGTCTGTCTTCAGCATGTGCTCAGCCCGCTCCTGTTTACACTACTGACCCACACTGCATTGCCAGATAAAGCTCCAACAGTGTCATCAAGGTGCAGATGACACAACAGTAATTGGCCTTATCAGCAATGATGAGTAGCACAACAGAGAAGAGATAGAAAATATTGTGATTATGGTGCAAGAGTAACAACCTGAGTTTCAATGTTGACAAGACGCTGGGGATGACCGTGGACTTCAGGAGGACAACCACCCTCCACTACACATCAACAACTCTGTAGTAGAGTGGAGAGCATCTCACTTGTTTAGGAAGGCACAACTGCACTTCCTTAGAAGATTGAAGCGGGCAAAGCCACTGGTCACAATTACTTCAACCTTCCACAGCTGCACAGTGTGGAAGGGTTGCTGCAGAGAATGGTTCAGAGGTCAATCCACAGGACCATAGAGCCGCAGGCAGAAAGGATCACTGGAGTCTCCTTTCCACCCTGGACAGAACATCTTTCAGCTGCTCCCATCAGGAAAGAGATACAGGAATATTAGAGCCAGCGCCATCAGGCGGAGGAACAGCTTCTTTGCCTGAGCCGTGAGAATGCTGAACAACCAAAGGAACTCCTCACACTAACCATCAGAGACTCTCATATTCACAAAGCAATATTTATTTGCATAAATGAAGACTTGTCCTTCATATTTATTGGTTGTATTTTATCTGGTTGTGTGCCTGTATCTTTTGCACCAAGGATCAGAGAACACCGTTTCATCAGGTTGTACTTGTACAATCAGGTGACAATCAACTTGACTTGAGATTCAAGGTAGTGAACTTTGATATAAAAGTGGATGCTCTGCCGAATTAAAATCTGCTCCAATGTTTGTTATTCTGTTTCAAATTCTTTACTTACTCTCCAACTTGAACGACACAGGAACATAATGTTTGTGAAATGGTGTCCAACATTTTCCATTCTAACAATTACAATTTAATCATAAGAAATAAAAATTCTCAAACTTTCCCATTACTGATCACATTCTAATATTCTTCTAGCACTGATTTCCATTGCAATATTAATCTAAACAATGTAAAAAGCTAGGCAGTCAAGGGTGGAACAAAAACGTTCTATTAGTGCTGAGTATGACTGCACATAAAGCAGATAGAGTAGGAATGACAGGCTTTCATTTGCTGCCTCATTTCAAAACATGAAACAGAAATTCCAAAAAATCATTACACCAGGCAAAAAAAAAAACACAGCTTTTGCCCTGATTGTGATAAGCTTCAGGAGATTCTTTCATCACAGGGTCAATACTGAATCAATGCATAACTTCAGTCGATGGAACAATGTCCAAATTATCAGACTAAAGGAATGAACGGAAGGAAGAGACCTGGTGAACTTTTTTCAAAAATGGAAACCACAAATGTTGGAAGACAACAAATTTGGAGAAAAATCAAACATCAAGAGAACTCACCAAACACTTGGACCCAGAAGAGCTGGTGACTAGAGACCAGTTCTAGCTCTGGTGAGGCTTTTAAGCTACTGAAAATGGGAGATAATTCTGAGATCAGCATATGACTACTCTAAACAGAATAATGACCCACCCGATGTTGATCATAAAAAAGTACTATTCTTTCAAGATTTTAGCCCGATCTTAATTAAACAACTAGAAGAATTTGATGTAAAAAGACAATTACGTGCTTAAAAACTTGAAATATTCAATGATATACCCCGGAACTTTGAGGGTCGAAGTAGCAGAGAACCGGCAATTTTTCAAGACCAAGAACAAGGTGAAAGATTTTCTGCAAAGTTTGTAAAAAAAGAGGTTGCCAAAGGAGAAGATTGTGAAAATATTTATTAAAAAAAACTAAGTAAAAGTAGTAATTGTATTTTTTATTTTTGCTAAATAGTATTTGTATTTATTGTTTAAAAAAGGCATAGAAGTGTTCATGGAGAGCTCAGTAAAAGAGGAAGAAATCTGGGAAAAGTAATAGCAGGGTGGAGACTCTGGTCTAAGAGGGAGAATGGCACCTGGAAAGGAGTAATTTAAAAAAAAAAGGGAAGGGTTCTTCTTCCTTAAGAGATTCTACAGGCTTTCGGGGTTTCACGTATACATCACATTCAGGGCAGGGACATTGTGCATTTTTCTTAAAAGGAAAGGATCGCTTTACTATTTAAAAAGTCAAAGATTTTATTGTTAAAAATATTGTTTTTAAGAAAAATATGGATGGACATTTCAATTTATTAGTTTTAATGTTAATGGAATTAATGGAACAGTGAAGAGAAAATGGGTCTTGGCAAACCTAAAAAAGTTAAATGCAGATATACTCTTTTTATAAGAAGCACATCTTACAGGAACATAAAATCAGTTTATTTGCAGATGTTAGATTAGCAGAATATGGTTTAGTATTTGGTTATAAACTTAATGATGATAAAAGAGAAGTGATGCCTATGGTTGACATGGATTATATGCAAAGTAAAAAAAAAAATTACAAAACTCAAATGGCAAAAAAGCAGCAATTAAATATTTAGGAATAAAAATTGATAACAATTTAAATAATTTATTTTAATTGAATTATTTTCCACTATTAAAAAGATTGAAGATGATTTAAAAAGATGGAAATATTTACCTTTAATACTTTAATAGGACGGGTAAATTGCATCAAGATAAATATTTTTCCAAGAATACAGTATCTATTTCAATCACTTCCCATTTCTATACCAGGGAAGTTTTTCCAAAAATTAAATAAAAATGTAAGGGAATTTATCTGGAGTGGTAAGATGCCAAGAGTAGCTTTGGAAAAACTGAACAAGGAGGATTGAAAATACCAAACTTTTAAAAATGATTATAAAGCAGCCCAATTAAGATTCTTGTCCTCCTGTTATCAAATTGGTGAAAAAGCAGCGTGGGTTCAGATCGAAATGGATAAAATAGGAAACATTAACCCAGAGTATTTTTTGTATAAATGGATTAATCAATCATTAAAAGGGAAAATAGAAGTACCAATTTTAATGTATTTATTGAAGGTATAAAACGGAGTCCATATGGAAAGAGGAATTAAAAATGATCAAATATCCAAGATGATATTAAAACAAAATCAAATTTCCTCTTTTACTTTGAATAATTCTTTATTTGATACATGGTACAGTAAAGATTACAGAGGAGAAAAGATTGTTTTTTTTTTAAGTTCCTTCTTAATGACTTTTGAATAAATGAAAGAGAAATATGATATACTAAACAATACAATTTTTTCATATTATCAACTTAAGTCATATTTAAAAGGGAAACTAGGCATGAAATTAAGACTTTTGGAACAAAGTCAATTTGAATATTTAATTGCACATTCATTTATTGAGAAACTTATTCCTAATATGTATATAAAATTACAAGATACTATGGGGATAAAAGAATTATAGAAATCTAAACAAAGATGGGAAAAAACAAATATACAAATTCAAGAAGTATGGTCAAAACTGTGGCAAGAGTGTGACAAATACAATTAATGTTAGATATTAAATGGTACCATATAATTTTTTCCATATAAATGGAGTATAATTATTCTGGACTTAAATTATTCTGATAAATGTTTTAGATGCAATAATAGGGACTTTTTTTTACATTTGGTTTGGTTCTGTGTAAAAGTGGAAAATTATGGAAAGGTGAGCATATTACTAGGACAAATTATGTAGATAAAAATACAAAGAGACCCGAGAATATTTTTACTTGATAATATAAATGAAGTAGATATAAAATTGAAGTTGGATAAATATCAAATAAAATTTTTTAGTATAGCATTAGCAGTAGCAAAAAAATGTGGCAATAACATGGAAAACAGAATTTCATAACGATGGGTAGATGAATATTGAAATGCAAAATTGTATACCATTAGAAAGGATTACTTATAGTTTAAGAACCACATTGGGAATTTTTATAAGATTTGGGAACCACATATGGATGTCATTATTAAAAGTCCAGTCACGTCATCCACATCACCAGCTCTTCTCAATTAATATTTAGAAGATAAAATAACTAAGGTAGGAATATGAATAGTGATAAATATATAGATTTAGGTGTTTTATTTCCTTTTCTTTCTTTTTTTTGGGGGTGAAGAGAGGGGGTGAGGGAGAAAAAAATTGTATCATTTTTTTATTGAATGTAATTGTAATGTACTATCTATATAGAATTGATCTACTGTTTGTTATTGATACAAGTGATAAATAAAAATTTCAAAAACAAGAAACATCTTACCAAATTGGAACATGCAAAATTAAAAAGAGGATGGGTGGGGCAAGTAATATCATCTTCATTTGGATCAAAAGCAAGAGATGTAGCGATTTTAATTAATAAAAATATACCAATAATAATAGAAGAGACATTAATGGATCAAGCTGGAAGATTTGTAATGGCACATTGTGAAATTTATGCAGAATCATGACATTTATGAATATTTACGCTCCAAACTATGATGAAGTCTTTAGAAAGGATATCTGTTTAAAAACTGCATGGTGGAGATTTCACACCAAGATTCAACGTTCAAAAAATTACTTTCTTTCCAGCACAAATCCACCAACTATTTGCTACTCTTAACACAACCTACTGTTAGAAAAGAGCATCACTATTTAAATGCAATAAATAACCTGTAAACTACTGTACGAAAATGGCTGAACTGCCCACACATTTTGTTACTGTTTATGAAATAAGGAAGCTTCTATCAAAATGTGCTTTAGGCATTTGTTAAGCAGAAGGCCAGCTAAGCAATCTGGCATCACAGCCATCAATGACAATTAGGAGACGGCGCCTTTGAATTAAAACCTGAAGATATTAAAGCATCTTAAAAAACCAAACTTGTAAAGGAGAGGGAATAAAAAGGAAAGCGAAGGGAAGAAAAAGAAAAAAAAACTAAAAAGTAGAACCTGTTAAATAATTAAGACACCCACCCATAGACAATGGAATTCACACAATTCCTTCAAAAATAGGTCCTGTAAAGCCTGATAAAGTTCCCAGCTAGAGTGGGGTTGGGAAATCATGTTTTGGAGAAGAGGGAAACAAATGATAGGAAGGAAGGCAGAATAAGTTGGAAGACAAAAGGAGTAAAAGGAAAAAGGAATGGGCCTACTGAAGGTGCAGGTACAGAATCACTATTTAAAATACCAGAGAAAGGTGAAAGGTTTGTGAAAATTGTAAAAATTGTTCAAAGTGGTGATTACTTTTTCATATTTTTCTTCCAGGTTCCAAATCCTAATTCAATAAACAGCAAATTCCAATGGTTATGGAAATCCAAAACTATTCTGTTGAGTAGCTTGTTTTAAAGTTAAATGTTAATTTGTATGGGATAAAATTGTAACTGGGAAGCTGGGATAAGATGGTGGCCACAGTTCGAGATGGCTGCGCGGCAGTGCTAACAGCCCCTTGCGATGCTGCCATTTTGCTTGCTTCTAATGCTTGATCTTATGTACAGTATTATGTTATTAAGTAACACCTTGCCCTGGAGAAACACAATTTTGATTTTATGGGTGTTTTAGTTTTAAAAATGACAAATTCTGACTAACAATGCTGAGACCTGTCAAGCCCAAAGTTAAGGTTTCTGATGTGAATTTCTTGAGCTCAACTACAAGTTAACCCTGTTCTGCAGGTTACTGCTTATTTTGGACATATGACTAGTCCATTGTGAATATACAGTAATTATTCCAAATTACTTTTGTTCGCTAACTTTTTTAAATGCTTTTTGTGGTTCAAGTTCCCTTATTGTCAAGTACATAAATACACAACATTTGTTGACTTCTGTTTGCCCATAAAGGCACACAAAAAGGCCCTATCAAGAAAGAAAAGAAAGAGTGCCCCTTCAGAGACAGTGCTACCTCCTCTAATACCACTACCTCCTATAAATTCTATAGCTTATATATTGACTATCATAATTTAACACATCCATCAGTTTCACACAAGTGACTATGGATAATATTGCAAATAGAAAAGAAATTCCTTTAAAGCAAATTGCAACAGGCCTCAATCTGCAGTTGTAATGGAACAAACATGAATAAAGCAGAGTAACAAAAAACTATCCAATCAACAATGTCATCTTGACTGATTCTTCACTGCACTTAAAACACAATTTAAATATCACATCAGTGAATCATTAAAACATTTCTGGCTGCATCAGATAGGCTTTTGACGAATTGGTTTTTAACTGAAATGTAGGATCAAATCTTTATTTTTGCTTGAGATTTTGCTGATGGTAAGTTATGAACAGATGGTTTCTGGAAATAATTTACTGATATTGCCTTGAAATACTAGTGTGGAAGCTGACATTCTACGTGAGCATAGATGTTGGAGTGGAGATTAAATTACTCGGTGTCTAAACTGGAAATGATAATGTCACTTGTAATCCCAAAAATGCTGTGTCCCATTCCTGCACTCACCTTGAAGACTACCATCATCCAAATATCAGCAAAAAGTGGTGTATCTCTGGAATTCTCTACCTGGAGGGTTATGGAGATCATATTATTGGTGACATTTAAAGATGAGATAGATACATTTTTGAAACATTAGGGTATCGGGAAACTAACACAGAAGAAATGAGGCCCAAGGCAGATCAACCATATTGAAAGGTGGGGCCAAGTGGTCTAAACCTCCTATTTTCTTGGATTGTATTTTCCTCATAATTAATCTATATGTAATGCTGTCCTTCACATTAAATATTACTTTATATAATAATGAGTCATTTATTGAATCTTAGCATTAGCCCTCTTTCACTCTGCCCATTATGCTATAAATTCTTCATGAACTTTTCAGATAAGTTGAAGACCATTTGCTAACTCTTTTCAAAACGAGAAGATCCCAATCCAGCATTTAGCTGGCACACTGCTCTCTCAATGGACAAATGATGCAATGAAACACTAATAGCTTAAAGCTATTCTTCTGGGCAATGCCATATATCCTTAAGAAA
This sequence comes from Narcine bancroftii, assembly GCF_036971445.1. NCBI lineage: Eukaryota > Metazoa > Chordata > Chondrichthyes > Torpediniformes > Narcinidae > Narcine > Narcine bancroftii. The sequence continues at coordinate 29,726,999 of NC_091480.1, read as the reverse complement.
AACAGTAAGATCAGCAAATAAAACTTTTTTTATGATTTAAAGGATAGATCTAGAACTGTGAAGCTTAGATCTGTAAACTATTGCCAGAAATTTGATATTGAAAATCCCAGACTCAACAAAGCAGCTTAAAAGTTCAACTTCATGGAGGGGAGCATGACCACCAGAAGAGGCAACACCATGAATGGAGCCAGTAAACTCAGTTTACTGGCAGTGCTGCAGTGGCATTATGAAGTTGCGGTTACTTTTGACAAAACTATCAAAACATTCCTTGCCAAGTAAAAGAATACTTTGAAGTTCAGCCTAAGCATTGGCGCAAAGAATAACACAGATGGAACAGATATCGCTTTGTATGACATGATTACTACAGCTGAGTTTCTCATTCAGACTTGTTATGAATTTTCTTCCTGAAGTGTTCATCATCTCCTAGTTGTGGTGACAAGCTGGCAACTTATTCTTTTCCTCGAGGGATATGACCCTATTTGAATAATTCTTGGTAACATATCTGAAATGTCATTTCTTACTACAGTATTGCACACAGCATGAGTCATTGACTAAATCGCATGGAGAGAAATAACTGTTTATATTTAGTACATGACAACTCAACTAAGTTTTTGATTTCAATAGAGGTAAAAAATAAATTCAGTCTCCAAAGATGCTGCATTATAGTATTTTCAAAGATAGGTTTTAGTGAGTTTCCTACATTGCTAAAGTACCCATGTTCACTCGCTTTTAACTGTAAAGTATTTTGCAACATTTACAATCACTTAAGTTGCATAGAAATACAAAATGTTCAAGTCAAGAGACATCAGGGGGACAGACGGAGGAAACCCAAACTAGCAAGGTACATCAATGGAGAAAACTATGCAATTATATGACTACCTATACTAAGGCAGAGCTTTAAAGTTGTGATCAATTAGTTCAAGAGAAGACCAACTCAAAATTAACTTGTATACAAGGTAACAGAATAAAACTTTGAAGGAAAATACAGCGCACGTGCATGCTAAACAAGCAACATCTGCAAAGACGCTGAATGCTGCGAATTATGAGATTTCTGATGACAAATGCTTGTCTGGTTTTGACCTTGCAGGCAATCATCTAAGCTCTGAAATATCAAAATCCAGCAAAGCAATTGTGCCAACAGCAACATTTTAATTAACTTTGTACTAGCAGATCATGCGGGGCAACCTTCTGAAAATAAGAGCAAAGAAATATGCTACCTAATTTGCTGATCTAATTTAATTTTGGTCTCAGTGGAAGTCACAATTGAAAGTCTAAAGAACAAGAGAGTGTTGATGAGGGTCTGGGGGCAGAGCACATCACTCAGACTGGAAGTGAGTATTAGCAGGGTGCCTGCCATATGATCTGTGATGAAGTCTTTGCTATTCACTATCTATCAAATTTGGAGGAACTGGATAACATCCAAGTTTGCTGCTGACATCAAGCCAACTTTGGTCAAGCAAGCTGTCAGGAATAAAGGAACTGGAGTTGAAAATTCAGTTCTTGGTCCAAAAGTGTTCTTCTAAGCAGCACCTGACTCTACAGTCCTTCCTTTTTCCTCATATTTGTTAGAAGGTTTAATTAATAAAAATATAAATTAGATTTAACATCATCAATTGCTTGAAGATTAATTGAATTGTTGTGGAGAATTCTAAATGTTGCTAAAAATTATGTAAGGAAACAGAAGCATGGGGGCTTTTTTTGGGGGGAAAAACGGACAGCTGGCGCACAAATCAAGGAACAGAAGATTATGCCATCTGGAGCCCCGAGAAGGGCTGTGTGCAAATGTGGTTTAAGATGAATCCCTGCTTAGTCTGCAGAAATCTGTTAATGATAAAGTCTACATTATTAAGAGCAGTGATAAATTAAAGGGAAAAGTGTTGTGCAAGACACTGGTATTCACAAAGTCCCATGGGATCTTTTTCATCCACCTGAGAAGACAGACATAACTTTGCTTTAACATCATACCTAGAAAATGACATCTTAGCAACAATTGCACAATTCCAATCTTAATATACAGTATATTTTGGTGTACAAGTCGACCCTCCCATTTTTTCCAGCCTCATTTTAAGGGTTTTTATGGTATATCCACCATACAAGTTGACCCCAATTTTCTGGCTGCCCAAGGTGCCCCATTCACCAGCATACAAGTTGACCCCCAAAGCTGGTGATGCCTGAGATGGGCCATATATGTTGACCCTGATACATCACTTGGATTGGCTGGATGTGATTGCTATCATGGAGGGTCCAATGCAGCACACGATGAAAATATGAAGCGGGCTTTAAGTTGAAAGTGATAGAAATGGCCAAGAAAACCAACAACTGGGCTGCTGCGAGAAAATTTGATGTGCACGAGAAGTTGGTTAGAGATTGGAGGAAGAAAGAGTCTAAGAAAAATACTCAAAAAGCAACGTTCTTTGAGAAAAGGAATCATTTGTTGGCCAGAGCTGGAAAATCACATTGCAGAATGGGTACATGAACAGAGGCAAGATTGCTAAATAGTAACCCAAAATAAAAGAAGAATATTTACACCACAGTGGGCAAAGTCACACTCAGACTTCAGTAATGATTTTGAGGTTACAGTAGGCTGGTGCAATCATTTCATGAACAGGAAAAATCTGGTATTACACCCAAAAACAACAATTGCACAGAAACTAGCAAAAAATCTTGATCATAAAGTTGCAAGTTTTCACCAGTTTATTATACGGAACCAGCAGAAACACAAGTTTGATTTGGCAAATGTCAGAAACGGACAAAACCCTGGTGAATTTCGCCATGATAGGCAATAGAACAGTGGAATGAAAACTGGCAAACCAGTGTACAGGCCACGAAAGGACCAGGTGTTATCGTGCATGGCTGACAGGACAAAGTTAAGACCCATGGTAATCTTCAAGTGCAAAATTAAACCGAAAATGAAATTCCCTGAAGGTATTTTTTTTTACATTTGCATGAAAAAGGATAGATGAATGAAAGTGGTGCGAAACTATAGATGGACAGTATGTGCCACATGCAGCCAGGCTTTTACACAAAGAACGGAGTCTGCTGGCCTGGGAGATGTTTTGTAGCCATTAACCAAGAAAACTAAAAGTAGATTCCACTACATAATAGTTACATAGCGAGTATCCCGGGGTGTTTGACGTCTGTATTGCAACCTTTCAATGTCTGCTTGAACAAGCCATTCAAAGACTATGTGCATGAGGAATAGAATACATGGATGTCGAGTGCAGAAGAGTCACTTACAGAAGGTGGGGCAAAGTGTGCTGCGCCACTTTGTGCTTAAGGCATGTGACAAAGTTAAAGTACAGACTGTGATAAAATCATTTAAAAAGGTCGGTACCTCTTGTGCAATGGATGGCACGGAAGATGATTTATTGTGGGAGACTGATGAAGCTGAAACCGCCTCATCAGATACAGTCTGGGACCCATATGATGACTGTTTAAACAGTGAGAGTATGCACGTGCTTTCCACCATCTTTGCTTCCGACGATGACAGCGAGAGTGATTCCGAAGGGTTCTAAATGTGTTGTTTTCAGACAATGATAGTGATTTAAGGATGCCAATTGTCTTGTTTTCAATAAAAATCCGTTGCAGTCAGGTTTTTCAATGGTTGACTTATACACCGCATCAGTTTTTCTAGGGTCAACATGAGCGTCAGATTGGATTTTGAGCTGAATTTAAGGTCTCAAAAGTATATCCAGCATACAAGCCGACCCCATTTTTTGAGAGTTTTTTTTTGGGTTTCACGACTCAACTTTTATGCCGAAATATACGGTATTGAGAATGAGACCTGAACTGACAAATGCACGATTTAAGTTGTTCTGTATTCTATTAACTTAACTCAGCCTCTCCCAGCAATTCCAAGTCTTTGTCCTATCACTTATCTTAGCTAAGATAACCAATATCATCAGATAATGCTGTAATTTATCTCACTGCTGTTTGCAGGACTTTGACTGCAATATTTTACTCATTTTTGACAATCTACTTTGGGTGTAAGAGGACATTATTTGATTGCTACGACCTCAATTTTATTGATTTTACTCCTCTTGTCCAAATAAATAACAATATTTTCAAATTTATTTTGCACCTTCATTCTGCATCTCTTTCCTGTTAAGGTTCATTGAACTCGTAGGCACTTTAGCAATCAGATTAACTCATCATTAAGGATAAAAACAATTATGTCACTGTTCATAGCAACAAGTTAAATCCCAAAGCCATACTTTGCCCGTGATTTATGTAGTGCCTTCAGGTAAACAAAGAACAGCTCAATACAACTATTCTCCTCTCCAAACACTGGCTTGATTTCTCCTGGAATCCTGAAAACTTCATAACTTACACTCAGTTTAAATCTGTAGCACTTCATCCCATCACACAAATTGCTTAAAACTTTTTGAACTCCATGACTATAAAGGTCAATTTCTAATTAGAGCCACAAAAAAAAAACTGTTCATGTGAAAAACTTTACTAGCAAGAAGAGCAATATTGTTAAAATGGAAAGAGGAGTTCCTACCCACTCACAGGCAATGGCTATTAGACCTTATGTCCTTTATAAAATTTGGAGAAAATTAGGCATAATGTTATGAAAATCAAAATTTCCTTTGATAGGATCTAAGGTCCATTTATGGCTTATTTTCCCAATTGGATTAATTAGGTTTGATGATGGTTGTTATTGGGCTTTGCGTGGATCTCCAGAGGCCATTGCCTGATGTTATTTCTACATACAATATGAATTACAACCTTGGTTGGCATTGGGTTAGAATTTTCTTTTTTCTCCTTTACTTCTACAATTCCATGTATAAATACATACTGGATTGGGATTCAAGTCCAAGTATTATTGTCTTAATATGCTATTATTTTAAATATGTAATAGACTCAATGCAATGGATTTATTATCTTTTTTGACAAAATTTCAAAAGAAAAAAAAACGTAATGAAAGATTAGGCAAACAAATTTAAGTGTTAAGTTTATAGGCTGGTTAAAAAGATGAACAATGCATGGTACAGCATGCTACCATCAATACAAAGAATCTTACTAGAAGAACTTTCAAGCCTTACAGATCCATCTACTGGAGAAACTCAGCAGGTCAAGCAGCATTAGTGGGAGAAAAAGAATGGTCCATGTTTCAGATTGGGACCTTTTATCAAAACCAAATTAAAAAGGGACTGATATAATGCATATGGAGGGGGTAAAGGAGCTGAAGAGGGACCAAGACATGAAAGAGTATTGGACAAAAGGTGGGTGTTGTGCGTGAGTGTGGTGGGAAAGGACGAAAAAACAAAAGTAAAGCAGTTAGAGAAAAGACTATCTAAAATTAGACCAAAAAAAAATCAATATTCATGCTGTTAAATTTAAAGCTGTCGAGGAGAAATTTAATTTGTTCTTCCTCAGGTTTACGGTTAGCCTCACCCTGACAAAGGATGAGGCTGAGAGCAAGCTATAGAACATTACAGCACAAAAAAACAGGCCCTTCTAATCTGTGCTGAACTATTATTTTTCCTAGTCCCACTGACCCACACCCACTCTATATTCCTCCCAATCATGTACCTGTCCATATTCTTCTTAAATGTTAAAATTAAACTCACATTCACCACTTCTGCTGGCAGCTCGTTTTATTCTTCTATCACTCTCTGAGTGAAGAAATTCCCCCTAATGCTCTGGTTTGTACCTCTCCTAACCTCAGTGGGGAAAAAAGCCTAATTGCATTTATTCTATCTTTACCCTCATAATTTTGGATATCTCCATCAAATCTCCCCCCATTCTTCCACAGTGCAGGGAATAAAGTCCTAACCTGTTTGACCTTTCCCTGTAACTCAGTTCCTGAAGTCCAGGCAATATCATAGTAAATTTTCTCTGCACTCTTTCAATTTTACTGACATATTTTCTGTAGTTAGGTGACCAAAACTGCACACAATACTCCAAATTTGGCCTCACCAATTTGATCATAAAATCCCAAATCCTCTCCTCAATACTTTTGACTTATGAAGGCAAATATGCCAAAAAGCTCTCTTTTTGCCCTATCTCCCCATAAAGCCTTTCAGTGAATATTAGCATGTGAAAAGTTGGGCTACAGGAAGCTCAAACCGAGATCCTCACCTCAGCGAAGATCTCCAAAAGTTAAAAGAATTGTTGAGTGTAAGGGTGAAAAATAAAAATTAAAAAAAAAGAACATGAGAAAGGCAGAGCTTTAGCTGCACATCACCGCACCTAATCTACTGCATCCAGTCTGCTTGGTTTGCCTTCTCTACATTGGTTAGACCAAATGCACATTGGTTGACCATTTCGCCAAGTGAATGGGAGCAGTTGAAAGAAGAGAGCACAAAGAAACATAAACATTGAAATGCTGGGATCTTGAGCCAAACAAATGTAAGGGTTGCAAAATTCAGAGTGGGAAGCCCTGCCAGGCAGAACATCAATACCAAAGTTGACACATTGTATTAGGAAGAGTTTTGGCTGTCATGTGACAGCACCGTCCCCTACCTAGTTGGAGAAACATCTGCTGCCAATCAAGGTTTGGTTCTGCCCCACCCATTAGTGCACACCTTGCTGTTGGACCCATGTAAATTACTTGGGGCTGGATTCTCCAGCCTGCCTGTACTTGGCCTTGTAATTGGATTAACTCTCTTGGCACTGAAGCATTGAATTCCCTTTAAATTACCTGGGCTGGGACCCTCCAACACTATAAAGGTGCCATGTGTTCTTTGTTCTCTCTCTTTGGCTTCACTCCAGGCCTACAAATGTGGAAGGGCACTTGACAAACTGTTGGTAAGATGTGCACTATTAAAAGGGTGGCGTTTAATTAGCGTCCCTTGTAGCATAGAGCCATGTCTGCACTGAGTCAAGGGGTGGTGGGGTTTCACAGTGATTTTTCCTTGATCATTGTCTGTATCAGTTCAATGTATATGTGTGCACTTCGTTTCCACACGTTCATTATTAATTGTCCACTATTTCTTTCCCACAGCTGCTGTAAACTGCATATGGATGATGCCTCAGTTACCATTCCCCACACTTGCCTTCTGTAAATAAAATCCTTCCCTACCAAAACTGTGTTCAGAGTCCTTGCCTTTGAGACCTGCCAAACCTGGTTCCTCTCTCACAACACACATCAACTTTGAAAATTTAACAAGCTCAAATCAAACCACAATTTTTCTGCCATCTCTTCCTTTCCAAAGAGAGAACCCCCAGCTTCTTTTGTCTATCCATGTTATCTCATCCTGGAACAATTTTAGTGTATCTCTTCTTCCAACATCTCACAGCATCAGCGATACAAATAAATCATTCACCCAACAGTTTAGAATGGAGGACTGATAGATGTGGACAATGAACTAGATGGTAAGTGAACACTGAGCTGCAAGACACATCACTAAATCAAAATGGAAATATGTTCAAATTGAACGTTTTGCAAAACAAAAAGTGATGAGTAGAAGAAAATCAGAAAACAGGATGCAAGGACATGAACAGAAATAAACCATGAATCCCAAAAGTCATGAAATAGCAGATGTGATCATGTTTCATCCATCTCAACATTTGCCAAATATTTTCCATCATTTACAACAAAATTGCATCAGATCTGTTTTGCGAGCATTGATCCATTCACCTGCTCAATGTCTTGTGCCAGAAACACTGATGAAATGTGAGGTTTCAAAGTACTTTCTGCAGACTGGCATGCTAGCTCTCCCACTTCAAGTACCCCTACATCTTCACCTCTCCTCTCTATCCACACGATCACAAACTTTCCACTGCCACCTACAGAGAGCATTCAGCACAAGCTTGGGCAACAGAATCACCATTTTCCAGGAGGTTGCACGAACTGGATCGTAATCCCAAAATGAGTGCCCATTTTGTCTTTAAACAAGAATGAATGTTTCTGAATCTCTGGAACTGTATTCAAAATCTGATGCTGTTTTAGTCATGGTCTTTTCCAAGCTAAAATCCATTGATTTTTCAGACACAATGAAAAATGAATGATAGAGAGATGGGAGAATAGAATTGAGTCAGGATCATTTACAATATTGAATGACAGACCAGGCTCACTGAACTATTCGTATTTCTTCTATGGAAGTGTGTGGAATGCCCTTGGGTTTCATCTAAATATTCAGTTGCCTTTTCGAACATCAAACACCAGAGATGCCTGTATTTGAGGTTATAAATTGCACAATTAGTTCAGGCACAAGGTTTGTACTGTCTCCTGGAATATCAACTTGGTGAGGACTAGTACAGCACCTTCTCCACAATAATCCTCAACACAGGTTCTTTGCAAGGCTGTGGACTCAGTCCCTTACTGGACTCAAAAACTCATGCCTGCGTAGCCAAAAACTGCATCTAGAGATGGCACCACCATCTGGGTCGTCAAGCAATAAATGAGATGGAGCACAGGAAGGAACTAGAGGGCTTGGTGGCACAGTGCCAGGAAAACAAGATCACTCAACGTCAGTAGATGAAGGAACTGGATATTGACTTCAGGAAATGGGGGAGAAGGAAAGCCCCTCTCTGTATCAATTGTGTGGAAGTCAGATGGTAAAGAGCTTTATATTTTTTTGGTGTAAATATTATCAAAAATCTGTCCTGTTCCAAGTTGCAGCAAAGAAAGTATATCAACATTTTTACTTCCTCAGAATCTGAAGGAAATTCACCACATCCTCCAATACCTCTTGCCAATTTTTATAGATGCACCACAGAAAGTATCCTGTCCAATTGTATCACCACTTGGTACTGGAACTGCTCTGCCCTGAAACTGCAGAGTTCTGAAAGCAGCTCAAGCCATCATACAAGCTAACATCCTTCTCAATTAAGTCGGTCGGTCTACACTTACCAGTGCCTCAGTAAAACAGCCAACACATTATAAAGAACCCATCCCACCCAAGTCACACTCCATTCTCCCCCTCCCATCAGACAGAATATAGATGTGTTTAAAAACTCGCACCACCAGGTTCAAGGTCAGTTTCTTTTTTTTGCTAAAGTCAGATTCTTGAACAGACCTTTCATTAGTAAAAGATGATGTCTTGATCTCACAAACCCTACTTCATTGAGGCCCTTGAACTGTTAACTGCACTTCTCCCTGTAACACTATAATCTGCACTTTTGTTTTATTCTTGCACTACTCATTATAATTAAGAATGGGATGACTAGCCTGAATAGCAAAAACTTTTAATGGTATCTTATTTATTATTAATAAATTTATTATTATTAATGGTACATTAAACAATTTAAATTTACTAATTGATGATGCAATGTTTTACGTTCTGTGTTTGCATTAATATGTAATTTAAAATTGCTGAAAACATTTTTTACAAGTTTTTTCCATTTCCTCCATGAAGCTGCATAAATTTTTTCTGCTTACTCAGTCATACACTTTTCTTCATTTCTTATTATTTCCAGATTATCAAAGACCTGAGCAACAGGCTGTTTAGCTGCACAAGCAAGATCATCCACTGTATTTTTGCCCATAATGTGTGCATGCCCATAACGTGCAGAAAATCATAAATTGTTTAAAAATATTTTTGTGTAATGTGCATATTATGTGCAGTTGTAGTATTTTCCAACTGGCAAAAACAATTTGATTTTAAATGGGACGAGACAAAGCAAATACCAGTATCAGCCACAGTTATCTCCCACAATTAACACCCAATCAACTTCCCCCAGAGGTGTCAATTGCTCATTATAGCAAAATCTTCGCTAGGATTCTACTAAATAGAATAATACCTAGTGTCGCCGAGAATATTCTCCCAGAATCACAGTGCGGCTTTCGCGCAAACAGAGGAACCACTGACATGGTCTTTGCCCTCAGACAGCTCCAAGAAAAGTGCAGAGAACAAAACAAAGGACTCTACATCACCTTTGTTGACCTCACCAAAGCCTTCGACACCGTGAGCAGGAAAGGGCTTTGGCAAATACTAGAGCGCATCGGATGTCCCCCCAAAGTTCCTCAACATGATTATCCAACTGCACGAAAACCAACAAGGTCGGGTCAGATACAGCAATGAGCTCTCTGAACCCTTCTCCATTAACAATGGCGTGAAGCAAGGCTGTGTTCTGGCACCAACCCTCTTTTCAATCTTCTTCAGCATGATGCTGAACCAAGCCATGAAAGACCCCAACAATGAAGACGCTGTTTACATCCGGTACCGCACGGATGGCAGTCTCTTCAATTTGAGGCGCCTGCAAGCTCACACCAAACACAAGAGAAACTTGTCCGTGAACTACTCTTTGCAGACGATGCCGCTTTAGTTGCCCATTCAGAGCCAGCTCTTCAGCGCTTGACGTCCTGTTTTGCGGAAACTGCCAAAATGTTTGGCCTGGAAGTCAGCCTGAAGAAAACTGAGGTCCTCCATCAGCCAGCTCCCCACCATGACTACCAGCCCCCCCACATCTCCATCGGGCACACAAAACTCAAAACGGTCAACCAGTTTACCTATCTCGGCTGCACCATTTCATCAGATGCAAGGATCGACAATGAGACTCGCCAAGGCAAATAGCGCCTTTGGAAGACTACACAAAAGAGTCTGGAAAAACAACCAACTGAAAAACCTCACAAAGATAAGCATATACAGAGCCGTTGTCATACCCACACTCCTGTTCGGCTCCGAATCATGGGTCCTCTACCGGCACCACCTACGGCTCCTAGAACGCTTCCACCAGCGTTGTCTCCGCTCCATCCTCAACATCCATTGGAGCGCTTACACCCCTAACGTCGAAGTACTCGAGATGGCAGAGGTCGACAGCATCGAGCCCACGCTGCTGAAGATCCAGCTGCGCTGGATGGGTCACGTCTCCAGAATGGAGGACCATCGCCTTCCCAAGATCGTGTTATATGGCGAGCTCTCCACTGGCCACCGTGACAGAGGTGCACCAAAGAAAAGGTACAAGGACTGCCTAAAGAAATCTCTTGGTGCCTGCCACATTGACCACCGCCAGTGGGCTGATAACGCCTCAAACCGTGCATCTTGGCGCCTCACAGCTTGGCGGGCAGCAACCTCCTTTGAAGAAGACCGCAGAGCCCACCTCACTGACAAAAGGCAAAGGAGGAAAAACCCAACACCCAACCCCAACCAACCAATTTTCCCTTGCAACCGCTGCAATCGTGTCTGCCTGTCCCGCATCGGACTTGTCAGCCACAAACGAGCCTGCAGCTGACGTGGACTTTTTACCCCCTCCATAAATCTTCGTCCGCGAAGCCAAGCCAAAGAAGATACCCTGCTGCAACACATTAACAAGTTTTGGAATCAATTAAAATCAGTAGGCTGGCTACAAGAGCGGATCTAAAACTTAAAACTTATTTTTCAGACCGTCACATTCATATCGAGATGCACCTTGTTGCGCCCTCCTTAGTCGATGGAGGTGGGGTGACTGGTGCCATAGCGCTACCCATCATAAAGATGGCGTCTTCCCGACTCTTAATCCCCACGCAGCTGGAACTGCTCCATGTTTCCCACAACAGAGAAGACGGCTATTGCTCTGCCATTTTTGAGCCAGAGAGCAGCCCTGAAGGCCGAAGCGGCTCAGCGAGGCTGTCACAACCCGCACTGGTTTGAGGGGGTCATGGAGGGAGGGGGAGATGGATTGCAGGGTGACGACATCATCAGCCTACCCTAACTAGCTGCTTGCAGGTCAGGTCAGGCAGCGAAGCACAGCAATCCGCCAACTATCCTTCCCCGAGGAGGGTTGGAATCAGCGCCTCGGAGCTGGCCACAGTGCATTCAGAGGTAACCCTTTAGGCATAAGGGCAAAGAACCTCTGCCTTTACAGATGTTTTCCCTGCTTGAAAATACCTAGTGGTTCTCAACATTTTTCTTTCCACTCACATACCACTTTCATATTCCCCATGCCATAGATGGTCTGTGATTAGTAAGGGATTGCTATGTGGGTTTTAATCATATCTAATTGATTTGTTATGCGCATGGTTTTGTAACTGCAAAGGAAATGGGCCAATGACAACTTTTCTCAAGCAAAATATTTCAGTAACAATAGAGTCTAGAGCAGTGATTCTCAACCTTCTCTTTCACACTCACATACCACCTTAAGAAATCCCTTATTAATCACAGAGCCCCCCCCCCCCCCCCCCCCCCCCATGGTCTAGGGATTATTTAAAGTGGTATATGAGTGAAAAGAAATAGGTTGAGAGCCACTGAATTAAATAGATTGAAGACAGGCTTCAGAATTAAGCAGGAATTTAATTCTAAGTTTGTCTCAAATGAGAGGCACTTGGTATGTAAATATCCTCCCTCAGGGATGGGTCTGGGCAATTAATATTGATAAGGTGCAGTGCCCTAGCCAGAATATGGCATTCAGTACAAAGAGATATTCCCAAGATCAACATTTCCCAGGCCTGCTATAAATTGTGCCCATTCTTTCATTTGCCACTATTCTCATACTCGCTATTATATTCCTATCCTTTATATAAATTGCGGGCGCGTCTTTCCCATGGCCACTATTAATTGTGCACGTTTTTTCAATCCCACTATTATATTCCCACGCCTGCTATAAATTGCTGGTTCAACTTTCCCACATCCACTATTAATTGTGCATGTTCTTTCAACATGTAAAAATATTCTCGTATAGTGCACACATGCATATAACATGCAGGGGATACCTGGTGTGTAATATATGCATATAACGTGCATTACATGCGTAAAAATACGGTAGTGTCACTGCAAAATTATTCCTGTTCATAGCCCAACTGTGTATATTTCATTCCACTATTTCCCACCACTTGCCTCTGTGTGATTATTGCCAACTGACAGTAGAAAACAATTATGCAGTTTTTAACCTGCTCTCTGCTTCACCTTAAGGATCATACCTCAATACATTTAAATAAACTAAATGTTAAAATAATTCATCTAAGGCACAAAATGAAAGTTATACTGTGCCCTGGATGATGAACTGGGTTTATAGAAACAGACTCCACTTCCCATCACGGACTCCACTTCCCATCACGGACTCCACTTCCCATCACGGACTCCACTTCCCATCACGGACTCCACTTCCCATCACGGACTCCACTTCCCATCACGGACTCCACTTCCCATCACGGACTCCACTTCCCATCACGGACTCCACTTCCCATCACGGACTCCACTTCCCATCACGGACTCCACTTCCCATCACGGACTCCACTTCCCATCACGGACTCCACTTCCCATCACGGACTCCACTTCCCATCACGGACTCCACTTCCCATCACGGACTCCACTTCCCATCACGGACTCCACTTCCCATCACGGACTCCACTTCCCATCACGGACTCCACTTCCCATCACGGACTCCACTTCCCATCACGGACTCCACTTCCCATCACGGACTCCACTTCCCATCACGGACTCCACTTCCCATCACGGACTCCACTTCCCATCACGGACTCCACTTCCCATCACGGACTCCACTTCCCATCACGGACTCCACTTCCCATCACGGACTCCACTTCCCATCACGGACTCCACTTCCCATCACGGACTCCACTTCCCATCACGGACTCCACTTCCCATCACGGACTCCACTTCCCATCACGGACTCCACTTCCCATCACGGACTCCACTTCCCATCACGGACTCCACTTCCCATCACGGACTCCACTTCCCATCACGGACTCCACTTCCCATCACGGACTCCACTTCCCATCACGGACTCCACTTCCCATCACGGACTCCACTTCCCATCACGGACTCCACTTCCCATCACGGACTCCACTTCCCATCACGGACTCCACTTCCCATCACGGACTCCACTTCCCATCACGGACTCCACTTCCCATCACGGACTCCACTTCCCATCACGGACTCCACTTCCCATCACGGACTCCACTTCCCATCACGGACTCCACTTCCCATCACGGACTCCACTTCCCATCACGGACTCCACTTCCCATCACGGACTCCACTTCCCATCACGGACTCCACTTCCCATCACGGACTCCACTTCCCATCACGGACTCCACTTCCCATCACGGACTCCACTTCCCATCACGGACTCCACTTCCCATCACGGACTCCACTTCCCATCACGGACTCCACTTCCCATCACGGACTCCACTTCCCATCACGGACTCCACTTCCCATCACGGACTCCACTTCCCATCACGGACTCCACTTCCCATCACGGACTCCACTTCCCATCACGGACTCCACTTCCCATCACGGACTCCACTTCCCATCACGGACTCCACTTCCCATCACGGACTCCACTTCCCATCACGGACTCCACTTCCCATCACGGACTCCACTTCCCATCACGGACTCCACTTCCCATCACGGACTCCACTTCCCATCACGGACTCCACTTCCCATCACGGACTCCACTTCCCATCACGGACTCCACTTCCCATCACGGACTCCACTTCCCATCACGGACTCCACTTCCCATCACGGACTCCACTTCCCATCACGGACTCCACTTCCCATCACGGACTCCACTTCCCATCACGGACTCCACTTCCCATCACGGACTCCACTTCCCATCACGGACTCCACTTCCCATCACGGACTCCACTTCCCATCACGGACTCCACTTCCCATCACGGACTCCACTTCCCATCACGGACTCCACTTCCCATCACGGACTCCACTTCCCATCACGGACTCCACTTCCCATCACGGACTCCACTTCCCATCACGGACTCCACTTCCCATCACGGACTCCACTTCCCATCACGGACTCTAGAGTGTTCCATTCTCTCCAGCATTCTGTGCATTTATTCCTTCACAAGAGGGGAAAAAAAACCACATTGGCACACAACCCGGCGCATCAAATGAAATGCAAATATATCATTTGAAAAAACCTTTCCCAAAACTAAAGTCTGTGAATAATCTCAACATACGAGAGAAAACTGGTTTAGTTTATTTCATGATTCAAATGCCAAAAATGAGACACTCTACATTCTTCTGGTTATGAAGCTCTCCATCTGTCATGGTCCTTTCTATCTCCCATCTGTTCTTCCAAATTATTCACATCTTGCAGTTAATACCACTGAAACAACTGATAGAAGGGGATATTTTTGTTTTGAACTTCAAAGCCTTTAACAAAGTATTTCAATATAAAATCTCTTGTACATATAACTATATAACCGTTTACAGCACGAAAACAGGCCATGTCGGCCCTTCAAGTCCGTACCAGTTCACTTGAACAACTCCACTAGCTCCTCCGCAAATTCCTGAGGAAGTAGAGGCTTTCTTCATGATGCCATTGGTGTGTTGGTTCCAGGAAAGATCCTCCGAGATAGTGACTCTATCTTCTGAGCTAACAGCTCCTATGTTTCTTTAACTTTTTTTTAAATCAGATTCTTCCAATTTTTTTTTAAGTCATCTACCTCCATTGAAGATCTTTTTACTGCTGTCATTTCAAATAACCACTAAATTGCTTTATTTGCTTGTGTTAACCATAGATTGAAAGGCTGTAGATATGTAACCTTTCTTTTGGCAATTTAAGCACTCAGATGTTGTAAACATGATAGAGTAGTAAATCAGAATCTCAAATAGATCCATTGTGGGCTCCCCACTGTGGGCTCCCCATTGTGGCTACTTCGTGTGGTAAATTGGAGTAATAGAAAGCCAAGGCTGTGCACTAAATAAGTTAATTTAAGATTAACAAAATGCACAGATAGTGCATTTACTCTACTGTAAATGATAAGTGTAGCAAACATATGTGTATACCCCTACCTGCAAGCTCCCAAGTCATGCAAGACTTCACAGCTTCCTCATCATTGATGGGCAAACCTCTGGAATTTCCAACCAAACACCACTCCATGCACCTTCAGTGCACGATAATGGTTCATCAGCAGTAATTCTGGGCAGGCACTGAATGATATCCTTGGTGATAATTCCAATGTTCTCTACACAAATAAAAGGGGGAGGAAAACATGCTGGAAATATTCAATGCGTTTGGAGAAACAACCATTGGCTGAGACCTTTCATCCCAACTGGAATACGAGAAAAGCACAAGTTTAAAGTTGCAAATAAAAAAGGGAGGAATTGATAGTAGAGAAATATCAATAATCAACAAGAGAGTGTTTGGTATCTTGCTCTAGTAGAATATATATTTGTTTTTAAATGTTATTCATTCTTCAGGACTTGGCAAAGCCCATTTATAGCCGATTCTATGCTTAAGATGACAGTGAACCATCTTCAAAGATTGCAATCTTTTTGGTGAAGACATTTTCATTTGCAGGCATACTGCGGGTGTGGAATCATGAGTGAATACCCTGACACAAAAGGATATGTACACATACATCTTATACCTGCACCAATGAAGCAATTCTAAATACCCAAGTAATCACAAAGACCTGTGAAGTCAAATGTCCAAACATTATCCGCTCCATCCTCAACATTCATTGGAGTGACTTCATCACCAACATCGAAGTACTCGAGCTGGCAGAGTCCCCAAGCATCGGATCCACGCTGCTGAAGACCCAACTGCGCTGGGTGGGTCACGTCTCCAGAATGGAGGACCATCGCCTTCCCAAGATCGCGTTCTATGGCGAGCTCTCCACTGGCCACCGAGACAGAGGTGCACCAAAGAAGAGGTACTGCTTAAAGAAATCTCTTGGTGCCTGCCACATTGACCACCACCAGTGGGCTGATCTCACCTCCAACCGTGCATCTTGGCGCCTCACAGTTCGGCGGGCAGCAACCTCCTTTGAAGAAGACCGCAGAGCCCAGCTCACTGATAAAAGACAAAGGAGGAAAAACCCAACACCCAACCCCAACCAACCAATTTTCCCTTGCAACCGTGCCTGCCTGTCCCGCATTGGACTTGTCAGTCACCAACGAGCCTGCAGCAGACCTGGACATACCCCTCCATAAATCTTCATCCGCGAAGCCAAGCCAAAGAGAAAAGAAAGATGATGCCCTGAAATGAGGGAACTAGGTATAAAAAGTGGTGTAATTTCTACATGGTCAAACCAAAATGTATACAAATAACCTTGAATAAATTCTGGAACGTGCACTTTCTTTGCATGTGAATTTTTTGATTACAAATGTAGAACTGAAGCACAGGGAAAAATAAAGGAAAAATGTGCCTTTGTCCCAAACATTATGGAGGGCACAATACATATGATGGATGAAGGCCATTTCACTTATGGCAATACCCTGAAGAACTTTAGTAGCAATGATCTGGTGTTAGCATGGCTACAGATGCAGTGATCTAAAGTTTAATCTAAATCGATGTTTGCAAGATCACTTTGCTCTGATTATTCCATGCTGCTTTTGGTTTAGTACTCGAGCCTCATGTTGCAGTTTTACTTGATTGGTTTCCGAAGTTTCCCCATATCCAAAGTTCTGAATACTGAAAAAAATCCAAAAACCAAACATTTTTCCAGCACCAATATGCGTCACAAGTTGAAAAAAAGCCATCAAGGAGAATTTCTAGTGCTTGGTGCTGCATTTATCTTATTTTGTAAGCAAAGATCAAGTTGTTTTTTGACATGCATTAAACATTATTTCATGCTTGAAAAGGTTTGCCGTTGTTGTTTCACCGTTGATACGTAGAATGAGCTGCTTAAAGCCATTGTTCTCATAACTGAAAAAAAACCAATAACCGAAAAACATCCAGTCCTAAGCGTTTTGGATATGGGGAAATGTACTATACCTCACTCTTAGGTGCACCTGCTCTTGAAGATATAGATCATTGTAGTTCACAATTTTGCTATTGCTGATCATCCATAGCACTTCATAGATGCCCAGTTTTAATTTGGCAAATCTGCTATTCAATTTGGCCTGATAATGGTGCCTAACTCATTCAAGAGCATCCCAGGAACGAAACTGGGAGCTTGCCTCCACAAGGACAGAATGGTAGTCACTTCTCCCAGTGCAGTTGTCAGTTGGATTCGTGAGGATGAAGCCAAGATTTAACCATCTTATTAGTTTGCAGAACTGCAGTCCTTCATGGTTCAGTCAGCTTAATCAGTGATGGTGCAACCAAGCTACTCTTGGTAACAGACATTCTGTACCACTACTCCTTCCAAATGCTAATCAACATTTAGGAGCTGAGGGAGGATGGCAGGTGGGAAAAAGGAAGTTTCCTTGCTTACATTTGACTACGTGTAAAAAGACTTCATAGGATCTGGAGTCAATGTCAAGGACTGTCAGGACAATTCAGTATCACCACCTTAGGTGGATCAATTCTGCTTACGTGACAGGATATAACATCCAAAGTTAGAACTGAATCCAGATCTCTGGAACTGTGAAGCAACTTGAACAATTGAGAGTCACTTGGCTAATCTCTGGGAATACTTTCTTAACCCCCAGATATTTGAGAGGAAGTATTTGAAAGACCACCTTAGCTGGGAGAGATGTTGCAGTGTCCATGGTTAGTGTCTAAGTTGATGCTGGTGGGCATTCTGGTTTTATCAATTTTCTGGATTAAATCTTTACCAACAACCACTATCCAAGTAAAAGTACACTGATGGTTAAGTGGTTGAACCTGGCGGCAAGTACAGAGGGCAAACCAACATATCAAATTTCTTCTTTTCTCTGCAGATGCTGCCTATCCCAAGTCGACATAGTAACCGGTGTCCTCCACATCAAGCTCCATATCATCTCGTTTTATTTGACTTAGTTTAGCCCATTGCTAACTAAATCAGATGGAAACAAAAGATTGCAGATGTTGGATTCTTGAGCAAGCAAAGCCAGTTAAGTCAGACATCATCCATGAGCAGAAACAGTCATTCAACATTTCGGATTTGGATTCTTGATGAAGCATCCAAACTCAAAACAGTGACTATTCATGGATGCTGTCTGAACAGGTGAGTTGCTCCAACAATTCTTTGTTTGATTAAACTGGAGCCCCAGTGTCTGATGAAAGCTGGGAGGTGCCATTGGTTCAACAATTGCCTGAAGCATTCAAGTCTAAACCATCTAATTTCAAAGTGGAGGGAGCAAAGGTTTGAGATACCATTGCTGACATAATAAAAACACAATGCTGGTGAAATTCAGCAGATAAAACAGTGTACTTTATGTAGTACAGATACATAACCAAGGTATCGGACGAGCCCTTCATCTTGATTTAAATATAATCTGATAACCACTGAAGATTTGGCTCTTTAGAGATTTCTTTCCTGTGGACTTGCTTAATGAATGTCTGGACATGAAAGTGAATAAAATGCAAAACTGCTGCAGTTACCAGATTATCTGCTTTACTAATCATGGTTCAGGAATACTCAAAAGGATATTATGGAGAACCCTCCATCTCTCTAAATAATGATTACCTAAAAGCAGACAACAAATTGAACCAATAACTTTGGGAGCGTTCACCACTGCTAACCAACCTTAAAACCAAACCATTTCTTCTTTCTTTGTAAAATGCTTCAGTTCAAATATTTCTTAAAGTTTGAAGTAAGTTGTCATTGGAAACTCCATGTATGGTATGATGTTTCCAGTTGAAGTATCAGAACATCAGGGCACATGATGCATTCTTGGCCAGATTTCTCTGTATTTATTTTAGGTTTTTCCTGAGGTGGGTGCCAGGGAAGAGTTTCCATGCCATGTAATGAGAGCAGAAAAAGCTAGCTATTCAGAAAGTTGGAGTGGTGCATCAGCATGCGCAATGCATCATTGGAGCTGAACGACTTGGAAACTACTAACCTTAAAATACCAAACAATCTGTACTGAGACAGTAGCACTTTACAGGTTGCTGCCCACAATTTGCTGGTGGAAAAAAAGACAAATCTAAGAAGGAAATTAAGCCCAGAAATAAACAAGATGGTGGTTAAACTGTCACGTTGTCTGCTTCAGTCGAGATACAAATATTTTCCATTGAAGACTTGTTCCATACCCATCAAACAGTAACAACAAGAACTGTATATACAGTGCTATCATATTCCAGTGGTTACAGTACTGAGTTTGGTTTGGCCATACTACAAAAAAATGGTTGCATTCATGGTGAAAGCATCACACATAACCTCTAAACTCCTGGATATTTCATCAGTACTCTTCTGAGCTCTTTGACTGGATCTGAGAATCCAGATTCAGTCTATATCCTGACAGAAGCAAATATTGCTTGTAACTGCTAATAGGAAGCAAAATAAAATAACTAGCTGAACTAGAATTAGCAATTATTGGCAATATTCATCTCGCTCCAGATCCAACTTCATCTTGACCCCTGAAAAACTATTCTGATTGTGACTTTTCCAGTTAAAATATTCTCTTGTACAAACTGGTACAGTCGTCCATGTAGTAATACCTCTTTCCAGTGCCTAACATTGCAGTATTTTTCAGGGAATGGCATATAGACAACTTTCAGCCTTTTAGCACTGTCACTTTAACAATATTCATGATCAGCAAAAGGACTCTCAGATCATTAATGTTGCCAATATCAACAGAGATGTCAGTAATACACAGAGAACTGTGCTCAGGTCCAAACTAAAAATAATAGCCACATTACTCTTGTGCCACTAATGTAGTTCAATACGAGACTTATGCGTGGAGTCTCATGTTTGCATCAGCTGAAAATTAGAGAATGATCTACAATTGAAAAGGAAACTCAAAACTACTGTCAAAGCAGGCAAGATATCACCTGATAATGGAGACAGACCCATTTTCTTGTATCTTATTACTTCTCTCAAGTACAAATTGTCATACTACCTTAACCAGAACACTATTCCAAGACCACCAAAAAGATCTGTTTGCATTATTGAAATAGGACATTTTGTGCTCCATTTTGCAACTGTGAATATCCTTTTTCCTCTCTCATGTGCATTGTGAGAAATGTGTTCATTTATTGTTTGTTATTGCATTGCGATAACCAATTGTTTCATTCCATTTTGCATACTTTCTCAGCCCACACCTTTCCCTGCAGACAGATGATGGATAGATGATGTGGAATACTCTATACTTCTCCAGCAATATTGACATCCCTTTATTCAAGCTCAGTTTACAAGCAGGACAAAACAGATCTCAGCATCTTTCCATGTGTATGAACTGGCTGGAGGCGACTCAAGGCAAGGAACCCGTGGAAGCTGTGGGCTGCTGGGAGACTCGCGCCGGCTGCAGACTGCTGGAGACTGGTTTGAAGGGTTACCAGGCAAGGGAACAATGATGTGAGGTGGTGCTGAGGGTCCCTGACCGTGTCAGAGGTTCAGATCTGGAGCTCAAGTGGCCAATAATTTGGTCTGGACTGTGTGGCTGCAGAAGCACTCGAAGTGAATCTCTGACACTTGGTGACTTCTGAGGGGGACTCTCTTTTGCTTCTCTCGCTTTGACTGTGTCAGACTGTAAGAGGTGGTTAAGCAATTCCTGCTGGTGGCAAATGTCTGCTTTGCAGCAGGCAAAGAGAAATTTCATGTAATATGACACTGTTTTATTACTCTGACTATAAATTGAATCTTGAATCCAGTATAGTCCAAGGACCACAGGAACAACATCCTGAACTTGCTCATTCAGATATACACATCCCTTTTATTAACACCATTCTAAAAAAAATGAAATTCACAATACTGCAAGAAGCATACCAGTTCCCTTTCTGCTAATCTCAAAATAAATTGCCTTGTGGTCATTTCCATCTTGCAGTCATTTCCATCTTGCAGTAGCAAACAAGTTTCCACATTCATTTAAATAAGGAACAAACAATAATACTTAACGACAGGTAGACAAGAAAAACATGTGCCCTCTGTATCCAGCTAAAGAAACAAAAGATAACATTTGGATATAATCTTTGGGGGAATTGAAGGCCAGCTTCCACATCTTATTGTATCATGAAAGCCAGCCATTTCAACCCACCAAGTTTATGGCAGCTCACAGTGCAAACTTATTCCCCATGAAAGCTATTTTCTCCACATCCCCATCAACTCCTCACATGTTCTACCGCTCACCAAGAGAAAAATTGTGCCCGAAACACCATCTTTACCAGTACAACTGGATATCTTAGATGCAAGGTAGATAATCCTTTAAGACCACCACCATCCCCTCTGTACTGAAACAGGTTTTGACAAAATTCACATTTATTAGATTTTTTGGGAGTAAAGCCATCATTATAGAGGGGTAAAACAGCAAAGCCTGCAGACACTGTGGCTGAAGTCAAAACACAATGCTGGAGAAACTCAGCAGATTGGTTACTTTATGTAGCAAAGAAACATAACCAACGTTTCAGGTTTGGTACCTTGATGAAGGGCTCAACCCCTAAACTTTGGTTATGTATCTTTATCTTTGTTATATAAAGGACACTGTTTGACCCAAAGTAAAAACACAAAGCTGGAGAAACTAAACAGTGTCCTTTATATAACAAAGATAAAAATACATAACCGACGCTTTGGGCTTGAGCCCTTCATCAAGGTATGGGAGAATGCCAGTAGGCGTCTAAACAAAGTTGGGGGGGGGGGGGGGAAGTGTTTTTTCTTTACCTGCTGAGTTTCCCCTATTGTGTTTTAACTTCAACCATGGTGTCTGCAGATTTTCGTGTTTTACTTCACACTGTTTGACCTGTTGAGTTTCTCCAGCATTGTGTTTTTACGTTACATTGACTGCGTTTAATTATCCATGGTCACGTTGAATGAATACGTCAGGCATGTAAAATGAATATTTACGATATAGAGTTCATTCTCAGCTCACACACAGCGTGTTCAAGCAATTAATTCCCCTTTGATCAGAACATTGCATCCTTCACGATCACCCACCCACTCCCGTCGCCTCCTCTTTCCAACACGGCTCAACACCCACCTCACATCGCACCCCTCAAGTCCAGACTCCCCACCAACCCCGCCTCTCCATTCCTGGGTCACGGCACCCCCTTTGCTCCACACTCACCGCCGTTCTCTCTCTCCCCTCCCCCCCCCCCGACCTCCTCCCCCCCCCCGACCTCCTCCCCCCCCCGACCTCCTCCCCCCCCCGACCTCCCCCCCCCCCGACCTCCTCCCCCCCCCGACCTCCCCCCCCCCCGACCTCCCCCTCCCCCCCACCTCCCCCTCCCCCCCCCACCTCCCCCTCCCCCCCCCACCTCCCCCTCCCCCCCCCACCTCCCCCTCCCCCCCCCACCTCTCCCTCCCCCCCCCACCTCTCCCTCCCCCCCCCCACCTCTCTCTCCCCCCTCGCACACCTCTCCCTCCCCCCCCCCGCCCACCTCTCTCTCTCCCCCCCCCCCCTCCGCACACCTCTACCCAGGTACCTTGTCTGAGTCCAGGTCCGGGTCGGCTTGGCACAGGCGGTACAGGAATGACTTGGGGTCGCGGCACAGGGTCTGCCGGGTGCTCAGGAACCGGGTGCCGCCGACATTCAGCCGAACCCACTTGGCAGCGGCCGCGTACTCCACTCCGGAGCACTTCGGACAGAACGAATCACTGAAGCTCTGGGGGAAATCGGAGAGCGACCCATTCCCCGCCGCCATACTGGCGAACGCTCACCAGCTGCCCGCCACCGCAGGCAAACCTCCCGGCACCCAGCGCGCCGGCGCACGCCTCACCTCCCGGCTCGCAGCACGCAACGTGCCCCACTTCCGGTCGCACGCGCTGCCGGTCTGCTCTGTGCGTGCATAAGTGAGAAAGTTGGTTAGAACTCGGACTACAGGCTCCAGGGACGGACTTGTTTTGCAATTTGAAATAGAAAATCGTTCAATCGCGTGTTGTTTCTTTTATTGCAACTATAATTTATTAACTTTAGAACTCGTGTCTTCGTGGAGGCATCCATCTTGAATCTACTCCAAGCTGCAACAACACATCTCCAACTCCCTCTAGTGGTCGGGGTTATCACTAGCACTATCATTGCATCCCCTTGAGATGTTTAACAACATGACCCACAGTATTCATTTCAATTTTAAACAAACATTGGCAGCACAAATTTTTGCGAGTGTTCAGCACTGCAAACCAACTTTAAAACTAAGCCACTTCTTCCTTCTTTGTAAAATGTTTTCGTTCAAATATTTCTTAAAGTTTGAAGTAAGTTGTCAAAGGAAACTCCATGTATGGTATGATGTTTCCAGTTGAAGTATCAAAACATCAAGGGCACATGATATATTCTTGGCCAGATTTCTCTGTATTTATTTTAGGTTTTTCCTGAGGTGGGTGCCAGGGAAGAGTTTCCATTGCCAGGTAATGAGAGCAGAAAAAGCTAGCTATTCAGAAAGTTGGATCGCACAAGCAGTGGGCTTGTTAGGAAGCAGCACAATCTCCAGGTAGTTTGCTAGATAATCAATAACAGGCAAGAAATTATTTCCATCTATGTGGAACAGATCAGTCCCAACTTTCTGTCATGGTTCTGCTGGTACGTCAGACATTATCTTGGGTTCCTTTGCTGCTTTGCGTGATGTTTCAAACAGATCTCACAGCTTGAAACTATCCTGTCAATGTCAGCATTTATCCCTGGCCATAAACAGCAGTTCTGGCCCTCTTGAATTTTTCCTTTCCAAGGTGCCCCACATGCATCCTTTACAGCATCTCTTGTCTCAGTGATTGAAGAATGATAATTCTGCTCTGTTTGAGTAGAAGCTCATTGACAATACTCAGCTCAGGTCTGATGTTGTAGTATGGCTGACATTCACTTCTGGGTCATTCTTCATTCAGATTCTTGATGATCTTCTGTCGAACTGTATCATTTTCTATTTCAGTTGTGATCTGCTCAGATTTCATGTCAGATATGGGAGATATGGGAAGAGATTCAGTGATCAGATTCACAAGGAGATTCACATCTGTCTCTGTGGAACTCATTGTGTGCTTCATTCTGCACCCTTGCCTTGGATAACGCATCAGCTAATACAATAAGTTTCCCTGCTGTGTACACCAATTTAAAGTCATAATGTTGTAGCTTCATCATCAATCTTTGGATTCTTAACAACATTTCACTGTGATTATTGCTATTAATGGCTTGTGGTCTTCTCTGCCATGAATGTTGGTAGACCAAACACATAGCTGTGGAATTCCTCAAGTCCATAGACCAGACCTAGACCCTCTTTCTCGATCTGTGCATATCAACATTCAGATGTGTTATCGTCCTTGATGCGTATGCTATTGGCCTCCAATCTTCTCCCACAGTCTGAAGTAGTATGGCACCTATTCCATCTTTTGAAGCATCTGTAGATGTTTTTGTCTTTCTGGGTGTGTCAAAGAACATCAAAAGTACTGGTTCTGTACTAAGAATGGTCTTCAGTAGTCCCCATTCTTCTTTGTGGTTGTCTGTCCACAAATTTACATTTGTCCTGTAACAACTTCCTCAGGTACATTGTTTGGAAGACAGGTTTGGTATGAATTTATCAATGAATGCCTTTTTTTTGTCAGTGGGTCTGGGCATTTCTAAAATTGCTTTCACCTTGCTCTTGTCTGGCTCTACACCTGCCTCTGACAGTTTATCTCCCAGAAAGGCGATTTCCTTCACACCAAACTGACATTTTTCTCTGTTTAACTTTACGATATGCTCCATTGTCCTGAGGAACCCTTCTGGAGCTGAGGAAATTCCAATAGGCATCCTTAGTCAGGAGTATTGGCCTAACTGTGTATTAAATGTACAGTATTTTGTGCTATCTTCATGCAGTTTTATTTGCCAGAAGCCCTGGGAATCATCCAATTTGGTGAAAAGCTTTGCACTGACCATCTCACTTGTAATTTCATCTCTGGTCAGAATCTGATAATGTTCTCTCTTTATATTGGCATTCAAGACTTTTGGGTCCGTGCACACTTGTATGCCACCCCATGAAGATGTTGGGAAATTGATCTAGTATTTCCTCTAGGCTGTTTGGTGCATGGTCACTTTTAATGTGATACATCTTGTGACTTGGTTTAAGTTTTCACATGCTTTGTCACCAAGCAGAGACTAATGTCCATCTGGGACGACTGTGAACCTGAGGTGGTGCTCTTTATTTTTAATTTTCACCTTGAGTTTACATGTACCTTTCGTATTGATGCTTTGTCCATTGTAAGTTTTGAGCAGTACGGGATTTGTATGGATGTATGGCTTTATCTTCATTGCCCTGATGTCATGCTCACAGATCAAATTGACCTTTGCCCCTGTGTCTAACTTGAAGGGAATATTTGTTCCATTTGTTTGCAATGACACAGTCCATTTATCCTGCTCAACACTGTTCACCACCATGCCCATGAAAAGAGCATCACTGAGAGTATTTTCTTCTATAGTATGCAGTGTCTTCTATAGTGTGTTCATCTTTACTTCAGTTTAGATTCCTTTGGAAATACATTGCTTTGCATAGTGATTCTGCCCTTTGCACATTGTTTACAATTGAATGTCTCTCCATCTTTTTATTTGGTTCCTGTACCTCATTTTTTTGTTTGTGAGTGTGTCCAGACATTGTGGCTACAACTATGATTTCATTTTCACTGGCTTTTACACTATTACCAAACTTTTTGATGTGTGGCAGAACTATTTCACTGGCTTATTATATCTTCAGAGTTCCTGCTGTCTCTCGCAGCAACCTCTCTCTCACGTTCTTATCAATAATCCTAAACATAATTTGATCACAGGTCATTGAATCTTGCAGCAGCCCAAAATTGCAAGTTCTTGCTTTTAGTTTTGTCTGTTAAAAAAAGTATCAAAGCTCTCTCCCTACAGCTGCATGCGTAAGCAAAACGTACCTCTTGAACATTTCATTTTTATTTGGAGTACTGCGTTCATCAAACATCTCAATAACCTTGTTGAATTTGCTCT
This sequence comes from Narcine bancroftii, assembly GCF_036971445.1. Lineage (NCBI taxonomy): Eukaryota > Metazoa > Chordata > Chondrichthyes > Torpediniformes > Narcinidae > Narcine > Narcine bancroftii. The sequence continues at coordinate 29,700,444 of NC_091480.1, read as the reverse complement.
GGTTTTCTGCCATTAACTAAAATATTTTGAAGGGATGGAGCGTATGCTACGGCTGGAATGCCTCAACATCGACCCACAGTCAGCTACAGCCTTGAATGACTTTAAGCACTGGGTGAGATGCTTCGAAACATGATGGAGGACAGCCATCGACTACTTATATTGATGACTATGGTGTTCCCAAGAGTCTACCAGAGCATCCAGGACGCAGCCCTCCATCCACCCAGGGTCAGTTCTCAAATAAGGGGTGAATGTGATAGTATATATTCTATCACCAATGTGTGTATGTACAGATTGTAGTGTAGGATGACTGTGATTGGCTGAGAGCATAGCCACGTCTACTGGCAGGTCTTAAAGGATTGCTCCTAGCCAGACCAGGTCATTCTGGACTGGTCGACCTACATGTGATATGCTCCAGTCTTTTAGTTAATAAGAGCCTTGGTTTGGATCAACAAGTCTTTGGTTCTTTCGACGCACTCTACACTTAGCAAAAACAAATTGTTGAAAACCTCTAGAGCTTGAGGTCCTGCCATGGTAAGTAGCATTGCAATCTTCAGTGTATCCAGATAGCTATCAATTTCAATCACTTGCAGGTAAAGCATAAACCTTTGCTTAAACAGCCTCCACTGGTGGTCGATATTTCCAGTCCAATTTACAGTATTAGGAATTTTTAAACCCTCCATATATTCACTGCTGATATTGATGGTTACTCACTATGCACACTGTTGGGGGATTTTCACTCCTGTGCACAGCAGAACTTGACTCTTTCTTCCACTCCTGGTACCATGTGATGATTCTTTCATTACAATAAAGAAACTTAGGTTCTTTTTAAAACTAGATTTATTAACTAAACAAAAAGCACTAAGAACAGAATACAAACATGCAGATCTCTTGGGAAGGCATCCATCTTGAGTCTACTAAAGATGCAACAACATTAGCAAGATGCAACATTTCCCAGATTCTACACGCTCCATCTCCAACTCCTCCTGGTGGTAATACTCTATCACTACAGAATGGTCATTAATTCTTTAAGCTAACTCTTTTTTCTCTCTCCACAGATGCCATTTGTGTTGCTGCTTCCAACATTTTCCTTCTCATTTTAAAAATGGATCTAACCATTGAACAGAAAAAGCTGAGACTCTCTGAGGTTCAAAAAGACTTTGTGGTCCATTGGAATGTGTGTAGGAATTTTACATTTGACCACTTTTTGAAAAACAGACTTAATGCATACATTTTATAAACACTTGCCTTGAAGATCTTTTATACAGCCTTTTCAAATTTTCATTTCTGTTTACTTGGTTTACTACTGCAGAGCCCTCCTATTGTGGCTGCTAGTAGGGCTTTGGAATGCTGCTCCCTGTCACATGGAGGAGCACTGGTCTGCGATGGATAACCACAATGAGCTTTCATTGTTCTGCTGTGGGCTGCCGACTGCAGTGTCTCATCATGATGGGCTGCAGTATGAGTTGCAGGGCGGGATGTGCAGGCAAGGGCAGAACTTCATTACTAGGGGTGAAGAAGGAAAGGTTATGACCTGAGAAGAACATTCCACCTTCCATCTGTGGGCCAGCACATTGGTGCAGCTAAGGGAATGGCTGTCTTACAGATGCAGTAGCTGGGTCCGTTCCTGACCTCTAGTGCATCTATTTAGAGCTTTGCATGTTCTCTCTATGACCATGTGGGTGTCTGGATTCCTTTATTGTTATGTAATAGTGTAATAGCACACAGAATTTCCTTTAGTCTGCCATAAGGCAGACAGATTTGCTATCAGCAGGAATTGCTGGGCACCTCTTACAGTCAGAGAAAGTGAAGCCCTCCCAGAGTCACTGAGTATCCATGGATTTGCCTCCAGCAGTCCTGCAGCCACACAGACTCCAATCCAAACAAACGGAAATCCGATCTCCAGATCCGAACCTCAGACACAGTTAGGAACCCTTCAGCACCCTCAGCACCCTCTCGCATCCCGGTTCTGATACCTGGTACCCCTTCAGCGAGTCTTGATCCAGCCTCCAGCAACCCGCAGCCAGTATAGGTTCCTCACCTCATGTTGCCAACGGCCCACCACCCATGTGTTCCTCAGCCGCAGAGCACTTCACTGGTCCGCTGCCGTGGTCACCGTCCCATGGGCCGTCTCCTATGCTTCTCCTTCTCAGGTGTCTTCAGGTGATCTGGATTCTCCCAAATCCCAAAGACCTACCAGTTGGCAGGTTAATTGCCCCTTGTAAGTGGTGTGTGGTAGCATCTGGCAGGAGTTGAAGGCAATATGGGGAGATTTAATGGTTATTTGATGGTTGGTACAGATTTGGTGGGCCAAATAGGGCCTGCATGCCTTTGTGACTCTATATCAAGGCTCCAGGTATTAAGCAGATTGTAAAATGTGTATCCAAATAACACCAGTGACCAAAACTTGCATAACAAATGTTTGCTCCCACAGTGCAGTCTCAGTTATCAGCTCCCTCTTTGCTCAGAATGACTTTTTGCTTCCACCGAGAGCAATCTGTTCCTTGGCAGCATCCTTCTGTCCTTGATGAAGTGCAAGGTACCCCCAGTGAACAGCAATCTGCTCCTTGGTGTCAGTTCACTGATTTTTTTTTTTAGCCTCAGACTTCTCCGCAAAGTCCTTTGTCTGGGCTGGAAAGCTGCACCTGCAGCCACTGAAGAGATGACATTGGCCTGGGTGGACAGAGCATTTCCAGACTGAAAAACTAATGCAGCTGACTTTGCATGAATCACAGACTTGTGAGATCCTGAACCTTCCTGCTTTATGTTGAATGGCGGAGCAGGGTTGATGGGCTATTCCTATTTTTTATGTTCTTACAAAAACAAATCACCCATAATATCAAAATTCTTGGATTATTATCTCTTATTACTTCATTTTCTTAGAATTCAATTATCATTGTAATGCATCTTTGTTCCATTCTCTCCAAGTCAACATATCTTTCCTCAAAGTAAAATGGCCTACAATATTCCAGTCTGATCAAACCGGAAGTTCTGCACAGCTGTGGAATAATTCCTGGACTAAGATTCAGTCAGGCGTCCTCATTATCTGTTGTATTTTAAGATATTATTAAGATATATAAAGATATACACAGCCAAAATAAGAAGAGAAAATGTTCTAGCACATTTGTTACATCTGTGTTATACTTTGGGGGAATTTGTCTTACCACCACAGGAACGTGACAGAGATGAAATGAAGGAAAACAGTGGAGAGACCGTTGATTATTTTAATTTATACAATGCCTCTACTTCCTCAGGAATTTGGTACAACACCAGAAACCCTGACAAATTTCTACAGAGATGCGGTGGAAAGTGTGCCGACCAGTTGCATCACAGTCTGGTATGGGAACACCAATACCCCTGAGCATAAAGTCCTCCAAAACATTGTGCACACAGCCCAGGACATCACAGGCAAAACCCTCCTTACTATTGAGCACATCTACAGGGAACACTGCTGTCAGAGAGCAGCAGCAATCATCAAAGATCCTCACCATCCAGTACACACTCTGTTCTCATTGCTGCAATCAGGAAAGAGGTACAGGTGCCACAAGACTCACAGCACCAGGTTCACAAACACCTGCTACCCCTCCACCATCAGACTCCTCAATGACAAACTCAATCAGGGACTCATTTAAGGACTCTTACTTGTGCACTTTATATAGATTTTCTTTTGTTCTCTCTGTATTACACAGTCAATTTGTTTGCATTTGTTATCAGTTTACAGTTTTTAAAATTTGTTTACCTGTTTTACACTGTGTACAGTTTAATTTTGCGCTCCCAATTAGTGGTAATTCTGCCGTGGCTGCAGGAAAAAGGAATCTCAGGTTTGTATGTGATGCCATGTATTTACTCTGAAATCTGAAATTTAACCCATTGTTAGTTAGTAAACAAAACTCGCAGTTCCAATGGGCAAAAACAGAAGTTGTATTTTGGTTAGTATTGAAAACGACCAGATTAATTGAGAGATATATATCTACATGATTGAGCAGGTGAGGAACATTTGAAGAGTTAAAAGGAGAGTGCGATGAAGGGAATGGGATGAATGGCCATGTCTCAGGATTACACTCAAAAAATACCTGAGTGATGTTTTTATACAGTGTTGGGTACATTGACTGTATTTACTTGTGGATGATGCTATTTCAACTTTGTAACTTTAATACCATGTATGTATTTATCCATGCATCAGTCGCCACCATTGATATAGGTCAGTGACACAGCCAGAAGGGACTTTCAGTAATGAAAATGGTGGTTGAGGTCACACTTTCAGGCTCTTTACTTAAGGTGCAGGTGGTTGAACTCAGCAGGTGAGATATTTCTATTATTCAAGGAACTTGAGTCAAGATTCAGGGAATGACACTAAGGCAGGCGTGTCAGCTAAAGAACCTATGACATAGATGGCCAGTCTGATTTTAATTTTTTGGATATTTTATACTGCTGAGTCAGTGTTCCCACTTCCTTGAAATAGGAAAACTTTGATATAGGCTGTGCATTAATTGGATGACCAGGGTTGTTTCAGAATTAAATACTTTGTCAAAGGAGAACATTCAACGACTGAATTGAATTTCAGGACAAGCAGGAAGTTGGGGGACACGACCCAGTCCTCATCGAGGGCTCAGTAGTGGAGAGGGTCAAGAACTTCAAATTTCTGGGTGTCAACATCTCTAAGAATCTGTCCTGGAGCCTCCACGTTGATGCAATCACAAAGAAGGCTCGCCAGCGGCTATATTTTGTGAGGTATCTGAGAAGATTCAGTGTAGTGTGGAGAGCATTCTGGCTAGTTTCATCACTGCCTAATATAGAGGCACCGCCATCTTCTACTGCAGCAATGTGTATTGACCCGACTCTTGCCTCCATCACCCTTAACTAGGACAGTCCGGACCAACTCACTATTTAGAGCTGGTTTGGGAGGAATTGTTAGAGCAGCTTGCACACACACATTTTAAAACACAGAATATTTGCAGGACTTTTGCAGAATGCTTTTGGCAGGAGGCAACAAAGTATGGACAGGAGCTTGCCTGGGAGAGCATGTGATCTTTGCAGGCAGAGGAGAAGAGTTTTGCTCTCAGAGAGGGAGGGTATAAAACAGAGAGAGAGGAGACAGAAATCAGTTCCAGAAGGACAAGCTGGCAAACTTTGGAAGGCTGTCCGGTCAAAGGAGGAGATTGGCAGTCTGAAAGGTGACCTGAAAGAAAGAGGATCATCTGAAGAACCCTGAAGGGGAAAGTTTTGTCAGCAAAACTGAATGAGAAGGAATCAGTTGTGAATGTCCTGGAAAAGGAATTTCTCTGAAAACCAGCAAGAACCCTCCTGAGTGGTAACCATTTGCCTGTTAAGCATCAAAGACTGGTGAATTTTGTTAATGCTAATTTCTGTGCACAGTACAAGAATTGCCTGCAACCAGTGAGATTGGATTGCGATTCAAATAATTTTTCTAATCTTAAATATACATTACACGCACCTGCGCTTAGTATTAGAGGGGGGGATTAAGTAGCTAGGTAGGTTAAGTAATAAGTTAAAGTTCAATTCTGTTTTCTTGTTCAAATATAATTAAAAACTATTTTTGTTTTTAATCTATTGCTGCTGGTTTTGGGGGTCCTCTGGACTCCGTAACATCACCAAGACGATGATGGACATCAAAGTAAAAGGTCACGTGATGAGTTGCTTCTTCAATAGCGGAACACAGAGAGTTGTATACATCCGGACACAATGCGGTGCCTCTCCCTCACAGTACTGCCGGTGAACCAGAAGGTCTCCTTGGCATCCAAGTCATTAACAGCAGAAATTCAGGGTTTCTGTATTGTGACTTTATCGATGCACAGTTCACTGTATATGACAACTTTAGACTGATGGTAACGTTGCAGCTCTGCACTGATGTACGGTTGGAGCTTGATTTTCAATGACATCTTTAAAGCGTGACGATGGCGTTTGATGAGCCCCATTCACCCCTCACCGTTTGTAACCAGCAATTCGACAGCCAACCCAGTACAATGCCAGAGACAGGGCCTTCATCTTGGCAGAAATACAGTGCTTACTTAAGGAAGGGGTTATTGAAGCCATCACTAGCCCTTGGAGAGCACAGATAGTGGTAGTGTGGAATGGTGAAAAGAATAGAATGGTCATCGACTATGGTCAGATCATCAATAGATACACTCAATTGGATGCATACCCCTTCCGCAAATCACCGATTATGGTCAACCAAATTGCCCAGTTTTGGGTCTTTTCGACCATAGATCTAAAGTCGACATATCATCAGTTACCCATCCACCCAGAGGATTGCCAGTATATAGTGTTCAAGATGGATGGTTGCCTCTACCACTTCCTGTGGGTCTCCTTTGGCATCATGAATGGCATCTCAGTCTTCCAGTGGGAGATGCCCTTGTTCTTAGCCTCAGCAGGTTGTGAATCTTCTGATTCATCCAGGGCTTCTGGTTGGGAAACACCAGTATTTGTGTGTGGACACATACTCGTCCATGCAGGTATTGATGAATTTGGTGACATCTGTTCCATATTCATTCAAGTCTCTGGATGACTTCTTGAGTATGTTCCAGTCCACCGATTCAAGGCAGTCCTGCGGACGCTCTTCCACCTCCCTCAACCACACCTTCACCATCTTCACTACTGGTGCTGTGGTCCTTGGTCCCTGCTTGTTTACTGGGAGTAGAAGTACAGCCAGGTGATCAGACTTGCCAAAGTGCCATTGTGGTATGGCTCAGTATGCATTCTTCATGGTGGTGTAGAAGTGGAACATCGGAAGTAGGAACAGGAGTAGGCCAAAAATGGCCCATCGAGCCTGCTCCGCCATTCAATACGATCATGGCTGACCTAATTTATGACCTAACTCCACCTACCTGCCTTCTCTCCATGTCCCCTAATTCCTATATAATTTAAAAATTTATCTAACCAAATTTTAAATATGTTTAATGAGGCAGCCTCAACCACTTCCCTGGTTAGAGAATTCCAAACATTCACTACTCTCTTGGAAAAACTATTTTTCCTCATCTCTGTCCTAAATCTACTCCCCTGAATCTTGAGACTGTGTCCTCTCATTTTAGTTTCCCCGGCCAGCTCAAAAAACCTTCCTACATCTATCCTATCCATACCCTTCATAATCCTATATGTTTCTATAAGATCTCCTCTCATTCTTCTGAACTCGAGCGAATACAATCCTAGATGATTTAATCTTTCATTATAAGTCAACCCCTTCATCCCAGGGATCAACCTAGTAAACCTCCTCTGGACCGTCTTCAAAGCCAGTATATCCTTCCTCAAATATGGAGACCAGAACTGGACACAGTACTCCAGGTGCGGTCTCACCAGTATCTTATACAGTTGCAACATTACCTCCCTACTCCTGAATTCAATTCCTCTAGCGATGAAGGCCAACATTCCATTCGCCTTCTTAATAACCTGCTGCACCTACAACCTAACTTTTTGCGATTCATGCACAAGCACTCCCAAGTCCCTCTGCACAACAGCATGCTGTAGTTTTTCACCCTTTAAATAATATTCAGCTCTTTCATTTTTCTTGCCAAAATGGATAACCTCACACTTATTAACATTGTACTCCATCTGCCAGACCTTTGCCCACTCATCCAGCTTAACTATATACTCTCTGCAGACTCTCCACATCCTCATTACAATTTGCTCTTCCACTCAATTTAGTGTCATCCGCAAACTTGGCTACACCACATTTTGTCCCCTCCTCCAAGTCATCAATGTAAATGATGAACAGTTGTGGGCCTAACACTGACCCCTGCGGCACCCCACTTACCACTCTCTGCCAACCTGAAAAACTCCCATTTATCCCGACTCTCTGCCTCCTGTCAGACAACCAATTTTCAATCCAGGCCAATATATTTCCCCGGACTCCACTTTCCTGTAACTTACTTTTAAGTCTCTTGTGCGGCATCTTATCAAACGCTTTCTAGAAATCCAAATATACAACATCAACCTGTTCCCCTCTATCCACCGCACCCATTATATCCTCAAAGAATCCTAACAAGTTTGTCAAACAAGATCTTCCCTTTCTAAAACCATGCTGCATCTGCCTGATTGAACCCTTACGTTCCAAAAGTTTCACTATTTCATCTTTAATGATGGCTTCAAGCATTTTTCCAACTACAGACGTCAAGCTAATTGGCCGATAATTTCCAGTCTTCTGCCTACATCCCTTCTTAAAAAGTGGGATGATATTTGCTGTTTTCCAGTCTGCCGGGACCTGCCCAGAATCCAAGGAATTTTGGTATATGACCACCAATGCATCAACTATAACTTCTGCCATTTCCTTCAGAGCCCTTGGATGCACATCATCAGGACCAGGTGATTTATCTGGCTTTAATCCCATTAGTTTCTCCATCACTACTTCCTTTGTAACAACTATTTTATCAAGGCCCTCCCCAACATTCGCATCCTTAACTCCGCACTTGGGCATGCTGGACATGTCTTCCACTGTGAAGACTGACACAAAATAATTGTTTAATGCCTCGGCCATTTCCTCATTTTTTGCTACTAGTTTTCCTTTCTCATCCTCCAAGGGTCCTATGTTAACTCTGGCCACCCTCTTCCGTTTTATATATTTATAAAATTTTTTGCTTTCTGTTTTTATATTTTGTGCCAATTTACTTTCATAATCCTTTCTCTGATTTCTTATTACCCGCTTTGTAACCCCTTGTTGTCTCTTAAAGAAAGTTTTCCCAATCTTCCAGTTTCCCACTGCTCTTTGCAGCTTTGTACACCTGCGCCTTCAATTTTATACTCTCCTTTATTTCCTTTGTTAGCCACGGTTGATTTTTCCCTCCCTTGCTGCCCTTTTTCCTGACCGGAATATATTTTTGTTGAGCATTACAAAATATTTCTTTGAAAATCTTCCACTGTTCCGCAACTGTTTCATCAATTAGCCTGTGCTCCCAGTCCATTCTGCCCAATTCCTCCCTCATCCTAAGGTAGTCACCCCTGTTTAAGATCTAGTTTTAGATCTAACTATTTCCCCTTCCATCTAAATGAGAAATTCAATCATACTATGATCGCTATTTCCCAGATGGTCTCTGACTATTACATCATTTACTCTACCTATCTCATTGCACAACACTAGATCCAGGAGAGCATTTTCTCTTGTGGGTTCCTTAACATGCTGCTCAAGAAAGCTATCGCGGATGCATTCTATGAAGTCCTCTTCCAGACTCCCACGACCAACTTGATTTTCCCAAACTATGTGGAAGTTAAAGTCCCCCATAACGACTGCCATATCATTATTACATGCCTCACTTATCTCTCTATTTATTTCCTGTGCCATTAAACTATTGCGATAGATAACACCCACCAATAATTTTTTCCCTTTGTTATTCTTTATCTCTACCCAAATGGACTCAACATTATGCTCTTTAGATCTTATATCATTCCTCACTACTGCCTGGAGCTCATTTTTGATTAAGAGTGCAACTCCACCTCCCTTACCATCCTGTCTACCTCTTTGCACCACCTGATACCTTGTAGCCATGTTTCTGTGATGGCTACCAAATCATAGGCATGGGTACCGATTTGCTCCTCATTTCACTAACCTTATTTCTAATACTGCGGGCATTCAGATAAAGTGCCCTTGTGCACTTTGTCCTTTTAATATCTAGTGACTTCTGTAACCTTTTCTTTTGATTTTTCTGCCCATTATTTTTCTTTGTAATTTTCTTAAGACTATCATTGACCCGAAAACTCACTGCACCATCTGATTTTTTACTTTCTCCTCCCAACATTACTTTTCCTATTTTACTTTTCCTGGCCATTACTTTATCTTCCCTACCCTTTTTCCTATCACTCTGGTTCCCATACCCCTGCCAAATTAGTTTAAACCTTGCCCCACTGCTGTACCAAACATACTTGCCAAAATGTTGACACCTTTTGGATTTAGGTGCAACTCGTCCCTCTTGTAAAGATCATGCCCTCCCCAAAAGAGATCCCAATAATCCAAAAAGCCAAATCCTTGCCTTGTACACCAGCCCCTCAGCCACACGTTTATTTTCCTTATCCTTACATTCTTTTCATCACTTGCATGGTGTGGAAGTTTATTCCCCTGGTCTCGTATGTGACTTGTTGACGCTAGTTTGTTAGAGACTTCTTCACGTTGGCCTGATTGAAGTCCCCTATAATGATTGGAAGGCATCAGGATGTGCCGTCTCATGGCTGTTAATCACAGTGCTCAGTCCCTCGAGTGCCAGCCTGACATTAGCCTGGGGCGGAATGTACCCTGTGACCAGAATGATGGCAGTAAACTCCCTCGGCAGGTGGAATGGGGAGCACTTGATCGCCAGATGCTCCAGGTCAGGGGAGCAGAACTGGGACATGACCGTCATGTCTGTGCACCAAGACAAATTGATGATAACACAGACGCTGCCTTCCCCGGTTTTTCCTGATGCCTAGAATATCCCTAGAATTCAGTGCAATTACTGTGTGAAGCATGTAAGTATACGTGAATGTGTAAGTATCAGGAGATTTTGGAAGATCATGACCCCCAACTTTTGATGCTTTTGATAGTTAGCTTTTGATGACTTGCCTGCTTCTAAAGCAACAGCAGAAGAACACCTCAGTAGTAAAGTTAAACAAGGAAGTCTGCAGTTGCTGGGTTGAACGCAATGTACAAATATACAGGAGAAACTCAGCAGGTTACTTAGCATCCAAAGGATGTAAAGGATCACTAACGTTTCGGGCCTGAGCCCTTTGTCAAAAAGATGGCAGTGCCTGAATAAAAAGGTGGGGGAATGGGGTGGGGAAGAGAGGAGAGGGGGAAGGGGAGGAGCATACAAAAACAGGTAAGAGGTCGAAGGTGGATATGGATGGGAGGGTGGGTTAAAAAAAAGAAAAATGATAGGGGAAGGGTAGCTCACTGAATGGAGAGGGAAAGGAAGAGGGTAAGGAGTGGAGTAAAGAAGACAGAGGGATGGGGGTGGGTTTAACGGAAGCTGGGGAATCTGATGGTAATGCCATTTGGTGGGAGAGTGCCCAGACGGAATATTAAGCGTTCTTCCTCCAATTTATGAGTAGACTTGGTTTGACAGTGCGTTAGGCCATGGATAGACTTGTCAGCGTGACAATGGCCTGTGGCGAATCTGTCTGCCTTACAGCAGGCAAAAAAAACATTTCATGTAATATGACACTGTTTTATTACTATGATAATAAATTGAATCTTGATCACATGTGGCATCATGAAGAAAGCACGTTAGCGCCACTACTTTATCAGGAGTTTGCAGATGTTTGGTATGAAATCAGAAATCCTGGCAAATTTCTACAGATGTGTGGTGAAAAATGTGCTGACCGGCTGCATTATGGTCTGCTATGGGGACTTTAATACCCATGAGCGGAAAGCCCTGCAAAAGGTAGTTGACACAGCCCAGGACATCACAGGCAAAACCCTTTCCACCATTGAGAGCATCTACAGGGAACACTCCTGTTGGAGAGCAGCAGTGATCATTAAGGACTCAGACCATCCAGCACACACTCTGTTCTCACTGCTACCATCAATAAATCAATAAAGGTGCCACAAGACTCACACCCCCAGGTTCAGGAACAGCTGCTCCCCTCCACCATCAGACTCCTCAATGACAAACTCAATCTGAGACTCACTTAAGGACTCTTACTTTTGCACTTTATTGATTTCTTTTCTCTACGTATTGCACAGTCAGTTGGTTGACATTTATTTACTTGTTTACATTTGAATGTTGAGTACAGTTTTTTTTGCACCATCAATAAGTGGTGATTCTGCCTCACCTGCAGGAAAAAGAATCTCAGGGTTGTATGTGATGTCATGAATGTACTCTGACAATAAATCTGAAATATGAGCACAGGTCTCTGGTGCTGTAAGGCAGTGGCTCCACTAACTGTGCCTCTCTTGGCCTCTATTTGTCATCATATAAATTTGTTAGCGTTAAGTGTTTAAGTTGTCCAGCGAGCAGTGCGCCCCAATTGATCATCACTGAGCTGTTGAATCCAAGGGCTGCATGGTGGAGGAAGATGCTGTGTTCATGGTGATTTGAAGAGATATCTTCAACAATCTGGGCACCATGGGAATATATATTAACAAATGAGAAAAATAAAGGAAATTTAAATCAACACCAAGAAAATATAAACACAAAACTATTAGCTGCTGGAGAACCCAACGGGTCTGGCAGTGTCTGGCAGCATCCATGGGCAGAAGTCAACCCTTTATTGAGCAAAAAATCCTGATGCTCTGTCTGACCTCCCAAACATTCCCATGACAGGAGATGCTGGACTATGAAGCTAAACACAATCATCGGGCAGAACTCAGTGATTTGAGCTGCAGCATAGAGTCATATAGCATGGAATCAGGCCCTTTGACCCAATGTGACACGGTGACCAAAATGCCCCATCTACACTCGTCCCACTAGCTTGTATTCCATATCCCTCTGAGCCGATTCTATCCAAGTATCTGCCCAAATGTTGTACTAGTAATTGTAATAGTTGTAATACAATTGAAGTTGTAATGGGCACCAGACTTCACCCCATCGAGGACATGAGGCAGTATCTTAAAAATGCAGCCTCTATCCTCAAAGACCCCCACCACTCCGGCTATGCCCTCTTCACTCTGCTACCCTCGGGAAGGAGGTACAGGAGCCTGCAAATGACCACCCCGAAGCACAGGGGCAGCTTCTTTCCCTCCACCCTCAGATTCCTGAATGACCAATGATCCAAAGACATTGCCTTACTTTTCGTGCACTACTGTTTTTTTATATATATTATTGTTGTAAGATGGTTCATATATGAATGTTTGCACTGTGACGCTGCCACAAAGCACCGAATTTCGTGACTTGTTCATGACAATAAATTCTGATTCTGATTCTAATAGTACCTGCCTCTGGCACCCCAGTTCATACAACCATCATCCTCTGTAAAAAAGCTACCCCTCTGGTTCCTCTATCCTTAGGCCCATGTCCTCTGGTTAACTGTTCCCCTACTCTGGGCAAAAGGCTGTGCTGATGTCTGAACTTTACACACTTGATGACTTGATGAAGGGTATCGGCTAAAATTGGTGACCTTTGTCTTTCTCCCACTGATGCTGTTCCTTGAGCAGATTGTCCTTAGACAATGCGCACCTCCATTCTACCACAAGGTGTCTCTGTTGTTCGTGATTATTAGTTACCCTGATTGCTGAAGGAACATTTCCCTGCTCCAACGATGAGAAGCCAGTGTAATGGAGGATTAAAACCATGTACTCAGATGCTTTTTGCTTATGTGGAACTGACGACACTGGGTCCACACGCAGGTCACCTTACTTTCAGAACTAGCAGATGTAATTAAACTCAGCCATGGGGACTTATCCGAAGATACACTTTGAAATGGAATTCCACCGTGAGGCCCAGGGAAAGCAGTTGTCAAATACGACACTCTGAAATTGACGTATTGGTCACAACCTGTCTTGCTCAAGAAGTTTTAATGAGTCCTTGTATCTACGAGATAAACCAGGATATCATAGCATCCTGCTCCATAATAATTAATCTTCTAAATTGTAGAATAGTATGCTCAGCTTTGATTTTGACTGACAAATGTTAGAGGGAGTGGGTGCATGATTAATTGTTTTTGGGGTATAAAAGTCTGTGGTCCTGCTGCTGAAGTTTAGACTCTCCGAGGGGTGGGAACACCCCTTGTCAAGAAGGAAGAACAGCCAGAGTCCGAGCAACGTCCCGGTCAGGGGAGGTGGAGAAGCTGCTACCAGCGCCCTGACAACCTACTACAAGTGTGCAGTTGTTGCCTCGCTTCGGCAGTTGGGACCAGTCCAAGCGTTGATAAGTATAGTTGGGAAGGGCTTGCATATTGTAGTGTGAAATCAGCTTTTGAATTAGTAATAAACATTTGTATAAACTGAACTGCTCTCGATGTGTGTGTCTATTTTCTTTCGGTAGCTCAAACACTGTGACCAATCTAAAATGAACAAAATGAGAGGTATAAGTTTACCCAAGACAGCCAGGTAGCACCCACAGAGAGAAGTGGTCAGTCAATGTTTTGAGTCTCAAGACTCTCCACAAAAGGTCCTGACCTGAGAGGTTGATTGTCCACTACTTTCCATGCCTGACCTGCTGAGTGCCTTCAGCTTTTTGTTGTTCACAAAAGAAGCCAGTATCTCCATTTCAGAATCAGAATTTATTGTCACGAGTGAGTCATAAAATTCATTGTTTTTTTGGCAGCGTCACAATGCAAACATTCATATAAACCACCTTACAAAAAATAAATAAAAATAGTGCACGAAAAGTCAAAGTGAGCCAGTGTCTTTGGTTCATTGATCATTCAGGAATCTGATGGCAGTGGGGAAGAAACTGTCCTTGTGCCGCTGAGTGCTTGTCTTCAGGCACCTGCACCTTTTCCCCGATGGTAGCAGGGTGAAGAGGGCATGGCCTCTGTGGTGGGGGTCCTTAAGGATAGAGGCCGCTTTCTTAAGATACCCCCTTTTGTAGATGTCCTCCATGGAGTTAAGTCTGGTGGCCGTGATGTCACAGGGTGAGCTAACAACCCTCTGGAGTTTTTTTTCTTGACATGAGCATTAGCACCTCTGTTCCAAACAATGATGCAACCAGCCAGAATGCTCCCCATGGTCAAGGGTCTTCGGTGACATAGCGAATCTCTTCAAACACCTCATAAAAATATAGCTGCTGGTGGGCCTTCTTCTTGATTGAAGGCTCCAGGATAGATCCATGGTGGTCTTGCATCTCTACAGTTCTCTTGCTGCCAGGAAGGTCAGCGGTTCAAAGGTCTCGGGTGATTTATTTTTTTCAATGTCATTACAGAAAGGGGATAGTAGAATCTGTGTGAAACAAGAAAGTCTCCAGATGCTGTGATTGTAGTAAAACACACACAGAAATGTCGGAGGAACTCAGCTGGTCTCACAACGTCCATGGGAGGTAATGATATATTACCGACGTTTCGGGCCTGAGGCCTTCTTCAGAGAATAAGCAGAGAACAGGAAGGCATCAGAAAAAAAAGACTGCAGACTGGCTGGGAGAGGAGTCCAGACCAACAAAAGGTGGACAGAGGGAAAAGGGAGACAAGAACTGGGGCAAAGGCCACAGGGGGAAGAAGAAAGGCTGCGGTTTAACAGAAACTGGAGAGATCGATCTTAATGCCATTCAGTCCCAGCACGTTTGATGGGACAGTCTGCAGGTGGTATGAATCAGAAATTAATCTGATGTTGTCGCCGCCGTGGAATATTTGATAGACAGCCTGGAGGGGCTTTGCATGCAATTGAACTTGTGCAGATCTTGTCAGTGGCTGAATTCTTGATGCTTTAGCAAAGTAACTACCCCAGTCACTGGGACAGATGCAGCCAATGAGATAAGCTGAGCTTTTGACTTCCAAATGCATGCAGAAAAATTTGCTGTGCATACACACTCATACCAGAACCAATTATTGAGGAACTTATAGAAAGAAAATTAGGTCAAAACATCTACTAATACAGAGAACAAGGAAAATAATAACATATCTTTAGTCACATACTGTCTGAGAAATAAACACAAACTCATTAAATTTTTGTCTCAATCACTTCATCAGGGTGTGTAAAAGCCAGACCTTATCCACTCCTTTACTATACTAAGACAGAGGAGACCTCTTCAGTGTGTCAGCATGGTTGCTGGATGCCACTGAATCTGAACTAGTATATGGGAGGCACGGTTAGTGTAGCAGTTAGCACAACACAATTACAGCACCAGCGACCAGGGTTTGAATATGGCACTCTCTATAAGGAGTTTGCACGTTCTCCCCGTGTCTGTGTGGGTCTTTTCCGGGTGTGCCAGTTTCCTCCCACCCTCCAAAGCATATGGGGTTGGTAGATTATTGGAATGTAATTGGGAGCCACAGGTATCACGGACCAGAAGGGAATGTCACGTGCTGTATAATTAAAATTAAAAACTAAATAACTCAAGCCCCGAGTGAGGCTGTGATGATGGCTGAAATGCAGCCCCCCCACATCAGGTCACTTGCTTCAAACCCATGGAGCCAGAATCGGGCCGTCTGGCCACTCAGGCCTGCTCTGTCACTCATCAACATGCTGGCTGATCTTCCACTTCAGTGGCAGCTTCCAGCATAATCCCCGTCTCCTTTCATCCCCTTAATGTCTGGAAATGTTTTGAATGAACTGATCTGACCCTTCACATCCTTCTAAAGTAGGGATTTCGAAAGAATCACCCTTCACAAAATGATGAAACTTCTCATCTCAGTCCTAAATGGCTCCCACTCGGGATTTCCACTTCAGTTTCATAATACATCACAGTTTGGTGTGGAGTGACTGGTAAGATGACTGCTCGATGGTCTGGAGTGTCAAGCCCATGAGTGATGAAGTCACAACTCTTCCCACCAACTCCTTCCCCCTTCCCCCCACCAACCATCCAGTTCAGACCAAAATGTCCCCACCATAAAAACTGTACACAGCTGACTTCATTCTGACAAGGCTGAGCACTGCAGCTCTGATAAGGATGTCACATTATGCTGAACTATCACCTATCTTTGTACAGACCTTCTTTTGGAGGGAGGTTGTCCCAGGATTTGCTCAAAGAGCTTTTACATTTTATTTTGTAGAGGGCATGAGCTTGCATCTAACTACCTGCAAGTACAGAGTCCGCAGAATGCATGTGTGGGCAACAGTGAGGGGAGCACTGCACGTTCTTCAACCACGCTGCACATTGTGCATCAAAGGAGGAGCCCACTCTGTGGTTGGTCAAGAATTATTGAAAACCAATGAATGAGTAGAATTATATTTTTATGTTGATTCTACAAGTCCGACCATTGTAGAACTAACAATCCCCTTATCTCTTTCTAGTTGGCTACTCCTCTGCACTCATGCTGATGTGTATCTTCCTTTCTTCGGTCCTCATCCTACACGTTCTCATCTCTCAGTAGGAACCAACTCATCATGTCTGTTCCCCATTCACATTTTCCTGTGACTTCATAAGTGCGCAATGCTCTATTTACCTCTCTCCCCCATTCCTCCTACAGTTTGCAATTTTTTCGATCTTTTTTTCTCTCCATAACGAGCAACTCCACTCTGTTTTCTTATCATCATTCTTAAAGAAGTGAAAGATTTTGCTCCCCATAATTCAGCTGCTTAGTTTGCCCAGGTCTGGCTGGTGACGGTTATCCCAGGTTTACTGTACCTGGACTTAGTTTGGTAGAGCTCAGTTGACAGGAGAACTCCAAGTTCCTTAGAACTTACAGAGAGCCTTCTGCATATTAGTGCCCTGAAGCAGTGTATTAAATCACTTGCTTCATCTACACTGTTACGAGCCCAAAGGACCCCCAAACCCAGCAGCAATAGACATTCACCAAGCCGAATGGTTTTTAAAACTAAAGTTATTTTTAATCAACTTTAAACATGAAAACAGAATCAAACTTTAACCTATCTCTATACTTAACTAACCCAAATTAATCCCTTTCTAATTCTAAGTGCATGTGTATTTAGTATGTGTGTAAATTTAAGAAAAGTTCTTTGGCTCACAGTTCAATCTCGCTTCTCCTTCTTCCAAGTTCTCTGGATGCAGGAAATTCTTACACTGTGCACAGAATTTAACATGTATAAAGTTCACCAGGCCTTGGTGCTCTTCTGCCTTCCAACCAGTCCACCTATGACCTGTTGGTCTGTGCTCCTCCCCTGCCCCTGCTTTCTTCCTTCCCCTGTCCCTTCTTTCCTAGCCCCCCCCCCCATCATCATTTTATACAGGAGCCTGCCTGATCTGCAAATCAGTGAGAGAAAAGGAATAATAAATGTTAATCAATGAACCTTCAGCTGCTGCTTGACCCATTGAGTTCCTCCAGCAGATTATTGGGGCAATGAGGACCTGGGTGTGTGCGAATTGGCTGTGGGGTTTCCTTCACAAAGAAATCACTTCAATGACTTGTAAAATACTTTGGGATGTTCTTGTGTCATGAAAGGCATGGAAGAAATTAGAGTCTTTTTCTAACTGTGCTGTGCTTTGAATACATGCAGTAGGTAACACTGGGACGTAAAAGGGCCATGAATGTTTTGTTTACACAGTGTGCTTTTTACACTAGAACTGACATTGAGGTATTAGTGGGTTATATAGGATCAGAAGGGAATGAATCATTCCCTTGTATATGTTGTGAAATATGTTTTATCATTTGGATTGAGTTGCAGTTTTGAACAGTTATGGGAACCAGCTAATGACTACACGCTTCACTCTGCAGAAAGTTTAGCTGTGTCACATAGAGCTTTACCCATGAACCAAGTCATGGAGATGTGAGGCACCAATTTAAGTCAAAGGTTACATGGACAGGCTCAGTCAACTGGATAGAAAAGTTTGCACTGATTCATTACAGAGGCAAGCAAGAAATAACATTGGACAACGAAGATTTTGCTTCCTAAACACCTCTGAGTGTATTTTATGGAGTTTGAGCTATTGATCATGAAAAATCACCTTAAAATTTTCCTGTCACTTACTGTTTTTCAGATATTAACTATTTTTGTGATTTCCTGTTATATTTTAAGTATACTAGTATATTGCCCACAAAGAAGGCTGTTTGGGTCAGTCCAAGCATGCCTGGGCATGCACTCAGTGCAGGTGCTATTCAAATGTTGTCTTAGGCCTGGGCCTGCTTACTCAGGTTAGATGCAGTCAGGCTATAAAAGCAGCTTGCAGATACAGATGCTGTGCATTACATTGATATGGATTGAATGCATGTTAATGCACATGTTCTTCAGGCAATAGCACAATGAATGTACTTAATAATAGTATTTATTGTCTTCACTCTGCACTTTTCTTGGAGCTGTCTGAGGGCAAAGACCATGTCAGTAGTTCCTCTGTTTGCGCGAAAGTTGCACTGTGATTCTGGGAGAACATTTTCGGCGACACTAGGTATTATTATATTTAGGAGAATTCTAGCGAAGATTTTGCTTGCAAAGGACTCTACATCACCTTTGTTGACCTCACCAAAGCCTTCGACACCGTGAGTAGGAAAGGGCTTTGGCAAATACTGGAGCGCCTCGGATGCCCCCCAAAGTTCCTCAACATGGTTATCCAACTGCACGAAAACCAACAAGGTCGGGTCAGATTCAGCAATGAGCTCTCTGAACCCTTCTCCATTAACAATGGCGTGAAGCAAGGCTGCGTTCTCACACCAACCTTCTTTTCAATCTTCTTCAGCATGATGCTGAAACAAGCCATGAAAGACCTCAACAATGAAGACGCTGTTTTCATCCGATACCGCACGGATGGCAGTCTCTTCAATCTGAGGCGCCTGCAAGCTCACACCAAGACACAAGAGAAACTTGTCCGTGAACTACTCTTTGCAGACGATGCCGCTTTAGTTGCCCATTCAGAGCCAGCTCTTCAGCGCTTGACATCCTGTTTTGGGGAAACTGCCAAAATGTTTGGCCTGGAAGTCAGCCTGAAGAAAACTGAGGCCCTCCATCAGCCAGCTCCCCACCATGACTACCAGCCCCCCCACATCTCCATCGGACACACAAAACTCAAAACGGTCAACCAGTTTACCTATCTCGGCTGCACCATTTCATTGGATGCAAGGATCGTCAATGAGATAGACAACAGACTCGCCAAGGCAAATAGCGCCTTTGGAAGACTACACAAGAGTCTGGAAAAGCAACCAAATGAAAAACCTCACAAAGATTAGCGAATACAGAGCCGTTGCCATACCCACACTCCAGTTCGGCTCCGAATCATGGGTCCTCTACCGGCATTACCTACGGCTCCTAGAACGCTTCCACCAGCGTGGTCTCCGCTCCATCCTCAACATTCATTGGAGCGACTTCATCTCCAACATCGAAGTACTCGAGATGGCAGAGGCCGATAGCATCGAATCCACACTGCTGAAGGTCAAACTGCGCTGGGTAGGTCACATCTCCAGAATGGAGGACCATCGCCTTCCCAAGATCGTGTTATATGATGAGCCCTCCACTGGCCACCGAGACAGAGGTGCATCAAAGAAAAGGTACAAGGACTGCCTAAAGAAATCTCTTGGTGCCTGCCACATTGACCACCGTCAGTGGGCTGATATTGCCTCAAACCGTGCATCTTGGTGCCTCACAGTTCGGCGGGCAGCAACCTCCTTTGAAGAAGACCGCAGAGCCCACCTCACTGACAAAAGACAAAGGAGGAAAAACCCAACACCCAACCCCAACCCACCAATTTTCCCTTGCAACCGCTGCAACCATGTCTGCCTGTCCCGCATTGGACTTCTCAGCCACAAACGAGCCTGCAGCTGACATGGACATTACCCCTCCATAAATCTTCGTCCACGAAGCCAAGCCAAGGATATTGTCTTCAGGAAGATTCAATCCAGCAGAAATGTCTAGTCAATGTTGCAAAAGCTGCAATACATTTGTGGCAAGTGTACACTTAAGGTTAAATTCAATAAAAATTAATTTAATGTTTTTCCAACTTCCTACATGATAGAGCAAATCTGAAATGATCTTTGTGTTCAACTTGAAGTTTTTTTTCAGGAAGCAAACCTTTTGAATAATTTGTTGTCCAGCGTAATGTTTCTGGAAAACAGGCAGCATCTGTGGAAGGCAAAAGATAGTGAATGTTTTGGGCTGAAACTTTTCCTCAGGATGAGGACAGGAACCAGAATAAAAGGGTGAGGGGAAGGGGAGGAGAATGAGCTGGGTGATAGGTGTTAATAGGTTGGGGTGGGGGAGAAGGTGGCTCAGGGGTGGTGGAAAGAAATGGGAATACTGTAGTTATTGAGGAAGTGGGGGACTGAGGAAGATGCACTCAGAAAGGCGAGGACAACAGATCCTGAAATGAAGGAAAGGAAGTAGGGAGCTAGAGGAAGGAAGATGTGTGTGTGATGGGCAGATTGACAGGGCAGGGAAGGAGAAAAATGAAAAGAAAAGGAGAATTGAGGCCAGTGGGATCATGGAAAGCAAGAGTGAGGTTCCTGGATATTGGAGAAGTCAATGTTGATGCCCTCTGGTTGGAGAGTGTCAAGACAGAATATGAGGTGTTGCTCTTCTAATTTGCCTGTAGCCTCAACTTGGCAGTAAAATAGTTGATAGATGGACATGTTAGTGGGGAAATGGGAATTGGAATTAAAGTGCTAGCCACTGAGCTTGGAAGGACTTGGGAGGGTACAAGGCTTGAGGCACAAATGACTAGAGATGTCCTAATGCAGGGTCTTGATCTGAAATGTTGACTGTACTCCTGCTTGAGCTGCTGAGTTCCTTCAGCAGTTGGTTTTTGATGCATGGCTTGAGGTTGTGACAGAACCAGAAGGTGTGAGGAGTAAAACACAGACACCATGATTGAAGTAAAAACACAATGCTGAAGAAACTCAGGTCAAACTGTGTTATTTATATTGCAAAGACAAAGCTACACAACCAACGTTTCGGACTCGAGCCCTTCATCGAGGCATGAGGAAAATGTCAGCAAGTGTCATGAATAAGTCAGGAGCAGGGTTTACAACAGGAGATGGAGAGGTAGATGAGTTTGAATTGAATTGAATTGTTTATTATCACATGTATTCACATACAGTAAAAAGCTTTGTTCTGTGTGCTATTCAGGATAGTCAGCTCATATAGCAGGTAGTGCAATAATGGTAAAGCACTAAATAAATAAATATACAACAGTGTAAGACACACATGTCAAACTCTGGATATAATTATATTTGGCCCGCAAGATCATATTAAATATATATTAGAGTTGGCCCACTGGCTGCCGCGCCAGTATAGCGCATGCACACTGAAGGTGAAAATGAAGACGCCGGAGGTGTGGAGGGTTTCAGAGTCCCGAATCCCAGGGATCAGAGCGCCGCACTCAGCCCGCCCGGTTCCCGGACACACAGACGAGGCTGGAGTTGGGGACCATCCTCGCTGGGTCTGCGCTTCAGCGGCGACGCCGGACCGAACGTCTCGTTGGCGATGCCTTCCCCCTCGCTCCGTGCGCGGTGGACCCTGCCTCCCGCTCCTTTTTTTGGAGACGAGCCCGGTGCCGTGAGATCGCAGTTTAATCCCTCTCCAACCATGGGAGGGGGGTGGAGGCAACGCGTTCTTCTCAGCTAATTCCTCCACCACCCCGGACGCTGGCGTTTCAACGGGGGGTTCGGGTGCCTTCTTCAGGCGACCAACCTGTTGGTCCAAGACAAGGGGAGAGCATACAAACTCCACACAGACAGCACCTGAACTCGGATGAACGTGGAACTGCGACCCCACATTCCACATCAGGACTGTGTGGAAGATTGGGAGCAGTGAGACGGAAGCTTATTTTGTTCCTGTGATTTAAGCCTTTCTTGGGGTGGGGGGGGGTCCTTCTCTGACCACTTGCCTAAAAATTAACCTAATCAGATGTGGAGTTACCACAATACAACAGTTCTCAACCTTTTTCTTTCCACTCGCGTCCCTGTGCCATTGGTGCTCTGTGATTAGTAAGGGATTGCTTAAGGTGGTCTGTGGGTGGAAAGAAAAGGTTTGAAGACCACTGCTTTAATCATCCCTCATTGACTCGTCATGTGCACGGTTTCAGAGCTCCAAAGGAAATGGGCCAATGACAATGAAAGAGTTTATCCAAAACTATTATTTTAAACATTTATTTTAATAAGAAAAAGTTTAACATTACATATGTTGAAAGAAGAGAAAACATGCAGATGTTGTTGAAAATTTTCAATAAATATTTAGTTCGGCCCTCGACTTAGTCCAAGTTTTTAATTTTGGCCCTCCGTGAATTTGAGTTTGACACCCCTGGTGAAAGATGTACTGTCACCATGTCAAATAGTGTGGGGTATAGGGAAAGGTTGTCAGAATTAATAAGTATAGAGGATTACTGGGAGTGGCTGAGTCATATGGAAGTACCAATGAGTTAGCTGAGATGATTGAATATGTCAGGATGATAGAGTGTCTCAAAAGTGACGAATTTGCCTGCAATAATGAATGTGTCAGGATGAGCGGATGTATCAGAGTTAATATTTTGCGGATTTGAGCTTTGTGCTGCCTCTACATCTGGTGTTAGGTGAGTTGCTGTGAAAGCTGCAAGGGTGACAGAGAAACACCAGAACTGAGCCAAGAACAGAGCGGTTGACAGGGTTAACTGGGTCTATGTAAACCAATAACTTGTCTGTTGGAGCTCACTGATATGCAGGGGGTTTTAAAGTGTTTAGGTGTAAAAAGAGGAAAACAATGGTTTCAATCTCTTGGTGTCCCTAGGAGCCTCAACCAAAGCAGAACTGAGAGATTTTACTGAAAATAAACAAACAAGATATAAAATAAAATTCTCTATTTTGACACGTTATCCCTGTGTCTGATCTTGGCACAGAATACTGGAGTAACATGGGGTATAAACCTGAGGAATGAGAAGGATATAGTAAAACCCCTGTTATCTGGAATTCAAGCAACCACCTGCCTCAAGCAACTGGAAAAAAAATTGAGGAAAATAAATTTTAAAAATTAAAGTTAATAAAAAAAAATTATAGGTAAAAATATGTCAGTTTAAAATTGTAAAAATAAATGCTCTCTGAAGTAACACATAAACCTTTGGTGAAGATGGGAGCAAATATTCAGCCAGCGGAAAGCCTTGATCCTGCTTTGCTCATAGTAGCTGTTTAAATAAAGTTGTGTTTGAATAAAATGGTGTCGCCCAGGATGAAGAACTGATTGATGCCTCTCGCCATTGGGCTGACTCTCTTAAATTGTTTCTTTATCTTTACTTAGTAAGAGTCGACCCAGTCAGAGGCTGTAAACTTTGCAGGGGAGTGGGGTTGGGGGATTTTTATTATCTATAATGTTATTGTTCATCTTTTGGGCAGCTCCACGGAGGGGAAGGAACCTGCAGATGCAGCGATGGTTAAATGTTTTCAAAGAAAGTGACTGAAAATAAAGTAAAACGCTTTAAAGTTTATATATTCATGCAAATGAAGTTTGTTCAGTGAAACAGTATAGTTTTTGTTTTTTAAAACTTTATTCTTAATGCAGGTGCATTGGATAGGCATTGTAAAAGTCTCAAGCAACCAGAAAATACACTTATCCAGAATCTACTAATCTCCATAGATTAGGGGTTTTACTGTAGTCTGTGATCTGTAATGAATGATGTGTTAAACATGCTGCAGAATCTTGACCAGCACCTTGCCTTGGTTTCCATTCAAATTTCACTCATTCTGAAACCATTACTAGGGCTACTGGTTGCATTACAGAAATAAAACAGGTAAGTCTGCACACTGTCGTTGAAATAAAAACACAATGCCGGAGAAAGTCACCTAGACAAACAGCTTTCTCCAGCATTGCGTTTTACTGGTTGTGTTACACCTCATGCTGGCCCGACGGGCCAAATGGCCTACTCCAGCTCCTATTGTCTATTGTCTATTGTAAGGACAAGTCCCTTTCCCCAACATGGGTCCATTTGACCCACTATTGGGTCCCAATAGACCAGCTAGAACAAGGGACAATTTGGCACCTTGTGCAGAACAGCTTTATCACTTGGAATCAGTGAATATACATCAATTCCATTTCTTGGAATTTCAATGTAACTACTTGGTTGCAAGAGGAACCTTAAGGGAAGTGGGTACCTGTAGCAACAAGACTGTGTGTTTAGGAGAGTTGGAGGAAGAGAAAGTGTGATAAGATCAAATGTTTCAATATTGTAATATATAAAGAATATATATAATATATAAAGAATCACAATCTGTGGGCATGGGGAAGAGGGCTGACAGAGAGAGTGGACTTAGAATCGTGATATCCACTGCAGCTAAATGTCACAAGATCAAAAGATATGCGAGCAGAAGTAGGTCAATCGGCGCATGGAGTCTGTCATTCTATCATGAGCTGATCTATCCTCCCTCTTAGCCCCCACTCTCTGGCATTCTCCCTGTAACCCTTGATGTCCTGACTAATCAAATACCTGCCATTCTCAGCTTAAGCTTAAATACATCCAAGGCACCTCTCTTCCACTGTCGCCTGTGGCATCAAGTTCCACAGACTCACCACCCTCTGGCTAAAGAAATCTCTCCACATCTCTGTTTTAAATTGATGTCCTTTTATCTGAAAGTTGTGCCCTTTTGTCCTGGACTCCCCTACCATGGGAAACAACCTTGCCGGGTTTCAAAGGACTAAGAAAGCAGATAAAATATCTCATGTACCAATTGTTGAAGAAAGTTGGAGGACTGAACTGAGAGATTTTGGCACCTGTAGGTTTTCTTCAACCACCACAAGGTGATCACAGGTTAAGCAGTTTCTCCAGACCGTGAATCAGATGTTTTAGGGAATCAGGAAAGTCCAATCACATTTACAGTGAAAAATTGGGCAATTTAAAATCATTGTCTCAACCACAATGAATCAGCAAGTGATTTTTTCTTCCCCTGTGA
The DNA here is from genome assembly GCF_036971445.1 of Narcine bancroftii. Classification (NCBI taxonomy): domain Eukaryota; kingdom Metazoa; phylum Chordata; class Chondrichthyes; order Torpediniformes; family Narcinidae; genus Narcine; species Narcine bancroftii. The sequence continues at coordinate 29,675,142 of NC_091480.1, read as the reverse complement.
AATCAGAGATCTCTCCATGAACAGGGTACAAAACAAGGCTCATCAACTGGTCTCAGTAAATCCTGAAGAGCACATGGTCAAACTCAGTCTGGGAGCAAACATCAAGGGTAACATGATGATGTTGCTTCACCGCTCCAGCGACCCACATTCAATCCTGTCCTCCAGTGCTGTCTTTGAAGAATTTGTATGCTCTACTCGTGGCTGCATGGGTTTCCTCTTGGTGCTCCAATTTCTTCCAGTATCCCAAAGAAGTGCAGGTTGGTAGGTTAATTGGCCACTGTAAATTAGTTCAAGTATGAGTAGTAAAACCCAGGTGGAATTTATTCCCACAGAGGGAAACTGAAACGGGATTAGGGAAAATGGGCATCAATGTTCAGCACTTACTTGGTGAGCTGAAGGGACTGTTTCAATTGTATATCTCTCTACCGCTCCAAAAGAACATTGCATGGTTGCAGATGTCAGGCAGCCATTTTAATGAGGAGAGGAGGAGGAATTTCTTCTCAGAGAGTGGTTAATCTTTGGGACTGCTCTGGAGAGCTGTGGAGACTGAGAGATTAAACATCTTCAAAGCTGATGAAGTCAGATCTTGCACTGGAGGTAAACCAAAGGTTAGAGGGAACAGGAAATAAAATGGTGAGATCAGATTCACCATTACTTCAAGGATGAGTGCCTTGTGTCCTTTTCTGGCCAACTCAGGTACATCTTCTAGGTGGTCCTTTGCCCCCACAGGAAGTAGCTCATTCTCCTGACTGCCCAATGCTGGAAGTTGGCCCTGACGCAACTCCTCTACTCGTGCTGGCTACTTGTGTTGTCATGGTGAAGCTCCTGTATGACCTCAGACATTTCTCTGGAACACTGTGCCATGTCCGGCATTTTAATTCTCCTTGTCTGACCACAGATATCTGTTGTGTCTGGTGGTGCTTTTCTGTTGATTTTTTTTGGCTTAAGTGGTGTCATTTCCCTCCAGATTTATTATTTGTTGACTAAATAGAGAGATTCCGTACTGAGCAGGCATCCTCTGCACCAGAGGAAAATGAGTAAGCATGCAGGACCTTGAGGATGGGAATGCCTCCTGTTTGGAATTTGCAAGCCTCCAGACCTTGCCCATCACCTTCACCAAGTAAGCCTTCAACAACTGAATGAGTGTTATTGTCTCAACCATTGCCAGACTAGCCTGAAATAACTGCATATATTTGAAAAACAGAGGAAGCTTGCCCTACACAGAACAGGAAGGACTACTCTCCAACAAGAGGAAGAGTGAACAAAAGGCGGACCAAAATTAGATCCGCTGATATGAAAGATGTAGTCTGATGATTATTGACTACAAGACGATGATTCCATTTTTAAACAGCAACGATTCTGCTAAAACAGTTAATTGTATGAGCTGGATGTTCTGTGTGATTTAATGTACATTTTTTCAAACTGATAATGAGCAGTCCTCTTTCTTATGAACTTAAATGAACATAATGTTGTCAGGAAAAAAATGAATGGCATTTATCTTGTGCCTGCTCCACTAATCAATACGATCTGTCCACGTCCTCAGCTCCTTTTTCCCACTTTATCCTCATAAACTTTGAGCCCTGGTCTTTCAAAAATCTAACGTTTTCAATGTTGGAAATGACTGCACTTCCATAATTCTCTGGGGTAGAGAATTCCAAAGATTCATACTCCTCAGAGAGAAGAAATTGCTCTTAATCTCTGTCTTAGCTTGGCAATCCCCTAAATTAAATTCAGCACTAACTCGCGGAGGGAAATTTCCTTTCATCATCTGCCCTGTCAAACCTGTCAGAACCACAAACATTTTAATAATTATCATCCCACACACTTCTAAACTCTTCTCAGCCTTCCTTTTATTCCCTTTATCCAGGAACCAAACCTTCTCTGAACTGTCTGTAATACAATCATATACCTCCTGAAGGAACCTGAAATAGTCCTCATACCAGCACCACTCCTCACTCTGGCACTTTATCCTTCTGGTAATTAGGACCAACAGGCACTTTGCCTTCCTACTTACTTTCTGCACCTGCTTGCTAACCTTCAGTGTGTTCTGCTGGCGGGCACACCAATCCTTCTGTACAGTTGCATCTGAGCTCTCAATCTGTTGAAACTATATTCTGCTTTTCTTTCCTTTCCACTAAAGTGGACGTTTCTTGTCATATATAGAATATATATGACAATGTAAAATATGCAATAAAAATTTTGGTAACCTCAGATTTTCTATCTTTCACATTCTTATCAGCTCACTTAACCAACTATATCCTTTGTTAACCTTAATTAACCAACATATTGTTTTGTCTTTGCTTTGCAGTTTCCTCACAAAGTGCATTCTTTTATTTATTTTTGCTTAGTTAGCAAATGGGTTATATCAAGGATTCTTCCATTTTCTAGCTACGGTAAGTAATTGGAAACTATTTCATCACATTCCCTCTTATTGGAGGGGTTAGGTAGGGAAGATTTTTTGAAAGGTCAGATGTTGAACCACTTGTTGTAAAATGCCCAGATTCAGATTTACTGTAACCAGATCTTGACATGAGTAGATCATTCAGCTTTTGGTCAACAATGAGAAGATCTTAGTAACAGGGAAATTAGCAGGACTGGAATAGTTAAAGGTGATGACTTGTGCTCTTGTCCAATGTCCTTTGTTATGTTCTTGACAGATACATGGGTCATGGTTTTATTGGCCCTGTGCACTTGAGTTAGTTGATCTCAGCCAGAGAAATGGCAAGAGTGTTCAAAAGTAGAAGGGGGCGTAGTTTTACAGAGGTTGCTGCTTCTCAGTAAAGGAAACAAGTAGTGTATGAACATAGGGGAAAATTACAGAGGCATCCATTGCGTGTGATGTCTGATGGTTGAGAGAAATATTCAGTGATTGAGATGCTGGGAGGTGACTTAAGCCAAAATGAACCCATAATGTGTAGATAATAGGACAAGATGAGATAAAGAGTCTGTTCTATTTACAGATGATGAACCATTTTAACTGTTTCTCAGTTTGACAATCTTCCCTCATCCTGTATTCCCCTGCTCTGATTACATCTTTCCATCTGACTTTTCAATCATAATTCTGAGACTTGTGTGGGTTTATTTTCTTTTGTATTGCTGTGGTTGTGCACAATCAAAAGAGTTCTGCAACTATGAGCACCTTACATTTATAATAAACTGGTAAAAAGCTGTTTTATCTGTCTACGTGCAGAATTAGTCTAGGTGCAATTCATAAACCTTCACAAAGTGGCCTGATGCACAACAAATAATCACCTGTCCTGCTCCCCATTGCCCTACAGGCAAACAGCAAGCATTCACAGTAGCCTAGTAGTAGAACTGATGGCACTGTATTTAACACATTCCCTGGTCTGTATTACTGGGAGGAATTGGTGTTCTTAGCTTCTTCCTTATTAAATTTAAATCCAGGAAGATTTGCATTCTCATTCCTTTTTCCACTAAATTGAGTTGACTCAAGAAATGCTGGGTCAGTGCATTCTCTCTGTAAATTTAGGTTCAGGCTATTTTCAAAAGCCTGTAGTGAGGAGTGAAAATAACACTGGACAATTTTTTTTTCAAAAGGTTTGCTTCCTGAAAAATATTAGGGATTATGATAAGCAATTTCAAGCTGAACACAAAGATAATTTCAGATCTGCTGCATCACATAGGAAGTTGGAGAAACATTAAATTAACTTTTATTGAATTTAGCATGGTGTATACTTGCCACAAATGTAACAGAATGCATTGCAACTGTTGGGACATTGATGAGATATTTCTGCTGAAGAGAATAAATGCTATTGTTAAGTATACTCAATATGCTAATGCCTGAAGAATACACATTCGATCTATAATCAATGTAATGCACATCATCTGTATCTGTGAGCTGCTTTTATAGCCTGTCTGCATCTATCCTGACTAAGCAGGCCCAGGCCTAAGACAGCACTTCCATAGCACCTGCACAGAGTGCAAGCCAAGGCATTCTTGGACTGACCAAAACAGCTTGCAGCTTGCTTTGTGTTCCAGTAGATTTAAAAATGACAGGAAATAACAAACTAGATTATATCTAAAAAACAGTTCATGATAGCAAAACTTTAAGGTGATTTTCGTGATCACCAGTACACAATCCATAAAATACACCCCAAAGTATTCAGGAAGCAAAATCGTCATTGTCCAGTGTAATTCCTTCCATCTGTAACTGTTAGCCAATGTGTGATTCTGGCCTCACAGTAAGATCTGAGGCTTTTGACTCCTCTCTGCAATGGCTTAATGAGTCAATTCTACTGAGAATCATTGGATGCTGTGGGTGAACCTTCTCAAGGTGCACTACAGCTTTTGATGAAAATTGTTGGCGTCCATCTTCTTAAGGGGCAACATTAGGTGGGTAATAAAATTTGGATGCACTTGCCAGTGGCAACTACATCTAGAGACTTAATAAAGAACCACAAGATGTTGCTGCAGGGCACAGGGTTGTGTTCTGGCCTGCCAATGAATCATTTCCAGCAATGCTTCTATTATCAATGTCAGCACAGTTTGCAAAACTTGCACCATTGCTCAGTGCAGAGCTAATATGATGCTTGTTTATTGTAGCTCTCTCACCTTTGATGCAGTTGAGGGTTTAGGCCCCACTCCATGGCACTGGTCGCATACTACAAAGGCTGAAACTAATAGTAAGAGCTCCATATTTCACGGTCGACGTTGACAAGATACGTTAACTGAGCTCTTCTCTGTTCATCCAGTACACACATAAGTAACATTTCAATTATTTGAAGCAGAACTGAGAAGTTATTCCTTGTGTCTAGACCAAAAGTTATCACTTCACCAGAACTGTTGGAATTTATGGGTACCTCATATGCACAAATAAACAGTTACATTTCCTCCAACAATGTCCACAGAGGACTATGCAGCTCATTAAACCAGTACCCAATCCACCTCCACAAATATTCACAACCTGAAATTCATTGTCAAGGAGGGTGGTAGAAATGGACATGAATAACAATTCTAAAAGGAAATTGGACAATGGGGTTAGAATAGGGAATGGGACTGACAGGACATTCTAGAGAGGGTTGGAGAGGACTTGATGGCTTCCAACACACAATGACAGTATGAGATGTATCTGTCCCTGACAGCATTCATTACATAGTATTTTGTGCACTGCATCCTACACTCACATATGATCTCCTCTGCAATGGGGAGAACAAATTCTGATTGGGTGACTACTTTGAAGAATGCCCATTCAGTCTGCAGAGGCATCCAGAGCTTCCAGCCCCCTGTCCTTTAATTCTTAATATCATTCTCCACAACAAACTCTCTGCATTGCTTTAAAGACACGCAGCACCTCATCTTGTCTGTATGTATATTGCAGCCAGTGGGACTGAATATTAAATTTAACATTTCAGATAACCACACCTTTTCTCTCTCTACAGATGTGACTACACTTTTCTGTTTCAATTTTAATTTCTATCTCCATTTACCAGTTTTTGAAGTAATTATTACCTTGACAACTTCGGCCTATATCAGACGTCCACTCACTTCTTCCCCCTTCCTGCAACATAAAACTGGTTTCTCAGTTTTCTGGTTCAAGGGGGGCCTTGGACCAAGACATTAAATCTGTTTCTCTCTCTTACTGCTTCCTGACCTGCCAAATGCTTCCAAAATTTTCTGTCTTCCACTAAAGTAGTCATTGTGCAGTCTTCACACAGGTATCTCCAGCGTGCTAATTCAGGACTAATCGGAGCCATTCTATTTAAATGGATAGATCCTAATTCATCTACTTTGATGCAATGGTTCTCTCAAGTTGTGTTATGTTTAAGTTTAGAAAAAATTATGAGTTGCCCTTTGGATACCTCTGTTAAGATTGAAGAGACTTGGCGTCCTTTTACAAATTATTTTTGTATGAGTTCATTTGTACTTTAAGGGATAATGTTGTTCAATATGTTATAATTTTATACGTTGTAATGTGTATTGCAATATATTGATGTTTCTGTTTTTAATATTCAATTCTGTATTCTATTCTCATGTATTGTTTAATTATAATATGTTTAATAAAAAGATAGAAAAAGAAGGGACTTCTCTGGCAGTTCAAAGCTAGCCATCCATGAAGACCCTCAGCCTCATTGCATCTGCATTCTGCAATGACCTGTGACCTCACACGACCACTGCACCCCTTCCTCGGTCATCAGAATCAAGGTATGGGACTGAGCATAGATCAATAAGAATGTAGAAGAGCATGTCAGGAACACTGTCTGCTTCAGCCATTCTCCCTGGGGCCACAGCACATTTAAATAAAAGCCTTGTTTTCTTTTCACCCCCGTGTAACATAAATATTTTAATGCTTTTTTAATGTGGTCAGTAAGAGAGAAATATGGAAGAAACCAAAACTTGACTGTCTCACAGGAAAGGGGACCCATAAACATGGAGGGGCACAGTAAAAGAAAAGGTTGAAAATGGCAGGTAGGTAAATTATTTCTATTGGTGGGGGAGCTAGAACTAGGCTCAAGATTCAGGGTGGTAGATTTAGGACAGAGATGAGGAGGAACTGCTTTTCCAGAGGATGGTGAACCTGTAGAATTCATTGCCCTTTGAGGCTACCTCAGTAAATATATTTAAGACAAGGTTGGATCGATTTTTACATAGTAGGGGAATTAAGGGATTTGAGGAAAAGGCAGATTAGTGAAGATGAACCTATCGTCAGATCACCCATGATCACATTGAATGGCAGAACAGGGTCGATGGGCAGGATGGCCTGATTCTGATGTTCTTTTGCTGGGGACATGGTAAGATATGCTGGATCGAAATCAAAGCAGCAGACCATGCTAATCACTCCTACAACCAGCAGTTCAGATGGAAGGCTTGTCGTTCTGCCACATCTATTTGTGAATGGTGTTGGACAATTAAACCCATAAAGAATATTTTATATATTTAATGAAATACATTAAGAGGTCTCTGGGAATATATCCATCCTGTACTCGAACTGGTGTGGAGGATTGAGCTCCAACAAGCACCACTCTGTTGAGAAACCCAATTAAAACTCATTAATACAAAACAGGAAATCTGTCCATTGGTTGGCATCATGTTTTGCACAAGAAGAGATGGTTATGGTTGCTGAGGTAAATTAAAAAAAATTAAATTTAGACATACAGCACGGTTACAGGCACTATTGGCCCTCGAGCCCGTGCCGCCCAATTATACACAATTGACCTACATCCCAGGTACATGGTGGGAGGAAACCGGAGGCCCTGGGGAAAACCCACACATGCAAACTCCTTAGAGACTGCATGGGATTTGAACCAAGGTCCCAGATGCTGGGACCGTAACAATGTTGCGCTAACCTCTACGCCCTGATATATGGATCAAAGTGGTAAAGGTGGGTACAATTAAAATGTTCAACAGACATTTGGATAGATTGATGGTTTAGAGGGATATAGACTAAATGGAGAAAAGTGGGAATAATAGGAAAGCACCTTGGCTGGCATGGAGATTAGACCAAAGGACCTCTTTTTATGTTGTATAACTCTATGATTCTAAAGGCATTTGGCACACCACCACCTGCAGGTTCCCCTGCAGCAGTCACACTCCATCCCTACTTAGAAATACAAGGCAATTTTCTCTTTCTCACTGGGCCTGGAATCTGTTTCTTCCTGCCCAACAGCAATTGCAAAACACCCTGATCAGAAGGACTCGAAGTGTCCAAGATGGGTCCTCACCAGCACTGTCTTTCTCAAAGGCAGTAAAGGACAGGCACCAAGTGCTGGGCTCCTGACGGAAAAAGAGAACACCCAAAAAATACATCTTTGGCTGACAAATCTCTTGGGGGTTTTGAGGTGGGGATGGGCATCTTTTTGTTCACTCAGCAGAGAGTCAGGGTGCTGGCAGATTAAGCTCTGGAAGCAGATATAAAGACGTTGGGGACAGAGAAGGGGGTTCAAGGACATGGACCAAATCGGATGCCAACTGGGTCGGCATGGATGAGTTGGGCCGAAGGGCCCGTTCTGTGATGATTTCAAATACAAATCCCCCCCACCCCATTACACCGTGTCAGCGCCTAAGAGTTAGGGTTCCTGGAGCTCACCGGGTTGCAGGATGGAGAGCGGCGGGTTGTGACTGTACCTGAGCGCGAAACCTTCCCCCGCCCCCGCGACCCCAGGCTTTCGAACCCCGCCTCCGTGGGTTTGACAGGAGGCAAGATCTCGTCAGCCAGCGTGCAGCGAGCGCAGCCGTTCCTACACCCCACGTTCGGTGCCTTTGCCCCGAGGATGAAAGTCCCTGCTTCACCCGAGGATTTTTTTAAAATTCACCCGAAACCACATCCTGGCTGCTCTTAATCTCCGGCAAGGTGACGTCAATGCTCTTTGGCACTTGAATCTGAAGGTCGTGTGTGTTTCCTTGAGCCCGGAACGTGTAACCTGAAAAGTTCAGCGCTGTCCCTGCGGCGATCGGACGGTCCCGTCCCGTCCCGTCCCCCGGATGGTATGGCCATTCACCGTGAGCGGCGAAGCACGGCTGCCTCCGGCGAACCGCGCCGTGATCTGTGGCGTTGCCCCCAGTCTGTCGGCAAGCTGGGGCGGCGGCTGTGAGGTGGGGCTGCAGGGAACAGGTGAGTGGGGGGGGGGGGGGGTATGAAGGAGATAGGGAGGGAGGAAAAGGGTGAGTGGAGCGGAGTGAGTGAGTGAGGGGGGGAGAGAGAGAGTGAGTGTGGGAAGGAGTGAGAGGGATGGAGAAAGGGAGGGAAGGAGTGAGAGGGGAGGGAGGGACGGAGTGAGTGAGTGAGGGGAGAGAGAGAGTGAGTGTGGGAAGAAGTGAGAGGGATGGAGAAAGGGAGGGAAGGAGTGAGGGGGAGGGAGGGACGGAGTGAGTGAGTGAGGGGAGAGAGAGAGAGTGAGTGAGGGGAGAGAGAGAGAGTGAGTGAGGGGAGAGAGAGAGAGTGAGTGTGGGAAGAAGTGAGAGGGATGGAGAAAGAGAGGGAAGGAGTGAGAGGGAGAGGGAGGGACGGAGTGAGTGAGTGAGGGGAGAGAAAGAGAGAGTGAGTGTGGGAAGGAGTGAGAGGGATGGAGAAAGGGAGGGAAGGAGTGAGAGGGGAGGGAGGGACGGAGTGAGTGAGGGGAGAGAAAGAGAGAGTGAGTGAGGGGAGAGAGAGAGAGTGAGTGTGGGAAGAAGTGAGAGGGATGGAGAAAGGGAGGGAAGGAGTGAGAGGGGGAGGGAGGGATGGAGAAAGGGAGTGAGGGAGGGGGTGAGGAAGGATGGAGGGAGGGAGGGCAAGGGCCGGACTAACCCAAAGAGGATGTGGCTTGGCTTCTACCCATCGCCTTGACCACAACAAACATTACGCTCCAGACCGCCCGCCGCTGCCGACTCTCTGTCAATAGGCCTTTGATCCCGCCGCCGGCATCTGTACCGCTTTGGTCCTGTGGGTGGCAGGGAGCCAGTGCCCGGGACTCGAACTGGCGTCAGTGGAACCTGGGAGACTTGTCCATCCATGCGTTTTCTGGCCTGATCGTGTGAATGAACCGAAGTGGGGAATGTGAAAAAATAGGATCATAATCGCGGAAGTTTTGTGGCGGGACAGCAGCTCTCCTCACTGGATTGTGCCCGGGATTATCATCACCCCCCCCCCCCCCTTCTCTATCACGAGTAATGTTGGGATGTTAGCCGAACCATTCCAGCCAGGATCGTCTCCCCCGATCGTGTGTTTTCTCTCTCGTGTTCATGCGAGTGGCCATCTCTGGCATAGGCAGTTGTTCATTTTTTTTTGGGGGGGGGGGAGTGGAGTGTTAAGTTGTAGAAGAGGGCAGTCTGTCCCCTGTACCCTGGCCAAGATAATTAAAGAAGTCGAATATGAGATAGCTTAGAATGAAATTTCCATTCCACAATGTGTGGGTGCAGCTCTTCTATGTCTCATGGACCCCTTTCCTTTCCATTGTTGTCCATCCAGAGCTGTCGGAGACACACAGCTAGCTTTGTCTGCAGTTCTGGTTCCAAAAACATCTGCTGTCCTTCTTTCAACCCCAAATGATTTTTGCCCCATCCTTGTTTCTCATTTACAGACTGCTGCCTACATCTTCATGTGAAGACACCAAGATCAGGTGAATTAGTTTCCATGTGCAGATCACTGACACCCAGTCAGTCTCCTCACTGCTTCTCTCAACCCACACCCAAGCTTCTGCCTGTTCGTGGCTCTCTACTGAGCAGGTATTTTCTCCAACGTTGGGAAAACCATAGTTATTATTTTCCATCCTTGTTATTGACTCCTTGATCTGCACACCAACTCCCTCATGGTTTTGCTGTGTGACAGATGTAGGCTTGGCCTCAGGGTTGAGCTTTGGGGCACAAACCTGCAACAAGTTGGACCAACGTTTAAGGAAAGACTGGATAATTACATGGAGGGGAGAGGATTGGAGGGGTATGGACCAGGTGCTGGTCAGTGGGACTAGGAGGGTGGGGATTTGTTCCAGCATGGACTAGTAGGCCCAAACTGGCCTGTTCTATGCTGTATATGGTTATATGGACAACGTGGGCCACCAGGTTCTACCTCTGTAATATCACTTCCGTCAGCTCACTGCTCCACACATGACATTGGCCCCACTGGACACAACTGCTCCACCACACTTGAACTGGTTACCTTCACACAAGCCTCTATGGATATCAGGTGATCTAAAACCCTTTCAGTAGTGCCCTAATACAAAGCCATCATTACCCATCAACCTTTATGGATTCCTGAGTAATGCAGTGATTCAGTTTTAAATTTCTCACCATAGTTTTCTAATTCCTTCTGGGCTAGATCCTCCTTGTCTCTTTTGCGCTCCAAGATCTCTGTTTACCTTTCACTTCGAGCATCTCTAAAAGTAGATGATACCCCCATGGGCATTCATACTTTTAACTACCAAGGCCTTAACCTCTGCAATTGTACCCTAAATCTTGCATCCCTTTTGTCATTCAAAATGCTCTTCAAAGCCAATTTCTTGGATCAAGTTATTGGTCACCTGCTCTGACAATAGCCTCATGAGCCCATGTCAGTTTTTTGTTTGCAACACGTATGCCTTGGATATGATAATAGTATGACTGTATGAACTTAAATTGCTGTAATTGTATTAATGTGTGGAAGCACAGTTTCGCATCATCTCCTCTTTCCCAACTGCCTTGCCTGTGCTTCCTCAGTACCTTCCTGAATACTCTTCCCTCAACTGTCCCCTCTCTTTTTCCAAACTCCACTTCCTCTTTGTACTTTGTTTCAACACGTTTTCTGTGTCGTATCATATGCATGCATGTTTAGTTCAGTAACTAAACAAGTGACCCTGATATTAAACATGGTTCTTTTCCTCCCCAGCAAATTTCCACAATGATGCTTCTCTGGAAATTTCCACTGCACACAGTTCTTCTGCTTCTTCTATGTGGACAAGCACCATGCAGTAAGTTCAAACTTATGACATGTTCTGTTGGTTCAGATTCTGCCCTGCTATCAGTGGTGGGGGCGGTGTGAGGAGATGTCTGTGAGACAGTCATGTGCATTCATGGTACCTCTTGTATCTCAAAAGTGTGTGTGGGAGTGTGCAATGAAAAAACTACTGTGAAATTGATAATGCAGATAGGGCCTGAAAGGCAACACACAGGATAGTGTTAAATGAAAGCTGAGTCACTCTGATATTTAGACTCTGACTGCTTGTTCTCTTTGGTGAATAAATTAATGTTTCCTCATTCTGTAAAATAGCAAGGTCACGTCCACCCAAATTCTTCAAAACAAAAGGTAGAGCTTCACTATAATAATCGAGAATCAGGGAGATTTCTGCTGGCAAGTGAGACTACAACAAGGACATGGCCTCAAGTTTCAGGGGAGTAAACTTAAAACAGATGTTCCCAGTGAATCTGTGGAATTCCTTGCCCAGTGTAGCAGCGGAGCCTGCCTCATCAAGTGCATTGAAGACACAGATAGATTTTCTTTAAATGAGAAATTAAGGATCGAGGGAAACAGGCAGGTTAGTGAAAGTGAGCCCACACCCTAATCAGCCATGAACTTGTTGAATTGCAGAACAGGCTCAATGGGCCAGATAAGACCATAGGAACAAAAATAGGCTATTCAGCTTGTCGAGTCTGCCTTGACATTTAATCATGAGCTGATCCATTTTCACACTCAGCCCCACTGTCCTGGCTGATCAAGAACCTGTCTACCTCTCCCATAAGTACACCCAACAGTCTGACAACGGCTCATGGCAACAATTTCCTCAGATGTACCACCCTCTAGCTGATGAAATTCCTACACATCTCTGCTCTAAGCAGACACCCTTGTGTCCTCTTATCCTGGACTCTCCCACCATGGGAAACATCCTTCCTACATCTACTCTTGTCCATACCTTTCAACATTTGAAATGTTTCAATGAGATTCCCTGCCACCCATTCTTCTAAATTCCAATGAGTACAGGCCAAGAACCTCCTCCTGCTCCTTTTTTCTTATCTTTTTATATTCTTATAATAAAAATAACCTTGTTTACACTGCATTCTAAGCTCTTCATTCAATCAACAATAACACAGACAATCTGGGCAATGTGGATATAATGTTCCCTGAGGCTACCGATCTGTATGAAACAGTCAGAATTTGCAAGGCTATTTTATCCTTTATCTGTTGTTCTATGCACGAATTCACAAAACAGCATCCCTCAACAAGATTCCAGCTTCAATTAACTCCTAAATGTTCATTTAATTCATTTTTATGCATCTGGGTGTCCCTAGCAGGATCCACATTTATTACCTATCCCTTAAATGCCCTTGAACCACCTTCTTGAACTGCTGCCATACTCCTCGTGAAGGCACTTCCACAGTGCTGTTGGAGAGGGAGTTCCAAGATTCAGACCCATCAACAATGAAGATCTGGTTTTATATCTCCAAGCTAGGATGGTGAGCAACTTAGAGTGGATCCTCGAGCTGGGGGTGTTTGTTTCCCTTGGTCCTGCAGCCCTCGACCTTCTTGCAGGTAGAATTCAGGGGTGTGGGATTTTTGTCAGGGATTTCTGGGTGAGTAGCTTCAGTGTATTTAGTGGATGGTACACATGGCAGCTCTTGTGCACTGATGGGAGAGGGAACAAATATTTAGGTCATTTTTGGAGTGCCAATCCAGTAGCTACTTTGTTCTTGGTGATCTCAAGCTTTTTGAGTGGAGCTGGAGCTGTGGAACACCTCGCCTTTGATCTGATCTGCTCTTGCAGCATCTACAGCCACAGTATTTCTGTGGATAGTCCAGCTGAGTTTCTGATCAGTGTAGGCATTTTCAGAGGTTAGCTATTTAGGGAGGTGGAAAATGAATGGGGTTAATTGAATTTCTCTTTCAGTGATCCACCTCAGGTGTAATGGGTAGAATGGCCTGATATTGTTGTACTAAAAGAAATCACATGCACAGTTGAGAGTGATGAGAGAATTATACATGGGATCAGGAGCGACATGAACAGTAATAATTGTGAATTATTCTGTACTTATGGGAAAGATGTTTTTGCAGTATTAACATATGAGCCTAGCAACTGGTGAATCATTATAGTTCACGTCTCTTCAAACAGGTTAATTACTTTCCAACGATTTTAATCCTTTAACTCCTTGTGCTTTACTTGCATGGTGAGCTCTGGTTACTGAGTGTGAGTTGATCGGTAACTCAGTGGAGATGCAAGGGCTGTTGGTATCTGTTGTTGGTCAACGTGCACCTTTTTTTGTGCAGCAAATGAAGCAAAACCATCTTATGCATAGCAGTGTCATGCAGCGTATTTGTGGTAGGGGCTGAGGGAGGAAGCTGTATGCGTCAATTTATTCAGAAGGGAAATGGGAATTAAAATCCACTAATAACTTCTGTTTATCTCTTTCAAGCTACAATTTGTGACAGTCTAGTCTGTGTTACTGATTACAAAGATTACATAACATGTACCTGGAGCATTGATCCATCACTGAAGCTTGATGTTTCATATCATCTTAGTGCAATTTCGTAAGTATTGAGTCATTAAAACATTCAGTCTCATCTTTGTTGATATGTCTTGGCCTGGAGCAAATCCAAATTCAAATGGTAAATAAACCATAAACATCAGATCCCTTGCTATTACATCACTCTTACATCAACCTTTAATTGCATGGTCTGACATTACTCCTTACTGTTGCTGATATATCTCATCATTCATTCATTCCTTGCATCACTTATGCCGACAAAGCTTGTTGTGACATCATTTACTCTGACATCACTCACTGCCACATCTCTTCTTGTGACATCATTTACTGTGATATCACTCACTGCAACAACTCTTGTCATGACCTATTTTACTGTGACATCTCTCCTTGCAACATCTCATCATGACATCATTTACTGTGACATCACTCACTGCAACAACTCTTGTTGTGACATCACTTACTGTGACATCACTCACTTCAACTCTTTTTTGTGACATCATTTACTGTGACATCACTCACTGCAACATCTCTTGTCATGACATTTACTGTGACATCATTCGCTGTAACATCTCTTGTCATGACAACATTTACTGTGATATCTTTCACTAGCATCTCTTGTCATGACATAATTTATTGCAACATTACTTGTAACATCTTTTATTGTGACATTATTTGCTGAGGCAACACTTGCTCACTCTTGCAGTACTCAGACTCCTTTTACATCACTTAATGTTGCACTATTCCATTGTCTACATTTCTATCTGTAGTTGCTAAATCTTTTCACATTGTTTAATCTGCATTTAAATCACATCCTTCCTGCTCCTCTCATTATGAAATCACTATTACTTCATTTGCTGTTGAATCACTGCTGTTTTATCTCTGATTGTAAAAGGATGTAGGAATCACAGTTTTGAGATCCTGGGAAAAGATCTATGATTGGAGAATGTTAAGAGTAATAGACCTTGGAGATAAAGAAAGAGGAGGCAATTAATGAAGATGCACTAAACAGCAGCAAATCAGGAGAATCTTGCTGAACTACACAAGGAGATATTAGAGCAGATAACCAAAGGCTTGGTCAAAGCTTGAAAATGTAAGAAATTTGAAATTAAAACAGAATGCTGGAAACAGCAGGGAATGTAGCATCTGGAGAGAGAAATGAATTTAATTCCGGTTAAAGTCCCATGCTGGATCTTGGTCAAAGGTGTAGGCTTCAAAGAAGTTCTTGAGAGGGGAGTGGGGTTTTGGCTCTAGTATTTTGGGCCTTAACAGTTCCTAACTCACTCTCCAGTGGTGGAACTCTTAAATTCAGGGATGTTCAGGAAGCCAGATTAAGGGTACTGATATCTTGGTCTGGTTTGGCCAGGAAGAGGCTATAGAGCAAGGGAAAGGTGAGACATGGAGAAGATTCAATGCCAAAGTATTTTAAAATTTTATTCTGGCTGAACTGGACACCACTGTAGATCAGCAAGCTCACCGAAAAGGTACCTGTTAGGACACAAGAATCAGTTTTAGATGACCCTATTTATAGAGACTAAGACCTGGGATAGAAGCTGAGCTGAGAAGGGATTCGCCATCAGAAGAGATGAGGCAGGGCTGGAAGTGGGTAATTCAGAAGATGGAAATAGGTGGATTCGACAATGAGGCAAATATGAGGTTGGAAACTATACCTGAGGTCAGAGGTGCCACTAAAGTTGCAAACAGTCTGGTTCAGTTTCAGCCACTTGACAGATGATGGCATCAAGTGCCTAGCAAAAGTAATTGATGAAAGGGAGTTAAGATTATTATTTCTGAAAATAGCTGGGTGCTTGAGAATTGACAGACATTAATGAAAACAGTTAAGGTAGGAGGAGAAGTTGGATGGGCAGAGAATGGGGTCATGGGAGCAGTTGGTGAGTTCATTCAACACATTGAGTCCACAAAAGGCATGAGGGAAAATTTTTGGGTTCTCCTAGTGGCCAACTATTTCAATTCCTCACCCCAGTCCTATGCTGATACATCTGTCCAATCAAGACCATGCATAAATTAGAGGAGAAACACTTAATTTTTCATCTGGGCACTCTCCATTAATATCAACTTCTCCAGTTTCTGGTGGCCTACTCTCCATTCTCCCTCCCTTCCCATCCCCTTTGTCTTCCTTCCTCCAGCTCTCTACCCCCCTTTCCCTCTCCATTCACCCCCGTACCCTGTTTTCTGGTGTACCCTCCCTCCCTTATCCACCTATTATCTCCTGCCTTTTGGACTGTGCTCCTTCCCCTGCTCCTCTCCCCACCACAATTTTATTTAGGTGCTTGGTTATATTTTGCTCATATCTTGATGAATGGCTCAAGCCCAAAACATTAGTTCTGTATCTTTATCTTTGCTCTATAAAATGCACTGTTTGACCTGCTGAGTTTCTCCATCATTGCGTTTTTACTTCAATCATGGTGTCTGCAGACTTTCATGTTTTACTTCTTGAGGGAAGTTTAGATAAAAACGTGGCTGGGCTTGGGGGACAAGAAGATATTTGGTCCAGTGAGCTAGGAAAAAGGAAGGACCAGAGGAAGAAAACCATAGCGACAAAGGGTCCATGGGTCACTGCTTGAATTAATGGAATTAATTGAGTTCCTGAAGATAAAGAAAAGTCAGGTGCTATCATTATGAGCCCATAGGATCCCAAAGCCCAGAAGCAGTAGATATTCACCAAGACGTGGTTACTTAAACAAAAGTTCCTTTTATCTTTAAACATGAAAATAGAATCACACTTGAACATTACTATTAACTTAACTAACCTAACTTACCCCCCTTTTAATTCTATGCACACATGTATGTAATGTGTATGTAAGTTCAGAAAAGTTCTTAGATTCACAGTCCAATCTCACTTCTCATTCCTCCAAGTTTACTGGTTGCAGGCAATTCTTCTAGTGTGCACAGAATTTAATATTTATGAAGTTCACCTGGCTTTTGTGCTTGAAAGGTAAATGGTTACCGCTCAGGAAGGTTCTTGTCAGTTTTCAGAGAGAGATTTGTTGTTCACTCGATACCCACAACTGATTCTCTGTAACCAGTCACATCAGTGTCTTGCCGAAAAAACTTGCCCCATCAGATTCTCCAGATGATAACCTCTTTCTTTCGGGTCACCACAGAGTTCCTTTTTGTTTCCCTTATTTCAAGTGAAACATTAGACAGCCAATCTTCTCCTCTTGCATGAACCACAAGGGCTATGACCAGGCTGAATTAAGAACTCACAATCTGTCTTCCAAATGGGGTATGTCCACAAGCTTTCCAGCTTGTCCTGTTCCACTTACAGCTGCTGCTGACTGTAAAATTGCAGAATTGAATCCTTTCTCTCTCTCTCTCTCTCACTCAGAGAAAAGCCTGATTTACTCTCTCTGCTTGCAAAACCACATGACCCTCTTAGAACAGCAAGTTCCACTCCAGACAGCCTGTGGCTCCGATGAGTTTTTTCATCTGTTGCCTTTTTGTAAACAACAATCCATTAGTGAAGTCTCTTGGGGACTGTCCAAAGCTTTTGCAAAGGCTCTTAGAGCCGGCCTGTCTAGCATGAGCAGAGCACCAGTATTTTAAATAAGATCTGTTTTAAAGTATTTGTATGCAACCTACACTAAAAAAAAACCTGCCCTAATTTATCTCTCCAAAACATATCTATAATCTGTCACACTACTTCTTCTGTTCACCATGATTGTGCACGAAGATAGGTGGGCAGTGAGGACTGAACAGGCAGAGAGGAGCAGAGGCTGGAATGAGCAGAAAGAATGAACCATGGAGTGGGGAACAGAGCCACACAGCAATGGAAAAAAGATGGCTGAAGCCAGGTGGGCTAGACTGAGAACAGAGTCACACAGATTGTCACTAGCTGCAGTGCTGGCATAGCTCAGTACAGTAACCTAGCTGCAGTGAAGTTGTAGTCAGGTGGCTTGTTGAGATCAGTCAATGTGGTTTTGCTGTGATCTCAAACAATGTGTTAAGTTCATTCTGTACTGAAAGTGACAGGTGGTGCAGTGAGACTTTGCTTGAGCCTTCGCATTGCAAGTGATATAAATAGAGCAATAAAACTCACTCAGAAAACCACCACTGCAAATATAAAAGACCTTTCAGCAAGGTGACATGGTACTAATAAAGTGACATCATGAAATATTCCACTCACATATTTAAGTATAAAATATATAATTACAATGTGGGCTTGGGAAATTCCAGTCTCCTCGATCAACTGATTTAAAAAAAATGCTTTTACTAATTATATCTTCTAATTAACTAGCTATATCTTTAAGAATCAGAGCTAGCTTCATAGTGAAATAATAAAACAAACACCTTTCCAAGCACATTTCTCAGACGAGTCATCCTCTTTTCATCAAATATTAATATTTTTAACATTTACTCCAGCAGAATTCATTACAGTGTTGCTCACGCTGTTCCCCAAGGTTCAGTTGGGTGGCTGGCTCCCTTTCTGTGCGCACGCCCACAGGGTTCCTCACCAGTGCACAAAGGCAGTTCATGTACGTGCAAACCAGCTCAAAGTATAGAATAAAATCTTAATGTAACTTTGTAGAATGCAATCATACTTGTATTGGAACAGTTTTATGAGGCCATGAGAGATAGGCTGCGCCAAAATTATATTAAAACAATTTCAAGCTTTCAGTGCGCACAAACTTTGGTCGCGGGAAAAAAAATGGGTACAACCTAAGACTGTTCCACACACTGACAATTAAAATTCGAGGGAACATTGCTCCTGAACCAATAGGGCAAGTGCCAAAGTTCTACTTCATAATCTTGTTAATCGACTGTTAGTGTAGTGGTTAGTGCAACACTAGTGCAGCGCCAACAACCAGGGTTCGAATCCACTGTGGTCTAAAAGGAATTTGGTTCTCCCCGTGGCCTGTGTGGGATTTTCTGGGTGCTCTGGTTTCCTCTCACTCTTCTAAAATGTTGGCGTTGGTGGGTTTATTAGTTTAATGGGGGGGGGGGGGGCAGAACAGGTTTCAAAGGCCAGAATTAGCTTCCACCATGTTGTATGTTTAAAAAAAAAATTGGTCCACAGCATTTTCTGAGTGCTGAAATGCTCTTGCATACTCCCTTACAAGGTTTAATGAACTCTCCAAAGAGTAACATTTCTGAGTGCTATTAGGAATACAGTGTAGGGGTTCCAGACGTAATGCCACCCTGCTTCAGGAGCAGAAGGTCTTGCTGATTTAATTTCCCATGGCAGCTCCATTCTCAGACACAAAGATGAGAGATTATCAGTTGCCTCTTAATACCACAGGTGCACAAATCGATTGGCAGTCTCCCAGTTTTAGTATCCCACACCAGAAGAGGAACGTTAGGTCGAGAGGGTGTTGGTTGCCGGAAAATGTTTGCTGAAGCAAGTTAGGGTTGGTGATGAGCGTGTACAGTAATCTACGGGTATGCACAGTGGACTGAATATAAATGCTCATTTAAACAATGCTCTCCGTTTTAAAACTAGTTTTGTCACGGTGAACGATGTTTTTCGTAATTTAGAGACTTGCGGTTAGAAATTTTGTGGAAACTAATTTTGAGTAGTGTTGTGTGAGTGGGTTGACACGAGCAGCATAGCATAAGGAGACTTAGAACCTTGTACTAAAATGACCACATAAGATAGTCTGGTGTTAATGCTCCAAGAAACAGTTAAATCTTTATATGGTTTATAAACTTGCAAAGGAGTGGAGGAGAAAATGGCTTGTTACTGGAAGGAAAGAGCCAGGATAATATTCAAATTTGATTGGGCTGTGTAAAATAACAAGCCATTTAATGGGAAGAATTTTTAGATGATTTGTTTAACTGTTATGTGAGTTTATCTAATACATGGAGATTTAGGATATCCACCAAAACACTTGGAACACGTGTTGGGACAGAAAGGTGAGCAGCAGTGTTCTTTGCAGAACAGTGGCGGACAGGGGTGCAGTGCTAATTTTTTCCGGTTCTGGAGCTCACATAAATGGCCTCAAAGAAGTGTCCGGAGCGGCACTCTGGTGAGCTCTGGCAGCCCTGCACCCCAATGGCAGGGTCATTGCTTTTGTCTGACTTGGCGCAAGCTACAGTTTCTAAATGTACACACACAGGAACAGGCCCTTCACCCCTGAACATGATGTCCAAATCAAACTAAAGTTCTGCAACTTGTGCTTGTGAAGTATCCCTCCCCTTTTCATTCGTGGGTTTACCTAGAAGCCTCTTAAAAGCAATTATTGTATCTGCATCCACCATTGCTCTTTGCAGGTTATTCCAGGTTGCCCACCATCTTCCTTAAACATCCTCCCCCTCACCTTAAATGCCCCTCACCTTAAATGCAAGACCTCAAATGTGTGATGCTTTTACCCTAGGGAAAAAGATTCTGAATGTTCACCTTATAAATGCCCCTCATAATCTTATAAACCTGACACAAACCATGAGAGTATTGCAAAGATTCCGAGCGAGACACTGCATAGAAATGGGACCCGAGACTGAGCTGACCATGAATGATACATTTTTACACAAACCCAAGCATTTTATTTTCCTCACTTTTGCATCACTGTCCTACCACTGGAGACAATTCACAGGGGCCAATTAACCCACCAAGCTACACATCTTTGGGACATGGGAGAAAACCAGAGCCCCCAGAGTTGGTGGCTGCAGGGAGAACGTGCAAACACTGGAGATCAGGTTTTTTTTTGGAAAATTTTATTTATCATTTGCATCAATTTAAAAAATGATTCAATAATACAATAATTATTGGAAGTCATACAAAATGATACAAATTTTTAAAATTTTTCTCCCAAAAGAAAGAAAGAAGAAAAAGACCACCTACATCGACATATCTAATATTATTAACATATATAATATTCATTGATTATTTTCTATAGTTTCTAATTGAGAGGGCTGGGTAGGATGGAAAAAATGGATGGAATTTTATTCATAAAATCCATATATGGTTTCCAAATTTTATAAAAGTTTTCAATTCAATTTCTTAAGCTATATGTAATTTTTTCTAAAGGTATACAATTATGCATTTCAATATGCCCTCTACTGGAGATCAGGTTTGAACCTGTCTGACTGGAGATGTAGGGCAGTGACCGCACCGCCTGCATCAGGAGTGTGGCTATGGATAGTAGATAGTAACACATGTAGCTCCATGTCAGAAGAAGGTTAGTGTGATGTATTGTGGTGGGAAGGATGAAGGGAGACAATATAGAGCAGTGGTTTTTAATTTTTTTTTCCTTCCACTCACAAGTAATCCCTTTCTAATCACAGAGCACCTATGGAATAGGGATTACTTAAGATGGTATGTGAGTGGAAAGAAAAAAGTTTGAAAACCACTGATATAGATTAAAGATTATTGCTCAAAAAGGGTGAAAGAGCACAGGGATGAAAATAATTGAAAGAGACAGGGCAGGTTAGAAGGTGTTTGATAAGGCATATAATATTCCTGGTTTTAAATGCGGGCATTGGGGCCATTTAAGAGACTCTTAGACAGACACATGGGTGAAAGAAAACTAGAGTTATGGAGTAGGGAGGATTTAGTATTTTTTATTAGGAAGATATGGGCTGGCACAACATCAAGGGCCGAAGGGCCTGCACTGGGCTTTATTGTTCTATGTTAACAACATGAAGCGCATGAGAACCCATGCTGAACCTTTGTAAAATATTGGTCTTGACCTCTATTGGGTTATGGCATTAAATTCTGTTTTTTATATTATAGGAAGGCTGCGGAGGACTTTATGGAGAATGGTGCTTGGAATGGGTTACTACAATTAGAAAGGTAGGTTGGATAGGCTGGATCGGTTTTCTTTGGAGAAGGCTGGACTGCAAATGTACAGATGCACCAAAATCCTTATTGCTGCAGTCACCCAGATATGTACACCAACTACAATAATGTAAAACTGTGGGGTGCTGTTAGCCAGAATTAGACACACACAAGGTAAAGACTGTACAACAGGCTTTAATCCACAAAGACTTCCACAGAACCAGGCTGGCTGTAGCTGCAGTAACTCTAAGTGAGCTTCGGGAGGCCGGCGCAGGCTTATAATCCTCGAGGGTGATTGACACCCGACCCGGTGGGGCTTGATCCCTTCAGGCCGACTGATTGACAGCTGGCCAGGTGTTGTCCTTTCTCCTTACAATCCTGCAGGCATAGAGGTTGCCCTCTGCAGTAGGCTGGCAGTACACTCCTGCAGGTACAGGTGTTGCCCCTACAGTAGGCCAGTGGTGTACCACCACATTCACTCCCTTCCTTCAAATTGTCCGGGGGGGGGGTGCAGTAACAAGGATTCATACCCCCTATACACATACAATATTTACAGGTTGAGACGGTCCGGCGGCTGCCGGGGTTTCTGTGACCATATTGGATGGGTGGTGGGGGGAGGCTGAAGCGGGCCCCTGGTGGTCAAAGAGGTCCTGCGTGCCCCATAGCTGCCTGGGAAGGGGGATGATTGCCCGGTCAGTGTCGTCCTGGGCTGGAGAATGGCGTGGTGTGGTGGGTGCTCCTGCTGGTGCCAGGTCCCTGGTTGAGATGGTGTCCTCCCTGCCACTGCTGAACCTAACGTAGGCTTAGTTGTGGTTTGCATGTAGGAGGCAAACCTGCTCGACCAGGGCTTCGGCCTTGAGTGTCCATACATGCTTACGCAGGAGCACCGGTTCCAGGGACGTGAGCAATGCTGGGAGGGACAGTCCGGTCGCCGACTTCCTGTCCATTGACTTGCACATCCATCATAGAGTGCCCGAGGTCGTGAGGGATGTCCCTGGTCAGCGTGGTAGTGGCCAGGACTGTCTCAGAGTCGGAGTCGTTGCTCTCTGGTTGTGTATAGTGATTTATGGCATCCGGAGGCATGGGGAGCGTCGGTAGGGCAGCCTGGTCATCACCCGTGTTGACCACGTTCACGTTAGTCGTGGGGTGCAGAGTGTGGCAGCCGTTGGCACCCGAAGGCATGGGGAACGTCGGTAGGGTGGCCTGGTCACCGCCCGTGTTGACCATGCTGTTCTCAATGTCATCGGGGGGCCCTCCGTGTCGGCCGCTGCTTGGCCCAAGATGGCAGTGGCATGTGGGGGCCTGCTGCGTGGCTGGCCTCCTTCCCCAGCCGTGTTCATTGTGCCGGGGAAGTGACATAATCGCGGCCAGCAGTAGTGGCGTCACGCCGTGAGCCGAACGTGACGTCGCTGTAGTTTTCAACGAGCTGCGCTGGCGAGGGCGAGAGCTGGTCCAGGTGCTCAGGGCACATGCTGCGACAGTCGCTGGGTCTGATGTTGCACCGTCGCGGTCGGGAAGTCGTAGCAGGGACAATCGTGCCACCCGGCACGCACACATGGAGGGGTCCGCAGGGCAGGTGGAGAGGCTGGTTTTGAGAGGCACACTTTAGTGAAGTGTCCTTTCTTGCCGCATTGGGAACAATACTGGTTCCGAGCTGGGCAGTTGTGGCGCAATCGTCGGTCTGACCCATACCAGGACCCACAGTACTTACAGGGGGGCTGGGCACCTACTGCAGCGACGCTTTACTCCCCAGCTCGGTCTGGGGCTGCAGCTGCAGTGTGAGAGGGCCACGAGGGAGCCTGGGGGATCCTGGAATCGAAGGCTTCCAGGGTTTGGATCACTTCCACTGTCTTGGTTAGGGCGTAGATATTGTCTTCCAGCAGCTTCTGCTGGACGGGCCTCGAGTGTAGCACTCGGACGAATGCGTCTCGGATCAGCCTCTCGACCTCCTCTGCACCTACCCCAGGTTCAGCCAGACATGGTCGGGCCAACTCTCACAGGTGTCCCAGGTAAGACTCAGCCTGTCTCCCTTGATTGCTGGGCTCGGGTGGTGAGGAGGTACCTTGCACAGACCGCATTCGTGTGGGGCTTGTTCAAGTTCTCGAGAGTGTCCATTGCGCTCTTGTATGCAGAGCAGCCTTTGGTTGCCTGGAAGTCGTGGGGACCCAGCTTTGACCGGAGTAGGACCAACCTCTTCCGATCTGAGTTCAGGATGCTGCCTTTGTGTGCCTCGATGATTGCCTCGACCGCGTGCTGCTAGATCTCGAAGCGTGTCTGGGCTTCCGAGTGGCGTGGGTCGACTTCGAGGCTCCCTGTGCTCAGGAGTTTTTCCATGGCAGCCGTGGGAAAATTTTGTGGATTAAATTGTGGTGCGCTGTTAGCCAGAATCAGACACACACAAGGTAAAGACTGTACAACAGGCTTTAATCCACAAAGACTTCCACAGAGCCAGGCCAGCTGTAGCTGCAATAACTCTGAGTGAGCTTCAGGAGGCCGGCGCAGACTTGTATCCCGGAGGGTGATTGACACCCTCCAACTTCTCAGGCTCACTCTGAGTAGGGGTGCGAGGAAGGGGCGAACCAGGCAAGTCTAGATCTCTTAGGGGTACAGTGTCAGTATTCCCGTCTGTGAATTTAACATGAGCGTAGTTGGGGTTAGTATGCAGTAGATGAACTGGTTGGACTACGGGGTCTGTTTTACGTGCCCGAGTGTGGCTCTTCAGCAGCACGGTTCCAGGCTCAGATAAACAGGCTGGCCAGTCCATCACAGTTCCTGATTTCCTAGGAAAGGCAAACATACGTTCATGAGGTGTTTGATTTGTTGCAGTACACAATAAAGACCGAATAGAATGTAGTGCCTCAGGCAGCACCTCCTGCCACCGGGTTACAGGGTAATCATATGTTTTTAAAGCAAGATTAACAGTTTTCCAGACTGTAGCATTAGCCCTTTCAAGGTGCCCATTGCCCTGCGGGTTGTAGCTTGTGGTACAGCTGGTGGCAATTCCTTTTTGTAGCATGGCTCGCCACAGTTCAGCGCTCATGAATGCTGAGCCTCTATTGGTATGAATGTAATTGGGAAAAACAAAAATGCTGAAAATTCTGTCAAGTGATTTAATGACAGATGCTGACGAAACGTCAGAGCAGGGTATCGCAACGGGAAACCTGGAATATTCGTCAATTACAGTAAGGAAATGTACATTTTTGTTGTTGGAAGGTAACGGACCTTTAAAATCTAAGCTAAGGTCGGGTTGCCTTGATGAGAGTGGCCTCTGGAGCTTTGAAGTATTGCGGTTTGCATTCTGTGCAAACAGGACAGCTTTTAGTCAGTTTCCCGACTTCTAAGGTTGTTAGCCCTTATGTAGTGGAAGAATCTCGTGACTTCTGGGTGGCACAGTCTGCTATGGATCTCTTTTAGCCTCTCCAGCTGAGCACCAGCAGCAGATCGTGACAATACGTCAGAGGGATCATTTAACCTGCCCGGTCTGTACTGGATCTCATAATTATAAGTTGAGAGTTCTATTCGCCAGCATGCCATCTTATCGTTCTTGATTTTACTTTTGTGTTTAGTACTGAACATGTAGGCTACAGATTTCTGATAAGTGACAAGAGTAAATTTTCTGCCGGCTAGAAAATGTCTCCAGTAGTGAAGAGCTTCAATAATAGCCTGGGCTTCTTTTTCAATGGCAGGATGTTTAAGTTCAGGTCTGCGTAGTGTGCGGGAGAAGAATGCCACAGGTCTGCCCTTTTGATTAAGGGTTCCTGTCAAGGCACAATCTGAGGCATCAGTTTCCACTTGGAATGGGACACCCTCGTCAATGGACGAGAGTGCAGCTTTGGCAATATCAGCTTTAATTTTCTCAAGCCTTCAAGGCCATTGGAGAGAGAGGAAAAGATTTAGTGTCAAACAGAGGGCGTGACTTCGTGGCGTAGTCCTGAACCCATTTGCAGTATTAGGAAAAGAATCCCATACACCTTTTAAGGGCTTTTGCTGATTTTGGGGGTGGTAACTTCTTAAGGGGGGGGGATTTTTTCTGGGTCGGGGCGGATTTTGCCCTTGCGGACAATGTAGCCCAGAATGGGTAGCTCTGTTGCATTGAACACACATTTGCCTTCGTTAAATGTAAGGTTGAGTTCTTTAGCTGTTGCTAAAAATTTCTTCAAGTTGTTGTCGTGCTCAGCCTGTGTTTTCCCACAGATAGTGACATTATCCAGATAGGGAAACGTACCCTGTAACTCATCCATCCTAATAATCTTATCCATTTCCCTCTGAAACACTGACACACCATTAGTGACTCCAAAAGGTACCCTTTTAAACTGGTATAACCCCCATCAGCCTCAAAGGCTGTATAGGGTCGTTCCTTTTGTTTTAATGGGGATTTGGTGGTAAGCTGCTTTGAGGTCGATAGTGGAGTACACTTTGGATTGCGCTATCTGATTAACTATTTAATTGATCCGTGGCAGGGGGTAGGCATGCAGGTTAGTGTAACAGTTGATTGTCTGGCTGTAGTCAATAGCCAATAGTTTCTTAGTGTGATTTTTCACAACTACCACCTGGGCTCACCACAGACACTTACTGGGTTCAATTACTCCCTCTTTAAGCAATCTCTGGGTCTCAGCTTTGATAAACTCTGATCCTCTTTGCTGTAAGAACGGCTCTTAGAGGCAATCGGCCGATACTCGGGGGAATAAATAATTGAAAAAGGAGGGAGCTTTGATCTTTAATGTGGACAGACCGCAGTAACTAGCACAGGGGATGGTAAGTGTAGGTAGTGGCCTACCAAAATTTAACACTACACTTTTCATCTGAGATTGAATATCTAACCCCAGTACCACAGGGGTGCAGAGCTCTGGCATAATAAAGAGCCACACTTCAGCCAGGCAATATTCCAGCAAATTTAAAGAAACTTTACACTTGTCCCGTACAGTTTTTGTAAGTTCACTACAAGCCATCGATATCTTTCGGTTCGCTGGATATCTCTGCAAATTTAAGGCTCTGGCAACTCTCTCGTGGATGTAGCTGTCAGCACTCCCCGAGTCTATTAGACAATCAAGATTCTCACCATTCACCTCCCCCTTCATAGTTGACCGTTCCAGTCCATAACATCCCCCAAGCTTTGGAGTCAATTGAGCTATCACCTCTCCTCAATTCAGTTGGCTCGTCTGAAAATTCCCCCTTTTCACAGTTGTCTTCCATTCCTGCAGCTCCAGGACGCATTTTCTTGGTTCTTCTCTTCTTATCAGTGGGAGCACTTTTTGCCTTACATGCTTTAGCGAAATGGCCGAGTTTCCCACAATAGCTGCAGGTAGCAAATCGAGCCGGGCACTTGTCTGGAGTGCCAGCTATTATCACAGAAGTAGCATTTTTCTTTCCATCGGGGTTCCAGCAGTCCTGGATGTTTCCTTTTCTAGCATTTCACTGGACCACATGGCACTTCTTAGTGTTTTGGCTAGAGTGACTGCCCGGTCGTAGGTTAATGGCTCCGTCTCTAGCAGCGTCTGTCGGATGTAACTGGAGTCAATCCTGTTGACTAAAGCATCCAGCTTCAAGGCATTGCGGTGTTGTTGCACATTGACTGCCCCGACATCACATTCATTTGGCAGTGAGTCGAGAGCCAGTGCATAGGCAGCATCATTTTCCCTGGGTTCCCGGCGTCTAGTCAGCAAATGATGTCGAGCAAGCACCACATTCCGTGGCGCTACATAGTAAGCAGTCAGATGTTCCCAGGCTATAGCCAGAATGGTAGCTCCTTGTGTTACGGTGAAAGGGACCTTACCCAGCAGAGAGTTCAGGTGGCCCCACTGTATCGGCTCATCGACCACGTTGTTTTGAGCCATGTAGTAGGCCGATGGTACACTCCTGCAGGTACAGGTGTTGCCCCCTGCAGTAGGCCAGTGGTGTACCACCACAAAAACACATTACTGTAATGTGGCAGAAGACAGAAAAAGAGATAATAAGACAAAAAGTTAGGTAAGTAAATATTCACAGTTGTAGCTAAAGCAAAAGTATAATCTTTTAATTATACAGCTTGTACGGTTGTAGCGCAAATAAAAGCTTTCATGACTGGAGGGAGAACAAAAAGTAGGGTCTCACTGTAGGGAGGGATCAGGGTTTAGGCGGGAATCTAGGTTATATGTGGGTAGATGGGGGAGGAGCCAGCCATCTGCACAACTCATTACCAGTGAATCTTGGTTCACTGCAATGGTGCTCCTGTGGGAGTTGATAGTTAGGGTAGCTTGAGGAGGTTCAAGAGCCTGATATCCGTTGGGGAAGAAAAACCTGATGTTGAATCTAGAGGTAGGCGCAGGTTTTCAAACTGACTGCCCGAAGGTTGCAGCAGAAAGAGGTCGTGTTGAGGATAAAGGGCAAACTTTATGATGCAGGCTGCCTTCTTGAGCTTGTGGCTTACATAGATACCTTCCATGGATGGGAGGCTGCTTCTGTGGTGGGACTGGGGGTAGAGTGGGGGTTTGAATTTAAGGACAGGGAGTCACAGGTAGGAAATAAAGGAGAAGAGAATAAAGTGTGGATGAACTTTTTGATGCACTGTCACTGGATCTGGACTGCACTGACCCCAGACATGGCAAAAACTGGTTCCATCGTGGCCTTCAAAAGGAATTGGATAAATACAATGTGAGGGTATTGTGCAAGGCTACAGAGAAGGGGTGAGTGGTGGATTGAATGTGTTGCTCCAGTGGAGAGCCAATATAGACTCAATGGGCTGAATGGCCTTCTGTGTTTTGAAGAATGAAGGGGTCACCTTATTTAAACATTTAAATTCCTAAGGGGCTTTGACGGTAAATGTTTTTGGCTCCATGTCAAAGGAAGGGTGTGCTGGCGTTGGAGAGGGACCAAAAGAGGTTTGCAATTCTGGGGATGAAAATGATAACGTACGAGGAACATTTAATGCTTCTGGGCCATTACTCACTGGAATTCAGAAGGATGAGGAGTCATATCATTGAAACCTATGAAATATTGAATGGGCTGGTTGGAGTGCATGTGGAGATGTTTCCAATAGTGGGAGAGTCTAGGACCAGAGGGCAGGGCGGGCCTCAGAATAAAAGGATGTCCTTTTAAAACAGAGATGAGAAGTTCCTACATCCAGAGGGTAGTGGTGTTCATTGCCAAGACAGCTGTGGACTCCAAGTCATTGGGTAGATTTAAAGTGGAGGTTGATAGGTTCTTGATCAGTAAGTGTGTCAAAGATTGGCGGAAGGGGACAGGCGAATGGGGTTGAGAGGAAGAATTTTCAGCCATGATCGGAATGGTGGAGCAGACTTGATGGGCTGAGTGGCCTAAATCTGCTCCTACATCTGTTGCTATGGTCTGTTGTTGAGATATTTTTGTTAGTAGGGGCATCTTGACAAGAAGACATCTCCACAAAATAAGAGGCTAGTTATTTAAAACTGAGGTATGAGGTAACATCTCCTATCAAAGGGTGTTGAATCTATGGAATTTTCTGCCTCCAAGGATGGTGAAGGGTGGATTATTAGATAGAGATACGTAGATAAATATCTGAAAGATCGAGAAATTGAAAGCCATTGGAAACTAGCACAGAAGTTGAGGCCAGCATAAATCAGTGTGGTCATATGGAATAGTGGACCAGTCTTGGGATCAGGAACATGCTGCCAGGAAATGTAGGAGAGACAGAAGCCCTCACCAAGGTGGCACAGTTGCGTAAATTTAAAAAAAATGTCTGATCAGTTGGGTGTGGATTGGAAGAGCTGTGATTTACAGGTTATTGGATCTCTCTGGGAGGGGAGAATGAGGTTGGTTATCCTGAATGTGATTCCAAGCTGCTGAATGGCTAACGGGCGGAACTGAGATTTTCACTTCTTTAAAAATGTCTGTCTTTAATGCTTTGCGAAAAGGATTGTTAGGTCATGATCTATACTGAGGGAACATTGTAATGTGGGAGGATCAGTGCTGACGGAGTGCCTCACCGTGGGGGGAGCAGTGTGTAGGAGTACTGGTCAACATTGTGACCTCATCAAAACAACAAAACAATCGATCTTGAAAGATGCGGCGACATCTCTTGGTTGAGACAAGGATCTGAGCATTGTCTATTCCTCAAATGGGCCCAAAAGATAAGGTGGGACTACTTTAATGAATTGAACACTCGATATTTTTGGATCACCAAACATTTATAAGCCTGATTATCGACTCACTGCTCTCTGCGGCTCTTGTGCCAAACTAGTTACATCGCAAAGGAACAGATTTCTCAAGCCGCTTTCAGGTGGCCAAAATACCCAACTCCTAATGTGGCTGTCGGTGGCCACCTGAAAGTGGAGAACCCGGCCAGGAGGAGCACTCACCTAACCCTCCTCCTGTAGGTATATTCTCTGGCTCGGAGAATCCCCTGTTGCACCTGAAGGCAGCAGTGGGACTACGGCCATAGTCCACAGGAGCCGGCGTTCGCTCGGACGCGGCTCTACTTCAGCCAGCATGTTCAGGTAAGCACTTTCAGGTGGCTAAATTCCCTGCTTGTAAAGCCGCATATTATGCCAATATGCGGCTGTCGGGAGGCCACTTGAAAGCGCAGGAGGTGCCTGTGAGGCAAACTCTGAACCCTCCTCTGGGAGGGATAATTGCCGGAGTAGTGAGGTCACCCCATGCACATGAATGCAGCCACCTGAAAGCAGCTGCTAAGGGGATGACAGTTAGTCGGCAAGCGCCTGACAGCTCCTCTCCCAGCTGCCCCTGCCCCCCTGCGTGGGATGTCAGGTCAGGCGCAGTCGGCGTGGGCTGTCAGCACGGGGACATCCCCACACTGATACCACTACCCCGCTCTCCCAACGGCCTGGCACTGTGGGGATGTCCCCATACCGCTATCCAGCTCTCCTGGCAGCCCATCATGGGTACCCGCACCAGCTCTCCCAGTGGCCCGGCGTGAGTCCCTGCACTGTGGGGCGGTCAGTGTGGGGATGTCCCCATACTGCTACCCAGCTCTCCTGGCGGCCCAACGTGGGTCCCTGGACTGTGGGGCGGCCGGCGTGGGCTGTCAGTGTGGGGACGTCCCATGCGTGGCATCTCCACGCTGGCCGCCCTGCGGTGTGGGGGATTGTGTCGGGCTTTTGGGGGAGCGGGTGTGGGGCTCGTGTCAGGCTGTTGGGGGTGCTACTGTTGGGGGAGCGGGTGTGGGAGTTTGTTTCGGGCTGTTGGGGGGGCAGGTGTGGGGGCTCGTGTCGGGCTGTTTGGGGGGAGGTGTGTGGGCTCGTGTCGGGCTGTTGGGGGGGCAGGTGTGGGGGCTTGTGTCGGGCTTTTGGGGGAGCGGGGCAGTGGTGTCAGTGTGGGGAAGTCCCACGTGGGAGATCCCTGTGCTGATAGCCTGCGCTGGCTGTCCCAGCTCTGACAGCCAGCCATCCCAAACCTGACAGCCCAAAGGGACAGGAGCCAGAGTGTGCTCAGAGGCACATCTGGTGCAGCTGTCCCTTCAGGTGGCCAGCTCTGGAGATGCCACGCATGGGACGTCCCCACACTGACAGCCCGTGCCGGCCGCCCCACAGTGGTTTTAGCGCTGCCACCTGAATGACAATTCAAGGGACAGAGAATGCACCTGAAGAAGCCTGTTAGGTGTCATAAAGGCGTCTTCTCCGTGGCCACCTGAATGTCCCGCTGCACTCCCCCAGTCGTGTCTGCCGGCGCATTATCTGCATCCAAGCACCTGAAAGCGGCTACAGGAATCTGCTTCTCAGTGAGTTTGAGACAATGAAAGATGGAAAACTCCCGATGTTGGCTGGTATATATTCATAGTGAGTGTTGGAGATTGAGAGCAGCCAATGGATATACTAAATGGAGAAATGGAGCCAATATCTTCCAGATTCTATTCTCCCTTAGGAAAGCATCATCGCTCCTTGCTGTTTGAGGTATCAATCAAGCGGGTTTACAGGACAGAATGGGCTCCCTGGTATTTTGTTGCCTGTCCTCGGAATGTGCGACATTTTCTCTCTTTTAGTGTGGATGAGGCATTGTCTTGTAGCCTGAATGCATCCTCGTGTTCTGATGCGAGCAGTGGGGTTGCTGTGTGCAGCTGTCAACTCTACCACGAATATGGGATCACAATGGAAAACTACAGTATGAGCCTCACCACGAGAAGCATGGGAATGGAGACCAGCAATGTAGCATGCCCTGACTTTGACACTTCACAAAACAGTGAGTATCAAAGCACCTTTGCAGAAGGATCAAAGGAAAGAAGGGAAGGTGTAATCCTTTCCCATTTAAAAACTGCATGAGAGGCACACGGTGGACTAAACAGAGCAAGGTTCCTCTTGTGTTGGCCCAGCAAACAGTCCTGCTTGTATTCTCTCCCCCTCTGTCCCTATCTGTCTTTCTCTCTCCTTTACTTCTCTCATTCTTCTGATATATATTGACTGATTACTATTCCCCACCCTTTCTCTGACTGCCCCTTCCTCTCTCTTTTTCCATCAAAGTTTCTCACTTGGAAAGCTTGTGTTCTCGTTCTAGTTCAAATGGGCTTTAAGGTTCTATCTTACAATTGAATTCCAGTAATTTGGGGAAGGGAAAGCGCTATTCAGTGCCCTTCCTGCTGTTCTTTTCAACTTGACCCCATGTCTGTGCATGTCCAACATCAGCTTTTGTCGATGGTCTTGCTCCACTCAACTTTAACTCCTATACCTCCACTTTCCCACCAGCTTCTTCGTGTGGGCAACTTCAGGGAGACCTTGTGCGTTGGAGAATTTCATTATTCAAATTTCTAAATGATGCATTTTTCTCCCCAGTTAAACTTATTGCTCCATTCAATCTCAGCATCTCCCATGAAGCTCCCTGTGAGACATACAACTTCACATGGCAAATTGCCTATGATGAGACAGATTACGTGAAGGAATTTGAGTACGAGCTGAGATACAAGAGGATGCAAGATGATTGGGAGGTAGGACTGCAAACTCATTCTTTTTGATACTTAATGGTAGGGTTCAATTTTGTGGAGCTTCTGTATTCTAAAAGCGTGCCACTACCTTTTGCCCTGTTATCAAAGTGTCTAATCTCAAAGGCACCAGAAGCAAGTGCTCTTAAAGGGGACAGTTTCACAGAAAATATAGACCAGTACAGCACAGGATCAGGCCCTTTGGCCCACAATGTCTGTGCTAACCATGTACCCAAACTAAATGAAATCCCGCTGCTTGCATGTGATCCATATCCTCCATTCTTTGCGCAGGAGTTAAACCCCAGTCCCATTCGCTGGCACTGTAATAGCATTTCACTAACCACTACGTTAACCAGTTCCGTTAATTAACTGAATTCAAAATCCCCACTGTTGCCTCTGGGATTATGTATTTCCATCTTGGAATCACCATCCTGTTTGGGATATGAATGAATACAGGGAATAAATTAGGTGGAATATTAAAGAATTTGGGAAATGAAGGGAGAGAGGGATTACATTGGTTATAAATGTTTGAGATTGAGGAGTGAGTTGGATTGCACTGGGTAAGATTTTAAATATGCAGGAGAGGGTGGGGTTAAACTGGTTGGCTGGTATTGAGAGTGGTTTAGAATATGTGAAAAATTAAAATGTGAAAGAAGTTTAGAGTGGTGAGATATTACAGAAATGAATGGGGAGATTGAGTAGACTGGAAAAGATTAAAATGTAGAGGCAGTGTGGAAAGAGTGGGATTAAACAGTTAGATATCAGATGCTGCAGGAAGCCAGAATAGAATTACAAGTTACTGATGATAGTAGAAATCTAAAATTAATCAAATTGTCAATCTGCAGCCCCCTCCAGTGGTGGATACAGGTATTGCTCTGCCATTCCACTCCTCGACTCCACATCACGCAAAATGTGATCGTCCTCTTCCCTCTCTAAAAGAGCAGCTAAGGTGGATTGAATGTGGAGATTATTCTTAGCCCCCTGCTCTACTCACTTTACACCTACAACTCTGTGGCTCTGTACAACAACAACACCATCTACAAATTTGCCGACGATACCACAATAGTGGGTTGTATAAAGGAAGGGGATGAGTCAGCGTACAGGAGGGAGACTGAAAACTAGGCTGAATGGTGCCTTGGACTCAATGTAACCAATACTAAGGAGCTGATTGTTGACCAGGAAAGGAAAGCCAGACATATACAATCCAGGTGAAAAAACACAGAAATGCTGGAGAAACTCAACAGGTCAAACAGTGCCTTTATGTAGCAACGGTGAAAATACATCACCAACGTTTTGGGGTTGAGCCCTTCATCAAGGTGTGGGGAACATGAGAAAAATATACAATCCAGGTGATCATTTTGGGATCAGAAGTGGAGAGGGTGAGCAAATTTAAGTCATTGGGAGTCACTATCTTGGAGGATCTATCTTGGACCCAACACACCAATGGCATTGTGAAGAAAGCACATCAGCACATCTGTTTCCTCAGGAGTTTGCGGAGGTTTGGTATGACAACAGAAACCCTGGTAAATTTCTGCAGAGGTGTGGTGGAAAGTGTGCTGACTGACTGCATCACAGTCTGCTATGGGAACACCAATATCTCTGAGTGTAAAGACCCCCCTCCCCCAAAAAGGTAGCGGACACAGCCCAGAACATAGCAGGCAAAACCCTCCCTACTATTGAGTACATCTACAGGGAACACTGCTGTTGGAGAGCAACAGCAATCATCAAAGATCCACACCACCCAGCACATGCTCTGTTCTCGCTGCTGTCATCAGGAAAGAGGTCTAGGTGCCACAAAACATGCACCACCAGGTTCAGGAACTGTTGCTACCCCTCCACCATCAGAATCCTCAGTAACAAACTCAGAGGCTCATTTAAGGACTCTTACTTGTGCACTTTATAGATTTTCTTTTAGTTCTCTCTGTGTTGCACTATCAGTTTCTTTCATTTGTTATCTGCTAACAGTTATTTTATTTGTTTATGTTTTATGCTGTGTACAGTTTATTTTCTGTGCTACCAATTAGTGGTAATTCTGCCGCGCCCACAGGAAAAAGAAATCTCAAGGTTGCATGTGATGTCATGTATGTCCTCTGTCAATAAATCTGAAATCTGAAAGCTAGGAGGAGAGCTGTGGCTGGAATGGATGGTGAATGGACTGAGAGCTGAGAGATCCCCTTCCTGTAGTCTGATTCCATGGGTGGTGAATCAGCACTGGAGGTTTAAGCATGATTAACAATCCATCCAGCAGATATTTCAAGCATGTTCGCCATCACTAATTATATGGAGATTACTTGCCATTCTGGGAGCACTTCACAATCCCAGTAGGAAGGATACGGCAGAGCACCAGCACATGCAGGTCCCCATCTGAGTCATACTGTCCTGATTTGGAAATGTATCTCACTGCTCCTTCATCATTGTTAGATCTAAATAACTCGTTTTCAAACTTCCCCCCAAACTCACATTCCACCTTAAGCATTCCCTATGCTATAGGTGCTCTGTGATTAGTAAGGGATTACTTAAGGTGGTATGTGAGCGAGAAGAAATAGTTGAAAACCACTGTTTTAATCATACCTAATTGATATTAGGTTCACGGTTTCATAATGCCAAAGGAAATGGACCAATTTTTCTCAAGCAAAATATTTCATTAATGATTGGGTCTAGGGCAGTGATTCTCAACCATTCCTTCTCACTCGCATACCACCTTATGCAATCCCTTACTAATCACAGAGACTCAATGGCATAGGGATTACAGAGTTTAGGCGGGCAGTTTGAAAACCATTGATCTAAATCGTGGAAGCCCCATCTTGACAGGACTGTGGGAGTACCTTCATCCAAAAGAGTGCAAGGTTCGAGAAGAGAGTTCACCTTCTCAGGGGCAATGAAGAATGACCAATAAATGTTGGTCTTGCATGTGATGTCCAGTTTCTGAATATATACAACAAAAAATCTGTCCCTTTAATATTACAGCACTTCCTCAGCACTGCCCCCCCCCCCCCACAGTGCAACACTCCCTCAGCACTTTCCCACCTGAACATGCAGCATTGCCTCAGTACTGCCCTTCCCACAGTGCAACGCTCACTCAGCACTTTTTCACCTGAACGTGCAGCATTGCCTCAGTACTGCCCTTCCCACAGTGCAACGCTCACTCAGTACTGACCCTTCCATAGAGCTCCCCACTGAACCAGGCTGACTACATCCAGGGTTATCTGCTAAGAAGCTGCGTGATTCCAAACACGATGAGGTAGACCAGAGCAGTGATGAGTGGTGCACTGAACTGTTCTTTTCAATCTACAGCTCCAGAAAATTAAGCACGAGGGAAGTAACCAGAGGGTCCTCCGGCTGGTCTTCTCAGAGCTAGAACAAGACACCGAACATGTGGCTCAGATCCGCACTCGCCCAGCAATGACCTCTGATTATAAGGCAGTCTGGAGTGACTGGAGCCCCCCAGTGAAGTGGAGAACAGGTAAGAGGCCACACAAGATGGGAGGGGTGGTTACCACTGGAAGGGTGGGGTTGGAGGGTAGAGTTGCAAACTCCACCTGGCTCTTAAGGTTGATGTCACCCAGTGTGGTAACTCATGGTGTCACCCTCCACACCCCATGGACCAGACCATACAGAATCCTTAGTAATGTTTTTAGTACTAATGTTTCTCGTAAATTGTAATTCCCATAATCACTAAATGTAATGGCAATAGTAGTGAGATAAACAATTAGCAAAATTAAAATTACACCTTTAAATTACAATATCATACGCTCAGCCTAAATGTATATATAATAGTAAAAATATAGAATAATATGTGATAAATATAGTTGTAAATTGCTTAAATGTAATATTTCTTAGATTATATGAAGACTAACAACAAAATTGTTTT
This sequence comes from Narcine bancroftii, assembly GCF_036971445.1. Taxonomy (NCBI): domain Eukaryota; kingdom Metazoa; phylum Chordata; class Chondrichthyes; order Torpediniformes; family Narcinidae; genus Narcine; species Narcine bancroftii. Next base: position 29,638,773 of record NC_091480.1, on the reverse strand, counting down.
GTAAAATCTTTCTACTTTGAATGGCTACATTATTAGTAACTGAGCGGAAGCTTTTTAGATTTTTCTCCTTCTTTTTCCTTTAATTACTACTTCATTCTCAAAAAATGTTATTGATCTAGGTTCACAAATACTAATTCCCACAATATTGTAACTAAAACACCAGAAAATTTGACAAAAGCAGCAACTATAAAAACACTAACAGCAACAAAAACAACAGCGCTTGCTTGTAGCACGTGCAGATGAAACCACATGATTTGAAGCATCATTGTAATTGGGTAATAATGACAGCTCTGACCGGAGGACATTAGAAGGTCCAAAAAGTAAATGAGCATAGAGTTTTAGCCTTGTAGGTATATAGATACATGTAAGCTGGGCTTACAAAAATGTTTTTGTTGTTATAACTAACTACAGGGATATTTTTATAAAAAAATAATACATTTCTGCTGAAACACTGCACAAAAATTTTATTGACAGTCATTTTGGTGTCATCCCCCGATGATGTCACCCAGTGTAGTCTGTACCCCCTTAGTGGCACACAGGGGCGCAGTGCTGGCCGCTCCAGGCACCTCTTGGGGCGGCTCTGGCACCTCCTTGCTGTCATTTTTGGTGAGCTCCAGCACCTAGAAAATTAGCACTGCCCCCCTGGTGATGCCAGGGCTGCCTCAGGCAGATTACAAGGTGAACGAAGGGTTGGGAGGGGCTGGGGGTGGTCAACAGGCTGCAGAGGAAGGTGAGGGAGGAGGGTGGTGGATGTGGAGGGGAGGAGATGAGATGAGGAGTTGGATAAGATGTGAAGAGGAAAGTATGCCATGTAGGGAATGTGAGATGGTAGACAAGGAAGAGTAGAACTATGGGGCTTGAGTCAGGAGTGGCATCTTTAGAGGACAAGGCATGGGAATGAGGGAGGTAACTCCCTCACCTGCTCCCTTGATACTTTGTGGTTGGGAGTGTTCTACTTTTAACTGCACAGATAATTAATTTTGGCACATTATTCCCCAGTTCCCTTCCAATTCTAAGTGTCGCCTTTGTGACCTGGGACTGTGTTGCATTGACTCCTCCACTTCCCTACCAATCAGCTTTTTCCAATTAGCACCGAGGTCAGAGGTCACCAAGTTGGGCCATGCCTTCGGGCCTCACTGTCCAGTTGGTTCACTTGGGTCCAGGCCTTTGAAAGTCGATCCCTGATCCATCTTCACATGTGAACCCGAGCACTGACCGTCTATTAGCTGTTTGGCAACAGTAGGCATCGCTCCCGCATTCACGCCTGTGCTTGTGTCTCTGCTCCCGCCTTCTCTCCGCATTCACTGGTCAGGTGGTTAGATTGTACCAGGAAAATGATAACAATCTACTACAGGCACCATTTCAGCTCAGAAAAAGCACAAGAAACAAGAAATTGTACAAAGCCTGCTGTTTCTTTTTTGTCCTCTCCAGATATGTGTCAAACGGAACCTGACCAACTCTCCTTTATCATGATCGTATGTGGAGTGATATCTACATTCTTCATCATTGCTGTTGTGGTATTGGCCAATAAACATGACAAGTAAGAAAATCTTTACATCCCCTTCACCTCTGGCTCTGTGGCAGACCCTCCAGGCCCATCAGAGGGACAGAGTATTATAGAACACAGAGGCTGATGGGCCCAGGTATATGGTTCCACGAAGGTGGTGACATAAATGGACTGGGTGTTGAAGAAGGGGCTTAGCACTCTTCCCTTTATTGACCAGAGCACTGAGTACAGGAGCAGGGACACCATGTTACAACTGCACAAGATGTTGGTGAGACCACACTTGGAGCACTCGGAGAAGGCAAAGCGATGAGATATTACATATAGTTTTATTCCTCATAAGATTCATCAAACCTACTCATGTTTAGACCTCTCTCCTACATTCACTTTATTCAACAGCCTCTCTAAGCCTCCTTTATCCTTTTCGGCTCTCTCTTCTTCACCATGTAATGTAAACTCATACCAGGTTATATTGACATTGCTCTACTGGCAAGAGAGACCATAGAGCAGCTGTCTCCCAGGTTCTTCCTCTGGAATTACACAGCTTGGTTACGTCTGGATTGACCATCTTGTCTTGGGAGATATGACAATAAACCTGAACTTGAAATTGTTTAGGAAGAGAAGAGAAAGTAAGGCTGAGCTTTAGTGATAGTCTTCCCTGATCAGGAGTAATTCATCTCCAGTGGGCAAGAGTCTTTTTGCAGTGCAGTTTGGAGACAGGCTTTATTTGTAGAAACACAAGAACCACAAGGGCTAGAACCTTGAGTGAATAATGAGAAGCTGAAGGGACTCAGCATCCATGGAGGGAAATCATCAGTCAATGTTTCCAGTCTGGATCCTTTTTTGAGATGAGCTCGTTTCATTGTGAAGACTCCTAATAAACAAAATCCCTCTTCAAGAACTCCCATTCTACAAATTCCCAATGGACTGTCCGTCCCATTCACCACCATTGCACAAAATCCCCAAAAAACAATCCCCTCCCCATTCACTCCCAAGGTACAGAATCCTAATAAACACAGCACCTCCCCATTCACTCCCATTGTACAATATCCCAATAAACCAATTCCCTTCCCATGCAATGAAATCCTAAGAAATTAACACTAGTGCACAGAATCCCAATACCATGATTTCTTCCTATTTACTCCCAATGAAGATAATCCCCCAAAGAACCAAACAACTCTTCTGTCAATTCAGCGTGATATTTTATTGCAGGAATTTCATACCCCTAGAATGAAACTATTCTCATACAAGAACCACACGTTGGTTTCTGGCTGGGAGAGGTGGAGTGAACAAGAACAGAGGGTAGAAATAACATTCCTTACTGATCCCAGTGGAGCTAAACCCAATGTTATTGTGGTCAATGGCTTTGCATGCGAGCAATACTACTTGGGGGTGGAAGGCATTTGCCAAAACAAGTGCTGCATCAACCACAGATTTGGGGAAGTAAAGTTCTAACATTGAGCTGTGGTAATGAGAAGGGTGATGTATAGTAGAAAAAAAAGCCTGCACCAGTAGCTCTTTAACAGAGACTTTCTGCTTGATTTTCCCTGCATTCACCCTCTCAGTTTCACGATCACATTTCCTCAAGATTTTTATGAGTTTACAGTAAAAAATACAGAATTATACACAGAGCAGATAGATTCTAAAAATAACATTTTGCAGCTGTGGACCAACCTCAAAGAAACAGAAAGCCTCATCTGCTCAGTATCTGCAGATGGTTACCGTAATTCAGTAGAGAAATACTAACCGTAGGTCGAAGTTTTAAAAAGACTGCGAGTTGGAAATCTAAAATTAAAAACAGAAATACAATTCCGATCCACTGAAGGATCTTCACCCTGAAACATGAATTCTTTCTCCATCTGTTTTGATTTCTGAAATACCAACAAGATCTTTAGTTCTGTACGCTTGGGGATTTTGCTTTATTCTCCCCACCACAGTAACTTGTGTGGGAAATATATTCTCTGTGCGTGTCTCTCTCATTAATTCATCTCCTTTCACAGACTATGGAAGAAACTGTGGGTGATTATTCCGAACCCAGCTCCGTTTTTCGAGCCATTGTTTGTGGAACATGAAGGAAATTTCACGGTAACTATCCCCCATTTATTTGATGAGTGTTCCAGAACTTGGAACCCTACTGTACAGAGCAAATGCCTTAACTCCTAGGCAGGAGCACCAAACACACTCGGAGGTTTGATACACTGATTGCAATGCAGGAGGATTCATATCTGTCCATTATTCCCATGTTTTGTTGAGTTTATTGCCATTCGCCCAAGTACAACGTACAGATGCACTGAAATTCTTACTTGGAGCAGCCAAGCAGGTACAGAAGGTACGCCCGCTACCATAGTCTAAATGGAACAACCACTATGTACCCATGGGACAGAATTACTTCACTGGGTCAGTGGTTTGTCTTCAATTTCACTTTCTTTAGTTGCCCACTGTCTTTTCCCTTTTACAACACAGGAGGCTATTCGGATTGTTGGGTTTGTACCAGCTTCCAATAGAATAATCCCATCTTCTCCACTCCCTTTTTACCTGCCTATACCACTGCATTTTATTCCCTTCCATGTGCTCAGCAACTCCCCTTTTATTTCCTTTTTGCCATTTACCTGCACTGAGAGGTTTTTTTGTTCAGCAACCAATTAACCATCCCAGCAGATCTTTGTGGAAACTGGAGCACCTATGGAAAATCCCAGGCAGTATATTCCTGTGGGCTAATGTGGGCCAAGACGCAGGCAAATAGGACTAGTATTTTTATTCATCTTCAGCTACTTTCATTTTTCAGTTTCACCAGCAGATATCAGACTTTTTACACCATCACATGTCTCAATCCAAGGTCTGATCAGCAGCACTCAACATGGATTTGTGGGAGGAAGGTCATGTTTGACCAATCTGATTGAATTTTTTGAAGAGGTGACTAGGAATGTGGACGAGGGTAGCGCAGTGGATGTTGTCTATATGGACTTCAGTAAGGCCTTCGATAAGGTACCACATGGAAGGTTAGTTAGGAAGGTGCAGTCTTTAGGTATAAATTTTGAGATAGTCAAATGGATTGAACATTGGCTGAAAGGGAGAGGCCAGAGAGTGGTAGTGGATAATTGTCTGTCAGGTTGGAGGCCGGTGACCAGTGGTGTGCCTCAAGGATCTGTATTGGGCCCATTGTTGTTCGTTATATACATTAATGATCTAGATGATGGGGTGGTGAATTGGATTAGTAAATATGCAGACAATACTAAGATAGGTGGAATAGTGGATAATGAAGAAGGTTTTCAAGGATTGCAGAGGGATTTGGGCTGCTTAGAAAAGTGGGCTGAAAAATGACAGATGGAATTTAATGCTGATAAGTGTGAGGTGCTTCATTTTGGTAAGAAGGATCAGAATAGGACATACGTGGTAAATGGGAGAGCATTGATGAATACAGAAGAGCAGAAAGATTTAGGAGTAACGGTACATCGTTCCCTGAAGGTAGAAACTCACGTGAATAGGGTGGTGAAGAAGGCTTTTAGTATGCTGGCCTTTATCAATCATTGCATGGAATATAGGAGTTGGGAGGTGATGTTGAGATTGTATAAGACGTTGGTGCGGCCTAATTTGGAGTTCTGTGTGCAGTTCTGGTCGCCTAATTATAGGAAGGATATAAACAGAGTGGAGAGAGTGCAGAGAAGGTTTACCAGAATGTTACCTGGGTTTAAGCATCTAGAGTATAGGGAGAGATTGGACAGATTATGTCTTTATTCTTTGGAGCGTAGAAGGTTGAGAGGGGATTTGATAGAAGTATTTAAGATTATGAAAGGGATAGACAGAGTGGATGTGGATAGACTATTTCCGTTAAGAGGAGGAAAGATTAAAACAAGAGGACATGAGTTAAGAATTAAGGGGAAGAGGTTTAGAGGTAACATGAGGGGGAACTTCTTTACTCAGAGAGTGGTAGCCGTGTGGAATGAGCTTCCGGGAGAAATAGTGGCGGCGGAGTCAATTGTATTATTTAAGAAAAGGTTGGACAGGTATATGGATGAGAAGAAGATGGAGGGTTATGGGCATTGTGCAGGGAGGTGGGACTAGAAAGGGGTGTTTGGTTCGGTGCGGACTAGAAGGGCCTAATGGCCTGTTTCCGTGCTGTAATTGTTATGTTAATTACAACCGGCACATTGAATTTGTTTTAACTGACCTACTTGGTGGAGTATACAGGGGCAGAAGGAAGCCATTTAGTTCTTTGGGCCCATTCTACTCTTCATCAAAATTGTGGCAGATCGATGACTTAACTTTAAACACTTCTCCTTAATTCATTTTGTCACCAAAAATATATCTGATGGACAAGAGACTGTAGGGTGGTTCGTAACTTCATTTCTGAAGGACCAAAGCACTATTTTGTACTGACAATACGTGTGCATTGAGTAATGGAAATGACTTCTATCAATCCTATCAGTTCTCCCTAATGGCCAGAATACATGCATTGCTTCTCCTGTAAGAATAACCCCTATTTCTGCCACACCCCCTTTGCTTTTCCAAGTTCATTTGTCACATGCACTGAGGTTTAGTGAGGAAGGTTGTTTTACCAGCAGTCCATCTACTCAACTCATCTATAGTACGGCCGTAAAGGCACAATGCAGAGTTACAGAAAACAGCGAGAACAGAGCAAGAAAAACATTATATTAACAACGTGAGGTACATTCAGGAGTCTGATAATGGCAGGAAAGAATGTCCCCTTTAATCTGGTGATGCATGATCTTACATGTGTGAATCTCCTTCCCAATACCAGGAGGAGAGTGTGTCCGGGACGGGCGGTGAGGAGAGTGTGTCCGGGACGGGCGGTGAGGAGAGTGTGTCCGGGACGGGCGGTGAGGAGAGTGTGTCCGGGACGGGCGGTGAGGAGAGTGTGTCCGGGACGGGCGGTGAGGAGAGTGTGTCCGGGACGGGCGGTGAGGAGAGTGTGTCCGGGACGGGCGGTGAGGAGAGTGTGTCCGGGACGGGCGGTGAGGAGAGTGTGTCCGGGACGGGCGGTGAGGAGAGTGTGTCCGGGACGGGCGGTGAGGAGAGTGTGTCCGGGACGGGTGAGTCTCTGAGTATGTTGGCTGCTTTAACAAGGAGAAGTTCAATTTTATTGTCATCTGATTTTATTCAATCTGACAAAACAGCACATCTCCAGACATGCACACAGACACACAATATACCCTACACACAAACAACATAAATACATAGCAATCCAAAATAAATCTACATAAAAATAATATACGGGTTTCTCAGATTGTTCAACAGTCTCACCGCCTGCAGGTAAAAGTTGTTTCCCCACCTAGCCGTCGAGGTTTTTATGCCCCTGTACTTCTTCGTTGAAGGTGGTGTCTCAAAGATACTGAAAGGCTGGATGGTAAGGGTCCTCAATGATTCTCTGAGCTTTCTTTAAGCACCACTCCCTGTAAATGTTGTCAATAGAGAGAAGGGAGACCCCAGTGACCTTCTCAACAGTTTTAATCACCCTCCATATTGACCTCTGATCTGATGCTTTGCAGCTACCGTATCACACTGTGATGCGGCCAGCCAGGACACTCTCTGTTGTGTTCCTGTAGAACTTTGTTAGGATGGTGCTGGTAGCCTTGGCCTCCTCCTTAGAAGCTCCTGCACCTTCCTGATTAATGAAGAGGTGTTGATGGTCCAGGATAGGCCATCCTTTAAATGGACACCAAGAAATTTGGCATAGACAGAGTGGGGAACACTTGATGTGTAGTGAGCAGTGGTCTTTCATCCTCCTGAAGTCCACAATCATCTACTTTGTCTTGTCCACATTGAGACTCAGGTTATTGCTCTTGCACCAATGTACAAGCCTGTTAGCCTTCCCTCTGTAAGCCAACTCATCATTGTTGCTGATGAGGCCAACTACTGTTGTGTCATCCACAAACAATGATTTTGTTGGAGCTGAACTGGGTGGTTTAGTCATGAGTTAGCAGCGTGACAGCCCTGGGGCGCACCAGTGCTCAGTGTGATGGGACTGAAGATGTGCTGCCAACCTGGACAAACTGTGATCTGTCAATCAATAAGTCCAGGATCAAGTTGCAGAGAGGAGTACTGAGTCCCAGTAAGGACAGTTTATCCACTAGCCTCTGAGGTACGATTGTGTTGAACGCTGAGCTGAAGTCAATGTACAATAGCTTGGTGTATGAGGCATCCATTCACTAGGTGGATTAGGATGGAATGGAGGATCAGAGCTGTTACATTGCCTGTGGATCAGTTTAGGTGATAAGCAAACTGGAACGGTCCATTGTCACTGGTAGGTTCACTTTGATATGCTCCAATACTAGTCGCTCAAAAGATCGTGATCAGAGGTCATTTAGATCAGCTACTGTTACACTCTTGGGCACTGAGTTGATGGTGGCTGCCTTGAATCCTATGGGAACAATGGACTGCTGGAGTGAAATGTTAAAGATGTCCATGAGGACTTCAGACAACTGGTCCACACAGTCCCTCAGCACCCAGTCAGGTATCTTATCTGGTCCTGCAGCTTTGTGTGGGTTCACCCTGGATAGCATCCTCCTCCCCTCAACTGCGGCTATGCGGAGTCCCTGTACATCAGGAGGGGATGGGGCTTTCTTTAATGCGATGTAGTTTTCCGCATCGAACAGTGGAGATGAAGTTTCTGGAGGGGGGCAGAGGTTTAACCCCTGGTAAATCAACACTTTATTCCTTCTGAACCAAAATATTATTCCTAGAATTGGGGCAATCCAAAACTCCCAAAGACTGGCTGAGACGATGACATAAGTGATCAGATTAAGAAAGTCTTGACCTTCTAGATTACCAAAGGGGCTCAGATATGCAAAAAGGCATGGGGCCTAAACAAGAAAGTCTGCAGAGGTTGGAGTCGAGTGCAGTACACGAACGTGCTGGAGAAACTCAGCAGGTCATGCAGCATCAGTAGGAGGTAAAGGCTCTTCGTCCGCGAAGCCAAGCCAAAGAAGAAAGAAAAGAAAGGCTGACTGACCTAGGGTAACATATCTGATGAAGGGCCCAGGCCTGAAACGGTGGTTACCCTTTACTTCCCCTGACAGCTGGTCTTCTTGATGTATGTACAACTCAGGAATTCCACTGCTTTTAATGGTTTACCATTGAGAAGTACTCCTTTCTATCCATTTGAGATTCACAGTCCAAGTAATGACATAATTTCCATTGAAAAGGAACTGTGAACCATCGCCTGTCCCTATTGAAGAAAGATGCTAATGTTAATGTTAATTGATCCAAGCTGGGAACAATTTACTATTCAAGATTGTTGCCCTTCCCATACATATCTTGACCCAATTACATTTGCCTTTACTGAAATCCATTTATCTTACTTTTCCCCAAAGAGGAACACCCATCAGCAGTAGCACATTTGCCAATGAAGGCTGGGAGCCTGTGAGACCACTGTGCTCCTTCTCTGCCCGTCCCATCATCTTATAATTTCCTGGATTCCACTTGCTTAGCATCTACATTCAGGGTTGAAGTGACCAGGGGAGATGTGCAGGAGTGATATCGGAACGTGGCTGGTTACAAGAACTGACAACAAGGTAGATGGAGAGGCAGGGAGTGGGGTGGGGGGGGGGGGGGGAAACACGGTGTGGGGTGTGAAGTGTCAAGCAATTTTGGTTAAGGAAACAGACACAACTGTGAACAGGAATAAAAGCCACAGCTGGGGTTATTTCAGTGGATTCATAAGGATGTTACTGAGACGAGAGCATTTGAGTTATAAGAAGAGGCTAGAGCAGTGGTTCTCAACCTTTTTCTTCCCACTCACATACCACTTTAAGTAATCCTTGTGCCATTGGTGCTCCGTGATTAGTAAGGGATTGCTTAAGGTGGTGGGAAGGGAAGGTTGAGAACCACTGCTCTAGTCCCAAATGTTAGTGAAATATTTTGCTTGAGAAAAATTGTCATTGGCCCATTTCCTTGGGAGTTATGAAATGGTGCACATAACGAGTCAATTAGGTACGATTAAAACAGTGGTTTTCAAACTTGTTCTTTCCACCCACATACCACCTTAAGCAATCCCTTACTAATCGCAGAGCATCGCTAGCATAAGGAATACTTAAAGTGGTATGTGAGTGGAAAGAAAAAGGTTGAAAACCACTAGGCTAGATACTCTAGGGAAAAATGTCACAGGTTAGAGGAATCTAAAATTAGAGGGCGTATGTTTAAGGTGAGAGGGGAAAGATTTAAAAAGGAACTGAGGAGCCCATTTTTCACATGGAGGGTTATGGGTATCTGGAATGAGTTGACAGAGGAAGTGGTCGAAATACTCGAGACATTTGGTTACAGATGCACTAGACGTTCTGAATTACTGCATTAAATTAGATCTGATTTAGTAAAAGTGGGTTGGAAACAACCATAAACGTCCAGTGTGGATATAGGGGTGATTAAAAGGGATTTGGTGGGAGTGTAGAACAAGTGTGCAGCCATTGAATGATGAGTCTCCACTTCATGTTCTCCCCCCCCCCCCTTGCCCCCCCCCCCCCCCAACCACCATAGACGTTAAAGAACATTTAGGAGAGGATAAAGCTAAAAAGGGAAGATTTTAATCTATTTAAAGAGCTCAACACTTTAGAAACCTTAAAAGAAATATGGCAGCCTTAGAGATGAAAATTAGGAAATTTGGAATAGTAGAAAGAAATGCTGGAGGAACTCAGGAGGTCTCAAGTTAAGTTTTATAGTCATTTGATTGCATAAGAACAACCTGACAAAACAGTGTTCTCTGGTCCTCGTTTCAAACCACGCAGACGTACGACCAGACATAATACATAATCATAGACACAACATAGTGGGTTGGGGATTTCATGATTGGGAGGATCTGAAATGGCCGCTGCAACCTTGTGTGCCACCATTTTAGAGATACAGTGTCTACAGAAGGTAGATATATTACTGACATTTCAGGCCCAAAAAGAACGATCATACCTTGAAGAAGGGCTCCACCACCCTGGTCACAACCTCTTTTCACTGCTACCTTCAGGCCAGAAGGTACAGAAGATTGAAGTCCTGGACTCCGAGATTCAAGAATAGTTTCTCTCCAACACCTATCAGCCTCTTGAACCTCCCCTTGGTACACTAATTAGAGACTGCTCTGTCACCACAAAAGGACTGTGTACTTTTGCAAGTCACTTTTTTTTCTACTAAGATTACTATGAATATTTATTATTTGTCTATGTTAGATATTTATTTTCTTTTTAAATTCAGATGAGTTTGCTATAATAGTTTTTTTTAACAAGTGCCTGTTCAGCTTCAGGAAGTAAGAATTATGGTGTATACATACGTTGTATCATTAAATTCCCTCATGTTGCTTATAACAGTTTAATCAGTACTCTAATTTTCCAAACATTAGCTACATTCATATAATGTAACAAGTGCAAGTTGTTACATTATGAAACAAAGGATGTTTCATCTTATCAACAAGTGTCCCATGGTTGATCTTGATCAGTGAAATGAAGGTTTCCGAGGATATCTGGTGTATATCAACCACATGAGTGTAACGGGTCAACATATGGCATAGAAAAAGAGACAACTCATGGAAATGTTTTTACCCCTTTTAGAAGGCAAAATAACACAACCATTGCCTTCTGAGTTTTCTTCCTTTTCTGCCCCTTTTTCTCCCTTGGCAAGTAACAAGCAATATCTGCATTATTTTCCTCAACTACATACAGTTACTTTATTTTAACATTTCAATATGTACTTAACTCAGTATACATGGTATTAGCTGAGAGCTTTTAAGAATTCCCTTGGAAAACATTTCACATTTTAAAATCCTTTCAAACTATATATAAAAAACTGTATATACACACAAGAAAAATGGCACCCGGTGGGCAAGTTTAAAAAAATGCATAGAGAAACTAATTGGCCAAAATCATACATTTAACAAGAAAAGAAGGTACAACCATTGCCTTCTGAGTTTCTTTTCTGCTCCTTTTTCTCCTAAGAATGCAAAATAACATAATTTACATTGTGAAATCTCAGCAAAGCTACGTTGATCACATGACCAGCACATGGTAATGAGATCAAAACTCCAGTAAGATAAAAAAATCCATAAACTTTACATTAATGGTTAAAACAATACAAAAACAACCGTAAAACATAATATTACTAATGAACAATATACATTAAGATTGATATCATAAACGATTAATTTTCCAAAGAAAATATTAAAGTAGCTCAGTAGCTAAGTTCCCCAACACTTACCCTTAGCAACAAACAAGCACTGTGAGGAACAGGAAGAGAGGGGATTAGGAGATACAGAAGAGGTGTGCACCGTAAAACTCATTCCCACCGGAAACATTATTAAAATAACAGTGAATACAAATATTTCATTGAAAAAAAATCACAAATGCAGAACTGAGAATAAAAAAATTATTAAAACCCATTTTTAACTCTGTTACGTGAGGATCTGCTGCAGAAGTGATCACTAGCTCCGATCTGTGAAAAATATCAGTCTTAAGCAGTTTCAATGAAACTTGCATGTAACTTCATTTTTCTGGCATGGGAGATCTACTTTCTTGATAAAATATCACACACCCTGCTTGCAGTTTGAGAAATGCAAAAACTGCAGATGCTGCAATCTTGAGCAAACTGAGCTGCTGGAAGAACTCCGTCAGCATCCGTGGGTAGAAATGGTCAGTCAGCGATTCGGGTTATGACCTTTTCACTGGACTAAAGTAAAAAGGGGGTGATAGCAAGTAATATTAAGGGAGAAAGAAAAAGTGGGAGGAGATGGTGGTTAAGAAGCTGGAGAGGGGCTAAGAAGTGTTGGTCAGAAGGTATAAGAGGCAGGTAGAAGAAGAGACCAGTCGGAGAGAGGAGGTCAAAACAGTAGTAGGTAAAGAAGAGCTGGACACAGTGGACCCAGGCAGGGGTAGGGATACTGAAAATTAGAACAGTCAATGTTCATGCTGCTGGATTTAAGGCTGTCCAGGAGGAATATGATCTGTTGTTCCTAAAGTGTAAACTTGGCCTCAACTCTGACAATGGATAAGATGGAGGAAAGACGTGTCTGTGGGATTGCTGAGGGGGCGACCTCTGTACCTGCAGAAGAGCATGGGGACAAGACAACACCTGACCGGCTGTCAATCAGCCGGACTGAATGGACCAAGCCCCACCGGGTCAGCTGTCAATCACCCTCCGGGATATAAACCAGAGTGGGACCTTCGAAGAAAGTCTTAGAGCTTGCAACAGCACTCCTCACAGCCAGCTCTGTGGAAGTTTATGTCGAATAAAGCCCGTAGAACAGACTTTATGTTTTGTGTGTTTGTTTCTGTTCGATAACACACCATAGGCTGTATGCATTACTTCTGGGGAATATTAGACTACAGCTTGAGAACCCATACTACACATTCTCAGGTTAGAGTGAATCTTACTTATCCATGCTGTATCTGCCCTGGGAGTGTTTGGTTGAATACTGTAGAGTTCACTTTACTAATGATGCTGTACCTGGAAATGCTTGATTGAAAATGATCCAAAGAATGTCAAGCATGCTTTAATCTCTCTCTCTCTCTCTCTCTCTCTCTCTCTCTCTCTCTCTGTACTGTCCCAAAGAGTGGTTGATGATGCAGTATTGAGGGAGATTTACACTTCTTTTTCTTTCTGTCTCTTTGGAAATTATATTTCCACTTGAGTTCTGAGTGTCCGGATACTTTACTCCAGAAGCATGAAGTCCGACCCAAGTCTCTGGCTAATTCACCCATGGAACCCAAAACTCCCTCCTGCCCTTCAGTTTCTGCTCCATAATCAGCACTTTCTAAAGCTGTGCGGAACACATCGGAGAACGCCCCCCCCCACCACCCCCCCCCCCCCCCCCCCCCCCGGCAAGTGACCAGCTCACTGCCTGTCATTCACATTGATCATCTCAATGAACTTACTCTGGGCCATACTAAGACTGAGAAATAGGCACTGTTTTTTTACTACACAATTCCTTCCCCTGGGTTTCTGGCGTTTAGAATACGGAGGTGTGATCCCCTCTTCCTTTTTGTAAGATTTCTTCCTATTATTGCTTTAACATTTCCTTTGCTTCCACTCAATCCAGCAAAAATACATTGATACCTAATCGAGAAGGTGATTACCATTTCATGTGTGGCAGCAACTAATCAATAATATTGGTTGATCAGTGTTAGCTTTCAGTTAAGTTGGCTTTAATTTGCAACCCTTTGCATTCCTATTACAGAATTGTCATGCACCAATTTATCTTTCAGATGTCTGAACTGCTTACCAGGTTTATAAGTGGAATAATGAAACATATCATCCATCAGTGGCTGTTCTTGACCAGTTCCCTCTTTCTTGTTTCAGAAGTGGGTTAATGCTCGATATCCAGATGTACTGTACGAAGTCACCGAGAAGAATGCGGTGGTACTGGAGAAAGGCGATGCTGTACAGGTGTACGATGGACCGAATGCACTTGACAAAAGATGGATGATGGGATTGAAACCCTGGGACAAGCAGTCTGACATTCATTCCTCGTGGCAAGCCTTATGTGACCCAAGCTCAGCTCACTCCATGGGCAAGTTTGCGAACAATCTCCAACAATGGAAGGATAAATCCTATGGTCAAGCATCAATTGACACGGTGACAGTGACTGATGAGTCTAGTTGCTCCCATTGCAAATACAAAGACAAGCCCAGCAGACCACCCTATATGACCCAATGTAACAGCAATCCTGCAAGAGAGAACTCCAACATGCAAGATTATCCTCCCACCAAGCAATTTTTCACTCATTTGGATCCAACAGGAAGCCCCCAGCTGAGCGACAACACCACGCTTCTGAATAACATAATGTCCCTGTTGCAAACCTCTGGTGACCTGGAAGGAGCAGATGGAAATGTCCTGGACCTTCAGTGCCTCAACATTAGTGACTGGGACCCTGATAATGAAACTTTCTCCATAAACGATGAAGATGCCTCGTGGGCTGATAGAAATGTGAGTGAGGGTGTTTCTTGGAGTGATGGAAGTCTAGATGCCATCTCATCATCCAGCAGGCTGGAAGCAGACCTTGGTTATCCCAAAGTCTCCCTGGATTTAGACACTGTTGACAGTGGATTCACTGAAACTGATGCCTATTTTATGCCCACTGTGGATTTGGGATGCACTAATGGGGCTGGATACGAAAAAGAGCTAGATGATAACAGTCTTACCAATTCAGAGAAACAAAACCTGTATTACAGGAGCTACGTCAAGCAGTGGGTGAAATCCCCATCAACCAGTGTGGACTGCAATGCCCAAGAACACCTCCAGTCATCTAACCTTTGGCAAGCACGTCGGAACATCAGAAATGTTTCTTCAACTAGTACCAGTCCTGCTCAAGTGCACTAAGGGAGGGGGAGTGAATGGCCCATCAAATAAACACATGCATTCTCTTTTAATTGATTGTAAATGCTGAAAAGGGAGGTGTGCTCCAGACATGCCTTCCTACCCTAATATGTTAAGACAACCCAAGCCTCAGCAAGTGTACTTGCTGTTTGACCCCCAACAGTATGATCTTCAACCTGTGCGCTATTTGGAATTTTTTTTCTTGTCCCAATTTTGAAAACCTATAATGTACCCCATTCTTAGTGCTATCAGTAGATATTAGACAACAACAAAAAAATAAACACAACCTTGAGCAACGAGCTGCTGAACTTTCTTTCAAATTAAATTACTCAATTCCAATGCCTCAGAATCCTCTTGGAAGCTGGAGCCACAACACAACATTATGGGCTGGGGTTCTGATCTGGGCTTAGACATTACTGGACTAACTGTCAGCTCACCTTCTCAACAGGTATATAACCATTTTCGGAGCAGAAACAGGCCATGTCGGCCTTTCAAGTCCACACCGGTTCACTAAAACAACTCCACTTGCTCAAACCTCCCGCTCCGCCAATATCCCTCCAACCCCCTCACATCCAACCTTCTCTTAAATGACGGAAGGGACTCTGCCACACTTGTCTCATTCGGAAGATCATTCCATTCTGCCACGACTCGCTGAGTGAAAAAGCCACCTCTATTATTTCTCCTAAAGCTTTCCCCCCTTACCTTTAACTCATGGCCTCTTGTTCCAACCTCCCCTACCCTCAGGGGAAAGAGTCTGTTTATGTCTAGTCTATCTATTCCTTTCATAATTTTAAATACCTCTATCAAGTCCCCTCTCAGTTGTCTACGTTCCAATGAATAAAGTCCCAGTCTCCTTAATCTCTCCCTTTAATCCAGATGCGGTTGCCAGGCAACATCCTTGTAAACCTTCTCAGCACCCTCTCCACCTTAATCCTTTCTATAATTTGGAGACCAGAACTGAGCACAGTAATCTAAACCAGGCCTCACCTTAAACAGCTGCAGCATCACCTCCAGCTCCTATACTCTATATAACTCAAATTCAAACTCAAATTCACAGAGGGCCAAAATTAAAAACTTGGACTTAGTCATGGGCCAAACTAAATATTTATTGAAAATTTTCAACAACATCTGCATGTTTTCTCTTCTTTCAACATATGTAATGTTAAACTTTTCCTTATTAAAATAAATGTTTAATAATAGTTTGGTTAAACTCTTTCCAGAAGAAGCATTAACAAATGAGAAATAAAATATTCAATAAATAATATTTCTCTATAGCCTTTAAGCTCCTTTTAAATGTATTTTTTTTCACAAGCCAACAAGTCAAAAAAATAACAACTTGCTTCAATGAAAATCCAATCTTTTAACGATGAACAGTCCAAAGTTAACCAAAGAAAATATTAATCCAAGCTTAGCTTGCTACACTGTAATTTACTCTGATGCACCTGGGTCTAAACCAGATACTTGGCATCTCTTCTTAGATGCAAGTTCATCAAACTCTGGGGTCAGAGTCTGCCTCTCGCCTGTCTTGAAAGGTCCTGTTTTCTGTCTTTCGTTTGGCCATTTTACGGAAGGGATTTATTACATGTGAGTTAGGCGACAGGTTGCAGATGCTAATGGAAGAGAGGAGGTGGGGGCGATTAGCGGGCTGATGCCAACACATTTGCAAAGCATTCTGGGATTTGTAGTATTAGCTGTGCATGTGCTATACTGGCGCGGCGGCCAGTGGGCCAGCTCTAATACATATTTGATATGATCTTGTGGGCCAAATATAATTATATCACGGGCCAAATTTGGCCCATGGGCCTGATTGACATGTGTGCTCCATACTACGATTTATGAAGGCCAGCATACCATATGCCTTCTTAACCACCCTGTCTACATGGGAATCGACCTTCAGTGAACTCTGTACCATAACCCGCTGCTCCTCTGAGTGATGGCAAGAGCAAAGACTGGAGTCGTAAAGGAACTGCCCAAGATCCAAAGTTTACCACCTCATCTGTGAAACATGGTGGTGGGGCGTTATGACCTGGGCATGTACGGCTGCCACAGGTGCTGGCGTGCGCACTTATCTTCATTGATGAAGATATTGCTGATGACAAGAGCAAAATTAATTCTGAGGTGTATAGAAACATTTTATCTACTTAATTTGAGCAAGTCCTTTCAAATTCATTGAACAGTGTTTCATCTTACAACAAGGCAATGATCCCAAACACACTGCTAAAGCAAGAAAGGAGTTTTTCAAAGCTAAAATCTGGAAAATTCTTGAATGGCAAAATCAGTCACCCAATCTAAATCCAATTGAGCCTGCCCTCCATATGCAGAAGGGAAAACTTAAGGGAACAAGCCCTGAAACAAGCAGGAACTGAAGATGGCTCCAGTAAAGGCCTGGCAGAGCATCACCAGAGAAGATACTCGGCACCTGGTGATGCCTACGAATCACAGACTTCAAGCAGTCGTTGTATATAAGGGATATGGAACAAAGTACTAAACATGACTAATAGACATACCATTGCTATGTCCCAAATATTAGGTTGCCCTGAAATGAGGGGTCTATGTATAAAAAGTGCTACAATGGTCAAACAAAAATGGATACAAATAACCTCAAATAAAATCTGGAATGGCACTTTAATTACATGCAAATTGTTTGATTACAAATATAAAACTGTAGAGTACATGGCAAAGTTTCCGTCTGAAACATTATGGAGGGAAAGAGAGGGAGAGAGATCATTCTTTATAAACTAATTATCAGCTACTTACATGTTATGGTTAAATGATAGATTACATACTCAGCAACTGAGCCTCCATAGACCTGGAGTAGGCCTCATTACCGAGTCAGGATGAAATCTTCTTCTAGGGAGCAGATCCTCAGGGGTGAGGGTCCAACAGCATCAATACTCCCCTCAGGAGCTTACCTCAAATCCCATGAGGCTTGATCAGGAAAGGGACAATGTTGTTGCTCCCACCTTTACCACGTGCCCTAAGTTGAGGCATTCTATTCCCATTGGAAGGAGTTATTTTAAGAACAGATGCATTTGCAACTTGAAAATGTGCAAGATTATCATGTGATATTGTGTGGATGCATCAGGAATCACACACGGTTTGTGAACAGAATTCTTTGCTTATTGGGTGCACAGGCAGATTCCCTGCAGCCACACATGAAACTACTGCTGGCCCAATGCACTTTAGCATCCAATTCCTGGCTCACTATAGTTAACCAGGTGAGGGGTAGCACAATGATGCAGCTTGTAGAGCATCTGCCTCCCAGAGCTCCTGACTTTGGATGCTGTCTGGGTGGAGTCTGCATGTCTTCCCTGTTGCCATGCATATTTCCTTCAGATGCTCCACTTTCTTCCCACATCCCAAAAGCAAACTAACTGCCCCCTCTAAATTGCCCCTTGTATGCAGGTGAGCAGTGGGATTTGGGGAGTGCTGATAGGTCATGGGGAAATAAAAATGGGATTAATTTCCACAACTCCTTTTTCCTGTGGGGGAAGACATAATTACCTGTCTTATTGGTGGTGCAAAAAAAACTGTACTCAACATACACATATAAACAAATAAAAAAATGTAAACAAACTAACTGCAATTCGGAGAGAAATAAATCAATAAAATGAAAAAGTGCGAGTTTTTAAATGAGTTGCTGATTGAGTTTGTGGTTGAGGAGTCTGATGGTGGAAGGATAGCAGCTGTTCCTAAACGGTGGTGCGAGTCTTGTGGCACCTACACCTCTTTCCTGATGGTCGCAGGGAGAACAGAGGGTGTGATGGATGATGTGGATCCTTGATGATTGTTGCTGCTCTCCACAGGCAACATTCCCTCTTGACTGTGGGGAGGGTTTTACCCGTGTTGTCCTGGGCTGTGTCCACTGCCTTTGCAGGGCTTAAGGCTCAGGGGTATTGGTGTCCCTATACCAGACTGATGCAGCCGGTCAACACCATAAGGTAAGTGTTGGCATGTACTCAATGGGCCAAAGGCCTGTTTCCATATTCTATGTCTATTATTTTAAGCTAATTTGTACAACAATTCTTTGACTTTTAAAAATCTACCACCAGTTACAAGGGGGGGGGGAATGAGTAATTCCTTCAGCCAAATGTGATCTCTGCCTTTTCCCAATCCATTTCTTTTAAAGGCAAGGTGCAATTCAACTGGGAACTCAAACTAGACACAGTACGTAAGTGTTTGGGAATAGGTGAGCGGGTACTGCGCAAGAGCCTTGAACCAGGAGAAAGTTTCCTAATTACAGGGTTTGGATCACAAAGGAAAAGAGGCTGTGAATCATTCAATCTGTGTCTTGATTGTTTCTGAATCTCAGGGTTTTATGTGATGTTGTGTATACACTCTGACAATAAATCTAAATCTAATAGGTCTTGGTTTCAACACCAGACAATGGAAGGAGTTGAATGCATGAGCTCAGGGTCTCACTGACTTCATAGGATCTCCGCCAGGCTTTGAAATAGCAGATTTTCTGAAGACTAGATAGGTTCAATTCTTTTTCTTTTGAAGCTCTGAGCTTGTAGTGCTCTCCAAGGTTTCCATAGATACTGTTTGATGCTCGGTAGGCTTTACATACAATAACAGTCATTGGACAAGGTAGCCTCAAAGATTTATTCACAAACCTTTTACAACAGTTGTTCCAACAGCTGCTTAATCTGATTATACGGTTTATTTACATCGTGATATATAAATGAAAACCTGCAGATGCTGGAAATCTGAATTAAAATGACTCATTAGTTTTGGCAGGATCTGTGGAAAGAGAAATAGTTACTGTGTTTAGCTGAATGTTTGGCAAAGAGCCTTCAATCTGAAACATTAACCCTATCAATGCATCACACTGCTTTCCACTTTTCACCACGGAATCAGTCTGATGCAGGCTGCCTTAGTCTCCACACTGTATACTTGTCTGACATGGCACTGTTTTTCTGAGACTGAGGAACTTGCAAACTTGTGAGTTCACTTGCTGCTGTTCTGTGACTCTGCACTGATGTCAGGACTGATTTCATTATCCAACCTTGGCACCTTTTGCGGTGCTTCCTGTGATCCCCTGACCCACGATTTTTCACATGTGCAGTAATAGCTACTCAGTGAACAAACTCAAACGGCTTCGCTGACAACCCACGGCTGGGTCTTGAACATCCTTATCAGTCTCAAGATGATTCTAATTCCCTCACTCAAGAGAAAATTTCCTCCCTCCCTCAAAACATTCTTCTGTTTCAGATGTAACCCTCTTCCCTTCCACTGGGGAAGCACAAAGCGCAATCACCTCATAATGAATGGCAGTACTGTATTTTTTTAAACTTTTTTATTTCCATATGCAGTCATAGGAAGTGAGCACACAAACAAAAACATGTAGATCACACAGCAGATGAAGCCAGCGCATCACTCAATCTTATTCGAGTTCTGTTTATAGAGGCATCACAAATTTAGGCACCCATTTAACTTCATTCTCACCAATATGCAATTTAAACATACATTTCTTCATGTGCCCATTGTCACACCTTCGACCTTAAATAGGAGAGTAAATTTTACTGAATTTATCACTATATATGCACTTGTACACAATCACAATCTCACTTGTATACTCCAATTACAAGTAGAGTGCACCAGTCAAGCTCCTCCCCACCACTGAGATTATGGAGAGATTATCCTGAATCAGTCTTGGTAACTATAGTTCTACCAGCATTACTGTATTTAAAACAAAACACTGGCTGATGGATGATTCACGGTGAAGCTGGAAGAATCTTGTACTGCTGGCTATGTCACATCTTTTAACAAACACATAGATGTGTCTCCTTCACTCATTGGATGATTCATCACACAAATTTCATATTGCTGAAACAATGACCAATTTTGCTGGTATTCCATGCGTATCATAGATCTACCTAAACCCTTTAAAGAGGGATTCCTCAGTTGTGAGTGCATATATGTTAGCTGAAGTACCTCAATCTTGCTAGCAAGTTGTATCTTTAACTCCATATCTTTCTTTCTTTGGCTTGGCTTCGCGGACGAAGATTTATGGAGGGGTAATGTCCACGTCTGCTGCAGGCTCGTTGGTGACTGATAAGTCCGATGCGGGACAGGCAGGCACGATTGCAGCGGTTGCAAGGAAAAATTGGTTGGTTGGGGTTGGGTGTTGGGTTTTTCCTCCTTTGTCTTTTGTCAGTGAGGTGGGCTCTGCGGTCTTCTTCAAAGGAGGTTGCAAGATGCATGGTTGGAGGCGATATCAGCCCACTGGCGGTGGTCAATGTGGCAGGCACCAAGAGATTTCTTTAAGCAGACCTTGTACCTCTTCTTTGGTGCACCTCTGTCTCAGTGGCCAGTGGAGAGCTCGCCATATAACAGTCAACCAGTTTACCTACCTCGGCTGCACCATTTCATCTGATGCAAGGATCGACAAAGAGATAGACAAAGGCAAATAGCGCCTTTGGAAGACTACACAAATGAGTCTGGAAAAACAATCACCTGAAGAAACACACAAAGATCAGCGTGTACAGAGCCGTTGTCATACCCACGCTCCTGTTCGGCTCAGAATCATGGGTCCTCTACTGGCATCACCACGGCTCCTAGAACACTTCCATCAGCGCTGTCTCTGCTCCATCCTCAACATTCATTGGAGTGACTTCATCACCAACATTGAAGTACTCGAGCTGGCAGAATCCTCAAGTATCGAATCCACGCTGATGAAGACCCAACTGCGCTGGGTGGGTCACGTCTCCAGAATGGAGGACCATCGCCTTCCCAAGATCGTGTTAACTCCATATCAATGTTCTACTAATTGTGACAGAATAGAGATATGTTTTGGGGAGATAAATTGGGCAAGGTTTGTTAGTGTGGGTCACATACAAACACTTTAAAACAGATCCTATTTGGAATACTGGAGCTCTGCTAATGTTAGACATTTCGGCCACACAGCCTTTGTAAGAGCTTTGCAGAGTGCCCAAGAGACTTCACTAATGGATTGTTGTTTACAAAAAGGCAAATGGTGAAAGAGCTTATCAGAGCCACAGACAGTCTGGAGGAGAACTTGCTGTTCTAAGAGAGACATGTGGTTTTGCAAGCAGAGAGAGTCAAACAGGCTTTCTCGCAGAGAGAGAGAGAGAGAGACACACACACACACACACACACAAACAGATCACTTCTATAGTGTTACAGTCAGCAACAGCAGCTGGACTGGAACAGGACAAGCTGGCAAACTTGTGGAAAACCCCATTTGGAAGACAGGTTGTGAGTTCTTAGTTCAGCCTGGTCATAGCTCTTGTGGTTCAAGCAAGAGGAGAGGATTGGCTGTCTAATGTTTCACTTGAAATAAGGGGAAAAAAAAGGAACTCTGTGGTGACCTGAAAGAAAGAGGTTATCACCTGGAGAACCCTGAGGGGGAAAGTTTCTTCGGCAAGACACTGAAGTGGCTGGGTGTCCATCGTACAACAAATCTCTCTCTGAAAACTGACAAGAACCTTCCTGAGTGGTAACCATTTACCTTTCAAGCACCAAAGCCTGATGAACTTCATATATGTTAAATTCTGTGCACAGTCTAAGAATTGCCTACAACCAGTGAACTTGGAGGAATGAGAAGTGAGATTGAACTGTGAACCAAAGAATTTTTCTGAACTTACACACACACACACACACACACACACACACACACACACACACACACACACACACACACACACACACACACATTACATTTACGTGTGTTTAGAATTAGTAGGGGGTTAAGTTAGGTTAGTTAAGTCAATAGTGATATTTTAAAGTGTGATTCTATTTTCATGTTTATAGATAATTAAACACAACTTTTGTCTAAGTAACCCTTTGTCTTGGTGAATATCTATTGCTGCTGGGTTTCAGGCTCGTAACACAATATACAAAACTCCTGACAATGACAATTGCAATGTGTTTCCTACCCTGCTTCTGTTTAAACATTCTCAGTCCGTTAATCATTCAAAGCTGCTGTTAGAGGGATCATTTTCTCAAGTATGTTTACAGATGTGTTCCGAACCTGTGTCTTGCAGAGATGCCTCAGTAACTTCAGTGGCAGTTGCTGGGTGATCTTTATCTACACATTGCAGTGTGAACATTGAACACAGTTCAGATATCAGATGATTCATGTGGCAGTCTGGGCAGAATATCACCTTGAGTGGTAAACACATCTGCTAAATGAAATTCCAATCCTGTTAGCCAATCTTTGATGTCCTAGCAAGGGCAGCACAGTTGGCGTAGCAGTTAGCGCGACGCTTCGACAGCGCCAGTGATCGGGATTCAAATCCTGCGCTGTCTGTTTGTGCATTCTCCCCATGTCTGTGTGGGATTTCCCCGGGGACTCTGGTTTCCTCCCACCGTTCAAAGTGTACCGGGGAGGAAATTGGGTGTAAATTGGGCGGCACGGGGCATGGGCTGAAATGGCCTGTTGCCGTGCTGTATGTCTAAATTAAACAAAATATTAAAATGACTCAAAGCCTTCCAGTACCGTTAACATATTTATGACACTTTTCCAGTTTAATTACATTTTATATAATTGGTTATTCAGAACTGCACACAATATTCCAATTGTAGATTCACAACGTCCTGCACTGTTGTAAATGGACATCCAAACTCTTGTATCCACTGCCCTTTCTGATGAAGGCAATCGCACCAAATAGCCTTGTTATTCAAACTGCCTTCCTGTATGGATAAGAACTATATACTTGTACCTCTAGGTCACTCTATTCCAGGGCCCTCTCCAGGGCCCTACTATTTAACGTGCAAAGTTCTAAATTACTAAAATGGATTACCTTACACATATCTGAGTTCCATTCCATCTGTCATTCCTTGGTCCATTTCCCCAGTTGATCCTTGGCAAACTGGGGAAATTTTGCCAAAATTAATAAATATGGATCAAACAGGCTTTGTGCAAAAGAAACTATCCATTGATAATGTAAACAGGCTCGTTAGTATAATTCATTTAGCCCAAACAAGAGGTGATTTGAACGTAGCTGTGGCTCTGTATGCAGAAAAGACATTTGATAGACTGGAATGGGATTTTTTTTTAAATTTAAAGTGCTGGAAAGATTTGGATAAGGGAATTTTTTTTATACATTGCATTAGGGGATTATTTTATGAACCTAAAACCAAAATTGTAACTAATGGACAAATTTCTCCAACATTCCATTTAACTAGATCTAGCAGACAAGGATGTCCACTATCTCCGGTTCTCTTTACATTGGCTATAGAACCATTAGTGGAAGCAAATCAATGAGATTCAGACATTAAGGGATTTAGGATTAACCAGAAGGAATATAAGATTAATTTATTTTCAGATGATGTATTGATATATTTGACAGAACCAGTAACTTCATTGCAGAAATTGTACTAAAAACTGGAAGAGTATGGGAAAGTCTCGGGTTATAAAATAAATTGAGATAAAAGCGAAATTATGCTGCTTACGTTTGGAGATTATAGTCAATGTCAAAAAAATACTAAATTTAAATGGCCACTAAATGAAATAAAATATTTAGGGATTAAAACAGATAATAATTTACAGAATTTATACAAATGATCTCCCCTTGCTTAAAAAGGTTGAAGAAGATTTGAACAGGTGGATGACTTTGCCAATATTAGTTGATGGAGTCAATTGTATAAACATGGATATATTTCCAAGAGTACAATATCTCATTTAGACGTTGCCCATACCATTGCCTCAGAGCTTTTTTCAGGAACTAAATAAATGTCAGAAAATTTATTTGGAAAGAAAAGATGACTAGAGTCGCCACAGAAAAATTAACATGGAAATATGAGCTGGGAGGTTTACAACTCCCAAACTTTAAAAATTATTATTGGGAGGCCCAAAGTAGATTTCTTACTTCCCTGTTTGAAGGAGGAGATAAATCTTCATGGGTGAAAATGTATAAAGTGGGAGAGAAAATAACAGAGGATTTTATATATAAATGGGGCTCAAAATTAATATCTGGCGAGAAAGAAGTCCCCTTGTCAAAACATATAATTAACATTTCGAGCAAAATAAATTACCAGATGGTGACTTGAAGGGGGGGTGGGAGGGAGACGACTATCTCCAAAAATACCTCTGGGCTTATACCCTTAACAATGGGTAACAAGTGAAACGTGGCGTCAACAATAGATCCCCGACAATCCCTCTATCTCTTTCTTCCTTTCCTTTTTTCTTTTTGCTTTTTACTGCATTTCTGGGGATTTTCTTTCTTTATTAACTTTCATTTTGACTTCATCTTCAGACTGTTCTGGATTTCTGTTGTTTTTTTAATTGGCAAGGACCAATAATTTGTACTGATCTGTTGTAGTGAACTCTCAGTTTAGGCTGCCCAGCCTTTTTTTATTCTTGTGGCTGTTTTTTGTTTATTTTGGTAGGTTCGATGGGGTTTTAATAACAATTTTTTTTCTCTTTTTGAATATTCCAAATTGAGGAGAAAGGGATAATATTGTTCAATATGTTAAACGTTATACGTTGTATTATGTATTGCAATATATTGATGTTTCTGTTTTTACTGTTCGACTCTGTATTCTATTCTCCTGGTGTATTGTTTACTTATGTTTAATAAAAAGAAAGAGATTGTGGAGATATTCTAGCCAATCCTCACTGATTGTGGTCGAGAGGTGAGGAAATCCAGGATCCCATTACACAGTGGGGTGTTGAATCACAGGTCTTAGAGTTTGCTGATCAGTTTTGAGGGGTTGATGGTGTTAAATGCCGAACTGTAGTCGATAAAGAACAAGCAGATGAAAGCATCCTTACTGTCCAGGTGTGTAGAGCCAGTGAGATGGCAACAGTGATAAAATGTTTTGAAAGACTGGTGATGAAGCCTATCAGCTCCTGTCTGAGCGGTGGCACAGATCTGTCCCAAATTGCCTGTTGTAGAAACACATCCACCCATCATTCACTAACCCTTCTCAGCCTTCCCAAATAATTATCCTGACTACCTCTCCTCTCCCCTTTCAGTTCTCGCCCTGGAGTTGGACTCAAAATGTTGACCCAGTCCCTCCACAGATGCTGGTTGAGGGTATTTCATTTGGACAACTGTACCATATTCTGATCACACTTCCCACAGTGACTGCAGTGTCCGAGTTCCTTTAGTGTCCATCTATGGGAAAAAGTGCATAGCTCAGGAATGCAGATAGCAAATGTAGGGAGTTCTTATACAGTAAAACCCTTGGTATTCGGAAGCTGTGGGAATTATTAGATGCCAGATAAATGAATTTGCTGATTGCTTCAGATTACATGTTGTGTGGATTCGCTAGGGGACACCAATTTTAAGCTTTTGGATTTTTTACCTATTTATTTTGCGCAATTGTTTTTGCGATTGCTTGAATTCCACATAATGGGGATTTTACCATATTAATCATTTTACATACACGATAGAATTGGAATCATTTTTGCTTATACACGTTAAAAAATTAATTGATATCTGATTTCAAAGTGCACATTTTCCAGAGGTTCCTCTAAGAGGCAATGGATGTTCTGGGAAACATTGCTCACAGGTTTAATCATTTCCATGGACAGGGATGCCATCTAGTGGACTAACAGAGAACTAGCACTCAAAGAGTTGAAGGTCTGAATGCGAGATTCTGGTTCTTTGTGATTGAATGAAACATGAAAGTATGCAGACACTGTGATGGTAGACAAAACACGGAGATGCTGGAGGAACTCCGCAGGTCTTGCTGCATCCATATGAGGTAAAGATACATTACCAGGCCCGAACTTCGGTAACATCTTTACCTCTAATGCAACAGTGTAAAATGAAAAGTATTACCAGAATCTCACATCTGTATTTTCTTGTTTTACAGTATCGCTTTGTAGTTAGTTTTTAAATTCTCCTCTTAATGAGATTAGTCATATATTTCCACAGGTAAGAGCTAAAGTAAGATAAAAATCCAGGGATAATAGTCAATTATTGGATAGAGTCTTTATAAATGTACAAACAGACCATTCAGATAATGGATTTAGCTTCATAACCCAACTATCAGGTATTCCCCAGTCAAATGGGCAAAGGAGCACTGGCGTCTGGGTAAGTGACAGTGGAGGTGTCAATGAGGGAGGCTGATTAAAGGCATTGGAAATGGGAGGCTAAAATGACAGGAGATATGGGTGTGGTGGTGGGTCATATTTAGGGACCTGATGCAAAAGAGATGGAAGAGGGGTTGGGGTGGAGCCAGTAACTGACAAGGCAGAGCCTGGATAGAGAGGACTGTAATTCGCCTAATATGAATTTTTATTCCAGCAAAGCATTGTCAGAATTGTTAATCTTAAATGGTCAATTCTGGAATAACGCAGTTCACGTCTGTAATAACGTGATGAGATAAGCTGTATTCAGATCAGTGTGAGACAAAAAAAATGTTTCCATTGTAACTTACTGACCTGTGTTTGGGGCTTGTTGAGCTGAAAGAAATGTGTTGAACCAGTGCACTTTAGGCATCTTTTCACCCTAACAGATGTCCTGAACATTTGCCTTACAATATCAGTAATTTTATTAATCAATCAGATGGATCTTTAAGAATTAGAGAGATTAATGCTTAATAACTGTAGTAGAGTTCCTTGGTGAATAGAATTTCTAAACACCTCACAAATATAGGGAGTAAATAAAATATAAAAAAACTTATAGAACTCAGTTGTGTAACCATCTGTTTTACCAGAATGAAGAGAAGATCTTTAAAAATGTCCGCCTCTGAAATCGGAGCATCCAATAAACGCCGATCATCCGAGGAAATCTTATTGAATACAAGTCAACCGGTAGATAAGTCAGGGCCCCTTTTTCAGCCTTATATATTGGGTGTGTCGACACACTCCCCCCCCCAAAAAAATTGCAATGACTGAGCTGTTGGGTGTTGGCTGTAGTTGGTTCTTATCATGAGGCTCCAGCAAAATGACGAAAGTATGAAGTGAGTTTTAAGTTAAAAGTAATAGAAATGTCCAAGAAAACCAACAACTGGGCTACAACATGAGAGAGAGCTAGTGGGAGTGACTGCAAAAGCTGCAGCACTGGAAGCAAAAGCAGTAATTAAACATGAGAAAAGGGGTTTTCTTGCAAAAAACTGGCTCTGATCGCACACAAGCGCTTAAATGCACCCCCTGGTGTAGAGCCAGTCCAGCAGCCATGAGTTCAGCACAGTAACTCTGTTCTCACAGTACTGCTCTTTAAAACCAGGTAACAGCAACCTAGCCAGAGAAGCAATGACTTGTAATAACCCGAGCTTCACTCTCACAGGTGGAAACACAAGCCCAGCAAAAGTGGAGCAGCCAGTTACAAGGCAAACTGCTTTACTTCCAGGACCACTCCCCTCCATTTACAAATGAGCATGGCGGGGAGAAAGAACCTGAAGCTTCTCAACCTGACATAACTATGAAATGTACTGAGGTCGCGAGATGGGGAGATCTTAAACAGTTTATTTTGCATCAATATTTACTGTTTTTTCAAACATATGATGCACAGAAAGTCTTAAACTAAGTAAAAATATTCTTGTTTAGTGCACACACACATATACTGTGCAAGTGTAATATTCTAAATTCCAAATCACAAGAGCAATTTGTAATTACTTGGGATAGGAGACAAAACACTATCTACTACAGTTAATCTCCTGCAATTAACATCCAATCAACTTCCAAGAGGTGTCAATCGCGCATTATATAGATGATATCCTGCTGCAACACATTAACAAGCTTTGGAAAGGAATCAATTAAATAGATTGAAGACGGGGTTCAGAGTTAAGCAAGATTTTAATTCTGTCATGATTTAAAAAGCCTTTCTTTAAAAGAAACCTCATCTTGTTAAAAATACTGTGCAATTGAGAAATTTAAGGTTTGATTTGATGTAATGAAGATTAAACTGATGCCATAGTGCATAGTGCAGAATTGACCTGATGTTGTCTCAAATCGGAGGATATATTAAATCTCCACCCTCTGGACAATTAACATTGTTAAGGTGCAGTGCTCAAGCCAGAATGCTTCTTGGAATACCCTGGTACTTAGGCCAAAAAGATATTCCTGAGACTGCCAAGGTCAAAATTTTGAATTTTGCCATTTTGTATGTACCTGATTCCCACACTCGCTATAAATTGTGCGCAGTCTTTCAATGTCGCTAATACATTCCCATGCCCGCTATAAATTTCCAGTGTGACTTTCCCATGCTCGCTCTAAATTGCTGGTGTGATTTTCCCATGCTCGCTATAAATTGTGCATGTTGCTTTAACATGTTTAAAAAAACTTATATAGCGTGTAGGCATATAACACACGGTGGATTACCTGGTTTGTAAAAAATGCATATAACACATGAATATAAACAGATGATTAAAGAGGAGGAGGTGCTTGCTGTCTTACCACGAATAAGGGTAGATAAATCCCCCAGTCCTGACATGTATTTCCTTGGACCTTGATGGAGGCGAGCGCAAAAATTGCAGGGTCCCTGACAGAAATATTTAAAATATCCTTATCCATGAGTGAGCTTCCAGAGGATTGGAAGGTAGCTCACGTTGTTCCATTAAAAAAGGCTCCAAAAGTAAACCAGGAAATTACAGGCTGACATAAGTATTAGGTAAATTATTGGAGGGTTTTCTGAGAGATTGGGTATACAAGTATTTGGAGAGCCATGGGCTGATTAAGCATGGCTTTGGTGGGGTAGGTCATGTTTAATGAATCTTATGGAGTTTTTCGACGATGTTTCCAAGATAGTAGATGAAGTAAAGGCTATGGGTGTTGTCTACATGGACTTCAGTAAAGACTTTGACAAGGGAGTTCAGAAGGTGCTGACACTAGGTATTCGTGGAGAGATTGTAAACTAGATTTGAAATTAGCTGAATGGGAGAAGATGGAGAGGGGTAGTGGATGATTGATTCTCAGACTGGAGGCCTCAGGGATCGGTGCTGGGACCATTGTCGTTTGTTGTCTATATCAATGATCTGGATGATAATTTAGTCAATTGGAATAGCAAGTTTGCTGATGACACTAAGATTGAAGGCGTTGTGGGCAGCAGGGATCTAGAAAAATGGGCCAGAAGATGGCTGATGGAATTTAATGCAGAAAAGTGTGAGGTGTTGCATTTTGGAAGGACAAATCAAGGTAGGATATACACAGTAAATGGTAGGGCACTGAGGAGTGTTGAGGAACTAAGGGATTTGGGAATTTAGATACACAATTCCCTGAAAGCGGCGTCACAGACAGATAGGGCTGTGAAGAAAGCTACTGGCATCTTGGCCTTCATAAATCAAAGGTATTGAGTACAGGAGTTGGGACGTTATGGTGAAGTTGTACAAGACATTGGTGAAGTCATATTCTTGATCTCTTTTTTTAACATGGTTTTACTTTCAAGGTAGGTTAATATTATGTATTTATAATGATTTATTCGATATAAAATTAGCTGAGATTAAGAGCAATTGGTGATGAGATTTGAATATAACATTTTCAGATGAAGATTGATTAATGATTCCATATTGTGCTAGGCATTGTTTATTACAATTTAAAGTGGTACACAGAATACATATGTTCAAACTTAAACAATTCTGCTTTTATGTAGATGTTGATCCACTATGTGTGAAATGTAAAATTTTTAAAGCTTCTCTGATCCATAGGTTTTGGGAGTGCCCAAATTTAGAGAAATTCTGGAAAGACATTTTCCAAACTTTATCAACGATTCTCAAGATCAATTTTGAACCTTGTCTGTTAATTGATCTGTTTGGTTTTTCTCGTGATCCAGATAAACCAATATTGGCAGCTCAGGAAAAAGTTTTAGCTTTTACCATGTTGACAGCAGACGAGCAAAATCTTATTGAAATGGAAAGTTGATTCATCCCTACTCATGCACAGAGGTTACATAATGTAATGTCCTATTTAAGTTTAGAGAAAACCAGATATAATATCAAAGATAGAAAGTTTCAATTTAAGAAATTGTGGGGCCCATTCTTAGTGTTTAGTGTTTTTTTTACAACTAAGAATTCACTGTATGTTTTGGTGGTTCATTGCATGTTCTCTGGGGGCTTGCCAGCAGTTCCACATTCATTTTTAAAAAAAATTATACAAGGTAACCAAGATTAGATGTAATTTCTTTTAGTTTTCTTTTCTATTTTTCTTGTGTTTTGTATGATTTATTTTAATAAGTAGATTTAACATGGTTATATAGATTATTTCTTATTAATTGTTTTTGAGGTTAATAAGTAATCCTCAATGTAGTTTCATTTACTTTTTTTTCTTCACGTGTGCTTACTTGTATACAAATAAATTGTTATGTGGTTTTCAAATTTCTGTATGCATGCCTATATGTTAAACTCAATGAAAATATTTTTAAAAAAAAGTAATTGGAGGGGTCAAATTTGGAGTATCACGTGCAGTTCTGGCCGCCAAACTACAGGAAGGATATCAGAAAGATGGAAAGAGTGCAGAGAAGATTTACTAGGATGTTGACAGGTCTTCAGGAGTTGAGTTACAGGGAAAGATTAAACAGGTTGGGACTTTATTCCTTCGAGCGTAGAAGAATGAGGGGAGATTTGATAGAGATTTACAAAAACATGAGGGGTATAGACAGAGTAGATGCGGGGTAGGCTCTTTCCACTTAGGAGAGATAAATGCAAAAGGTCATCGCTTTAAGATGAAAGGGGAAATATTTAGGGGGAACCTTTTCACTCCAAGAGTGGTGGGAGTGTGGAACAAGTTGCCATCTGATGTGGTAAATGTAGGTTCACTCTTAAGTTTTAAAAATGAACTGGATAGATACATGGATGGGGGAAGTTTGGAGGCTCAAGGAATGGAGCAGGGTTATGGAATGGGACTAGCAGTGTAATGTTTATGGCATAGACTAGTAGGGCAGAATGGCCTGTTTTCTGTGCTGTAGTGTTCCATGGTTCTAGGTCTTCAAAGAAGGTCAGGGCCCTCAGTCATGTGCCAAGATCTCCTTGGCCAAGATTTATAAGAGAGATCAGTCAGAGAAGGTCATTAAGGTTTCGGCATTTCTAGACAACCAGTATAATAAATCATTCACCAGGTCAGAATTATTTGACTTTTTCCCAAATCAAGGGAAAAGGTTTAATCATTAGAGAAGATCAGAGGGACATCTTGCATTTCCTTTGGTTCACGGAAAATTATCCAACCCAAGAGATCATTGAGTACCGCATCAAGGTGCATATGTTTGGGAACAACCCATCTCCTGCTGTAGCAATCTATGGTCTTCGGAGTGCAGCTGCTTAAGGAGAAGATGAATTCAGCCTGGATGCCAGACCCATCATCGAAAGAGGATTCTATGTTGATGATAGTCTCATGTCCATGCCCACAGCTGCTAAGGTCATCGACTCCGTGACTAGAACACAAGAGGTGTTGGCTACTTTGAACCTGAGGGTCCACAAGTTTGTTTCTAACAGCAAAGAGGTGACGGAAGCTTTCCCTGTTGAGGATTATGCCAAGGGACTCAAAGAATGAGGTGTGGATGGTGATCCTACAACAATCCAGCACACCTTGGACTTCGCTGAAACAGGAACAGAGACATATTCATTTTCAGCATTATGGACACTGAAAAGCCCTTCACACATAGAGGTGTTTTATTTATGGTAAACAGCCTCTAGGATCCACCTGGGCTCATTGCTCCAGTCACCATTCAAGGAAAGTTCCTGCTTTGTGAACTCTCCGCTGGGACCTCTGATTGGGACAATCCTCTCTGCAAAGAAAGGGAAGGAGGATGGTCTGCTTGGGATGAGTTCTCTGCAAGATCTACAGCAGTTGGAGATAACCATGTCATACATTGCTCACACACTCACTATAGCATGGAGGAAGGTATTACACATCTTCTCAGATGCTTCAACGAAAGTGCTTGCTGCTATGGGATATCACCATGTTATCGACATTGGAAGGAAATGTCACATGGGGCTTCTCCTTTAGTAAGTCAAAGTTAGTGCCCCATACAATCCCATGGTTTGAATTGGGAGCTGCACGCTCCAGCAGCTGAGATTGCAGAACTTGCCACGTACTAGACCTCACACACAGTGGCTTTAATCGAGAATTAATCTGATTGGTCAGTTGTCCTAATGTGTTAGGCCAGACATATTGGAGCACATTTCATTGCTACACAGACAGCAGAGTCGTCTTTGGATATATTTGGAACTAGGCCAGAAGTATATGTCGGCAATGGAGTACAGTGCATTCAAAACATCAATGGAAGCAGGTGCAACACCTCGTATCCACCTTTTGGAACAGAGACACAAATACCCTACAACACTCCAAAACCAGAGGAAATAACAAGACGACCATCAGGTATTAAAGATTGGGATGTTCTCTTCAAGGACACTTGTTAAATGTATTGATTGGCCTATGGCTCTTGTCAACAATACATTTCCCAACAGCGATGGGCATTTATGGAAGGTTGAGCTGTGGGTTGTAAACCAAGAGAATCTCAAAACCTTTGAGAGACCTACTTCAGAGACTGTTCTTTTAACATTGACAAAGGACTAACTCCTCTTTCTGGATAGTTGTTCTGTCTAATGTTAGCTCTCTGTATAGGTGTGTAGGTGAAACATGCACCGACCGAGGACAGAATAACTGGATTTTTGAATAAAAAGCACTCAATCCAGCCAGCAGAGCACAACAAGACTGACCTGTTGGCATTGATGTAGGCATGCAGACTGTGTGAAGGGCAAACAGCCATCATCTACACCGAGTCCACGCACACCTGGGGGCGGATTATGGTTTGGGCTAGGAGAGGCTTCCTCACTGCAGCAGGAAGCCCTGTTAGAAACATGCATGATGAAAGGTTTGCTCGAGGCCATGATGCTACCATCCAAACAGCAGTAGTAAAATGTGCAGTACCTACACAAGGCAATGATCCAGTGTCCATTTGCAATGACCATACTGATAAGGCCACAGAAAATGCAGCTGAGAGATTTAACTGGCAGGAGTACTGGCTTCTAGCAAATCAAGCAGCTTTGGTAGAATTTTTAAAAAAGTATAATCTTCTACAGGGTTTGATTGAAACACCACAGGCCACAACAATTAGTGAGAAGCAAGACTGGGAAAGCAAAGGGAACACTTAGGAAAAATCAGTCTGTAGAGATAAAATAAGCAGGAAAAAATGCAGCACTGAGCTTGTTAATACAGGAAGTTTGCAGTGGCCCATGGAGTGAGCCACTCTGCAAGGGAGGAGATGATGAATAAAATTCAGAACCTTTGATTTATTCCAAAATTGACTGAACATGTAAACTATGCCACGCTGAGATATCAGATTTGCCTGGAAACAAATATAAAGAAAGGGATTCCGGCCAAACCAGGCTCTATGCCACCACCAGTGGATCCATTTACTCGCCTAGTAACGAACTACACGGTCAAATGAGTAGAAGGAAAGTGTGACTGTCTATTATAACTGACAGGTTCTCAAGGTGAGTTGAGGCATTTCCTACTGCGCATGTGGATGCTAAAACTATAGCAAAAGTGCTTGTGAAATTTTTTTCCAAGATTTGGAGTGTGCCAGGCTTTTAGTCATAATGGGTCTCATTTTGCAAATGAACATATAGACACACTGTGTAAGGTGATGGGAATTAAACAGAAATTCTCTTGTGTGTATCATCCATAATCTCCCAGCAGAGTAGAAAGATGCAATGGTAGCTTGAAGGCTAAACTGGCAAAAATCTGCAGACAGGATTAAATTGAGTAGAATGCTTACCATTAAGACTCATGGCCATAACAAATGGTAGAAATAGATGTACCGATTTGACTCCGCTTGAGATGGTCACCAAAAGGTGATATCAATGCTGATGACCAAGCCCAGCAGCAGTGAGATTCGTTTATAAGTGTTAAAAGAGAATTAAGAAAGTACAGGAACTAGCTTGGGTGTCAGATTGGTTTACTCTCAGGTACAGGAGGCACCTGAGAGTGGATGGTGAAGCCATAAACGTGAAGAAATGAAAGAGGGAGTGGAAACAAACCAGGCAAATTGGACCATTCCAGGTGATCATGTCAACATCCACTGTGTTCAAGGCAAAAAAAAAGGACCATCTCAGTCACTGCCAGAGTCCCACCAACCGGGGAACAGGGGAAGGTTGCACGAACAGTATTACTGCAGAGGACGGGAAAATAAGACTAAGCTTCAAATTATATTTTCTGTTCTACAATTTATGTTTATTATTTTTAGAGTAGAGAAGGGGTTTGTGGAGCCACAGTAGAAAAAGGGGAAATGGGGTCATGGTATCCCTATGGTGAAGATGAATTTCCACTTCAAGAGAGGAAGTGAGAGAGAATAGCTGGTCGAAATTCATGGCTAAAAAAAGAGAACCATAGGGCATTTATGATTTACCAGAATCCAAAACAATGGAAATCTGTATTTAAACTGAAACCAAGGGCTCCAGAATGCAGCGAAGCCTGCATTGCTACACTACCACTTCAAGCACCTAAGCTCAGTTTTATATCCCACTTTTACACCCACAACTCTCAACTGCACTTCCTCAAACCCAGTCCCCTACAACGATTCTATTCCCATCTTGCAATTTCTCTGTCACCGTTGCATCTGTTCCCAAGATGAGGTCTTCCAGTTCAGATCATCTGAAATGTCTGCCTTTTTCCACAAATGTGGCTTCCCCTCCACCACCATCAACTCAGCCCTCACCACACCTCCTCCATTTCCCACTCATTTTCCCTGGCCTCCTCTGCCCCCCAAAGTAACAAACACAGGATTCCCCTTGACCTTACCTACCACCCCATCCACATCCAACATATTATCCTCTGTAATTTCTGCCACTTACAACATGATCCCAATACATCTTCCTCCCCTCTCTGCCGTCCACAGGGACAGCTTCGTCTATGACTCCCTCGTCCACTTATCCCTCTCCGCCAATCCCCCACTCCCTGCCACACCTCCTACCTCACCACAATTCAGGGCCCCAAGCGGTCCTTTCAAGAAAAGCAACACTGTGTACCCATCAGAGTGATTTATTGGATCTGGTGCTCCCTTTATGGACTTCTCTACATCACCCTAGGACATCACTTTGCTGAGCACATTTGCTCTGTGGGTGTCAGGGATCACCCAGTGGCCAACCATTTTAATCCTGCATCTCACTCCCATACTCAAATGTCTGTCCATGGCCTCGTGAACTGCCAAATCAAGACCACCAATAAATAGGAAGAACTTGATTTTCTGTCTGGGCACTCTCCAACCAGATGCATTAACAACATCTCCAGTTTCTGCTGGCCTATTTCTCATTCTCCCTCCCTTCACTTTCTTCTTTTCCCTTAGCTCTCCACCACCCCCCCCCCCTCTCTATTCACAGAGCCAGTCACCTCCCCCTGCTCCCTCCCTCTCTCATCCAAATATTAGCTCCTACCTTTGGGACTGTGCTCCTCCCCTACCCCCACCCCCCCTTACCATTTTGTTCAGGCACTTCCCCACATTTTCCCATGCCTTGTTAAAGGGCCTTTGCAACATTAAGTACACCGTTTGACCTGCTGTTTCTCCAGCTTTGCATTTTTACTTCAACTGTGGTTTCTGCAGACTTTCACGTTTGACTTCTGACTACAGCAGAACTCTGTGAAATCTCTTCGAGGGAAGCCTAGCCTGAAGCAGTTCTCTGCTCTTCGAAGGGAGTTCCGTGGGATTCTCTCTCTCTGCCCCTCTTTTGTAATCCCTGCTGCTCTCAAGTTCTACGACATGTACTCACTCAGACTCGCTTTCACAGCTACGTTGCCTTCCTCGCTACTTGCCTCTGTCACCATCTTGTGCCTCGTGGTTTCCAGCTCCGATTCCAGGGCTCCCAGTTTGGCCCCAGGAAGAATCTTAGGTACCTACACAGCATTGACTGCCGCTCTTCACTTCTCCTGACGACTCCTACGCACCACCTTGATGTGGAGATATCAGCGGCAATTTGCCCTCGTACTGACACATCTCTGGACCTCACTGGCCATGGCCTGTAACAAAGCCCTCCAGTACTTCATCTGATGTTGGATCCATGCATTCAACCGCCAGCTCTACATTCATTTGGCATCCACAAAGGAAAGCAAGCTCGGCTCCCTAGAGACTGCACAGCCTTTGTGATCCTCAACGCAGGTTTCCATCTTGGCTCTGGCTGCCAGCCCTCTGGTGCTCCTGACACTTCCGCTGCTGACTCCTTGAGCCATGGCCACCTAACTACTGGAGCCCCCTTAGCCTCGACAGCAACGTTCAGTCTAGACCCCAGCTGCCCGCTGATCGGAGCTCCTGATGTCTCGACTGTTGCCTACCGCTTATGCCCCAGCCACTTGCCTACTGGAACTCCCTGGTACTTTTTTTTTTTTGTTTTTAAATTTTTTATTTTTCACACCATAAATCACAATAGCCATGATATACACTTTTTCTTTTTCACACATTTACAGTGACTTTTTCTCCCCCCCCCACCCTCCTCCCAAGCCACCCCCCCACCCCCCCCCTCTCATCCATTTTAGGTATACAATCTAGGTTGCATTAATTCAGTCAGACAATGTTGTCATTCAACAAAAATACACCAGAAATTCTACAGAGTCCATTCTTTTCTTTCCTTCTCCTTCCATCAACTTAGGTAATGTTTGTCCCCGGTAGGTTTTCGCTTTTGTATTTAATGTAAGGCTCCCATACTTGTTCGAATATTTCAATATTATTTCTTAAACTATATGTTATTTTTTCTAATGGAATACATTTATTCATTTCTATATACCATTGTTGTATTTTCAAATTATCTTCCAATTTCCAGGTTGACATAATACATTTTTTTGCTACGGCTAGGGCTATCTTAACAAATCTTTTTTGTGCATCTTCCAAGTCAATTCCAAATTCTTTATTTTTTATGTTACTTAGGAGAAAGATCTCTGGATTCTTTGGTATATTGTTTTCTGTTATTTTATTTAATATCTGATTGAGATCATCCCAAAATTTTTCTACTCTCTCACATGTCCAGATTGCATGAATTGTTGTTCCCCTTTCTTTTTTACATCGAAAACATCTATCAGATACTGTTGGGTCCCATTTATTTAACTTTTGCGGTGTAGTGTATAGTCTGTGTAACCAATTATATTGTATCATACGCAGCCTCGTATTTATTGTATTTCTCATCGTTCCAGAACATAATTTCTCCCATGTTTCCTTTTTTATCTTTATATTTAAATCTTGTTCCAATTTTTGTTTAGTTTTACCATTTGTTTCCTCATTCTCCTTTTCTTGCAGTTTAATATACATATTTGTTATAAATCTTTTGATTAACATTGTATCTGTAATCACATATTCAAGGTTACTTCCCTCTGGTAAACTCAAATTGCTTCCTAATTTATCTTTCAAGTAGGATCTCAGTTGGTAATATGCCAGCGCTGTATCTCCAGTTATATTGTACTTATCTCTCATTTGTTCAAAGGATAAGAATCTACTTCCTGAAAAACAATTTTCTATTCTTTTAATCCCTTTTTATTCCCATTTTCTAAAGGAAAGGTTGTCTATTGTAAAAGGGAGTAGCTTATTTTGCGTCAATATTAGTTTTGGTATTTGATAATTTGTTTTATTTCTTTCTACATGAATCTTCTTCCATATATTGAGGAGATGGTGTAATACTGGAGAAGTTCTATGTTGTACCAATTTTTCGTCCCATTTATATAATATGTGTTCAGGTATCTTTTCCCCTATTTTATCTAATTCTAGTCTCGTCCAGTCTGGTTTTTCCCTTGTTTGATAAAAATCTGATAGGTACCTTAATTGTGCGGCTCTATAATAATTTTTGAAGTTTGGCAATTGTAAGCTTCCTTGTTTATACCATTCTGTTAATTTATCTAGTGCTATCCTCGGTTTCCCCCCTCTCCATAAAAATTTCCTTATTATTTTCTTTAACTCTTTGAAGAATTTTTCTGTCAGTTGTATTGGCAATGCCTGAAATAAGTATAGTATCCTTGGAAAAATGTTCATTTTAATACAGTTTATCCTTCCTATCAGTGTTAGTGGTAGCTCTTTCCAATGCTCTAAATCGTCCTGTAATTTTTTCATTAGTGGATTGTAATTGAGTTTATATAATTGGCCTAGATTTTTGTTTATTTGTACACCTAGGTATCTTATTGCCTGCATTTGCCATCTGAATGGGGATTCCTCCTTAAATTTTGAGAAATCCACGTTATTCATAGGCATTGCTTCACTTTTATTTACGTTTATCTTGTATCCCGACACTTCTCCATATTCCTTCAATTTCTTATATAGTTCTTTTATTGATAGTTCTGGTTCTGTTAAGTACACTATCACATCATCCGCAAATAGACTGATTTTATATTCCCTGTCTTTTATTTTTATTCCTTTTATATTATTATCTATTCTTATCGATTCTGCTAGTGGTTCTATAGCTAGCGCAAACAATAATGGTGATAGTGGGCATCCCTGCCGCGTTGACCTGCTTAAGTTAAATTGCTTTGATACATGTCTATTTACTGTCACTTTCGCTAACGGTCCCTTATATAATGCTTTAATCCAATTAATATACTTCTCCGGTAAACTGAATTTTTGCAATACTTTGAACAAGTAATTCCATTCTACTCTGTCGAAGGCCTTCTCTGCGTCTAAAGCAACTGCTACTGCAGGTGCTTTATTTCCTTCTACTGCATGAATTAAGTTAATAAATTTACAAATATTGTCTGTTGTGCGTCTTTTTTTGATAAATCCAGTTTGGTCTAAATTTACCATTTTCGGTACCTGTTCTGCTAATCTGTTTGCTAATAGTTTAGCTATTATCTTATAATCTGTGTTTAGCAGAGATATTGGTCTATATGACGCTGGTGAGAGTGGATCTTTCCCTTGTTTTAGTATCACTGTAATTATTGCTGTTTTACATGAATCTGGTAAGTTTTGTGTCTCATCAATCTGGTTGATTACATCCAGAAGGGGCGGTATAATTAGATCTTTAAATGTTTTGTAGAATTCTATTGGGAGTCCATCCTCTCCTGGTGTCTTATTATTTGGTAATTTTTTTATTATCTCTTGTATTTCTACTGTTCCAAATGGTTCTGTTAATTTATTTTGTTCCTCTATTTGTAGTTTTGGTAGTTCAATTTTAGTCAAAAATTCATCTATTTTCCCTTCTTTCCCTTCGTTTTCAGTTCAGTATAATTGTTCATAGAATTCTCTGAAGTTTTCCTTAATTTCTTTTGGATTATATGTAATTTGTTTGTCTTTTTTCCTTGTTGCCAATACCATTTTCTTAGTTTGCTCTGTCTTAAGCTGCCATGCTAAGATTTTGTGTGTTTTTTCACCTAGTTCATAATATTTCTGTTTTGTCTTCATTATATTCTTCTCCACCTTATATGTTTGTAATGTTTCATATTTTATTTTTTTTATCCGCCAATTCTCTTCTTTTGGTTGTATCTTCCTTTATTGCTAATTTTTTTTCTATGTTTATTATTTCCCTTTCCAACTGTTCTGTTTCCTGATTATAGTCCTTCTTCATCTTGGTTGCATAACTTATTATTTGTCCTCTAATGAATGCTTTCATTGCGTCCCATAGTATAAACTTATCTTCCACTGATTCCGTATTTACTTCAAAGTACATTTTTAATTGTTTTTCAATAAATTCTCTAAAATCCTGTTTTTAAGTAGCATGGGGTTTAATCTCCATCTATACATTCTTGGAGGGATGTCCTCTAGCTTTACTGTCAGTATTAAGGGTGAATGGTCCGATAGCATTCTCGCTTTATATTCTGTTTTTCTTACTCTATCCTGCATACTAGCTGATAACAAAAATAGGTCTATTCTTGAGTATGTTTTATGTCTAGTCGAGTAGTATGAGTATTCCTTTTCTTTTGGGTTTTGTTTCCTCCATATGTCCACAAGTTTCATTTCTTGCATTGATTTAATTATAAATTTGGTTACTTTGTTCTTCCTGTTAATTTTTTTCCCCGTTTTATCCATATTTGGATCCAAATTCAGATTGAAATCCCCTCCTATTAGTATGTTCCCTTGCGTATTAGCTACCTTCAAAAAGATATCTTGCATAAACTTTTGATCTTCTTCGTTAGGTGAATATATATTAAGTAGATTCCAAAGCTCCGAATATATCTGACATTTTATCATAACATATCTCCCTGCTGGATCTATTATTTCCTCTTCTATTTTAAATGGCACATTTTTGCTAATTAATATAGCCACTCCTCTTGCTTTTGAATTATACGATGCTGCTGTTACATGTCCTACCCAATCTCTCTTTAATTTCTTGTGCTCCAATTCAGTTAAGTGTGTTTCTTGGACAAATGCTATATCTATTTTTTCCTTTTTCAGTAAATTTAGTAGTTTCTTCCTTTTAATTTGGTTATGTATTCCATTAATATTTAAAGTCATATAGTTCAGCGTAGCCATTTTATATTTTGTTTATCTTCTCTTTCCGTTTTTCCATCATTACCTTTCCTCCTTTTCCATTTCTGTTTTCTTATTTTCAACTCTTTACCAGACAACATTCCTACAACATCCAACATTTTCCTTATTCTCCTATTTCTATCTTCTTTATCCCCAATCTCCCCTTCCCCTCCTGAGTTGTCCTTTATCCCTTGTCGGACAACCACATCTCCCCTCTCCATTTGGATTTGCGAATCC
The DNA here is from genome assembly GCF_036971445.1 of Narcine bancroftii. Taxonomy (NCBI): domain Eukaryota; kingdom Metazoa; phylum Chordata; class Chondrichthyes; order Torpediniformes; family Narcinidae; genus Narcine; species Narcine bancroftii. The sequence goes on along the minus strand of NC_091480.1, from coordinate 29,597,448 downwards.
ACTCGCAAGCGTCAACTGATTTTGCAGTGACCGCTCGTTTCCCCCACCCAGCACCCCCCAGAAAAGATTTCACTTTTCATATGTCACAAAGGTCACTCTTTTAATTCCCTCCTTATTCTCTCTATTCCATTACCTTCCCTTATTAATTCTTGTCTATACTATCTATGTTTTCCTCTAATTACAGATACTTTCACGTATGCCCATTGTCTCTATTCACTCTTATACCTCTTTACCCGCATACATATCAATCGTGATCATTTTTACTCTCATTACCCGTCTTCATCCCTCAGTCTATTTTTGTAATTGTTCTGCAAATTTTCGTGCTTCTTCTGGATCCGAGAACAGTCTGTTTTGTTGTCCTGGAATAAATATTTTCAATACCGCAGGATGCTTCAGTGTAAATTTATATCCTTTCTTCCATAAAATCGCCTTTGCTGTATTGAACTCTTTTCTCTTCTTTAGGAGTTCAAAACTTATATCTGGATAAATGAAGATTTTTTGCCCTTTATACTCCAGTGGTTTGTTGCCCTCTCTTACTTTTTCCATTGTCTTCTCCAGTACCTTTTCTCTTGTAGTATATCTTAGGAATTTTACTACAATAGATCTTGGTTTTTGTTGTGGTTGTGGTTTAGGGGCCAATGCTCTATGTGCCCTTTCTATTTCCATTTCTTGCTGTAGTTCTGGACATCCTAGGGTCTTAGGGATCCATTCTTTTATAAACTCCCTCATATTCTTGCCTTCTTCATCTTCCTTAAGTCCCACTATCTTTATGTTATTTCTTCTGTTATAATTTTCCATTATATCTATTTTTTGAGCTAGTAATTCTTGTGTCTCTTTAGTTTTTTTTATTAGATTCCTCCAATTTCTTTTTTAAGTCTTCTACCTCCATTTCTGCTGCTATTGCCCGTTCTTCCATCTTGTCCATTTTTTCCCCCATTTCTGTTAAGGTCATATCTATTTTATTCACTTTCTCTTCTGTGTTGTTTATTCTTCTTCTTAAATCATTGAATTCCTGTGTTTGCCATTCTTTAAATGACTCCATGTATCCTCTAACAAGAGCAAGTATATCCTTTACCTTGCCTTTCCCTTTATCTATTTCACTGTATTCTTCCTCTTCTTCTTCCTCTGGGTTGGCCATCTGTTGTTTCTTTGATGCCCTTTCCTCCTCTTCTTTCTTGTTTCCATTGTCTTCTGTGGTCTCTTCTTGCTGCAGGTGTTCTGCAGCTGTCGTTGCCGGCTGTGGAGATCGACTCCCCAGCTGGTCTCCCCTCCCGTCGGTGTGTTTTTTTTCATGCGCATCGCGCTATGCGCAACTCCTCGCGGTTGCGCACTTTTACTCGGCTCTGTGAGCCATTGTTGTAGTTCTTTTTCTACCGACCTGAGGTAGTGGGCTCCTCTCTCCCCAGCGGGCCTCTTCGGACAGGTAAGGCCTTCACCTTTTTCCTCCGTTGTCTTCTCTTCCTCTCTTCTTTCCGTTGATTTTGATATTTCTCCTTTTGTCTCCATCTTCTTTCCACCTTTATACTCACTTTTCTTTAACTTGTATTTCTGTGCCTTTGTATTTTCTCTTGTTTTTCCCGACTTTTCTGGAGAGGGCTGGAGTTCACCGTCCGGCCACTACTCCATCACGTGACTCCTCCTAACTCCCTGGTACTTTCACGTCAACTTCCACCTGGGTCCTGGCCACCCCTGGGCCAGAGCTTCCAAAGCTAATTATCACCATGTGCCTCCTGATGACACAAACACTCTCTGCAGTCTCAACTTCACTACTGAATCCTACAGGATCATCATCTTCCCTACCACCCTCTCCTATCCCCCTGCACCTCTCCTTACTCTACCCCTCTGAGGATCCCAACCCACCAACCCTCATCTCCCCTTCAGTGACCCACCCTACCCTCCACCTCTGATCTTCCCAACCTCCCTCCTCTAACTTCCCCTACCCACCTACCTCTCCCCAACACCCTCCACTTCACCGACACTCTGACCCCTGTTTGATCCTTACCATCCTGACATTCCCTACCCTCTCTACTCATACCTGCCCACCTCCCCCTGCTCCCTCCCATAACCACATTTCCTCTTGCCTTTGGGACATGCTCCTCCCCTGCCCCCTCCCCCCCTACCATTTTGTTCGGGTGCCTTCCGACATTTTTCCCTGCCTTGATAAGGGGCTCAAACCTGAAGCATTGGCTATGTACCTTTATCTTTGTCACATAAAGTACTGTTTGACCTGCTGTGTTTCTCCAGCTTTGCATTTTTACTTCAACTGTGGTTTTTGCAAACTTTCACCTTTGACTTCTGACTACCGCAAAACTCTGTGAAATCTCTTCGAGGGAAGCCTAAACTGAAGCAGTTCTCCTTTGCTCTCCGAAGGGAGTTCTGTGGGATTCTCTCTCACTGCCCCCCCTTCTGTAATCCCTGCTGCTGTCAATCTCTACAACCATGTACTCATTCAGACTCAATTCCACACCTACGTGCCTTCCTCACTACTTGCCTCTGCTGCCATCTTGTGTCACCTAGTTCCCAGGTCTGATTCCAGGCACACACAAGTATCTTGGATACCTACACAGCATTGACTACTGCTCTCTTCACTTCTCCCAATGACTCATATAATGTGGATATCACCGGAAACCTGCTCTTGCACTGACACATCTCTGGACCTCATTGGCCATGGCCTGCAGCAGACCCCTCCTGTACTTCATATAATGTGGGATACACACATTCAACTGCCAGGTCTACATTCATCTGGCATCCATCAAGAATCGCAAGCTTGCCTCCCTAGAGACTGATGCCTCTGCAACCCTCAACATAGGTTCACACTTGGCTCCGGCTCCCTATGTCTTGGTCACCAACTCCAGCATGGGTCCCAGCTGCCCGCCCAATGGACCTCTCGCATCTTCGGTTGCCCACTCCTGCCTCAGCTCCGGCTGCCTGCCCTCTGGAGTTCCTGACATCTCAGCCACTGACCCCAGCCCGGGGCATAGCCTTCTACCTACTGGAATCCCCGAAGCTTCAAATGCAACTTCCAGCTTGGACATTGGCTACCTGCGTACTGGAGCTCCTGACAACTCAGTCACCAATTCCAGCCAAGGCCCTGGCTGCCCACCCTCCTGAGATCCCTGCTTCTCTCATGCTGACTTTCAACTGGATCCCAGCTGCCTTCGGGCTAGAGCTTCCAACACTGACGCTCACCATGTGGCCCCTGATGATGCATTCCTGACCTCACTGCTGCATCCCATGGGATCAACCCCCACCACCACTCTTTAACCTCTCCTATCCCCCTGCACCTTTCCTTACTCTAGCCCATCTCCCCCTCAGCTCCCCTTTTCTTCCCAATCTCTAAACCCTCAGACCCTCTCATCTCACCTTCTTCCCTCATGACCCACCCTACCCTACATCTCCTCCTTTGATTTCCCCAACCCTCCTCCTCCCTCCCCTACTCTCCCCTTCTGACTTCCCCTACCAACCACCTCCCCCCTATCCTCCATCCACCTCCTTGGACCTCCCCAATCCTCCTCCTCCCCCAACACCCTCCTCCACACTGATTCACTCTCTGACACCTGTTTGGTCTTTAGCATCTCTGATGAGCTTCCCCTCTGAGATGGAGTGCTTAGTCCTTACCTTCGTCCCTCTCCACCCACACCTTAATGAGTTCCACGCACGCCATGATGTTTTCATTGCCACCCATCTCCAGGCCTACTTCTACGACTGTGATACTCCACCACCTCCCCCCACCAAAGACACCTTCTCCCACTTTAAGCCTTCTTCCTCCTCTTGGACATCTCGCCTTGACCAACTTCTCGCTGTGTTTCTTTTTATTTCCAATTGCTGCTGAAATATCAAACGTCTCAACTTCACCAGTCCTTCTCAAATTCTAATCTCACTTCCTTTGAAGCTCAGTCCTCCACTCTTTCCACAATCTCAAACTCATTATCAAACCCGCAAACAAGGGTGGTGCTGAGGCCAGACGACAGCTTTCAGGCACCTTTTCGTACTTACTTACCCCTTCCACAGAACCCTCACCACAGCACATCAAGCCACCATCACCATCTTCAACCTCATCACCTCAGGTCATTTCCCAATCTCATTGTTTCCCATCCTTGCACTGCCCGGTTCTACCTTTTACCCAACATACATAAACTCAACCATCCAGGCAGACCCATTGTTCCGGTTGCTCTTGCCCGCTGAACTAGTATAATCTTACCTTGACTCTATATTTTCTCCCTTGGTTTAATCCCTCCCCACCTACATCCGTGATACCTCACGTGTCCTCCAGCTCTTCAATACTTTAGATTACCTGAACTGGACTGCCTATTTTTTTTTTACCATGGACGTCTAATCCCTTTACACTTCCATCCCCCTTCATTTCTTTCTTGGCAAGAGATTACCCTCCCCCGCCTAGTAGAACTTGTTTTCATTCTTACTAACTTCTCCTTTGATTCATCTCACTTCCTTCAAATCTAAGGAGTAATCATGGGCATCGGTCCCAGCCATGTCTGCCTGTTTGTGGTCTTTGTGGAGCAATCCATGCTGCAGCCTGCACAGGCAAGGCCCCACAACTCTTCCTCCTCTATAATGTCATTAGGGCAGCCTCATGCATCCTTGATGAGCTTGATAACTTCATTCACTTCACTGCCAACTTCCACCCTGATCTCAAATTCACCTGCTCCATCTCTGACAATACTGTCCTCTTTCTTGATCTCTCTGTCTCCACCTCGGGAAACAAGCTTTCAACAGGAATATTTTACAAACCCACTATCTCCCACAACTACCTTGACTATACTTCCTCAAACCTAGCCCCCTGCAAGGATTCTATTACCATCTTGAAATTTCTGTCTCTGCTGCATCTTTTGCCAAGATAAGGTCTTCTAGTCCAGATTATCTGAAATTTTCACTTTCTTCCACAAACATGGCATCCCCTCCACCACCATCAACTCAATCCTTATCCGCATCTTCTCCATCTTCTCCATTGCCCGCTCATCTGCCCTGGCCCCCTTTGCTCCAGATGTAACAAACACAGGATTCCCCTTGACCTGATCTACCACCCCCTGCATCCAAAACATTATCCTCCGTAATTTCTGCCACATACAACATGATCCCACTACTAGATACATCTTCCCCTCTCCTCCCTTCTCTGCCTTCCAAAGGAACTGTTCCCTTCGTGACTCCCTCATCCTCTCACTGATCGCGCACCCCCCCCCCCCCCCCCACCACCATTCCCTGTGGCTGCAGAAAGAGCCACACTTATGCCCACACCTCCTCGCTCACCACAATTCTGGGTCCCAAACAGGCCTTTCAAGTGAAGTAACACTTCCTCCTACATCCATGAGAGTGTTCTACTGCATCCGGTGCTCCCATTGCGGCCTTTTCTACATTGGAGAGACTGGGTGCAGATTGGGAGATCGCTTCACTGAGCATCATTGCTCTGTCCATATCAGTGACAGGGATTTCCCAGTGGCCAACCATTTCAATTCTGCGTCCCACTCCCATACTCAAAGTCTGTCCATGCCCTCATGTACTATCCCTCCAAGACTAAATTGGAGGAACAACACTTGATTTTCCATCTGGGCACTCTCCAACCGGCTGCCATTAACAATGACTTCACCGGTTTCTGCTAACCTACTCTCCATTCTCCCTCCCTTTCTTGTCTTATTTCCCTTAATTGTCCACCCCTTTCCCTCTATTCACAGAGCCATCCCTCCTCCCCCTGCTCCCTCCCTCCTTCATCCACCTATTACCTCCTGCCTTTGGGACCATGCTCCACCCCCTACACCTCCCTCCAAACCATTTTGTTCAGGCACCTGTCCACACTTTTCCATACCTTGATGAGGGGCCCAAACCTGGTTATGTATCTTTATCTTTGCTATATAAAGTAACTATGTGACCTGTGTGTTTTTACTTCAACCAAGTGTCTGCAGACTTTCGTGTTTTACTTCTGGAATACTTCTTAGTTGGGGAATGTATGTTGACGGATCTGGAGTCAGGCTCTGTGGTGAGCAAGTCAACTGGTTACTGCCAAAAAATTGGTCAGGAGGTTGTGTACTGGTGGATTTTATGATGATGAATGTGGTTCATATCAATCCCACAGGTGGAGGAAAACTGTGTCCGAGTTGACATGCGAAAAGGGATATGGTTTAATTCTGTAACACAGAAGCATTTCATTGCCAAATTTCACTTGGAGAAAAATGGGGAAATTGGGTTGTTCCCTTGGCATGGGGAAACTTTCTTGGCTGACCACAGAGACAACATTACCTACACCATATCAGCATTTGCAAACCAGACCATTAAAGCTACTCAGAAAAGTTACTCTTTTGAAGCATGGGATAGCAATGAACTATATTAGCAAAACAGGATGGACTCTGTGTTACATTAAATTTGACAGGTGATGCATGTGTCACACTGATTCCAGATTCAGAAGATAACCTGACAAATGTCATTAATGCTTTGAAAACAATTAAGAGATTAATTTGGCCCATCTAAAAGGGCAGGAAAATCATGCTCGGGTTGGCTCTCTGATTATTTAGGACTAGGGAGTTACATTAGTACAAATCTTGATCCCCATAACCGTATTCTTCGGAATGGCTGTTTGTGGGCGCGACAAGAATATGATGATTCAACAGGACTAAGGTACGGAGGAGCGTGTCCAACGAACGAGAGGAAGGAGATGATGCCCGTGTTTGGGAATATAGTTGACCTGATTCCACTTGATTCAGAATCTTTTTAGCATGTCGTTAATCCATTTATTTGTCTATAAAATTGCAATGGTGATTTTTCTCTGACCTAAAGAATGCAATTTTTGATGTTTATCATAACTGTATCAGATTGTATTGTGTGAGATTGTGGAAGTCTCAAAAGGGGGAGGGGGGGTAAAGAATGTGGAGGCAAGGAACTGCCTAGTGTAGACCGATGTAGATTGATCAATGTTAATCAATGCTTGAAAGTGCCTTGCTGCACTGTGAATGTTGAGAGGTCATAAATACTTTAAGAGAAATTAGAGGCCCAATGATGTGCATTGCTTGGTAACCCCAGGCGAGCTAGGAAAGGGGAAACTAGTTTCTGATTGGTTCAGAAAAAGATGTGCTTTGTAGATGAATAGTGTGCAGTTTTAATGCTGATAGGATGATGTTTGTCACATGGGAAAAGACTGTTTTGTGATTAGTTAAGGCAGATTGTGACAGGAGTATACAAACCCATGCATTTGTATGTTCAGGGAGCTCCTTGATCCTCTACGGGGGTGACCAACCTCCCACCAAGCTTGTGTGAACATAAAGAAGTGGCGAGAAACGAAGTGTTCGAGCCCTCCATTTCTTACAATACGTTTACTGAAGAACACAGGCAGTCACTGGGTTACGAACAACTCATATTTACGAACGGGCTGTTCCCCAAATCGTGAGTGCGCATAAATGTGCTCCCAATTCACGCATGAGCATAAAGTTACCTCACGAATACTAAGTACCCGTTCCACCTTACATACAAATTCGGCTTATGGACAGACTCAAGTAACGGAACTTGTTCGTAGCTTGGGGACTGCCTATAGAGCACTACCCTGGACCTGGATGAAGGGGTTTGAAAAGTGACCATCCACACTATTTGGGCTATTGCATGATTCTAGTGCATAGAGACCAGACCTTTCAATGATGACAGCTAGAGTAGCTGTAGGACAGCAAGTTCTCGCACCTCCCTCCCCCCACCCCCCCCCCCACCTCCATCTCACATACTTTGTTATTGCTTTCAATTGGTGAAGAAGAAAAGTTAGCCTGGCTAGTCTTTGCAGAATATTATGTTCATCTTGCTTTAATTTTGAAATATTCTGGGTTTTCTTTAAATATACATGCAGCACCTAACAGGACCTATTGGCCCACAATTACACCCAATTGATTTACAATCCCAGTACTTTTTGGATGGTGGGAGGAAACCAGAGCCCCTGGGGAAAACCCATGCAGACAGGGAGAGAATGTACAAACAGACAGTGTGGGAATCGAACCTCAGTTTCGATCGCTTGCGCTTTAACAGCACTGTGCTAACTGCTATGCTATCTGTGCCACCCTGTCAAGTTGAAGCAGAAATGGCACATTTTTGTACTTTTATTCAGCTCCACTATTGAAGTTGCTACTGGTTACTTGATCTGTTGGGGGGGGGGGTGGGGAGGAGGGGGGGGGGGGGGAGAAACACTCCAATTTTTCCTTCACTAACAATTGCCAAAATATCTGCAAGCTGAAATTGTAGACTGTCTAAATATGATGATTTAAATGATAATAGTTCACCAAATGCTTGTTTCAAGTTAAAGATATGATGGCCAACCTTGTTACTGTCCATCAGGTGTTTTCTGTACAAACTTTGATGTTTTAGAAGAGTTTACCATTTAATGTTCAGGGCACTGTTCAATTTCTCCACAGCATGGTATTGCGTATGTAACATTTTCAAAGTTTTGGTGCAGTCAGTGCTCCCCAACCACTGTTTGTAGAGCTGCTTAATGGACTGATTTACTTCAGGGGTCTGCACCTTCACTGTTGTGTAAAGCTCCTCAACTTGCTGCAACACATCCTTACTGGACATTGATTCCTCTGCTCGTATTTGGCCTCCGCCATTCAGACACCCTGTAGACAGCAGCAGAACATGACTTATTTTTAAAAGGAGACATTAAGACATCTTAAAAAAAAAAACAGAATTACATGTGAAGGATAACTCTTTAAATCAGTGGTTCTCAATCTTTTTATTTCCACCCACATACCACTTTAAGTAATTCTTGTGCCATAAGGGATTACTTAAGGTGGATGTGAGTGGGAAGGGAAGGTTGAGAACCACTGCTCTAGACCCAACTGTTACAGAACTATTTTACTTGAGGAAAAACCATCACTGGCCCATTTCCATTGGAGTTATGAAACCGCACACATAACGAGTCAATGAGGTACGATTAAAACAGTGGTTTTCAATCTTTTTCTTTCCACCCACGGACCACCTTAAGCAATCCCTTACTAATCACAAAGCACCTATGGCATAGGGAATACTTAAAGTGCTATGTGAGTGGAAAGAAAAGGGTTGAGAATCACTGATTTAAATCTTTAAAGATAATTGCATTCAAACTCGAACGTCAGTCATTGTGCACATCTAATACCACTGTAAATCCCACTGCAGATAGGATGCTTCAAGTACAAAATTAGTCAGTAATACAATATTAATTCCTGTTTATACTTATAATTGGAACTGCCAAGGTGATCTCATCCTATAAACACACCTGTTAACATGTGGGGATAAAGTTCCAGGATGATAGAATTATAGGGTAACAAGTTTATATAGCTGCCATCATTGCAAAAGATATTATGCTTTTTAAAATTGGCCTGGAATGTTGTTGCATTCTGATTTACAGGCTTCATATTTTTATTTCACGAGAAGACTTTGCAAAAGATTTAGCTTTAAATGGTGAGTATGCTACTAACTGAGTGTAATGTGATATATCTTAACCGGGCACTTTCCCAACTCTTCCTGCAATGTACAATACCATTGATGGGCAAAATGAGGTGATTGTAAAATACCATATATACTCGTGTTTTGGGGACCAAATGTTTTAGGTCAAATTTGGGGGGTTGACTTTTACATGGAATCAACTATTACACTATATACAGTATCTAACATTTTTACATTCCGTCTTTTCTATCTTTGACATTTTTTTCCCCATGTGTTCCTATTTTTAATCTATTGTAAATGGTTAATATAATAATAACCGTAGCACTAAAAGCACAACTAATGACTATTTTAAAAAAAATCAAGGCATGGAGAAGTTATACAGATAGTTTCTATTACGGGCACATGGTCGAGAAATATAAAACAGAAAGACAGGATACAAAACACATTACTGGTATTTTAAAATAAGGTCCAAACTGCATTAAATTAGCACCTCTATTCATTGCAGAAATTGCATTCAAATCCTTTGGAGGATTATCAAAATATGATGCATAAATATGAGGGAAGTGCAATACCTTAATCTGGACAGATTAACCTGATGCTGGCTTCTTTCCAAGGGTTCCCCATCTATGATCACATGGAATGCTGATCTCTCTAACTCTGTACGAGGAATTAGGAAGTGGGCACTAAATTATGCCCGAGTCTCAGGTGGCAAAGACCCAAGACTTAACCATGAAACTCTGCTGGCTTGTATTGAAGCTGCAAAGTCGATCAAGAATCCCTATCCAAATCACTGGCTCCTCCGAGCCTACAAGAAGTTTGATGGCGCAAAAGGAGATAAACATTTTCTCTGGTCTAATGCTACAGAATCCCAGCAAGACTAAGTGGTTCCAATGAAGCAAGGAGCATAGTGTACGATGCAGCTTGTTTATCACACCTCATTTTTAATTTAGTTTCTTTAAAATCTCACCTGAAGGGCAAGCCATCACTTCCACAAAATGGTATGTCAACTTTCCACGCTTCAGTTTCTGTACCAAGTTTTGAATATTCCTAAATCCATATGCTAGTGCGAAGCGGAGTAGAACATTCCCATCCTGTTCCAGAGTCACCTCCTGGAAATCTTTATTCCTATAGAAAGAAAAATTACAGATCGACAAGTCTCATTCATTGTCAAAAGGAAATAAAATCAAGGTTATGTTTATTTAAACAAGTTCATCAATCCTCAAAGCTGGTAGATTCCTTTCGATCTTTCATAGTTTTAAAAATGTAAAAGGTGTCCTGTTTTCACGTGTAGTATCAGATGTTGTTGAATATGCATATATACAATTGAGTCAGGTAGTTATTGTCAATTAAGTCAGGCTGTCTCATTAAATACGTACGAACACAGTTAGTATGGAAATTATGAAGAAAAGGCTGAGTCCATGGCCAGATCAGCTGTGACCTTACTGAATGGTAGAACAGGACTGTTGGACCAGGTAGCTGACTCCTGCTCCAATTTCTTAAGCTCTTGCCATTATTTCTGTAAATTCTCCAGCCCATGACATTTGTATTTCCATATTCTTCCACTTCTAGTTTCTTGTGCACTGGTGATTTCCCTAGCCCTTATCACCTTTGTCACTGTGAAGTCCATAGTATGGAGGTGGGATATGGGAAAGAAGGTAGTGAAATAGCCAGTGGATATATTTTCTATTCTTCTTCTAGTTATTTTACAAAATATTAGTTTCTTAAATTTTTGTCGGTGATAAAATGACAGCCCTATTAATCAGTAAAGTAAAAATGCCCAATTATTATATTCTTTTAATTCAGTGCTGTTGTCATTGTAGAATCATTCAGCCCCTCACATCCATATGGAACTTTGTATATTAATCCCGACCTGCACTAGCTGTGTCTCCTTTGATGACTTGTTTTTTAAGCATCTGTTTAAATATCCATTAAATGTAGACACTGTATCTGTCTCCATCATGTCCTCTGACAACGTTACAAATGTCAACCACTTGCTGTGCACATTTTTTCCCCCTAAAATCCCATGTAAAATTCCTTGCTCTCACCAAAAACCTATGTCCTCTTGTTAGAGATACCTCCTCCATGGGAAAAGATTCTGACCATCTACACCCCTTTCAATTTACTGTATATATTTCTATCAGTTCACCCTTCATTCCTTTGCTACAGGGGAAAAAAAATCCCAGCCTCTCTAATATAACCCCGTTACTAAAGTCCTCCAATCCCCAACAACCTGGTGAAACAAAAACCAGAACCATGGAGAATCTCAGCAGGCCAAACAGCAACTGTGGATCCAAAAGTGCATGTTGCTGTTTTGGGTTGAGACAGTCTTAATGCAGGGTCTTAACTTGCAATGTCGACATTCTCTTTTTTGCCACCACAGTTGCTTGGCTTGCTAAGCTCTTTCACCATTTTGATTTTTGCTACAGATTCCAACACCTACAATTTCTTTGGTCAACATACTGGTGAATCGCATCTGCATCTCTCCAGTGTAACCACATCCCTTCTATGATGTGGTTACTAGAAATGCATGCACATCTCCACATGTTTCAAATTTACCCTGCTGCAGACTTAGAAAACCTTGATTACTATCCATGTTTTGTGGCAGAATTGTAATAGGAATTATTCCTTTCTTGGCAAACAAGCACTCTGGTAATAATTTAGTAGTAAAGGCATGTAAAAGCAGCAGATTTTATCCGCCCTAATATTAATGAGGCAGTAACATTGTAAAAACATTGTAAAATCCTAGAGGAGTAGAATTCCTGATTAGACAGGAGTTAGATAAATCCTTTACAAAAAAGGAAATAGAAATGGCAATAAGAGATATGCCAAATGGAAAGGCACCTGGTGAAGATGGGTTTTCTATAGAGTTTTATAAAACTTCTTATGCTTATATATTTCCTATTTATAAGGATGTTTTACAACAAATTTATGACACTTTTCGGTTACCTGAGTCTTGTTCCAATGCAATAATTAGTTATACCAAAAAAAGATAAAGATCCTTTACAGGTTTCTTCTTATAGACCAATATCGTTGTTAAATGTCGATTATAAAATTGTAGCAAAAGCTATGGCTAATCGATTAGCTCAATATTTGCCTAAAATAATACATAGTGATCAAACGGGATTTATAAAAAATAGATATGCGTCTGATAATATTTTGCGTTTAATAACTTTGATAAATAAATCTAAATCTCAGATGAATTATCCAATAGTGGTTTCGCTGGATGCAGAAAAGGCTTTTGATAGAATGGAATGGAAGTTTTTGTTTAAAGTACTTGAGAAATTTTGTTTTGGTTCTTCATTTATTGGATTGATAAAGGCTTTATATAATAGTCCGAAGGCCAGAATTGCTGTCAATGGGCAGATTTCAGAATCTTTTAATTTAACAAGGTCTACTAGACAAGGATGCCCATTGTCACCTGCTTTATTTGCTATAGTTATTGAGCCTCTGGCACAATTAATACATCAAAATGAAAATGTTAAAGATATGAGAGTTTTGAATGAGGAATAGAAGATTAATCTATTTGCTCATGATGTTTTATTATATTTGGTGGATCCGGGTATTTCTTTACCAGCAATTCAAGAATGTTTAGAAATTTATGGTCAATTATCTGGTTATAAAGTAAATTGGACCAAAAGTTAAATTTTAAAAATTTGTAAAAATGATTATTCAATATATAAAAGTATTACAAATTTGAAGTGGACCACACAAATTAAATATTTAGGAATTAATGTTAATACGGAATTTCAAGATTTATATTCAATTAATTATCTTCCTTTAATAAAAAGGATTAAATTAGATTTGATTAGGTGGAAGGATTTGCCTTTGGGTCTATTAAGGAGGATTAATACTATAAAAATGAATATTTTTCCTCGAATACAATATTTGTTTCAATCAATTCCTTATTTTTTAAATAAAAGTTTTTTTAAGGATCTATATAAAGCAATTAGAGACTTTTTATGGAAGGGAAAATTTCCGAGGGTAGCGATGAGAAAGCTGATGTGGAATTTTCAATTTGGAGGTTTAAGATTACCGAATTTTCAACATTATTATGAAGCAGCTCAATTTAAATTTCTTAGTGCATTAATGAATATGGATGACCCGCCCAGTTGGGCAAAGATAGAAATGGCGGTTATTTCAGAAAAATTTTCTCATGAGTTTTTGTTTCGATGGAATAAAAATTTATTACGAACCTATGATGTCCCAATATTGAAGCATTTATTAAATTTATGGACAAGTAAACTTAATAAATTGGGGCTCAAAAATAAATGGTCTGGACGATTGCCATTATATAACAATCAACTTGTTCCTTTTACAGTCTCCAATATTACTTTGAAACAGTGGGAAAGGAAGGGAATAAAAAATTTATCCGATTGTTTTTCTGAGGGATGTTTTTGTTCTTTTGATGAATTACAAAGGAAATTCGGTATTAGTGGAAACTCTGTATTTGTGTATTATCAATTAAGATCTTTTGTAAAACAGATATGTGGTCGACATATGATTTTATTGCCTGATTCTAATTTTGAGGAATATGTACTTTCAATACCACAAAAGGGATATATATCTGATTTGTATTGTAATTTACAAGAAATTGATAGTAAAAAAGATTGGGATAAGGATAAGTTGAAATGGGAAAAAGATTTAGGTTTTATAATAGCTGAAGAAGCCTGGATGGAAATTTGTCAGAATAGTATTAGGAAATTGGTTAATGCTAGATTAGCGATGATTAATTACAATTTTATTCATCAGTTATATTTAACACCGGAGAAACTAAAAAAGTTTGATCTTAGTAAGTCGGATTGCTGTTTTCGTTGTGACCAGACGGCTAATACTTTTTTGCACACTGTCTGGCTTTGTGATCGATTGCAACAGTTTTGGAAGGGTATTCAATCTATACTTAATAGTTTATATAATATTTGTCTTGTATTAGATCCTGGTATATTTTTATTAGGGAATATGCAATCATTAATTGATTTAGGTTTAAAGGATTATCAGATTTCCTTTATCTATTTAGCTTTAGCTGTGGCCAAGAAATGTATAGCTCTTACTTGGAAAGATAGAAATATATTAACTTTAGATAGGTGGCCTTTGGAGATGAAGTTCTGTTTGACTATGGAAAGGAAATCTTTTTCAATTCAGGATAGGATGTCTTTTTATAGGTTGAAGTGGACTCCGTTTGTTAAATATATGCATTTAAGTTTGATTTAAATATGTTTTTAAGTTTGATATTTTAGTATTGATAATTTTTTTTGATGTTAGTATCTTTATTTGTTATGTTTTATCTTTTTGTGTAAGGTGGTTTCTTTTTATATAATTATTGTTCATTTTATTAACTCTTCACTCTTTATTTTGGGGGGGGGGTTAGACTAATTTTAAGCTAGGTCATTAATGTTGTGTACTAATTTGGGGGGGGGGGGTTTAGTTTATTTAGTCTGCCGATGTAGTATTGTAATTTTTATTATCTTATGTTTAATCTTTTTACTGTAACTTTCTATTTTATTCATGTTATAAAATCTTAAATAAAGTTTAAAAAAAAAGCTAGATTGAATATAATTATGGAAATGTTCAAAGATGTACAAGGAATAAATGTTCTAATTTAAAATAAAATCGATCTTACTAGGCTGAGATATAGTTTACCAAAACGTAGACCAGAAAATGCCACTTGCCGTAAAGCTGCACCTGAGCAGTGAGAAGCAGAGGAGATGGAGGTTTAAATTAAATTTTCTCCCGTTTAAGGAAAAAGGGGATATGAAAATCTGAAGAACACACAGAACAAGACGAAGCAAAATGTCAAAAGTTATGGGAAATCATAAAGGCAGACCACTGCAGAAAGCTTGCAGGTTTATAAAGTACTTGGGGTGAAATTAAAATCTTTGAGGCAAAGGCACCTGGGAAAACAATGGCCGATAAAAACCAAAGAAAATCCCAAGATATTTTATGAATATTTTGAGAGAAAGAGAACAAAGGAAGAAAGTTGTATTTGGTCATAATAAAAGACTAAATATGGAAGTGGAAGATACGTATATATTCCTGAATAATAACTTTGTACCTTTCTACATAGAAGAATGCTATGAAAAGGGGGTTTGCATTATCATGTCAATGATTGGAAATTATTAGCATGGGCCTTACTACGGGGGTCCAAACATTATAGAAATGGATTAACTGCCAGTATTAAATGGAAGGTAATGCCTAAAGCAAAGTACTGTAGATGTTGAAAATATGAAATAAAACAGCAACATTTGAAATACTCAGTTCAAGCAACATCCATGGTTGAGAGTGGCCAAGTGTACTTGAAGATCACTAACTAGAAATGTTGAATGCATTTTTTCCCCCCACAGATGGTACCTGATAGGCTGACTATTCCCACATTTTCTATTTTATTTTGGATAATTATATCCCAGTCCTTTAAAAAGAAATAATAGGATACAGTACAAGCTCTATATTTTGCCAACCCTTTGCTATAAGCACATTACCCGAGGACTGGAATGTTGCTGATGTTGGGACCTTTGTTTGGAAATAGAAAGGGGACTGATTGGTGAATGAGAAACTTGTCAACCAAATAATGGTGGTTGCCAAATAGGTGGAAACAAATTGATGGAATTATGAACATGTAAAGGTATCAGATTACTGAAGGGCTCTCAACACAGATTTGTTAATGGAAATGTGTGTCAGACGAACAATTTTTCTTTCAATGAGGTAACAAAATGAGCCTCAGTGAGTGTAATGCATTTGTTAGTTTAGAGCAGCCACACTCAACATGGCCCACCTAGGCGCCACAGCAATTTAAGTAAAAACCTTCAAAATCTGCTCCAAGATGAGGTCTTCCAGTCTGGATCATCTGAAATGTCCTCCTTTTTCCAAAAACATGGCTTCCCCTCTACCACTCAGCTCTTACCCTCATTTTGTCCATTTCCCGTTCATCTGCCCTGGCCCCCTCTGCCGCCAGATGACATAGAAACAGGATTCTCCTTGTCCTCACCCCACCAGCCTCCGCATCTAACAGACGATCCTCCGCCATTTCTGTCACCTTCAACATGATCCCACCACCAGACACATCTTCTCTTCTTCACTTTCCATATGGATCACTCCCTCCATGAATCCCCTGTCCACTCTCACTAATCGCACTTACTCTGCGGCCGCAGGAAGGGGCACACGTACCAACACCTCCTCCCTCACCACCAGTCAGGGCCCCAAACAGTCCTTCCAAGTGAAATAACACTTCACTTGTGTATCTGCAGGAGTGATCTACTGCACCTGGTGCTCCCATTGTGGCCCTCTCTAGATCAGAGAAACTGGATGCAGATGGGGAAATCACTTCACTGAGCACCTTTGCTCTGTATGCATCAGTGACAGGGTTCTCCCACTGGCCAACCATTTCAATACTGCGCCCCACTCCCGCGCTCACGTGTCTGTTCATGGCCTCATGCACTGCCAAACCAAGGACACCCACCGTAAATTAGAGAAGCCACACCTAATATTCCATCTGAGCACTTTCCAACTGGACGACTTCTTCGATTTCTGCTAGCCCACTCCCCATTCCCCCTCTCTTCCCCATCCCTCTGTTTTCTTTCCTCCAGCTCGTTTGCTGGTATGCTATCTTTCCCTTATCCACCTATTACTTCCTGCTTGTGAGACTGTGAACCTCCCCCACCATTTTGTTCGGGCACCTGCCACATTTTTCTTATACCTTGATGAAGGGCTCAAGCCTGAAACATTGTTTATGTATATTTATCTTTGCTATATAAAGTACACTGATTGACTTGCAGAGTTTCCCCAGGTTTATGTTTTTACTTTGTAAAAGCCTCGTTTTCTTTTGGCAGATAAAAATCAAAGAAAACTCTAAAATATTTTATGTAAACATAATTTTTTTTGTAGTTGTTAGGACAGAAATACAGAGGAAACCAAAATGTGACTGTTTCACTTCCAAGGGGGCCGTAGCCAAAAAAAAAAAGGTTGGGAATGGCTGGTTTAGGGAGTAGAAAGAAAAATTTTATTGGAGCCAAAAGAACGTGGCAAATTGCATTAAAATGGTTCAGTGGCGGACAGGAAAGTACAATGATTGAGGTAGTTTTCAGGATGACAGCTGAGTTCAGAGACGTTCTGCAAGGCTCTTATTCACTATGGTTTATCAAAAATATTTTAGACTTAAATGTAAGAGCCAAAACCAAAGAACTGTGGCCAACGGTAAAGGAGAATACAAGGTTGTGGGAAGATAGATATCAATAGACTAGTTTGGTAGGTGGAAAGAAGGCAAGTGGAACATAATTTGGGGAGATGCAAAATCAGACATAGTGGGCAAATAAGCAAGGCAAGAAAGATCACAAGTAGTAGATTACCAAGAATTATTAATACTGAGAGTCCATGTCTACAAGTTCGAGAAGAAAGCAAGGTAGATAGGCAAGATGGTTATGGAAACAAAAAAGACATTGGACAAGACAAAGAATCAATATACCTGAGGGGCAGGGATGGGTTGATTATCTGAAAAATGCAAGGCCAACAAATTTCTGGGATGAAGATAATGGCATTCTTGAACTATCTACTGCAAAATTAACAGCAGCTCAGTGAGTGAAGTGAAATTCTCAAAGGAGTCCTCAATGGTATAATTTCTGGTTGTAGTCTGAAACACAAAGCTAGTCAGAGTTCAAATTGACATTCATTCAAGCAAAAGCAGGGAGATCACAGTGAATTTGCTAGAAAGGATTGTTAGGCCACAACACTGTAGGAAGGATGTGCTAACATGAGAAATGGTGCATAGGAAACTTATTGAAGACATTGCCAAGAGTGGAAAATTATAGTTACACGGAGTGACTGGCTAGGTTGCACTTGATTTCTTTGGAACGAAGCAGAGGGGAGATTTAACTAAGCGATAGAAAATCAGAAGCCTAGATGGATGAACATTAAGAATTAATTTCCCTTAGAAGGGAGGGGAACAAATTGGAGGTATTGACTTAAATTAATTGGTAGAATAGAGGGGAACTGAGGAAAATGTTTTCTCTACATGTAGTGCGAGTCTGAAACTCACGGGCTGAAAGGCTGGAGGCAGATAACCTCAGTCCATTTTAAAACTATCCAGATATGCACTTTTGTTAATAACCTACTGACCAAAGAATGGAAAAGCATGTTTAATCTAAAATTATACTATTTCATTAGCACCTGATATCTCTTGTTCTGTAAATTTCAATAATTAATTTATTAATGTTTTCACCCAAAGGCAAGCTGTTTAATTCTGCTCATTTCTGAAGTATACATTCACAAAATTACACAATAATAAATAACAGCAACAGATGCCCACCCTCTATTGTTTTCTTTAGCTTGATCCTGATGATCCCAACACAAGCTTTTAGGCCCATTTCCGTTTAGGGTGACATGGTTAGTACGGGGATAAGTGTAATGCTATTACAGTACCAGCGATCGGTACCGGGCTCAAATCCCATGCTGTCTGTAAAAAGTTAGTACGTTCACCCTACGTCTGCATGGGTTTCCTTCGGGCACTCCACTTTCTTTCCACTGTTCAAAACGTACTGGGGTGGTAGGTCAATTGGGTTTAATTAGGAGGTCGGGGATCATGGACCGAAAGGGGCTGTTACTGTGCTGGATGTCTAAATTTGAGACCAACAAATTCTTGCTCTTAACTGATGTCTACAGATAAGCATTTAAAGCACAGAACACTAACCAATTATTTTCCTGCTGGCCATAAAGCTCTAAGGCAACCCCATTTCTTCTTTTGGCTGAATTTGGTAACCTATGTGGCTGAGTGATGAAGAAAATCAAATTTTGAGCAATATACAAAAGATTGGAACTCAGTGGCTCAGGCAGCAGCCATGGATAGTCAACGTTTTGGGCCATAACCTTTCTTCAGGAATAGCAAGAGAAGGGCAGAAGTCAGAATAAAAGGGGGGGAGCTGTGATGTAGAGGAAAAGCACGCACTGGCAAGTGATAGACGAATAGTTGGAGGGAGAAATGGGTTAAAATATTAAGATAGTAGGCAGAGGCCTGGGGAAGATGCACTCTGGTAGGTAGAAGGAAGATGTGGGTGACAAGCACACAGAGAGGGCAGGGGAAAGGAAAGAGAAAGAAGATAGAGACAGAGAGATATGGATAAGCAATGGGAGGAAGGGGGACGAGGGGAGTGAAAGGTTACAGGAAATTGGAGAAGTTGATGTTGATGGCCGGCTAGTTAGATACTCTCAAGAGGGAATGGTGCATCCTATTTTAATTCAGAAAACAAATACATTTAGTAACATTAAAAAAAAAAGAATCACCTACCTGAGTATTTTATAGGTAATTTCATGAACTTCAATTCCAAACAGTTCTTTGGAAGCATACTTGAAAATATGTTCCAGGTATCCACCAGAGCCCCCACCTGAATGACCAACAACTTCATCTTCTGCGTCGTTACTGAACCTAAAAATTAAATTGAATTACTATCAATGTTCCCTCTAATTTTCAGTCGTCAGTGTGCACAAAAATTTTACGTGGTGCATATTTTTTTTCCTGTGTCAAAAGTATGTGGGCACTGAATGTTTGTGCAAATGTAAACAAAATGGTTTCAAGATCATTTTGGCACAGCCTATCTCTCGGGGCTAACAAAACTCTATTGGCATGTTTCAATAGAATACAAGTATGATTACATTCTATGAAGTATTTAGTTAAGATTTTATTTTATTTTTGGTAACTAACCTTTTGTGCGTGCATTCATTTCCTTTGTGCACTGATGGCAAAAACGTGTATGCATGTGCACATGTCAGAAGGAACAGTGATTACGATCAGTTCTCACATTTTTTATTTTTTTTTAGTTTTATAAAATCTCTTTTATTGCCATTGTAAGAATACAAAATTTTCCTTAAAACTGTAAGACACAGATTCTAATATTTCAAAATCATTTCCCTTCTTGAGTGAACACGCATGATCACTGAGAAAAATCCTGTGGCAAACAGGTCGATCCCAGGCTGCAGTGGGGCAGAGCTGAGATGTGACAACAGTGCTATCACACTTTTGCCTGTTACTAACGCACAGTGGCGAGATGTACAAACTCGACTATACCTCTCCAATCGTCAGACTGTACACTACTTTGGATATACAGTAAACCTGTGATGTGTGGTCACCCTTGAAATGATCTCTGCTTATAACACCCCCTTCCTTCTCATTAGAAGCTCAAATCGTAATGCTTAAGGCTAAGTCTCACATTCTTGATGAGTAAAACACAAAAGATTCAAGAATAACTGAGGTTTGAACGAATGGGTCTTAATTTCTCTATCAGCAAAAGAGGTCTTACTTTATCCTTCAATACATCTTTTCCACGTATGACAAAGGATCTTCATCCTGAAACTTGAACTGCTTCTCTTTCCAGTTAAGCTGTCTTAACTGCTGTGCATTTCCTGCTTCTTTTTAGTATTACTTAAAGAAAAATAGGCAGCATGGATGCAGCAAAGACAATGGCATTGATCTTTACTTGATCAAAATTACCAGGTTATGCACCCCTCAATTAGTCTTTGGAAGGTGTTGGCATTGCAAATTTGGCCCTGACTGCATAAAAGTACCATGCAACATGGCACTGAGACAACATGAATGTGCCAAAAATCAATAAGGCTGGCATGGAAAAGAAAAAAAAGCTAGTATGCATAGTTTAATATGTTCTTCCATGGGCAGGCAGTGCTAGTATCTCACTTGCAATACCGTCTATATAAAAACAACAGCAGAATTTGACACTGCTACGATGATAATTGGGGTTTAGTTCAAGATGTTTAATATAGGACATGGGTACAAATAGAAAATATATGTTTTTTTAATGTTGTGTTCCCACAGAAGGATAAAGTGATGTTTATTTGAATGCATCTCTTTTCTTTAAACATACTATAATCACTTAAATATAATTTGTAAATGTAACCTGGAACATCCACTATGTGAATACAGGTAGAGCGTATCATTATTCCAATGAAGCATGTCTAGACTTGTAAAAGCTGGAGAAATTACTAAGGTGCATATAAATAAAACGTCTTGGTTTTGATACATCACTTGATATTGAAAGTGCTCAGGAAGTTGTCAAAGGCATACATTAAATGGTCAATCTCAGATCTCTAATAAATTGCATGCTAATTGTGAAGAACTGATGATATGTTAGCTACTAGCTGCAAATGATTTGAGGATATTTTGTATGAATCATAAATTATAACTGAAGTGCCACCTTTCACTTTAATACAAGTCCTCTTTTACCCAAACCCTTATGGATTTAAACAGATGAATAATTTATAGGCAAAAAAGTCAAATAGTATATCACCATTAGGCTCCATTCTTTTTCAAAAATGGAATGTGGAATTAGGTACATACATCTTGGATCTTTAAATTCAATTTGTAATGGAAGTCTAAACTGTTAGAACCATGTTCTGAATATTGTATTAAACTTCAGTTTTCTTCCCCCCCAAAGTTAAATTTGTTAAAGTTATGAACTCTCTCGGAATCAGAAGTATTATGATCAATTACAAACTTTCAAAGGCACAAAACGTGCAGGGAGTTTCAAATATTATTGCCTCAAGGACTCAAATACCTTTGAAAAAGCTATCTTTAGTTTAAGTGCCTTGTTTACAGGAAGGCTGTAATGCTTGTAGCTAAATGTGCCCCAAATCACGTAGCTATGCGGAAATTGTTCTCATCAATAAAAATAAGTGACAGGTCTGAGACGCAAAAACAGTGTTGGACATTTAGGCTGCTCTTCCAGCTAAGTATAGTCACATTTGCACCCCCCCCCCCCCCCCCCCCACAACAAACTAATCAAGATAACTGGCTTGATATCAACAGCTATTTAGGAACAAGGCCTTAGACTTTTGCTTTATCCAAAAAACCCCAAATTATTCCTCAGCCTCTGTGTGATCATATAATCGCTGCTGATTTTAATCAACTCCATCAGCTACACAAAATGTCTCCAGCCACGAGATTTTAAGCCATAAATAAAACAAAATGTGATTTAAATAGGCAAGCAAAATTAAATATTCCAATGAAGATTGAGCAAACATTTAGAATAACAATGTTAAAATGTGTACAGGTGACCCATGTGTTATGGGATGGGAAGAGGAGTTTACTTACTTTAAATATTCTTTTAAATTTGGAAATACAGCACAGTAACAGGACCTTTCGGCCCACGAGTACATGCTGCCCTACTACATCCAAATGACCGCCAGCCCCTGGTATGTTTTGAATGTGGGGGGGGGGGGGGGTTGGAAACCCACGCAGACACGGGGAGAATGTACAAATCCTTACAGACATCGCGGGATTAGTACCCCAATCCCGATTGCTGGGCTGTAACAGCACTGTGCTAACTGCTACACCAACTGTGCCACCCTTAACCCTTTCCATATAAATTCTGTAAGAATACATTTTATTTTGTATCTCACATTTTTAGGTAGTGATTTATGAATCTTGAGAGTTGATTTCTGTTACCTAAATAGCCGTAACATGGATTCACCTGTACCTTGCAGCAGGATGGGGAAGGGGGAGGAAAGGTACACCTTTCAACCATGACCCAGCAAACCGAGAGAGCCAAGTAAACCTGGGCTTCTGCAAGGTTTTTCCAACAAATAGTTGTATAATATCATATACTACTTCCGTTGGGAAAGAGATACAGGAGTATCAGAGTCAACACCACCAGGCTGAGAAACAGCTTCTCCCTGTGGGCAGTGAGAATACTGAACAACCAAAGAAACTGCTCACATTAACCATCCAAAACTCTCATATTTACTAAACAATATTTATTTTTATATATGTATAGTTGTCTTCCGTATGTAATGCTTGACTGTATGTGTGTTATGTATGGTTGTGTGCCTGGATGTTTTGCACAGAGGACTGTACTTGTGCAATTGAATTATAATAAACTTGAACTTGAAATATTCTCACAATTAGAAAGCCAGGATGAGTTTTAAATTAACTTTTTAAAGATTGCACAGAGTACTAAATATTTGATAAGGGAAGACATGACAACAGTACTTAGAGAGGATATTCTTGAGAGATCATCTAGTGAAGCTATATGGGTAGAAGTTAGAAACAAGAAGGGGATGTCACTTTGATGGGCTGTATTACAGGCATAAAAATAGTTCATAGGAATTGGAAGAGCAGTTGTGCAGGGAAATTATTGTGGAGAGGAATCTGACTGGTTACATCACTGTCTGGTATGGAGGTGCTAATAAAAAAAAGACTACAGAGTTGTGAACTCGGCCAGCGCCATCATGGGCATAAGTTTTCAGTCCATCAATTACATCTTCTAGAGGCCACCTCTATCCTCAAGGACCCTCACCACCCACGCCATGCCCTCTTCACACTGCTACCATCAGGATGGAGGTACAGGAGCCATAAGACGAGCACCCAGCAGCGCAAAAATAGTTTCTTCTCCTCTGCCATCAGATTTCTGAATGGACAATGAACCAGAGACACTACCTCATTTTCCCTTCTTTTGCACCATTATAATTTGCAGCAAAATTTCCACCTGTAATGCAGCCGTAAAACAACAAATTTTGTGACACATTCATGGCAATAAATTTTGATTTTGAAATTGCAGGCAGCTGCAATAATAAAATGGTAGTATTACTGGGAAACTAACTTCCTAAATATTGGCTGGGGCTCCCATAAAGACATGGATGGGGTGGAGAATACAAAAGTGCTGAAGAAACTCACCAAGTTATGCAGTATCCATAGAAGGTCAAAGACATTCAATGCTTCGGGTCTGAGGCTTCCTTCAGGTGAGCTGAAAATTAGGGAGGTGGCTGAATAAAAATGTGAGAGGGAGGGAAGTAGGAGGAGAGGGGGATGGAACACAGGTTAACAGGCAAGAGGTAACTGGTGGATATTGGTAAGAGGTTAGAAGAAAAGGAAACTGAGAAGTGATGGGGGAGAGGACAGAGAGCTGAGGGGTAATAAGGTTAACTCTGATAGGAATACGGGAATGGGATCTGGAGGAAGGGAGACCAGGCTAAGGGGTTAATGGAAATTGGAGGTCAATTTTGATGCTGTCTGGTTGGGGACTGTTGAGACAGGTCACAAGGTGTTTCTCTTCCAGTTTTTGGGTGGCCTCAACTTGGCAGTATATGAACCCACGGACAGACATGTCAGTGTAGAATTAAAGTGGTGTTTGGCCACTGGGAGATCCTGGCATCTATGCTATATTTTAAGAGCACACTCCCTTTCTTTTTAGTATCCACCTCACCATCTGGGTTCTTCACTGTAAACGGCAATACAGGAGTCACACTTCATTAATTCCAGGAAATCTAGATCCCTCCTCTCCAATGCTGTAAACAGTTACAGAGATGCAACTGCAAAAAAAACTTTCATGCATGCTGTTGGCATGGCAGTGGACCCATATGGTTTTTTTTTAAGACTTTATTTAAAATTTTATAACATGAATACAATAGAGAATTACATTTAAAGAAAAATAAAAAAAAAATAAAATGGTATGATTACAATATTACATCAGAAAACTACACAAAATACCCCCCCCACCGTTAATTGTAACACAATATTAGTAATCTAACTTAAAATTAGTCCAACCCTCCTCCCCCCCCAAAATAAAGAGTGAAGAGTTAATAAAATTAACAATATTATATATGGAAAAAAAATACCCACTTACAAAAAAAATAAAACTTAACCTAAAAAAAAATTCTAACAACAAAAAAAAATTGGACCCATATGGTTCATTTCAAATCTTAACTTTTATTCCAGACAGAAATTCTGCTGAAGTTTCTTGCTTAAGTCCCACTATTCATAAAACAATTTATTTCCTTAATGCAGAGTCCCAAATCCACTCGCCCTGTCTTCAGTCACTGGTGTGACTGATAAAGTAATGGTTTCTGCTAATGTATTATTTCAGTCTAGAAAATGGAGTCAGCCCTACTAATTTCAGTCTGTTCAATTCTCTATCGACATGGTTGTAGATCAAACTAGAATACATGAACTCCGCCATTTGACTTGAAACAAGAATGTCTTTAAATCTGCCAATATTTTTGGTAATGGAATTGTAAACCTTTCCCAATAAAAGCCAACTGTTCAATTCCCAGCCATAAAAGAAACCCATGCAAAGTATTAATCCAAAATACTACCTATTGTAGAATATTTTAATTTTACATGAGATTTATTACCTTTGAATAGTTTGTTCCACATAAAAGTTACCGTAATATAGCTATTATATATTCTTTGATGTCTACAATAATTTTATAGATGGAATAAAAACATGAGTGCATTTCTGCAGTGATAGTATTTTACATTACATTTCTGCAGCTGAATTCAAGTGTTTAGACACTTGAATAAGGAGGAAATAGAGGGATATGTATCATGTGCAAACAGCATAGTTTTAGTGTAAAAGGACATCACATTTTGCACCTACATGTGGTCTATAGGGGGTCTGTTCCTGCACTGTCCTGTTCAATGTTGTTTATGTACCCTAACCCTCTCTTGAGTTACACCTGCCCCTTTGAAGTGCTTACTAATGCTTAGGATTATAGACATGTTGATCATGGAACCTTTTTAAACCAGTTTCCAGCTTAACATTCCTCCATTGCATTACTTCTGGCAAAAAATAAATACTTTTGAGACACTACACCCTAGCCTGGCAGTTCTCCAACAATTTATGAGCTGGAAAACCGTAATTGTCACATCTTGTCTGCCATACATCATTAACTTCAGGAAGCTGGAAAGAACCTATCACTCCAAATATCAAAATATTTGGACAATCCATGTTAAAGAGCAAAGTTTGTTTTTTTGGAATGCAAACGCCAAGATGCAATGTTTACTTCTTATACATAAAATGCTTGGTCTTGGTTTCAAATCTCTACAATCAGATCCTTTCTTTAACAAAATGTATTATTTACCTGCATTTCCCATCACCTCCATTGCAGTTATAAGTACATGATTTCCAAAGTAGTTAAGTGTGCTGCTTTTGATAGCAAGTTACTTCACAGGTTCCTCCCTACAATGGCTTACAGTAAATATATAATCAAAAGAAAATAAAAACCGTGGATGCCTGGAAATCTTAAATGAAAGCAGAAAACATTCAGAAAATTGAAGTTACCTGGAGAATTCAAGATTGAGTCTGGAAGACTCTACTGTGCCCAGAAGGAAGATGAAGTGTTTTCCAAACTTTTGTGTTGGGAACACCTGTTTCTCATTCCAGATCCTTCCTGACCTGCTGAGTATTTCTAGCTTTTTGAATCATAAAGAAATTTGATTGTTACAGCAATGGAAGCTGGAGAAAGAGAGACCAGAGAGGAAATAGGATGGAGAACTAAAGAAGCAGGAAGCTCAGGACTTGAGATGCTCTGCAAGGCATTTGTTCAATTTGCAGTGGGTTTTCCAATATTAGAAAAAGTACAAATGAATTTCTGCTTCACTCACAAAGATTGTTTGAATTCTTGTTGGTGAGAAGTCAAGAAGTGATTGCACGGGAAACTACTGCAAGATGTTGAGTGGTTGGGAGGGATGAAAGAGTGGATGCAGTCTTCCCCTATCACAGATGCTCCCTTTATCTGATCTATCCTTTCCTCCACCTACTCTGCAAGACAAAATTACCTCTCCCCCACCAAATGTCTTTCATAGTTTTGTGGAAGAGTCTCTGACCTAAAACATGTACCCGTTTCTCATTCCAGATGCTTCCTGACCTGCTGGGTATTTCTAGCTTTTTGAATCATAAAGAAATTTGATTTCAATCTACTTCCACCAAGAGATACAATCACATTTCTTTCATGATTCTGCACCATCTTGTTCTCATGTTTATCACACCCTACTGATATTTTAAGTTGTGATTTTACTCTCAAAATTTCATAGATAGATTTTATTCATTCTAAATGCCAGCATGCCTCAATCGCCACATGAATTGATCTGTCTAAAATTAGAACATATAGCTTCGAATATTCAGCTGCCAACAAACATATTAGTACTGAAGGATCATATGCAAACAAAGTGGTAAAAAGGTTAAAACATCAAGAATTACAAATCTTTGTTTTGAATTACAAATCTTAATATTAACAACCCTTGCAATTTTAATAAAGCAAAAGATTTATTAAAGGGCATTTTTGGTTGTTGATCATTTAAAGGAAATTAAGGCTTTCCCCTCCACTTTCCTCTATCTTGAGCTTTTGCTTCCTCCTCATTTTGACCACCTGTCTTTCCTTTACCATGATCTACCAACCAGTGGGGACATCTTTGCTGCATTCTGTTGCCTCCAAAGGTTTTCTCCCTATTCTCCCTCAATCCCTCCACCATCATGAACCTCTTACAGAGAGCTTATTCTTACCAATACGATTCCTTTTACTCCCTGTATTCTACTTCTACTTTCCTTTTGCCAGCTTATTCTGTCCACCAATTTTTTAACCTTTCATTTCTCTTTCAATTACTTCCCCGTCCTCCAATTCGACTCAGTATCTCATCTCAGAATGCAAAGTCTGGTTAACATTTTTATTAAATATCTTCAAATTAGAAAATTGCACATTATATTGAATAAAATTAGGTTGAATCCTCAATGTAAAGGCCACAATTCTCTGCAGAGTTCTTAATGGTCTTAATATGAGTTTCGAAAATCAAAGATATCGGCTAATGGCGAAGAGCAAGATAGGCACACTGAAATGAGGTCACGAGTGGGTCCAGTGGATGGCTGACAAAGCATTACTACAAAGTAAAACAGCAATGAGGATTGTAAATTAACCAATTACATGAACTATTAATCTAAGCTCATTCTATAAAGAGGCTCACATGCATCATAAACACATTGTGACTTACATTGCATCCAGCGGAACAGGATCCACATTGACCAAAGAAAGACCTTCCTGTTCCAACATCTTCAAAACTTCACCTGCAAAACAAAGATCCCTTGAGTAATATATCACTGAACAAAATGTTAAAATGAACAATCAAATGCCATTGAGATATAGATTTGCCAGCAATGACTAGATCTAAAAAGATTAAATACCTTAATTTATTCATTTAACATGTGATACAGCTATTACTTCTTTACTTTTTCTGAATGCCTTGCATCAGTGAATTTTAATTGCCCAATTCAGCCTTCTGAGCCATCTTTTTGGTCATTTCAACATACATTTCCATGGCTACTTCTGTCCATAACTCAACAATCTTATTCATCTATTTACAAATAGTATATGAATGTAATCAATTCTAAGCCGGGCTTATCTCTTGTATAGTCTCTCTTAGCCTGCTTGCACCTAACACTATTCTTCTACGAGTACTTATTGAACTGCGCTGATTTAAGATGATTCTCTGCTAATTCAAGTGCTCTCCAAGCACAGCAGTGACTTTCCTGGAAGGACTGATCCAGTGTTTCCTGAGGTGAACAATGTCTATTTTGAAGATGTTTCCTGCTCCAGAACTGTTGAATGTCACAAGAATTTGAAGTCCTCTCTCTTACCTTCCATTCCCACCAGCGTGAGACTGGGACTACAAAATTCAAACCCTTACTTTGTACAGTTCCTTCCCAGCTCGTGAAAGTTTAACTGTTGGCTCTCAACTTCTCCTCCCTGTATTGTTTATACTGCTGAACCACCACTTCTGGCTCAGCCCTTTCCCCCCCATTAAACCTCACAGAAGATTCTGAACCCATCCATTATATCTTTTAACCTTGAACCAGGAAACCAACATATAAGATGACCATTACACAGGTACCCATTTATAAATTATATTAATACCTAGCATAAATATCTAGTGGAACTACAAACTAAATGCGATGCTTGAGACAACATTCCTTCAACGTATTGTAAACACATCTATACTTGATGATCAGCACCAATTTAAGAGTAGCACACAACTTGAAGATTCCTAGTTGGTCAGAATTTTGTGGCTGCAAAGAGTCCAATTCCAAGAATGCATGAAAGAAATCCTCATCTCCCTGTTGTTTGAGTGACTCCTGCTATCAAACAAGCTTAGAGATTATAAGCTTGAGATCAATAATATTTACAGTTTAACTTTGTCTGAAATGTTCCCATTGTTTGACTGACAGACACTGCAAATCAAACTATGAATCAAACTTCACTTCAAAGTTCTTTTATGTTTGACAACACAGGATAATGTTAGACAGCTAAAGTCAAAATAAGGTGAGGGGTCAAATAGATTATGAAGTAAGTGAAGAACAATGTCATTGAGCTCAACAGAAGCTCAGTTTTAGGGTTTCCTCACCTGAAGTAATTACACAATCTACATCTCTTGTTTGGAATTCCTCGCTGAAGAAATCTTCCCGTGAAGCCTCTAATTTTTTATCATAACATGGCATCACTGTTACGTGGTATATTTGATCTGGCATCACATTCTAAGAACAAAATAGAGCATCAATTCTAGCGTTTTACCACATGCATAAAATACCAATTAAAATCTGTACTTAATGCTTGCTTCAAATGAGAAATTCTCAGTACAGTACCTTTTCCAATAAACATCTCAATTTTAAAAGGAAATATATACAGATGCCTAACCTCTTATCTGGAATTCCGAAAACCGGCAACCTCCAAAAACCGACACTTTTTGGTAGATGACATCTGCTTATCAAAGATAAGAGTTTGGCACCAAACATGACCCTAGCTCAACTCCCATGTATCCTGTCGCGTTCTGCTATTTTGTAAGTGCCTCTGAATCACCTATACTGACTCCCATCCAGCATCGTGGCACTTTCAGTTGGCCCAGTGGCAGCTCAAAGGTCATCGTTGATACCCATTTGAGGAACATTTCATGGCTCTTGGACTGTACTCCTTGGAGTTCAGAAGAATGGGGGGGGGGGGGGACCTCACAGAAGCATTTCAAATATTGAAAAGGTTGTGGCAAGGCTGTTTTCCATGGTAGAGGAGTCAATGACGAGGGGGACAACCTCAGAAATGAAGGGCGCCCATCTAAAACAGAGATGTAGAGAAATTTCTTTACCAGAGAGTGGTAAACCTCTGGAATATGCTATCACAGGCAGCTGTGGAGGCCAAGTCATTGGGTGTATTTCAGGCAGAGATTGATAGGTATCTGAACAGAATGAGAATTTGTCATGACACAGTGCAAATATTGCTATAAATTACATTTAAGATAAATAAATTAGTGCAGAAGAAGAGAAGGTGAGGCCGTGTCTGTGGATCATTGTCCATTCAGAAATGTGATGGCAGAGGGGAAGAAGCTGTCCTTGTTCGGCTGGATCCTGTACCTCCTTCCTGATGGTAGCAGTGAGATGAGGGATGGCCTTTTTGAGGATAGAGGCTGCTTTCTTAAGATACCACCTCTTGTAGATGTCCATGATGGCACTGGCTGAGTTCACAACTCTCTGTAGACTTTTCCTGTACTGTGCATTGGCACCTCCATACCAGACAGTGATGCAACCAGTCAGAATGCTCTCCAAGGTGCACCTGTGGAAATATGCAAGAGTCTTTGGTGACATACCAATTCTCCTAAAATGCCTCATGAAGAATAGCCGCTGACAAGCCTTCTTTGAGATTGCATTGACTTGAGGCCCCAGCACATATCTTCAGAGATGTTGACATCCAGGAATTTGAAGTTCTTAAACCTTTCCACTGCTGGCCCCTCGATGAGGACTGGTTGCGTTCTCCTGATTTCCCCCTCCTGAAGCCTACCATCAGCTCTTTAGTTTTGATTACACTGAATGCAAGGTTGTTGTGATTCCACTCAACCAGCTGATCTTCTCCCTCCTGTATGCTTCCTCATTGCCATCTGTGATTCTGTTGACAACCGTGGTGTAATCAGAAAATTTGTAGACGGCATTTGAATTGTGCCGAGCCATACAGTCATGGGGGAAGAAAGTGAAGAGCAGTGGCTAAGCACACATCCTTGAGGTACACCTGTGTTGATTGCTAGTGAGGAGAAGAGGTTGTTGCCAATTCATACTGACTGTGGTTTTCCAATGAGGAAGTCAAGGATCCAGTTGTAGACGGGGGTGCAGTGACCCAGGTTTTGGGTCTTGTTGACCAGCACTAGGGTATGATGGTGTTAAAAGTTGAGCTGTAGTCAATGAAGAGAAGCCTGATGTATGTTTTGCTGTTGTATACGTGATCCAGAACTTAGTGAAGAGCCAGAGCTGTGGCATCTGCTGTGAAGCTAGGTGAATTAAAGTGAATCCAGATTTTTACTTGGGTACAAGTTAACTCTGCCTGTGACCAACCACTCAAAGCATTTCATCGGAGTAGATGTGAGTGCTACTAGGCGATAGTGAACAGCCAGTGTATAAAAGGTTATGGGGAGATTGAATAACCAGTGTATAAAAGGTTATGGGGAGAAGGCAGGGGAACGGGGCTGAATGGGAGAATGGATCAACTCATGATGGAATGGAGGAATAGACTCGATGGCCCCAATGGCCTACTTCTGTTCCCAAATCTTATGGTCTCGCTTCTGTCTTTTAACCTTCACTAAGATTTGTGTACTCTGTTCCTTGAACCATCTACGAATTGAACATTTTTCTTTTATGACCGTGTTTAAAACCATCATCTTTTCAATGCACCCAAAATCACTGGCATCTCCAGTTTAATTTTACAATTGAAATCTTTCATTCTAAAGAATCTTTATCTACATCCTCTCTTAGACTTTGGTATCTTTCCTAAATTGTGAAAATGCAACAGAGTGCAGAGGGATGTAGTGGTTGGCGTAACACCTTTACAACGCTGGCGATCGGAACTGGGGTTCGAATCCCGTGCGGTCTGTAAGGAGGTTGTATGCTCTCCCCATGTCCGGATAGGTTTTCCCTGGGGCTCCGGTTTCCTCCCACCCTTCAAAATTTATCAGGGGTATAGGTTAATTGGATGTAAATTGGGCAGTATGGACTCGTGAGTCAAAATGGCCTGTTACCATCCAGTGTATCTAAATTTAAATTTAAAAAAAATTCAATTTAAATAAAAAAGTTACTTAGCAGTGTCCTATAAAGTTTCAATGTAAATTCTGGATTTTGATTTCTGTGCGTTTGAAATTCGACATCCTTAATACTTTACTAACGGCTCTCACAACTCAGCAAAAGCTTTGCAAATATTTTGTTTGCTTGATCCACTTTTTAAGATGCGACTAAGCCAGAAATATTTATTGCCCATTCTTAATTGGCCTTTGGCCAATACATTACCTTCTGGATAACGTGCAATATTGTGTGAAAGCATCAGACTGTCAGTGACCTGCTGAACATTTCCATAATTTCTATTTATTTATTTTAGATTTCCGGAATCTACAGTGATTTGCGATTGAACTGCAGCCATTCCAAGCCGGCATGAGTAATAGGGCACTAGACTGAGAAACAATCAACAGATAATAGCAAATATTTTTAAAAAAAGACCCAAGGCATTTTTAGTTTACTGTCATTTCCTTTGAATGAAGAGAGATACATTACTAAACTTTGAGATTGGATCTGGCTCCATTCTTCATCGACTTGGTGAGTCTTTGCTGCCAAAACACTGCATGAAATACTTGTGATTCAGCTCCGTCACTGTGTCCAGCTGACATGGTAACAGCTGGGGAATGCCATTTGGAAGGCTGGGGTAGGAAAGGATGTGGGAGAAACATCTCATTGTTGCACTGAACATATTCTTCTCAAATTGTGATTATGGCAAGAGGGGGGTTTTATCTTTCATCAGCCTACACTAACATATTCCCAATGCTGAGGCCAATGGCCACCGACACTGAGCATATTTCTACAGTTCTTCAAATGACTTCTCATTTGGCATTATAACATAAAGCAAAAGCACATCTGCATTCTTGGATAAGGTTTCAGCCAAAGGTTCACAGTTAAACAGAGGAAAGCTGAAAAATTCACAAAATCCAACACAGGTACACAATCCTTTCTCTGGAACCCTTGGCGGACAGTGCGCTCTGAATTTTGGATTTTCCGGATTTCTGAAAGCCAGATTTCAGCCCACCCGAAATGTGCTGCCGTCTCCCCCCCTTGCCCGCCCGATTCGCACTGCCAGTCTCCCCCCCCCTCACCCGCCTGAGTCGCACTGCCCATCTCTCTCTTTCGCCCGTCCGAGTCGCGCTGCTGTCTCTCTCTCCGCTTGCTGGGTTTTGGAGCTTTCCAGATGTTAGATGTCCGGATAAAGGATTGTGTACCTGTATGTGCAAAGATTATATTAATTTGATTTAGAGTCTTGTTAATTTTAATCTACACAAGTCTCTTTCAGCATCAAACAATCTGCTGGAGGAACTTAGCAGGTCAGGCACCATCTGTGGGAGAAAAAGAACTGACTTGAGAAGTGTTCCAGCCCAAAATGTTGAGAACTTTTTTTCTCCCACGGATGCTGCTCAACCCGCTAAGTTCCTCCAGCAGATTGATTGTGTTCCTGATTCCAGCAACTGCAGCCTCTTGTGTATTTCAATCAGCAGAATCTGTAAATAAATTGGGCTGTGTATTTAAAAATAATATTATCGCTTACCTGCTGTTTTGCAAAGAAGTCTTTAACTAAAGAGCCCATCACCTGTTGTGGCGATTTTGTTGTACTGATATATGGAATAATATAACTACCATGGGTTTTTTCTGCATAACAAATCCAACCTGCAAAAGTAAATGAATATTCATATTTAATTTTGCTGGGCTGAACTTAGAAAGCCGCTTCCAAAGCAATTGAAAGGCACAACTTTTCAGAATTTTTAATAGAAAAAAAAAAATTTTGATACAAGTACTTTAGAAATATTTTGTGCCAACGGTGTGTCTAAATTTACTTCACTCTCTTTATCCAAGAAACTCTGGATATCATTAAAAATGTGAAAGCACTCAAGACCATGAACAGACATCACTACCAGCAAATACTTTTGATAAATAAGCATTCAAAGTAATAAGTCAATTAAACAGATTTTTTTAATTTAAAATTTACATTTCCTGCTTTTAATCTTCAATAAATAACTCATGGGAAAAGTCTCACTTTGGAATTTTAAACTGAAATGATGCAATGATTTTATTTTCCTAAATTTCCTTAAATTCAGGTTAAGTGCTATTAGATTGGAAAACCTGCAATATAATTCCTTTATTCTAAAAAGGTAGAGAGAAAACAGGAAATTAAAGGCCAGTTAGCTTACTAACTTAATCACAGAAGCTATTATCAAAAAAATGTTATAATAGGAACGGAAAATTTCATGGCAATCAAACAATATGCGGTTGATCAGCCACAATCTTGTTTAATGGCAGACGAGACTTGAGGTGCTGAGTGACATGTTTTTGCTAATTCCTAAGTATGGTTCATCACCTTTACCCCATCATTCAATAAGATGATGATTGAGCATCTATATATCCCTTGACCTTTGCCACATTCCTTGATTTCTTTTCATAAAAAGACTACATCTCAAGTATACACACCAACTGAACATACAAACATACAAAGCTGGGAGAATTCATCTGCCAGAATTTAAAATAGTTCAATAACATCAGTATAAAAAGATCTCCAAATCTTCTCAAATATTAATAGTTCCAATATTTTACTTTTGCAATTTCCTACTAATGTACTCCATTAAACTTCAACTGCCTGTTTATCACACATCGCTTAACCATCTTCTCCCTGGTTAAAGCCTCTTTTTGTCTTCTCATAGTTTTTGTATTAAAATACAAACTGAAAAGTGAACTATGGTTCAATCAAATCATAAATTAGGTTGACACATTTGGGTAGTACTGACAAAATACTGCACCCTCTTTTGGATATGAAGTCAATTCCTCAAATGTACTCCTATCTGGATCTAAAATATCCCATGGCATGCTTGGAAATTTGGTGGTCCATAAATGATCAGTTGTTCAGTAAAGGAACAAGACTATTTTTATTTGTCATTGGAGGATGCCCGTTCAGGAGCCATGGCGAAACAAAATTCTGAGCAAAGTGTTTACTTTTCTACACTGTTTTACAGAACTTAAATCAATTCGGGCTCTTTTTTAATACAAGTACCTGGACAAGCCGAGGCCAGCATTGGCAGGACTTTGTTATCATCCTTATGTTGGCGGAAACGCTGCACAAACTCTCGCTGACTCTCTATTAAACTGAAGTTTCTGGAGAACGTGGTGTCAAACACGTAGTCAACGCCTGAGATAGTTTAAGGAGGCAGAAAAATATTGTTGAGATCAATAAAAATTTTGAGAATATGCTTTAAAACATAATCAAATGTTTAAATATCTGAATCGATTAACTTCAAAATTATAACAGTTCAATTACATTTCTTAAATATAAAATATTAAGTCGATGAGAGATGAAAAAACACATCTATATCTGGTGATAGGAGAGATTGTCCATAGATTATATGGTAGGATGTTATGCCAAAAGGGGAGATCATGGGAACAGGCCCTAAAAATGAATGCTCACAAGAGTGCCCTATGGGAGGAAGCGCCTAGTCAAATGTTCATTAATGAAAAAAAATGGCAATAATCTATTATTATGTTCAGAAAAATGTAATTGCATGGCAGTGAAAAAGTTTTCTTTGAATTTCTGGGTAGTAATTCTTTAGATCTTTAAGTAGAAAGTTAACTCTTTGCAGTCTCAGCTGATTTCTATAGTGAATTGATCTTCTCAGAGCTATATCATCTTCATTTTGGCAGGGTGGAAGTGGAGAAGATATTTCCCCGTGAAAATGGTGTCACTGTTTACAAATAAGGGATTGCATATTTTCGGCAGATGAGGTAATTTTTTTTCTCTTCCATAAAGGGAATGAAAGCAGAGTCTTTAAATATTTTTAAGGCAGAGGTAGATTTTTGATCTGGAGGTGGGTGGGGGGGAGAGGAGGAATAAAAGTTTACGAGAGGGGTAAGTGGAAATGCAGAGTTGAGGCTACAATCCAAACATCCATGTTCTTATTGACTGGCAAAGTAGATTTGATGAGCCAAGTACTCTCTATCCCTGCCCCTAAAACATACCGAGACAGCACAAAAATACCATTGTAATGTTACCAGTCATGTAAAAGATGAAAATTTACTAGACTTCCCCCTAACCTTATGTTTGCTTCATCTCTACTTTAACAATGTATTACAAGTTTATCTCTGTTTCAATTATCTAAATGGAACCCCATCAATGCATCCATCCTCTGAACTTAAACTGTGATCAATTTCAACCTGTATTTCAAAGCAAGCTTAACCTTCCGCCATTTCAAATTAGATTGCCTTGATGGATTCCACAAACTATTCATCCTGCTCCACTACAGCAAACAGCTTTTACCTTGGTTGTTCCTTCTTAAACAGACAAACTAGCACAACGTTTCTGGCAAATTAAAGCCTCTAATTACAGTGAAAAATTCAAGTTTTTACAAAAAAAACCCAGCTTCGCACACCAAGATCAACAGCATGCTCAGGAAGTGATTATTTCTTACATCATAGGCAGTGCATAATTCTTTTCATGTACAGTGAATAAAGTCCAATATTAAGAGTCCAAATCAAATGGCTTAGTGTTTGAAGGCTGTTAATGAGTTCTGCCTGATGAGTAGAATTAGCTTTGTTAATAAGAATATACAGTGAAGAGATTTCATATACTTCCACTATAGACATATCATAATCAAAGGTATTAGTCTCCTGCTCGGATTACCTTCATGCACTTAACTGTAGCATCCTCTGTCATTCCTTCGGCACCAAGACTGAATATGTTTCAACAACTTACCTTAAGAACCCTCAGCATTGACTTATTGTTGGTGTCAAGCTCTCCATGCAGGCAGACCCAAGTCTGCTGAGAGTTGATGAGTCAACACACTTGCCACAAGCCACTCACCTAGATTTTTGAAGAACGTGGTCAGCCGTTGTGCAGTGTCCGTTATTGGCAAATTAAATCTTGCAGCTATTGATGCCCTGGACTGTGGTGAAATTGAAACGACTACCATCTTCTGATTATTCGAACTGGATACCTAATCAATGAAAAAGGTAGTGCTAAGTACACAGTTCTCTACTCCTAGCTATGAAATTTGTATTAATTTACTTATGGTTACAAAGAAATAATATTATTATTTTTATTTATTTTGGTAGCAAAGCAACAGTTATTCTGAAGTACAAAATTCCAACGGGGAACAAAAAAAACCTCTTTATTTCCAAGCTCACTGCCAGCAGATACAGTAAAACTCCTTGTATCTCACACCTATGGAGATTGGTAGATGTCAGATAAGTAAATTTTCCGTTTGCTTGACAATGTGTGTGGTGTGATTGGAACTAAGCACTAGGGGGAGCCAATTTTAAACTTCCGGTGTTGGTGTGGTGCAATTGCTCAACAAAAGGAGGTGTAGGGTGCTCCTCCGTCTAAAAGCCTACGGGTCACCCTTGGGCAAAGTGTCGTACCTGTTTAGCCTCTCATTCAGGGTCACATGAAGCCATGGATTGCAGATGGTGAATGGGTTTTACAAGTTGATTCTACAAAGTGGAATTTTGTAGCAAATAAATCTGCTGATCAATGGCCAGGGTGACCCATCCAGTATGGACACTGCAACCGAAGGCAATGGGAAACCACTTCAGTATTTTTCCCTTGTATAATCATGAACTCAACAACGACTACAGTCCCAGCTTAAAGAAGGAGAACAGGGGAGGCAACAACTACAATTCGAGGGTCAGAGATCATGACGGATGAAGAGACATGATCGCCCACGCCGAACGGCAAGGCACCTGAAATGATTTTAAAAAAATCTATTTATTTACCTGCAATTTTTTTTTAAACCAATTGCTTCAGATTGCTGGTTGCTTAAATTCTGGATTACTGTAATAGACTCAATTCTATTGTTGATAGCATTGGGTTAAAATAAGGAAATGGTGTTCATGTCTGGTCAGAAGAGGGTGGCCTCAAATTTGATGCCTCTCATGAAGAAACAGTCTGACCCTTACTCAGCACAAAAACCCAGTGGAAGCTATTGGATGAATCAAAGGCAGTGGAGTTCAGAGGGGAAGGTGCTAGATGTCCAGATAGAAGGGAAAACTGAAGGCAGAGTTACGCCCTCTTTCCAGCACCTAATTTTTGTTTTAATATCTTGCTCAAAAATAATGAAATAAAGGAGTACGTTGAAATAGTACAAGCAAATCAGGAGATACAAAGGTCGGAGTCAGCAGTGGTCAGATATTTAAGAGGGTTGTGAGACTCAACGATGAATATTCTAAGGTATTGCTGAATCCAGCGCCAATGCAGATCACAAGTTACAATGTAATGGATGGGTAGGTGAAACAAGCAAAAACCTTAGGTATATACAGGGTCCACATTTTTCAAATGACTATTAGGGTCCGCTGAATTAATAATCAAAGTGAGAGTTCATTTAGGAGGTCACCCCTGCCCTTGGTACCCATTAAAATAAATATCTTTCACTTAGGAGAAGAAACTGGAAGCAAGAGCCAATCCATTAACCCCAATTCTTCCTCACTCCTCAGAAAAAAAAGCTTTTCTGCACTTTTCCAGTGATGCTTTCAGGCTTCTAGATTTACATTGAGATATTTGGAGCTGTTACATTCCATATCATACATGGACAATATATACTGAAGATGAAATACTGGTAAATCATCTGAAAACATTAACATAACAATTACAGCACGGAAACAGGCCATTAGGCCCTTCTAGTCCGCACCGAACCAAACACCCCTTTCTAGTCCCACCTCCCTGCACAATGCCCATAACCCTCCATCTTCTTCTCATCCATATACCTGTCCAACCTTTTCTTAAATAATACAATTGACTCCGCCGCCACTATTTCTCCCGGAAGATCATTCCACACGGCTACCACTCTCTGAGTAAAGAAGTTCCCCCTCATGTTACCTCTAAACCTCTGCCCCTTAATTCTTAACTCATGTCCTCTTGTTTTAATCTTTCCTCCTCTTAACGGAAATAGTCTATCCACATCCACTCTGTCTATCCCTTTCATAATCTTAAATACTTCTATCAAATCCCCTCTCAACCTTCTACGCTCCAAAGAATAAAGACCTAATCTGTCCAATCTCTCCCTATACTCTAGATGCTTAAACCCAGGTAACATTCTGGTAAACCTTCTCTGCACTCTCTCCACTCTGTTTATATCCTTCCTGTAATTAGGCGACCAGAACTGCACACAGAACTCCAAATTAGGCCGCACCAACGTCTTATACAATCTCAACATCACCTCCCAACTCCTATATTCCATGCAATGATTGATAAAGGCCAGCATACTAAAAGCCTTCTTCACCACCCTATTCACGT
Organism: Narcine bancroftii; assembly: GCF_036971445.1. Taxonomy (NCBI): domain Eukaryota; kingdom Metazoa; phylum Chordata; class Chondrichthyes; order Torpediniformes; family Narcinidae; genus Narcine; species Narcine bancroftii. The sequence continues at coordinate 29,557,956 of NC_091480.1, read as the reverse complement.
GAGTTTCTACCTTCAGGGAACAATGTACCGTTACTCCTAAATCTTTCTGCTCTTCTGTATTCCTCAATGCTCTCCCATTTACCACGTATGTCCTATCCTGATTCTTCTTACCAAAATGAAGCACCTCACACCATCAGCATTAAATTCCATCTGCCATTTTTCAGCCCACTTTTCTAAGCAGCCCAAATCCCTCTGCAATTCTTGAAAACCTTCTTCGTTATCCACTATTCCACCTATCTTAGTATCGTCTGCATATTTACTAATCCAATTCACCACCCCATCATCTAGATCATTAATGTATATAACGAACAACAATCCGCCCAATACAGATCCTTGAGGCACACCACTGGTCACCGGCCTCCAACCTGACAGACAATTATCCACTACCACTCTCTGGCCTCTCCCTTTCAGCCAATGTTCAATCCATTTGACTATCTTAAAATTTATACCTAAAGACTGCACCTTCCTAACTAACCTTCCATATGGTATCTTATCGAAGGCCTTACTGAAGTCCATATAGACAACATCCACTGCGCTACCCTCATCCACAATCCTAGTCACCTCTTCAAAAAATTCAATCAGATTGGTCAAACATGACCTTCCTCCCACAAATCCATGTTGAGTGCTCCTGATCAGACCCTGTCTATCCAGATGTTTATAAGTACTATCTCTAAGAATTTTCCTCATTAATTTACCTACCACAGACGTCAAACTTACAGGCCGATAGTTGCCAGGCTTCCTCCTTGAACCCTTTTTAAATAACGGAACCACATGCGCAATGCGCCAATCCTCCGGCACTATCCCCATATCTAATGACATTTGGAAAATTACCGCCAGAGCCTCTGCTATTTCCTCCTTCACTTCTCTCAATGTCCTGGGGAAGATCCCGTCTGGTCCCGGAGACTTATCCACCTTTATATTCTTCAAAAGCTTTAAAACTACACCTTTTGTAATCTCTATATTCCCCATATTTACCCAATTTGCTTTTTTTTATCTCACATCTCCCAATATCCTTCTCCTTAGTGAATACTGAAGAAAAGAAACTGTTCAATATCTCCCCCATTTCTCTAGGCTCCACACACAGTTTTCCGCTCTGATTTTCTAAGGGACCAATTTTGTCTCTAGCTTTCCTCTTACCATTAACATATTTGTAGAACTCTTTTGGATTAGTTTTCACCCTGCTTGCCATAGTTTTCTCGTACCTTCTTTTAGCTTTCCTAATTCCTCTCTTAAGATTCCTCTTACATTCAATGTATCTTTTAAACATCTCCTTAACTCCATGCTTCTTATATCTAATGTACGCCTCCCTTTTTCTTCGAACCAAGTTTCCAATATTCCTTGAAAACCACGGCTCTCTCAAACCTTTTGCCCCTCCTTTTAACCTAACAGGAACATAAAGCTTTTGCATTCTCAAAATCTGATCTTTAAAAGACTTCCATCTCTCTACTACATCCTGCCCATAAAACAAATTTTCCCAATGCACACCCTGCAAGTCCTTTTGCATCTCCTCAAATCTAGCTTTTCCCCAATCAAAAACCTGAATCCTTGGCCTTGATTTCTCTCTTTCCATAATGACATTGAAGCTGATGGTATTATGATCACTGGACCCGAAGTGCTCGCCAACATTAACCTCCGTCACTTGACCCATCCCATTTGCCAACAGTAGATCTAACACTGCTCCTTCTCTGGTCGGCACCTCTACATATTGTTGTAAAAAACTATCTTGCACACATTTCACAAACTCTAACCCATCCAGTCCTTTCACAGAATGTGTTTCCCAATCTATATGTGGAAAATTAAAATCTCCCATAATTACAACCCTGTGCTTATCACAAATATCTACTATCTCCCTACAGATTTGCTCCTCTAGGTCTCGGTCCCCTCCGGGTGGTCTATAATACACCCCTACAAGTGTAACCTCTCCTTTCCTACTCCTCAGTTCCACCCAAATAGCCTCCGTGGATGTGCCCTCTAATCTATCCTTCCTAGGCACCGCTGTAATATTTTCCCTGACAAGCAATGCAACCCCACCTCCTCTTGCCCCTCCGACTCTATCACACCTAAAACAACGAAACCCAGGGATATTCAGTTGCCAATCACATCCCTCCTGCAACCATGTCTCACTAATCGCTACCACATCATACTTCCAAGTATCAATCCACACCTTCAGCTCATCCACCTTTTTTACAATACTCCTGGCATTAAAATATATGAATTTCAGGGATTTCCCAATTTTTAATCCCTGTTTTCCCTCATCTTTAAGAACAACATTATTTACTTTTCCTGCCAATTGCCCTTCATCTTCTTCCAGAGCATTTCCCTTCTCTATCACCTGCCCATCCATATTCAAATACTTACTACAAACTTTCTTTGTTTGCATTCTAACCTTCTCCTTACTGCTCTGTACTATTTTGTTCCCTCCCCCCAACCATTCTAGTTTAAAGGATCCTGAGTAGCCCTAGCAAATACCTCTGCCAGGATTCTGGTCCCCCTGGGATTTAAGTGTAACCTGTCCTTACTGTACAGGTCACATCTCCCCCAAAAAAGGTCCCAGTTATCCAGAAACTTAAAACCCTGCCCCTTACTCCACCCCTGTTTTTGTTTTTAAAGATGTTGCATGCTCTGCCAAGTATTTCCAGGGTTTTCGTAGAAAAGGTTATTAAGCTCACTGTGCTAGCAATCAACTATCATACAATCATATTTAATCCACATTGATAAAAATTCTTCATCTTTAAGAATTTCCTTAGCAAACATATCATTAAACAGAGTCATTGCGTACTGGCTGTAAATTTCTCAATTCATCAACTTACTCGCTCCTCTTTCTATCTGGCTTTAGGTAACCTACCCTCTCGAGCTTATCACATTATGATTACAACTGTAAATTATCAGTCATTTTGGAAAAAAAAATAGTTGGATTCAGCAACGAATTCTTAGATAGGTCATCTAACAAGGATAAATTGCATTAGTTTTAAAGACTGTAATGAAAAATAAGCCACAAAATACAGGTAGCTCTTAACTTACAATGGGGTCACGTTCCAGCACTCCCATCAGATGTTAAAAAAATCATGTTGAAAAATGGCAGTAGGAAGAATGTGGAGACTGACACGGGGCTGACGGCAGAGAGCATGGCAGTGGAATCTGTGTGGGGACTGATACAGCGCTGTCGGGAGACAATGAAAATTTGAAGTACAGTTTGGATTCGAACCACCATAACTTCCAAAAATCATAAGTAGGACCACTGTAAATCAGGGACTATCTGGTTTCTTAATGTGTCACAATAAAGCCTTACTTTGTTTTGATTCAGAATTTTGTATAGTTCCTCCTGGCTTTGTTGAGTGATTAGTACACTTTCTGCTGATGTAATGCAACCACTGCAGGCTAAGCAGTCATTCAGGGTTATTTTTGCTTTTTCAAGTTTCTGGACGCCTCCATCCTGAAAATTAGAGGCAGTCAGGTAAAAGAGTAAATACTATAACACGGCAGTTAAAACAGAGAACATATTGGTATTTCAGCTTTGTTTCGGATGTTACTTTATTTACATAATATCAACTTTAACTGTGAACAAAAAAGTTTTAAGATATTAGTTCCACATGTAGCAACTAAATGCAAACGTTACCTGGCTCAGCTGAGTATAACTGCCATCATCTTCAATTTGGATTACACCAGATGATTTCCCTTGCTTCTTTTCTACTTTTACTGGCTTCACACATTCCTACAAAAGCAAAGTTTAAAGATTGTACATTGGAATCTCTATTCAAAGAGAAACGAAGGGAGCACAAGGATGGCAGAAATAATTTATTCTGCAGAAAGCCTCTCCATGACCAAAGCCATTAGGAGTCCTATTTGCTTTTTCATTTAACACTGGCAGCAATGTTTGATGCAAATTAGATATTAGGTTAGACAAGAATGTAAACTGTTATAAAGTTGTCAATATCTGAGTCTTGATTCAAGATTCAGCATTTCTCAGAATGGTGTATGGCCAATTTGCCGTATCTGATGTCCCTTGATATGCATAAAAAATGTTCCTTATAACAGGAATTAAGGAACATTATAATAAAAATGGATCAAAGCTGGAAAGGTATATTCAACACATATGTGTGTACAGGGGACGAATGCAACCTCAGGCTGCTTCAGAATGATCAAGGTTAGTAATAAGTACTCTCCTTCACCCAGGACAATACTCTTTCAGACCAAGATTCACTTAAAAAGCATGATCCTATTACATTTAAGCTAATAAAGAATGCAGAACGCACAAGATAACTATAAATTAACTTTCTATCAGTTGCTGAATACCATATGTTACGTTTGAGAGAAAAAAACTCCTCCAAGAGGTTAGCATTGACATATTCTTACCCTGCTGAGGCAGTTGGTGCACTTCTCCAGCTTCATGATCAGTAGATAATGTTATAGTAAGGTTAATTAAGTCTTTGGCATAAAAAGATCTCTCAGTGAGAACAAAAGTAGTAATAGAATCTCCCTGGAAGTTACTCTTGCCCTTTCTGTGCTATTATCCGTCTTGTTGTGAAGTGTTCAAATGGGCTGACAGCGCTGATCAGCCCAGGGGGCGTGGTGAGTGTAAATATGAATAAACACAACAAGGCCTTCTTACCCACCCTTCCTTGTTTTAAATTTCACTGCAAAAGCACCACAGAAACTTTACTGTTAAGCACATAAAATACAAACAGAAATATAAGATGGAAGAGGTAAAGTGATCTCAGGTCCTGGCAAAATTAAAATAGACAACTAATTTACATCAAATGCTCATTTTTTTGTATAATTTTTCCAAAAAAGTAGATTAATAAAGACAAAATACTGCAAAAAAATCAATTAATTGTGGAGTTTTTACAAAACAAAATTTAACTCAATCATTTAGCTAAAGAAGCCATGAATATAAATTGCAATATCAATTATAATCACCTTTGAAAAACATTCCCTCCAGATAGCCAGCAACAAAATAAAAGTTTGTAATCAGAGATTAGGTGCAAGGTACCAGGTTGTGTGGAGAAGACAGTTATCTGGAATGAATCTTAAGTGAGATTCTGGTCCAGTTTCATAAGAAGTCACTTTCACCAATTTAGGAAAGATTTATTTCAGCAAGAAAAGGTGCAGAAAATATTCACAACATTAATACTGGAGAGGCTGGGACATTTCTCCCTGGAGCATAGGAGGCTGAAGGGTTACCATATAGGTTCACAAAATCGGGAGGGAGACAGACAAGCTAAAAAGGCATAGTCTTTCCCCCCCCCCCATGTAAAACTAGGGGGCATCGATACAAGGAGAGAGGGGAAAGATGTAACTGAGACTCAAGGGAGCTGTTTTCACAGAAGGTGGTGGATATATGCAATGAGTTGAAGTGGCACAGGAAGTAACATTGTAAGACTTTTAGAGAGGTGCTATAGCTGGCTTTGAAAAATTTGGAGGCAATGGGCTGAACACAGGCAAATTGGTGTAGCTTGAAGAGACATCTTGCTTGGTATGGATGGCCTGTTTCTGTGCTGTAAAGCTCTGTGACTGTGTTTTATAACTTAGGAGAAACTAATGTCACCATGCGCAGCATCCAGATTTAGAGAGAGTGAGGGTGTGTGTGTGAGAGATCACAATAGTGTTTCTTGAATATGTTATTTCTGACCATGCTTAAAATTGTTCTCATTGAACATTTATTTCCCCCCTCCCCCTCCCAGGAGTTGCATTAAATTACTGAACACCATCAATAACCAGATTTTCTTCATTTTTGTTTAGAATCACAAATTATGTTTTCATGTTCCCCACTTGATAACACTCCAGCTCCAGTAAACAGCCAATAGTAAATTTCTCCTTAATGAAAGTCACACACACACACACACACACCATTCTTTTGTTTGGAGCCATTTGAGATTGAAGAATCCCAGAATTGAGAAACTCAGCATTGGAAACCCTACTTTGATGGAAGGCTCAAGCCTGAAATGTTGGTTATGTACCTTTATCTTTGCAGACTTTCGTGTTTCACATTTTGGACAAACACCAAGAGCCAGATGGTAAACTCTCAGCTTTTCTGAACAATCGGATGGCAGATTATTGAAGTCTTATAGTATTTAATTTAAATAAAAACAATACATAGGATTTGTCTCCAGTGTGAAATGTCAAGGCACAAACAAAAAGATGCACAAGTTTAATATCAATTCACTTTAAATGACAAGTATTTAGAAATTTAAATATATAATTTAGAATGATTATACAATATATATTGTAGACAGTAAAGAATGATACAACTATAATCTGTAACCCTAATTTCACAACATTCATGGTGCAATTAAAGGAATTGAACCATGAAAGTTGAGATATCATGCACAAAATCTTTTAGTAGCCATTATAACTTTCTACACCTTGATGAAGGGCTGAAATGTTGGTGATGTATCTTTGCAGTAAAAAGTACAGTTTGACCTGCTGAATTTCTACACCATTGTTTTTACTTCAGTCACAGCGTCTGCAATCTTTTTGTGTTTTATTTTATACTCAAGTTGCTGCAAAATTTGATTAAGGTTTTAGAGCAGCTGAAACCACTTTTAAGAAACCTGATTGAAGCAACGTTATTTGAAGGGCAGTCCTGACTTGGAACACATCATGAGGTTTTGTGACCTCCTTTATTCAGGGTAAACAAGTAGAGAGTGAACTTTGGTCGTACATAATCAGGAACAAGAAGTATTAACAGTTTTGGCCTTTAATTTTTTTAAATTTCCATAGTATTTCGAAGAAAATTAAAGTTCAAAGTAACGAGATAGTTGGAAATGCTAAACTTCCTGACGATTTGGGCCGCAGGACGGGGTGAAACGGCGAGTGCCAGGATATAATGAGACAACCATCTTATTCTCACAAGGGTATTCACAACCGAACGAGGGAGGCCATTCAGCCCACCAGAAGCCAGAAGGCCCCTGCCTCTCCTCGCTGCGTCACTTAAACCTGACCATTCCCGTGGAGCTGAACGCAGCCAGACCCCTTCAAACCGCGGCTCAGTCGACGGTCTCACGGTCCTACCTGAGACGGGGTAATAAAATCATTCAGATCGGTCAGCTGCAGCACCCCACTGAACTGCGACACCATTGTACTATTGCCGACAGCGTCGTAAACCGGCTGCCGTAGAGCGGGCGGCCAACGGCGACGGACGGCTGCGGGGCAAACCGATCGGGGCGGAGTCGGCGCCGCCTGCCCCCTCCCGTGGTGCGGGGCAAAGGGGGTCCCTTCTTCGCGATGCTCTGCTTTCCACCAAACGGGGCTGGGGTTCTCGGAAGCAGAATTCCTTGACATGAAGGTATCGCGAAATTAATTGTCTTGCGGCAGCGTCGTATAAATAACATTTCTAATATAAATAAATAGAGCAACAAAGTGAGGATCTCAGGGAGTGTCCATTCACCAATCTGATGGGGAAGAAGCTGTCCTTGTGCTGCTGAGTGCTCGCCTTCAGGCTCCTCAGTCCTTTTCATGATGGTAGCAGAGTGAAGAGGCGGTGGGGGTCCTCGAGGATAGGGGCTGCTTTCTTAAGACACCCTCTTGATAGGAGCTGCTTTCTTAAGACACTGCCTCTTGATAGGGGCTGCTTTCTTAAGACCGCCTCTTGATAGGGGCTGCTTTCTTAAGACACCTCCTCTTGATAGGGGCTGCTTTCTTAAGACACCGCCTCTTGATAGGGGCTGCTTTCTTAAGTCACTCCCCTTGATAGGGGCTGCTTTCTTAAGACCGCCTCTTGATAGGGGCTGCTTTCTTAAGACACCGCCTCTTGATAGGGGCTGCTTTCTTATGACACCGCCTCTTGATAGGGGCTGCTTTCTTAAGACACCGCCTCTTGATAGGGGCTGATTTCTTAAGACACCGCCTCTTGATAGGGGCTGCTTTCATAAGACACTCCCCTTGATAGGGGCTGCTTTCTTAAGACACTCCCCTTGATAGGGGCTGCTTTCTTAAGACACCACCTCTTGATAGGGGCTGCTTTCTTATGACACCGCCTCTTGATAGGGGCTGCTTTCTTAAGACACCGCCTCTTGATAGGGGCTGCTTTCTTAAGACACTCCCCTTGATAGGGGCTGCTTTCTTAAGACACTCCTCTTGATAGGGGCTGCTTTCTTAAGACACCTCCTCTTGATAGGCGCTGCTTTCTTAAGACACCACCTCTTGAAAGGGGCTGCTTTCTTAAGACACTGCCTCTTGATAGGGGCTGCTTTCTTAAGACACCGCCTCTTGATAGGTGGCTGCTTTCTTAAGACACCACCTCTTGATAGGGGCTGCTTTCTTAAGACACCTCCTCTTGATAGGGGCTGCTTTCTTAAGACACTCCCCTTGATAGGGGCTGCTTTCTTAAGACACTCCCCTTGATAGGGGCTGCTTTCTTAAGACACTCCCCTTGATAGGGGCTGCTTTCTTAAGACACTCCCCTTGATAGGGGCTGCTTTCTTAAGACACCTCCTCTTGATAGGGGTTGCTTTCTTAAGACACTCCCCTTGATAGGGGTTGCTTTCTTAAGACACTCCCCTTGATAGGGGTTGCTTTCTTAAGACACTCCCCTTGATAGGGGCTGCTTTCTTAACACACCGCCTCTTGATAGGGGCTGCTTTCTTAAGACACTCCCCTTGATAGGGGCTGCTTTCTTAAGACACTCCCCTTGATAGGGGCTGCTTTCTTAAGACACCTCCTCTTGATAGGGGCTGCTTTCATAAGACACCGCCTCTTGATAGGGGCTGCTTTCATAAGACACCGCCTCTTGGTAGGTGCTGCTTTCATAAGACACCGCCTCTTGATAGGGGCTGCTTTCTTAAGACACCGCCTCTTGATAGGTGGCTGCTTTCTTAAGACACTCCCCTTGATTTGGGCTGCTTTCTTAAGACACCGCCTCTTGATAAGGGCTGCTTTCTTAAGACACCGCCTCTCGATAGGGGCTGCTTTCTTAAGACACCACCTCTTGATAGGGGCTGCTTTCTTAAGACACTCCCCTTGATAGGGGCTGCTTTCTTAAGACACTCCCCTTGATAGGGGCTGCTTTCTTAAGACACCTCCTCTTGATAGGGGTTGCTTTCTTAAGACACTCCCCTTGATAGGGGCTGCTTTCTTAACACACCGCCTCTTGATAGGGGCTGCTTTCTTAAAGACACTCCCCTTGATAGGGGCTGCTTTCTTAAGACACTCCCCTTGATAGGGGCTGCTTTCTTAAGACACCTCCTCTTGATAGGGGCTGCTTTCTTAAGACACCTCCTCTTGAAAGACGTTGTGGATGTCTGTACTTGAGGACAAGGAGATGGAAGAGGTGAAGAGATTCGTTTGCAAGTGGCTCCTTTTGGGTAAATCTGACATGGGACTATTTAATAACCAGCTGTTTAAAATTTTGACTGGAATGTTTCATTGAGGAAGAAATAGGATAGCAAGGAGCCTTGGATGATGAGCAATTGTGTGAATTTAGTTTTGAAGAAATGGGAAGCATTTGAAATCAGACGGGACCTTAAAAATAAAGGAAGCAGGAAAGTCCTCAAACAAGGAAGCAGGTCGGACAATAAGAGCAAGTACGATTAAAGAAAATTCTAAAATTTTTATACATGCAAGAAAAACAAAGTAGCTGGAGGGAAGGAGGACCAACTTGATGTCAGCATGGTTAGTGCAACACTGTTACAGCGCCAGCAATTGGGACCAGTGTTCGAATCCCGCTCTGTCTGTAAGGAGTTTGTATGTTCTCCCCATGTCTGCATGGGTTTTTCCCAGGGGCTCCAGTTTTCTCCCACCCTTCAAAACCTACTGGAAGTTGTAGGTTCATTGGATGGCACAGGCCGTTATCGTGCCTTATGTCTAAATTTAAATTTAAAGGATGGAATGTAAGGTTGGAGCTAGAGAAAGTGGGTGAGGTACTAAATGAGTTCTTTAAAGAGTACAAGGCATCAAGGAGGAAATGGGGTCTATTGAGGAATATTAAGGTGGCTATTGTCCCAAGGCTTGATGGGATTTATCACAAGTTCTTGAGAGAAGCAAGAGATTGCTGAGGGCTGTTCAGGATTCTATTCTTTCTGCCACTGGTGAGCTCACACTGGAGTGCAACCAATGTTCCTTTGTTCAAGAAAGGTTTCATCCATCAAATTAAAGGTAGGTAAATGTTATATCAATAGTAGGGAAGCAATTGGATGATTCTTAGGAATAGGCTTTGGAAAAACAGAGGCTTATTATGGATCAGCAGCATTGGCTTTCTGGGGCAGGTCTTGTTTTTGAATTTTTGATTGAGGACACGTTCACTAAGGCATATAACAAAGCCCCTCGTCAAAGCTGATCAATCAAATGAAAACATTTGGATCCACAGTAACTTGCTAGATGGGATTCCAAATTAACTTGACCATAGTAGACCAAGGATGGTGCTCTTTCTCTGACTGGAGGTCTGTGACCTTTGGAATCATGCAGTCATCATAGTGTGTGTGAGAGATGGGCTCATCAGCAATTTTGTAGATCGCACAAGAATTGATGGAGTTGTGGAAAGCAAAGAAGACTGTCAAAGGCTGTAGATTTAGTCTGAGATATTGGTGAAGAAATGACAGATGGTTTAATCTGGACAAGTATAAGATGTTGCTTTAGGGAGGTTAAATCAAAGGAGAAATGCCAGAATCCTTGGTATTGATGTGGAGAGGGATCTTAGATGCAGGTCCATAATTCCATGAAAGTACCAACATGCATGGCTGAGTTGCTGAAGAAGGTGTACGTCATGTTTGCCTCCACTGGTGGGGAAATTTAGTTATAAACCAAACTTTGGTTAGGCCAGAATTGGAGAATTGTATGCAGTTCTAATCATCACAGGAAGGATGGTGAGGTTTTGGAGGAGGTGCAGAAGAGGTTCTATGGGATTATAGGGTATGGATGATATAGAGAGGTTAGAGAAACGTGGGTTCTTTGGAGAGTTGGAGGCTGAGAGGAGATATGATAAAACTATATACAAAAAAAAATGAGTGGCATGGATAGTGTTAGGTCTGCTTTGTTCATGAATGAGTGAGTCAAACACCAGACTGAGTCGAAATCAAGGTTCTTTGTTCTTTATTGCCAGATTGTAACACTTGCAACTAACAGTGTTAGTTGGAGAAGGCGCATTCTGCCGTTATCAGCAAGTGGTGTTTTTTATATACCTTAGGATACGTACTTAGTAAATTATCATACCACGACATTGTCCAATGAATAAACTGTTGCTGTCCCTCTCTGCTAGCCTCCTGCACATCAATTTGTCATCCCCACTCTTATCTTGAGAGTACAAGGTCACAACTGCATCTTGTTACGGCCCAGCACTGGGTGACTCCCTCTATATTCCTAGCTCATGATGTTTTTACCTAACAATAGTTGGTCTTTGTCCCCAGGGTTGAAAGTCAAATACTAGGCCTCATAGTTGAAAGTTTCAAGATGTGAAGCAAGTGCAACCAAGGGGAAGTGAGTGGATTCTATGTGGAAGCAGATGTGACAGTGACATTCAAGAGGCTTTTAGACAAGCACGAGTGTACAGTGATTCAGGGATAGAGATTATAATTTGTCCGCAACGACATTGTGGGCTGAAAGGCTTTTTTCTGTGCTCTTCCCTACTGTTCTATCTCATGGCACAGTAGAGGACACTGGAGGAACGCTTTATATTTACTATCAATCTTATGGTGACAGATTTGTGAGTTGTAAGTTGGTTGATAACAAAATGTTAGTGCTCTGATTTTGAAGAAAGCAGAAGACAAGTTATGGAAATATGGAATTCAAGTTTTTAATTTCAAAGCAAGCACATTTTATTTGGTGACCTTAATTAATTTTAAACATGTTGTTTTCCATTCTGTTTCAGAAAAGCAGTAATTACACCCCATTCCTAGCTGATTATAGTTTACTTATTTATCAAAAAATATATTTGTTTTTCAATTTCTTTCTAAAATAGTTTTATCGAGTTTAATATACAAATCCTACATACCAAGTCATCTAATAATAAAGGTCACATCACATACATATAGATATTAAATATATCATGTAAATCAAAAGTATTCATTATTTTTATTTAACGTTTCTTTAAGACATCAAATTCTATAAATATGGTATTTTAACAGTTTATCCCTTTCTCAAAATATATTCCAGTATAGTTTGGATAGAAAATAAATAAGACAAAATTAAACAATCCCTTTGTATACAAAAAAAGATAGATTCAGTCCTAATTAATGATATGATCCATGTTAAACTCTATTTAAACCCATGATTGACTAATTAATGTATTTCAATTTCTAATAACAAAAACTTGTCAAAATTTAAACAACAAAAAGCAGAAAATAATATTTCACCCAAAATTGAGCTTTTCTTCATACAACTAATACTTGAATGATGATGTAACCCTATTAGAGGGTCAGCTGATAGAGATAAATAAGGTTTTTTTTGGTTTGTAACATTTTAAATTTATATGCTTTGGCATAACTTTGGTGACCTGGCACTTTACTCCTGTCAATAAGATCCCCCATTTACTTCCAAAATACACAGCTCAGTGCACAACATAAAGTGCTCTGTGAATGTTAAACATGATATACAATAAACTTCTAATAAATTTAGTGCTTGTTATATTTGAACTGTTTACATCATCTGATTGTTATACATTCTTTTACAGATCGTGCAAAATTAAGTCTCTTTTTTAAAAAATCACCACCACATTTGTAATACAATGATTATCACACTGATAGAGAAAGAATGAATTATACACTGTAGACAGTTCTTGTTTATGGGCGATGATGATTCTATTCCTGGAAAAGGAAAGAAAGTAATTTTAATACTTGAATTACTCATGATTTTATCATTTTAAATAGTTATCAACATATCTAATTGCACTAACCTGTGATATTAATTATACCAGAAGGCTTGGGGTTAGGCTTTCCTCCTTTGAGACCGATTCCCAGGCTCAAAACATCATTTCTTGTATGTTTTGAAATCCAATTTTGAACTAGTGTGGTATTTTCATTATCTTTAACAGTTTGAAGGTTTATTCCAAGTAATTCTTTCAATTCTTTTGCACTGAGTTTCTGAAATTTAAAAAAAATGCTCAATTTCAAAAGAACGTTTGGATGCTGCTTGTTTTATTGTAACTCAATTAAAATAACTAAAATGTGTGGAAGATTTAGAAATTAAAGTAAATGGAAGAAAAAATAGATTTGTACCCAAAAGTTGAATTGGAACACTTTCTAGGGGGTCAGCAGCTTAACTAAATATTAGTGTGATTTTTCTATTTTAAAACAGAATCTACAGTTAAAAGTAAAATAGTCCAAATAAAATGTCGTTTGAAATAATTTTGCTCAGTTTTGACCAGTTGGGCAAAACAAATGTTTTGAACTTGCTGTGACTTTTAAGGTTGAATAGAAATGTTGAATTTTTCCATACTTCTAATTCGTTGGGATTCAGCTCCAGGAATACAGAGGAATCCATGCTGATATTCCGCGAAGACAGATTCTGCAAGTCAACAGATTTTGCACCACCTGGAAGGAAATGAAAAGAATTCTCTTAAAAAGTTCTGCAGCTCTTCTGCAATGACATTGTCCAAATGTAAAGAATATCAAGGGCTCAATAATTTTAAACATCTAACTTTAGGACATTGCCAAGTTGAATGCAAAAAAAGTTCCAATCTCAGATATCCACCTAAAACAATAATCTAATATAGCAGAGTTTGGTTAGACAATTTTTGTTAGGGGTAGGTAAGTTTTTTGGAATGACTCATAGGAGTCACATTCCCACAGGAATAATATTTTATTGAATAATATTAAGACTATAAGGCAAAATTAAAATTAAATATCTATCAAACTGAATTTATATTAATTGCTTTAGCAGTTTCTAGGAAATGTATTGCATTATCATGGAAGTCAGAAATAGACTTGGGTATGGAAAGATGTCACGCAGAACATTGCAGATGTATACCATTAGAGAAAATTTCTTATAATCTACGAGAGAAATATGTTTTTTGGAAAATTTGGTGCCTATATTTACAAAATTTATGTTTGCATGTTTATTGGCTTTCTGAAGACCTCACATCTTGGTAACGCCCAATAGATTTTATAGTACAAGTGTTTTATTTCTCTTGGCATCCTCCAGTTTTTCTTTTTTCTTCTTTTGCTAGGGGTTGGAGGGGGGGGGAAAGGTGGAATATATATATATATATATCACATGCATAATTTAAAAAAATAATTTTGATTGTCATGTTGTATCAGTGGGCTGGAACATGCCAATGACTAGTTGGTGCTTCATTCAATTCCAGACTGTCCTGTGGTTTTGGGACCTAGGTCACCTACAGCAGACCAAGGCAATGGAAAAATATAAACAAAAACTCAGCAGATCATGCAGGACCCCAGCATCTGCAGACTTTCTTGTTTAATAAGAGAAATATAACAAGAAAGTCTCTCAAAATCCTCTGGTAAGATGAGAGCAAATCCAATCATCATCCCTAGTATTGAGGAATGATTATACCTGATATCTTCATTGAGAGCATGAGATTTGCATGCCTGACACCAAACTCCCAATTATTCCATTCTGAGCTCTGTCACAGAAAATTATCAAGTTATAGAGAAGAAAAGATTACAGGTCACGCAGCATCCATTCGAGGGAAAAACAAACCCCAATGTTTTGAGCGTGGTCCTTTTGTCAAATTAGGCCCAGGCCCGAAATGTTTGTAACCCTTTACTTCCGATGGATGCTGTGTGACCTTCCGAGTTCCTCCAGCATATGTCTGTGTATTGCACATGAGCCAAGCATCTGCAGACATATTTGTTTAAAATGATTCTAGGATATCTTTGAAGATTTCCTGGAAAAACTGCTGCATCCCTCTTGGGAAATGGCTGTGAGTACTCAAAATGAAGCAGCATTCAATATGACATTGAGAACCTACAGTCTAGGCTTCAAAATCACACAAAAGCCCAACTTAAACTATGAAAGCTGAGCTCCTCAACGTCCTATCCATTAATAAATCCTATTATTTTGTTAATTGTGGGCAGTGCATTTCCAAATACCAGTAATCAGTTTGGGGAATTCAGAACAATTTCTTTATTTTAATTTACCAGTGTCAGTTACACTTACCAACGTATGCATTAATCTGGTTATAGTAGGTGCTTGAATCAACATTTTGTAACTCAATTACACCATTTACTTTGTTGTAAATTAAGTTTTTCTTTGATTGAGAGCACGAGGAAATATTCAGTGGGTCTGCATTGCTGTTGGAAAATAATGGCAAGATGGTAAAATTGACATATCTAAAAGCATTCTTCATTGTTGAATGTTTAATATGAACAGAAACAAAGATACTAAGCATTTAACTAAACTGAACAGGTCTGGCATTTGGCAGAACTGGATGGAGTCTTAGGATTCAGTATACCTTTAAGATTAGACCCATGGTTTACAAATTTAATAGAAAAGGGGTGGCCAAAATAATAAGACCAAGATTATAACTGTTCATCAGCAGTACTCTCCACCCAACCTATGTATCTTCACATCATTTATTCCCATAATCACAGAAAATTTGTCTTTATTTTAAGCTGAAATGTTTCTTCACAAGTGCTTGCAGCCATAATTTTTCTATGTACAGTAAAACCCGTGGTATCTGAAATTCAAGCAACTAGCAAACAAAATTGAGGAAAATAAATAGGTAAAAAATAAGTAAGTTTAAAATTGGTGCACCTTTCTGTCAGTTCGCTGATCCACACAATCTCAAGCAACCAGAAAATGCACATCTGGCATCTAACAATCCCCATAGGTCCTGGATACCAGGGGTCTTACTGTACATGTTATCAATCTAGAATAAGCTACAGATTGTTAACTAATTACACTGGACAATTTTTTTCGAAAGGTTTGATTCCTGAAAATAATTGGATTATGATAGACAACCTCAAAATGAACACAAAGATCATTTCAGATTTGCTGTATACATAGGAAGTCGAGAAATATTGAATGAACTTTTATTGAATTTAGCACTAAGCATATACTCGCCACAAATAGAATGTATCGCAGCTATAGTGACACTGATGAGACATTTCTGCTGTATTGAATCTTCCGGAAGACAATAAATTACACTCACTATGCTATTGCTTGAAGGACACGAGTGTCAACACGCATTCAATCTATATCAATGCAATGCACAACATCTGGATCTGTGAGCTGCTTTTATAACCGTCTGCATCTATCCTGACTAAGCATGCCCAAGCCAAAGAGAGCATTAGCATAGCACCTTCACTGAGTGCATGCCCAGGACTGTCCAAAATGGTTTGCTTTGTGGGCAATATATATATACTGGTAGACTTAGAATACAAATGGAAATCACAAAATAGGTTATATCTAAAAATAGGTACATGATAGGAAGGTTTTAAGTTTTCTTGAAACAAAATCTTCATTATCGAGTGTTATGATTACATTAAATGATTCAGTTATATTTATGTGTATAAATGTATTCTGCGCATACCATTGTGTTTTAATTAGATCAATCCTTTTTGAGGCCAGAATGTTAAATTGGGGTAAATAAAATAAATCAAAGTTAATTAATGTTATTTGTTGCTGTTGAGCAACTTTACAAATTGGGATGTAATTGTAAATTTCGAGTTCAAGGTTAGGACTAACCAACGAAAATAGACATTTCTATTAGTTTTATTCATCAGACACTTGGATATGCAAATCTAAGATACATGGGAAATTTGGACAATCTAACACAAAGTACAGGAATTTGGTTAGGAAATATGTCAAAGCACCAACCTAAGAAGGACACTTACCTGATATAAGTTGGTCTGATGGACTCTAGTTTGCTTTCGTCAAGAAGACACAACACTCTACCGCCAATAATGTTCAGGACAGATGTATCTATTATTTCTGAAGCATTTAAATATCTTGAAAGAATGGCTTTGCTCTGAACAGATTGATAAGGAGAATATTTATGGTTAGAGTTTTAAACTTGTAACAAACTCCAACATCATTTCATAATTTTGAATTTAATAATAAGATAGCAAAGGTCAACAATTTGATTTTTGATGTTGTTACAGTGATTAGTTGCAGAAATTAGATTTCTTCATTTATGATTCTTAAATCAATATCTTTTACTGTATTAGAAGAAAATGTCAACTTATCTTAGAAAACGTCGTAGCCTCTCATTCAAATTACTAATCTGTCAAACTAACCAAGGTTTGGTACTTTTGACGTTTGTAATATTCATTAACAATTTGGATGTGAATGTTGGTTGTATGATGAGTAAGGGAGCAGATGAATTTAGTGTTGTAGATAGCGAGGAAGGTATCCTTATGCTACATCAGCTGGAAAATTGGACAGAGCAAATGGAAAGTAATCCTGACAAATGTAAGGTGAACAATTTTGAGAAGGTAAACAAAAGCAGCTCATACATAAGGAAGGGTTGATGAACAGAAAGACCATGGAGTACAAGTCCATAGATTTGTGAAGGTTGATGACATGATGGAGGCATTTGGAAAGATTGCCTTCATTGGTTATGGCACTGAATACAAGAACATCACATTACACTTAATAAAATATTGGTTTGGA
Organism: Narcine bancroftii; assembly: GCF_036971445.1. NCBI lineage: Eukaryota > Metazoa > Chordata > Chondrichthyes > Torpediniformes > Narcinidae > Narcine > Narcine bancroftii. The sequence goes on along the minus strand of NC_091480.1, from coordinate 29,540,451 downwards.
CACATCTGGTGTATGGTGTGCCACACCATAGAAAGCAAGTGATTGTGCTGGAGAAGATGCTGAGGAGATTTGTTAAAATAATGCCTGCATTGGAGAATTCCAGATATGAGCAGAGATGGGATAGGCTGGATTTTGTTCTTTTGGAGAGGTTTATGGCCTTTAGGAGTACATAGTCATTTTTTTCTGATGGTGGGGTTGCCCAAGACAAGAGGAACGGATTCAAGATGAGAGGTCAGAGGTGGAATTATTTTCTCATACAAAGTGGGTGAAGTCAAGAAAGGGGTGGTAGAGATTCTCATAACATTTACTATCTAGACTTGAATTGTTAAGGGATCAAGAGTTGGGTCATAGTGCAGCTAAATTGGATTTTTGTAGAGAGCATTTGGACCGGTTTCTATGCTACCAGATGACTGGCAATTTTGAGCTGAATTTCCTACATTGATTAAGAAGGGCATTGAGAGCACCAACGCTAATTCTACTCAAAGTTTCTATTTTGGATTATATTTTGAATAAGGCCCAGGCAATATGAGTAGAAATTAGAAATGTACTGGAACATGCACATTTGGCTCTACTGAAATTTGGTACACCTCCCATACAGCATACTTCACCCTCTTGATGCATTATTTTCCTCCAAAGTATCTAAGCGAAAAAATGAATGTTGAAACAATAATGCAGTGTTTAGTTAATCAGCAAACTAGTTTGAATTCCATCAAGGGATTTTCAAGGCAAATAATAGATTCCCATTCCTTTGTATCCAAAATCAAATTGCTTCTTTGAACTAAGATATACTTCACATTTTGCTTATTTAAAAAAAAATATTAGTTTCCACAATGGGTACAGTACCACATCATCACTTGGGCTTTTTTGCAGTGCAGCTGAAAGGGTCTCCAGTTTGGTCACGTTCCAAGTGTTAATATCAGTAGAGTTGTACACTGAAGTAATAAATCCCAGTAATTGAATCTTCTCTTCTGGAATTCCATTTGGGTAAATCTATTTAAGAAAGATCCAGAATTATACAATTTGTTTTCTTCATTTGTACATTCTTTTTGGGGAAAAGAATGAAATGGGCAACAATGGAGTTTTATAAGAAAAAAATATTTTAGCTAGTAATTTTAAATAATTGTTATAAAAATTGTCAAGTATACCACCATTTCAAGCTGCTCTTGTAAAGCAAAGTAAATGGGTCATCCTTCCAATGTTCAAGATTAGCTACATTGCAAACAACAAAACTATTACGTGTCTTTGAGACACTGGGGATACTTTGAATAGGGGAACTACAAGGAGAGGAAGACCGGTTTTTGTTGATAATAGCAACCAGATGAAGAGTTTTACTTGTGTTTCTTCTCCTACCTTTCATGAAGTGAAAAGGATATTGGGAGAAGAGCAACATAAACAGCTGATATTGTGATAGAATTTGACATGATTTTTGTTCTCACCAGCCTTAGACTGACTGGCATGTATTAAAGCCAATCTGGCTGAATTCCTCTGACCATAAAATGGGTGGTCTATAACTTCACGTCACTATAGACCAACATAAAAATGAGGTCATTTTCTCTCATGTCCACTGCATTCTTCTTAAAAGAATATTTCTCATCGATTTCCTTTCAGATCTGTGCTGCAATATCAAAGCCTTGACTCAGGCTTATGTTCATAGTACACTGTACAGCAATTATCCGTAACACAAAGCCACGTCACCTGTGCATGCATTAAGAAACACTAATTTAAAAATGTTAATTTATTTACTATTTTCATTCAGGTTCTGTAAGGGTGAATTTTATTTCATAAATTCAATCTTCGGGTGATTCAATATATTTGTGAATGGTGCAACACTGAGGTCACCCTGTTATTAAATGCAATTGAAGTTCATGCACTAGAAATCAGAAATAAAACCAGGATGCCAAAATTGCAATGCTGGCCAGACAGCATTTGACAAGGATGCAGTTGTCTGGAAAATGGGCAGGAACTCTCTCTATTAAATGTATTTACTTCCAGTTGTGGCTATTTGCCCAGGTCATCATTCTTGTTCAAAGAGCTATTAAAATGAACGATTGTCAGGAATTAAAGCTGATTTCCATTACAGATTAAATGTACAGGTCGAGTACACCTAATCTGAAATCCAAAATTTTTTTAATCCGTGGCCCCTCAAGGTAATACGCAATAGAGTTCAGAAATCCAGATCAGAGAATGGATGTCAGTTGTGCATTATTGAGTGTAGATTTTTAAATATATGTCTACTTCAATTAATTTGTGCATATGTAAATATTTGTATTGTAATGTGAATGCATGTATCTTTAAGTCTGAGTGAATGAGTGCACTTTTTAAATGGTGTTCCAAAATCTGAAAAAAAATCCAAAACACTTCTGGTCCAATGCATTTCGGATAAAGATTACGCGACCTGTAAATACAAATCAACAGTTCTTCTCTCCCTTCTTCTATTCTGACACTTAGTACAAACATCTCAAAATCTTTGTATTTTGATGTACTTAGTTTGGATTGGTCTGAAATACCATATAAGATGACCTGGGAATTTCAACCTAAAATGTTGGTTTTGAATGATATTCTTTGAATTAGACAAACTCCCTCCACCCAGAAAAAAATCTGGGACTTCCCAATGACCATTGGATGCTGTTAAAAGCAAATCACAATATTTTAAAAACAAATGATCATTAAAAGTTTAAATTTTATTTAGATATTTTAAAATAAATTACTGTTAGCTCCTGCAACAGGCTGTTTTAAGCCTGTACAGAGCCGACGGCAGTTAGACCAGGTAGATGGACACCGCGGAGGTGCGCTGAGACTTTGGAAATATGTGCGAGATTGCATCGGAGCAAGCATGAAGATGGTGGTGATGTTGTGACTTCGTCGTAATTGGTAAGAACTTTAGACTCTTTGGATAGGACGGCCCAATTTTAAGGGAAAAATTTTAAGTTTCATCCTATACAACATCTTCTGCCATTTGGCCAGTTGCTTTGCCATCCAGAAGACATCTTGTGGTGCTCATTTCTTTGCTTTAAAAGGCTAATGATTCATTCTTGTTTTGGGTTCATACCCTTCATCATTGATAATTCCTTCCCCACTGCCCAGGGTATCTGCTTGAGCCACTGGTTACCCTTAGCAGATTTTAAAAAAATCCAAATCCCAGCATCTTCACTCTTTGCCTCCTTCAAAAGGGTTTTGGCGTGTAGAAAATACATATACAGTAAAACCCCCATTCAAGCAACTGGCAACTTCAAGCATCCAGCAAAAAAAGGGGGAAAATAAATAAATACATAATTGAAAATAAATAAAAATATAAATATAAGTTTAAAATGTACAAGTATATGTTGCCTGAAGTAAGATGTAAACCTTTGGTGAAGATGGAAGCCAATGTTCAGCTAGCAGAGTGCCTTGATCGTGCTTTGCTCATAGCAGCTATTTGAATAAAGTTGTGTGAATTAGCAATGGAGTCACCAGGAAGAAGAGTTGGTTGATGCCCCTCAGTGTTGGGGTGAGTCTCAAAGTGCCTCCTTATCTCTGCTTAGTAAGGATATTTGCCTTTATTAGTAAATTATTAAATTATTAGGTATATTAGTCAGGCTTTATCTGTCAACTTGGGGGAGGGCGGCTTAATTATGATGGCGGCACGGTTAATGTAGCGGTTAGTGCAACGCTGTCACAATGCCAGCAACTGTGGTTCAAATTTAAATTTGTAAGATGGGAATGACCTAATTAAAGTGAACTTTAGATAATTGAGTGAAACACGATAGTCTGTAGATGCTGTGATTGTAGTAAAAATACACCAAAATGCTGGAGAAACTCAGCTGGTCTTTTCAGCATCCATAAAAAAGATCTATTGCTGATGTTTGGGCCTATTCCCTTCTTTAAGGTATAAGCAAAATGAGCCAGAAGCAGGAAATCTCAGAATTCAGGCAATGCTGCTTGGAGGAGGGATCCAAACCAACAAAAGCTGTTAATTGGATATGAAAAGGGGAGAGGTAAGAATTTATCTTGTCTATGCGAAAAGGAGACAGAGAGAAGGGAGAGACAGAGCTGGGGGAAGGCAATGAGGGAAGAGGTGGGGGGGGGGGTGGGTTTTAACAAAAGCCAGAGAAATCGCTATTAATGCCATCTGGTTGGAGGGTACCCAGTTGGAAGATGAGTTGTTGTTAGTCTAGCAGTGCATGAGACTATGTACAGACATGGGATGGGGAATTGATGATACTGATTTCCTCCCTCCCCCATTCTTTGCATTAGACACTGTATTTTGTCTTTTAAACTGTTTATTCTTAATGCTGGTGTATTAGTAAGGCTTTGTAAGAGTGAGCCTCAAGCAACTGGAAATTTCTCTTACCCGGCATCTACCAATCCCCATAGGTGCCAGACACCTGGGATTTTACTGTACCTTCTGACAATTCTTACTTTTAATCCTACTGGTTGTTTACGCTTTCTCTCCTCAGACTGGCTAGTCCAGGAGAAGTTGTTGGTTTAGTCACAAAACCCCACCATTTGTCAAGAGCCAGGCAGCAGGTCGAGAAAGATCTAGGATGGCAACCAGCAGCTTTATAGGTCACATCATAACTGGATTACATGACATTGAAATTGCAAATATGTTTTAAGAAGTAATTATTTGTGATTTAGTACTCCTTTCTGGAAGAAACACCATTAGGAAGTATAAACAACATCAAATTTGCACCCAATGATTTCTTAGACTGTGTTTATTGCAAGTACTTCTATACCCAGGAATGCTGAACTATGGATATACTCCATAAATTCAGTTTATGTTGTCCCAGTTAGAATTTAAAAGCTGAGAGACAGGGAGACTGACAATTCACTTTTTCTCCCCTCTCAAGTGAAATTTTCAAGTTACTGATGCACCAATCTAATTAAAATCTATGAAAAGGCCAGGATTAAAATAGCTTCAAAACAAATGGAGGATTTGGGGGTAATTAGAATGCATTGCTAAATCATCTGCTCCTATGTAACCTGACCAGCCAAGTTCCCTTTATTATATTGCTTTGGTTGCTGAGGGTGTACTGTCCAAATAGTTTCTCCAAAAATAACCTCTTTATAATTTGAATTGTGTTGTTGATAATATTATTCAAAATGGCAAATGGCTCAGAATGAATGATTTTACAGTGCACCATAAAATAAGCAAGAAAGAGGATAAAACAGTTATGTGAAGTTCATGATTGGCGGCGAATCTATTTTAACGTTTTCCTCTTTCAGGAACAATAAAACGGTATTGAGGGTGAACGTATACCATTAAGGGTATATATCGTTTTCAAACTTGCAAAGCATATTTTTAAACCATGCATCTCACCTGATTCAATTTTTGCTTTAAAACTTGAAGTTGTTCTTTCGAGAAGGCATGCCCTCCCAGCTGAAACAGGTAATCCTTCAGTATATTATTATTCAGACAACTCTCTAACTCTGATACTTCATATTGTGCAGGTAGCACTGCATCAAATGTCATAGATGCTGTAATTTCACCGACTGTACATCCTGCAAATACAGTTATATGGATATTCATTTTGAGAAACAAATTTATTTCAACATTCTTGAGTTTCTCTCTTATATCCCTTCTGAATCTTGACCACGAGACTCGCCTTCTGCTCCCTCAGGTGCTAACCACTCAACTTCCCTCATGTCACCAATGTTGATTTTCTATTAAGCAATTTTCTCCACAGGTACTGCCCCACTATGGCCAGCACGGTTAGCGTAGCTGTTCAAGTGCCAGTGACTGGGGTTTAAATCCTGCACTGGCTGCAAGGATTTTGTACATTTTCCCTCTGATTGCATGACCTTCCTCTGGGTGCTCTGGTTTCCTTCCATCATTCAAAATGTAACGGGGGTTGTAGGTCAATTGGGTGAAATTGGAAGACGGGCTCGTGGGCCGAAAAAGCCTATTACCATGTTGTAGGTCTGAGTTAAAAAAAACATTTTTGGATATTTTGACATAAATAATAAATCCCATAGGGTTAGGGTTTCTCTTTGACCACGCAGCCATAAAATCTTTCCAATATTGATCTCAAATATCATTCTTTCATATGTGAAGTGAGATTGTAATGAGATGACGACAGTTTCATTGGCTGAGAGCATCTGTTTAAGGAACTTTTATTGGAGAATACCTCAAATTTCCTCCTAAAAAGATGCAATTTATAGAATATCTTCCTGTTTAAAGCACTCTTTAAATTACCGCATAGAATCAGAATCTATGGAATAAGTGAAGGAGGTGCAAGTTTCACATGACTAGAATGTTAAACAATCAAACTTCCAGGAATATAGCCAACCAAATTTGCAGACTTGCAAAAGAAAAACCACGTACCTGTTGTTCGTTTCGATCGTCTAGCCATGACAGCCACTTTCTGAAGCAAATCTCGCTTCCTTTCAATTTGAAACACTGATTGGCTCCTCACGTATGGTCTCAGACCATCTAAAACAACAGCCTGCAGGCAGAAAAATATCACTTACAAATCATCAAAAGTTTTTAAAATAAGATTGTAAATGCAAGTTAAAGCTTGTACTTCTCAGAGCTCAAAGCAGATTAATCATGTTCATATGTATGAGTTGCAATTTTATACTTTTCCACATTAAATAGGTATTTCAAAATTAACAAACCAAATGGGATCAATTTCCTTTTAGGCCATTTAATTCTCTAGTTTTTCTTGCTTTAAAAGTGCAAGTAATCTTGAAGTGCAGTGGAAACCATGTTGAAGCCTGAAAGTAAGGTTTGAGCACGAGTAGTGTCAAACCTCCATGATTTTCTGTCCACACCATCATGGATATGTGCTGTGTTCTGCCCAAGGAACAAGCATGACCTTCTATTACTGTTTAAAATCCTGTGTTTTCTTAGCTTGTGCTAGAACTAAACTACAAATAGTCATTTGCACTTTTTTGAAAAAACACTGAAAACATTAAAGAAAGAAAAGGCTAAAAAATAGAGGATTCTGAAAAACCATTGGCTTGCATTCATGAATATTCTTAACATTTAATTTCAGGGAAGGGATTGTCTCATGTGTCATGATGTGTACAACAAGGTGATGCAACTCGAAAATGTGACAATGAAATCAGAAAGACTCAAGTGGCCAGTGGCTACTGAAAGTTCGGAGACATTGATCAAGTAATATATTTTACCTCAACCGTTAAATCCAATTTGCAAAACACTTTTAATTAAAAAGCCATGAAACGATTGACTTGTGGGTCTTGTAGTAAAGGACAGACAAGAAAAGAAATTCCCACTTTACAAATCAACTAAGTGTAACACCAGAAGCCAGACATTAACATGCAAGGGCTTAGCACATTTGTGAGAGATTTTAATATAACAAACATTTAAGGCTTTATAATAATTTTGTACCCTGTTGACTTTATTCCATGTACTTCTGTTCACAGCAAACACAAGTGTCCCCAAATTTTCTAATGTGGATGTATTCCATGTGGAGGGATTACTGATGAGAAATCAAAATAATTATTGTACAGTTATGATGAATCCTACTCCACCAGTATATTTTTAAATTTAATGTTCATGTACCAGTAGTTCAACTATTTGAAAGTTTAAAAACTGGACTGTATGAAATTTGGCTATCAGGTACAATCAATTTAGTGCATATTATGAAAATCTTCAAACTTATCCTACAGCTTCTGTAACGATAGTCTTTAAACATCTGTTCAGTTGTATAAAACAAAGAAAACATGATCAGACAATTCCTGTTTAACATAAAAACTTTGAATCATTGGTAGGTCTTTTCGTAATATTAAACCAGAGGCTGGAAGTTAATTGACAGCCTCTGACAATAAAATTCCTTTTGAAAGAAGTGGTAATTTTCAAACTCACCCATAGATGTGTGTTCCATTGTTAAGCAGGGTATTAATTCCATTTTGCTGAGCTGCTGTATATTCAGCACAATTTTTCAAAGGCTCTAATATAGAAACATCAGCTTTTGTGATGTCTCCATCATATTCGCAGACTAAATTCTTTAGTATCTTCACATCATTTCTTGATAGACCTTCATCAGAAATATTCTGAAAGGACAAATTTAAAATAATATGCAAGAATTTTCTTTTAATCTCCATTCAACTTGTTTCCTTGTCAATAAGTCTTTGAGCTGTGCCCTCCACATTAAAGAAACTGATCATTGGACCACCTGCCCCTACTCAACTTCTTCCCAGTTCTCTTCATCCATCCCAGTTAGCTTATTCCTTCCTTGACAAGATTTTTTTTAAAAATAAAGCGTCTCTTTACATCCACCAATACTATTCACCTGGTGTTATTTCATTTTGGATCCTTTGAAATCCTAGTTACTAGCAGTTAGTGCAACACCTTGACAATGCCAGTGATCAAGACTGGACTGGGGTTTGAGTCCCATGTTGTCTGCAAGGAGTTTGTACATGATCCCTGTTTCTGCGAAGGTTTTTTTCCGGGACTCCAATTTCCTCTCACCCTTCAAAATGTACCAGGGGTGTAAGTAAATTGGGTGGCAGGACTCGTGGGTGGAAAAGGCCTGTTACCATCTAAATTTTAAAAGTGAAAACTTCTCTGCCGATGCTGATGCCAAACATTCAATAATGCGGTCAATTTGAAAATGCTTTAAGGCTCTGCAGTGAAAATGTTAACTTGTTTTTCCACATCACAGCTATATATGGCCAAATAGAAAAGAACATTTGCAATCTTTTTGGACATGCAGAACTATGTGGGGCATCTTTATCACTATAATACATGCAAATGATTGAGTTTCTACAAGCCATTTTAATATATGGTGTACTTTTTTGCAATAATTAACCAAGACATACAACATTTAAATTTCAAAGTACATGTTTTGTTCTGGTAAAAGAACATTGTCAATTCCTGTAACATTAATTTCTGAAATAAACCTATGTCTCCTGATTGAAAACATCACTTTTGATCAAGGGGTTGTAATTATTAATTAGGAGGATTTCCTAGAGGAAGACAGTAAATGTGCGCTCATATCTCACTACAGGCAGGGAAGCATGACATGACCTGTACCTTATTGCATCTTAACAAAATATACTTTATGCCTTTTTCCAAATAAACACATAATAATGGTATCATCAACATCATAAATAAGTAGTATTGACATTGCAAGTGGAAGATGAAACTATAAAGTAGAAAGCTTCATGCATCATTAATATTGGTCAGAACTATACACTTAAAAACTATTCTCAACAATCAAGTGTTATACTTTATGATTAGTAACTGAAAAATAGTTCACACCTATAATCTATACAGTAAAAAAGGTGCAAACTGATAAAAGTAATAACCTCTTTAAAGTTACATTATGAAATTGTCAAGAATGGGTATGAAGTCAGAAAATTAGAACCACTGTCTTTATTTTATTAAATTCAACTTACTAAACTGTAAGAATGTGCACTCACCAAGCATAGTTTAGCATTTTTTAGCAGATTCTTTCTCACTTGCGATTCTTGTTCTCTGACATTCCCTACAACACCGAAGAAGCTTGTACAGTTTTCTGATGGGAATGCTTCAGGGCTAAAATGTTAAACAGACTAGAATAAACCAAATATTATTTGAACGATGATATACTTTTATTTTTATGCTTAAGGACAAAACTGACCAAGTTGAGGCAATGACTTTGACAATTTAAATCTTTGAACAATTACAGTATTTGAATGATGATGATATTAACCTGACTGTTTTTTAATTTCTGGTTTGAAGTATTTTGATTTCAGCTCATGTAACAATATTTTTATATACCACTTTTAACAAGGGTTATTGGGTGATTAGAGGACCAACAAAGATTAAAGAAAGCTAGGCTGGGGATACAGCAATTGAACCAGAGAATGAGAATTCGATATAGGATGCATTTGGGCATTTACAGCAAATGCAGTTTGCAGCCACAGGACATGTGAGTAAAATGCATTTTTGAATGAGACCAGCATCTTATTTTAGGAATATATATTGTACTGTGCTCTGAAGAAGGGCTGCTGACCAAGAGAGCGATTGCAACAGTTGTGTTTTGAGGTAAGACAATAAATAACTAATCCTTGTAAGAACAATACATAGATATGCATTGTATTGAAAAGAGCAGGTTAATCATCATATTTACACAGTGCTGGAAATCTTACGTGTAGAATATCAAGACATCTGCAGGAAGGTCAGAAATTTTTCTTGGTGTTCCACTGGCATTCAATTTTCTAAAAATGCAGATCAGCTGAGGAAACAAATTTTTATTTGTTAAATTTCATAATTTACAAGCTGAGGCTTTTTTAAAACTGCATGATATCAATCATTTTTCAGTTAAAGTTTAAACGTGGTTGGAATTTATCCTGGAAAATCTTAACTATTTGCTTCACTGAATTAAAAATTTAATTTCCAGTTGATGAATATTCATTCAAAAAATGTTCACTTTAAGTTTCACGCACAAATGGGCTTGAGAACAAATACTCTTTTATTTCCTCATGAAATCAGAATCCTTTGTAATGTTAACATATTTTAGTCTTCCTTCTCCAAATCTTGTACAAATTGATTGTAATTATTACAACATTAACTTTCATACCATCTCAATTCTTTCAATTTATCCCCCACCTTTTGAAGGACATGTGACCGTCACACTCAAATGTCGTCAATCAGTAAAGGGTCTATTTTACGAATATAGATAGAGATATTTTACTATAATAGATATAAATTATAGTATTTGGAAAACATCTCTGTTAATACTTTGGGAATTGAATATCAGAATTAAAACAAAAATGGTCACTTAAGAAAATTAGTTTTCAAATATATTCAACAGAAATTGGAATTTATTACTTACATTTAAAAAAGCTCTAATGAATAGTAAGTGGTGCACTGGTCATAACTTTCAAAAAATCAATTCGTTTCAGAATCACAGAATTACTCTGACAGATTGGAAGGTAGCAAATATAATCATACTTTTTTTTAAAAAAAGGTCTGGACTTGCTGTTGGTAAAATGCTATTATTAAGGAAGCAGGAAATTCTGAAAATAGTAATAGGACTTGGAAGTCAACATGGCTTGACGAAAGACAACCTTTGCATTTTTAAGGCTATAACCTGCAGGGGCAAGGTAGTTGATATGGAGAAATTAGACTTTCGGGTCCATTGAAGGGATTTTAAATAAAACATGATATTGGGGATAACAGACTTGGGCATGAAACAGAAAGTAACAATAAATGGCTCACAGTTGGATCGGAAGGTTGTGACTACTGGGGGATTGAAAAGTTTGGTGCTATGTTTGTTTACAATCTTTGTTACTGATTATGATGAGAGACTCTGGTATAATATAACACGTACTCTGAGAAGAATGCAGAGAGACCTTGGAGGCGGGGGTGGGGACAATGGACGGATTAACTTGAGAGGGCAAAGACATAGCAGATAAATGTGAAGTCATTCAATTTGGCAGAAAAATATAAAGTGGTTAGTGTTCAGAGGGAACTTGTTGTATATGAACCACTGAAAATTAACATGAAAGTATATCAAGCAGTTAGACAAAAGTACAGGGCCACTATTGCAAGAGAATTAGTGAATAAAAGTAGAGACCTACTGCTCTAATTATATAAGGCTATTCTGAAACTCTACCTGAAATAGATTTAGTCTTACAACCTAAAGGATAGACTTGTGGTACTCGAAATAAAACAAGAAGTTCACAAATTGAGCTTTGGAATTGGGATGATTGCCCTACCCTATTTGAAAAATTCAGAAAAAAGGCTTTAATCTGCAGAGGATGAAGTGTTCAATGTATCAGTTTGATGAACAAAATATTTTTACATGTCTTTTCATTGCTCATGTAGGTTTGCCACTGTATTTCTAAAGAGCCCAAACCAAAGTTCATCACAAACCTGGACTGATAGCGCCATGAATCATAACTCATAAATCAAGTTATACGGGTGAACAAATAGTTTAACTTGTGAATTAGTTTACCTGATCGCTGCTCAGTGAAACATTATCCTTGATGGCTTCAACATACTTTTCGAATTGGTCCTGGCTCATATTGTTTCCTGCTGCACAACTAAAACCTTGCAGAACAAAGGGCGATGCACTGTAACACAGATTAAAATGGTTAATCTAACTTTTCAAGTATTCAGAATGCATGCACACATTTTTGAGTGTTTTTTGAATTAAACAATTCATGTATTTGTTATTAATAAAGTTGCTGATTCCATCCACTGCTATTTTCATTATTCATCAAGTTGTACTAATGATTCAAAACTATTTAAACTGAACAAATATATCCATCTCCAGGTGTAAAGTACAACTTTTAAGTGAGTGCTACTGACTGAATTTCAGCAGTAGACCAAACAGGCTTTATTTGGCAATATTATTCACTTGCTTTCAAATTTCTCTCTCGCTGTTTTAGCTGAGGCCTCTTAACCATATTCCTTGAGAATATTTACTTGAATTAAAAGGTAAACATAATACTTACTCATTGAAGTTTAAGGTAGAATTTCTTATCACAGTCCCAAAAAAGACAGCAGCCTAAAAAATAAATACAATCTTGAATGCAGACTGTTTTCAGGAATTTTCACTCTGCAGTAGTCACTATTCATATATTTGCTGACGTCGATGGCCAGTTAAGGTCCAATAAATTACTCAATTGGAAAGCACTGCCATTTGGTGTTCACACAAAAATTTATAATTTTATTGGCACACACAAGAGGAATATTTATTTTTTAAAAACTTTTTAGTAGTCACTGGTTTCTTTTAGGCAGAAATCCTATTTTGGGCTATTTTGAAGTTCATTGTTTGAATCATAGGGGCCTGGTTGCTCTCAGTCTGACCTGAGTTTTTTAATTCGCTGCCATTTTAAAAGTTTTTAAATAAAAAAAAGTTTAGATTACAAAATTTGATAGATGCACAAGAACATTTAACAAATGTGAGGTATCTGATCAAATACTAGAAAATGATTCAAAGCATCCTGGTAAAGTATCCGTGGCCATTGCACTCCAACTAATTGTCCGGACACTGCGTTAAACAGTGGAGTATAGCCATAACCAGCAATGACCTGTTGCAGCAGACAAGAAACTTTTTGAGAGGTGTCATATAAAAGGATCAATTGTCTGTGTTAACAGGGCCACGATGCAAGGAAGCTATATGAAGATAAGCCAAGTAATTTTAATTGGAGTTTCAATTTTCTTGATAGATCCATTGGTTAGCAATCGCTGATCTTTAAAAATATTAGATTACAATATTAATAAAAATGAATGAAATGTGAAGAAAATGATACTTTGTCTTTAACACTAGCAACACTCAAGATACTTTATGATAAGTATTTACTTTATTGATAAGTATTTTTACAAACATATGCCCTCTAGATCCTTTGCCACTGTGCTTACAAGGACTGTTTCTGCCTGTTTTATCTGAAGCTGTCAAAATTTTGTTCATGACTATCAAATCCATCAGCCCCCTCTGTTACAAGATCAACAACCTCAGGCTCTATCTGCATTACTGCAGTTCCTGATCCTCTACAACCATTGTAGCAAGTCTTTTTCTCCAACCTGGCTCGGGAACTCTCATATTACCGATAGACGGAATGAAATAGTGTTACCTAATAGTAGCCTAAACAGAGTTTTTAAAAAGATTCAAACCAATTTCCTTTCTTTTAAACTCTACTTGTATTAATGAAATCTAGCATTACTGTGGATTTTGTTCACAACCGCCCCAACTACCTTCAAAAGGTGTGCATATTTTAGTAGGTCCCTCTGTTCCTGCACACCCTATAGAACTGTACCATTTAGTCCACCTTCCAACTATTTTTCTTGTCAAAATATATCCCCACATTTTTCTGCATTAAATGTCATCTTCTGTTCCATAAGTGTATGCACTCGAAGTCCATGACGATCCTCTTCATTGTTTACCTTGCACACATGATTAAGCAGCAGTGGTTTAAGCTCCATTGTTTTCCTTCCACGTCATAAAAGTGGCAATATACCACAATTTGCCTTCTGTCCTGAAGCAAATTTCTTATTCATGTTCCCTTAGTCTTTTTTTAATCCAAGGGCTTCAATTTTTCTCACCAGCCTTATTTGTGACACGGTTAAACATCAGAATATCCGTGACATCTAACATGCATTGATCATCTACAGCAACCTTAAGTTAACTCACCAAGCAGGTCCTTCTCTACTAATTTTTGTGGTCAAACAATTCACCAACTTACTTGAGAGGGGTTCCATTGCTTTTCATTCACAAGATGAAGATTTATCTCTTCAGAAATCAATTGAGGCAAAGGGATTTTTGAAGCAAGGTTAGCTGGAATTCTCTGTATAAATATTTTGGGATCATTTGAAGATTGAATAACCTAAAGAAGAATCAAATAGATTAAAACTTTTAGGAAGTACGAAACATAACATGATTTTTCAAGTGCAAAAATCTGCAAATAACAGAAAGCTGAAATAAAAACAGAAAATAGAAATACTTTCTGCATCTGTGGAGACGAAGCAGTTAATATTTCATGTCAATTATGAAGTTCAGATGAACCATCATTAACCAAAACATTAATTGTTCTCTCTCTCTTTGCAGGTGATGTATAATATGCTGTTTTGCACCAGTGTTTCTATTTTTATTTCACTATTTTCAAACGGATATTTGATATTTTTCTGTAGCCCAAATGGACTACTATCCAAGCAACCCCTCTTGCCCAAAATAATTAAACTTGTGAATTTTCTGGAATCTTAAGGCACCAACCTTGCAACAGTATGGTCAAATTAAAATTTGATAAAGTTTAACAATAAATTATTAATTTTTCAAGTTTAACCCTGCAGAAATAATCCATAGTGCCACTTAGATCTTTAAGGCGATACTAATCTACATCAGTATTTGGTAATTTTATCCTTTGGCCCTCTTCCTCAGTTAGATTTTTCATTTATCCATTGTGTGCCAAATTTGCAAATGTAGTAAAGTTTTCTTGTGAATACATCAGATTTGTCTTTACTAGTGACCATATTTGCTAAATTTGGGCCATCTCAAACATAATTTATTTTTGAAATTAATAACTGAGACAGTTAATAAAACAGTTAAAACCAAAATTCCCAAGTTAAATGTCCCAATCAGGTGATAACCCTCCAAATTATTTTCTTTCATTTACTCACATGATATGGACATTACTAGCAAGGCCAGTATTTATTGACCAACTTCGATCTCTTCAATTCAACTTCAAATGTAGTTGTAATAGACTTAAGAAATGTTTTTGAATATATAAATATAAGTGCCTCTGGACTGACATTCAAAAGCTGTATGATGTCATACAATGTAAAATTCTTATTGCCCATGCTAACCAACTTTATATATTACAAACCTTTTCAACAACAAGTTGTTTGGAAGGTTCTGAAGCAAGTAATATATTTTCTGCAAAGGCTTCATTACTAATCACACTGTTGATCATATTGCTACCAATGCTCTTCACTGTGTCACTTGGAAGACCAGATACTAAGGTTCCCATTTTCAATAGGTTGCTGGCATTGTTAAACTAAAAAAGAAAATTGAAAACATGGTTAGATGCAAAATTTATAAATTCTATTATTATGGCTTTTAGACCTTGAGGCCAGTGGTCCATTTCCTAATTAGAAACTTGAATAAGGTTGTTTCTCGTGTCATTAAAAGTATTCTGCAATTTGAAAGAGTTCTTTCCTCAATTATCAGCACCAATCTTATTTCAATGAGGTTCAATGGTTGTCAATATTTTAAGATGGAGATGAAGTTGATGTATCCTTGAGACTTGGCAAAGGGAGTTAGTTTACCATGCCTCAAAATGAAACCATGCTCTGAGGTGTAAGAAACATTGAGTGGACTACTGGATGGCTCGTGCTTGCCCTGCCACTCAATCAGATCATTAGCTAATCCTTTACCTCAGTGTAAGATTCCTATTCTGGCCCCAAATCTGCACAGCTACAGACTTCCACAGTCCTCATAGGTGGAGCATTATAAATTCTTACTACATTTTGTGTGAAGAAATAGCTTTTGCTTTGATTCTGACTAGTCAGCTCTTAATTTGAATCTGTGAACCCTGGGAAAATATCACCCATGCATTTTGCCTGTCAAGCCCCATTAGATTTTATTTTCCTTCAAATAAGATTTCAGATTTATTGACAGAGTACATACATGACATCACATACCACCCTGAGATTTCCTTTTCCAGCAGATGCAGCAGAATTACCACTAATTGATAATGCAAAATAAAACTGCCCACAGCGTAACCATGTCAACAACTAAACAGATAACAGATGTAAACAAACTGACTGTGCAATAGAGAGAACAAAAAGAAAATCAATAGAGTGCACAACAGTTCTTAAATGAGTCTATGACTGAGTTTGTTGTTGAAGAGTCTGATGGTGAGAGGTAGTAGCTGTCCTTAAACCTGGTGGTGCACCTTTACCTCTTTCTTGAAGGCAACAGCAAGAACTGAGCGTGTGCTGGGTGGTGAGGGTCTTTGATGATTGCTGCTGCTCTCCAATGGCAGCGTTCCCTGTAGATGAACTCAATAGTGGGGAGGGTTTTGCCTGTGATGTCCTGGGCTATGTCCACTACCTTTTGGAGAACTTTATGCTTAGGGATATTGGTTTTCCCATACCAGACCATGATGTAACCAGTCAACACACCTTTCTTCCACACCTTTGTAGAAATTTTCCAAGGTTTCTGGTATCATACCAAACCTCCGCAAACACCTGAGGAAGTAGAGGCGCTGACGTGCTTTCTTCACAATGCCTTTGGTGTGTTGGGTCCAGGAAAGATCCTCAGAGATAGTGACTTGCAAGAACTTAAATTTGCTCACCCTCTCCACCTCTGATCATTGGATTTTATACCTCTATCTTTCCTTTCCTGAAGTCAACAACCAGCTCCTTAGTTTAGGTGACAATGAGTACAAAGTTGTTGTTGCACTATTCAACCAAGTTTTCAGTCTTCATCCTGTATGCAGACTCATCCTCTTTCTTTATACAGCCCACCACTGTGGTATCGTCGGCAAATTTGTAGGTGGTGTTATTGTCACACTGAGCCACACAGTCGTAGGTATAAAGTGAGTAGAGCAGGGGGCTAAGAACACAGCCCTGTGGTACTCCAGTACTGATGGAGATTGTGGAGGGGATGTTCTTACTAATCCTCACTGATTGTGGTCTGGAGGTGAAGAAATCCATGATCCAATTACACAGTGGGGTATCAAGAGTTTGCTAATCATTTTTGAGGGGATGATGGTGTTAAATAACATCACTGCTAATTCATTTACTTTATAGAATATAGTTCCACTCTGGTTAATCTTTCCTCTAGCCCTGATATCAATCAAATTACTCTGCATTGGGCTCCCTCAATTCTCCATTCAGGAGGTGGAATTACTCAGTTCTTGATTTTTTATTTCCAGGGGTTACTAACCATGTGAATTCAACAGCCACCAGCCAAGAATTCCTCCACATAGAACAGATGCGGCAGAGACAGACACACAAATAAAATGTGGCTTCCCCTCCACCACCAGCAACTCAGCCCTCACCTGCATCTCCTCTATTTCCCACTCATCTGTCCAGGCCCCCTCTGCCACCAGATGCAATAAACATAGGATCCCCCTCATCCTCACCTACCACCCTCCACATCCAATGCATCATCTGCCAGAATTTCCGGCACTTACTACAGAATCCCATCACCAGACACATTTTTCCTTCTTCTCCACTCTCGGCTTTCTGCAGGGACTGCTCCCTCATTCCCTTGTGCACTCATCCCTCCCTACCTAACACTCCTCCCCTCCCACCCCCCCACCCCCCTCCGGCACTTTCCCCTGTGGTTGCAGGAGGTACAACACTTGCGCCTCCACCTCCTCCCTCACCACAGTCCGGGGCCCCAAACGGAGCAACACTTCACCTGTATATCTGCAGCAATTATTCACTTGCATCTGGTGCTCCCTTTGTGGCGTTTTCTCCATCGGAAAGACCGGTCACAGATTGGGGGATCTCTTCGCTGAGCACCTCCTCTCTGTCTGCAACCACAGTGACCTCCCTGTAGCCAACCATTTCAATTCTGAGTCACTTCCAGACCCACATGACTGTACGTTGCTTTTTGCATTATCCCACCTGACCACCCGCAGATTGGAGGAAAAACACTATATCTTCCGTCTGGGCACTCTCCAGCCAAATGGCATTAACATGAACTTCTCTGCTTTCTGTTAATTTGCTGGCCTTATCTTTTCTTTCTCCACCTTCCCCCTTACCCAACCAGCCATCCCTCTTCCCCCTCATTGCTGCTGTCCCCTCCCTCCCCTCATCCACCTTTCATCTCCTGCCTTTGCTATTCCCTCCACCACCCCCCCCCCCATGTTCAGATGCCTGCCAGCAATCTCTTATACCGTGATGAAGGGCTCAAGCCCAAAACGTTGGTTATGTATTTCTACCTATAAAGGACACTGTTTAACCTGCTGAGCTTCTCCAGCATCTTGTATTTTTACTATTTCTGATGTGTATATTCACTCTAAAAATTACAAAACCAATGACTGCTGTGTTGCATGATGGTTGGCATTACTACAACATTTCAAATGGCCTCCATGCTCATGTGCATCCAATGCAAAGTGAACTGGAATTTCCTGAATGCTGATCACATTCGGCAGTGGCTTTTAGATTGAAGAAACAACATAGTGCATGAAAAGATCATGTTTCCTACACCCTTGCACACCATTTAATAAATGGAAATATGCCATCAGTTACATTATGTCCATTTAGCACTTTAGATTCATTTACATCTTACCTGGAAGTTGCCAGAGTTCAACTTTGCAACCAATGCATTAACTTTGCCAGGAGTCCATCCTTTGGCCATACCCAGGCTGCTTAAGGCTCTGACAACATCATTATTGTTAAGAGTATTGATCTGTGTGATTGAGAGTCCAACAGCTGATTGTCCCAGGTTAATAAGTGTATCAGATGAGAAATTGTCAATTTTACTCACGAGAGCAACTGCAAGCTGTGGGTAAAAGTAATACAACCATTATTAAGCTTTTTGATAAATGTTTATATTTGAGATCTTGTCAAATAATGTTGCTATAATTTGAAATTTAGGTAGCTTAAAAGCTTAGTTTAGGGGATATTTTGTGAAAACTTTGAAAGGAAGTGAGTGAGGTAGATAGATGAAAGTGTTTGGGGAAAGAATTCCAAACAATGAGTAATCTACCTGAAGGTTCTATTAATAAACATTAATGGGAAGAGAATATAGTTCCACTCTGGTTAATCTTTCCTCTAGCCCTGATATCAATCAAATTACTCTGCATTGGGCTCCCTCAATTCTCCATTCAGGAGGTGGAATTACTCAGTTCTTGATTTTTTATTTCCAGGGGTTCAATGTTGGAAAACTGCAGTCAGACGAAGCGAGAGGAAACTTCCAGGCAAACCTCAAAGCAAAGCTCGACGTTGCAACCCGCCTCACGGACCCGTCCCCTGAAACCCTCTGGGATCAGTTGAAGACTACCATACTGCAATCCACTGAAGAGGTACTGGGCTTCTCCTCCAGGAAAAACAAGGACTGGTTTGACGAAAACAGCCAGGAAATCCAGGAGCTGCTGGCAAAGAAGCGAGCTGCCCACCAGGCTCACCTTACAAAGCCGTCCTGTCCAGAGAAGAAACAAGCCTTCCGTCGCGCATGCAGCCATCTTCAGCGCAAACTCCGGGAGATCCAAAATGAGTGGTGGACTAGCCTCGCCAAACGAACACAGCTCAGCGCGGACATTGGCGACTTCAGGGGTTTCTACGAGGCTCTAAAGGCTGTGTACGGCCCCTCACCCCAAGTCCAAAGCCCGCTGCGCAGCTCAGACGGCAAAGTCCTCCTCAGCGACAAGATCTCCATCCTCAACCGATGGTCAGAACACTTCCAATCTCTTTTCAGTACCAACCGCTCAGTCCAAGATTCCGCCCTGCTCCAGCTCCCTCAACAGCCCCTAAGGCTAGAGCTGGATGAGGTTCCCACCCTGGATGAGACATATAAGGCAATCGAACAACTGAAAAGTGGCAAAGCAGCAGGTATGGATGGAATCCCCCCAGAAGTCTGGAAGGCTGGCGGCAAAACTCTGCATGCCAAACTGCATGAGTTTTTCAAGCTTTGTTGGGACCAAGGTAAACTGCCTCAGGATCTTCGTGATGCCACCATCATCACCCTGTACAAAAACAAAGGCGAGAAATCAGACTGCTCAAACTACAGGGGAATCACGTTGCTCTCCATTGCAGGCAAAATCTTCGCTAGGATTCTACTAAATAGAATAATACCTAGTGTCGCTGAGAATATTCTCCCAGAATCACAGTGCGGCTTTCGCGCTAACAGAGGAACCACTGACATGGTCTTTGCCCTCAGACAGCTCCAAGAAAAGTGTAGAGAACAAAACAAAGGACTCTACATCACCTTTGTTGACCTCACCAAAGCCTTCGACACCGTGAGCAGGAAAGGGCTTTGGCAAATACTAGAGCGCATCGGATGTCCCCCAAAGTTCCTCAACATGATTATCCAACTGCACGAAAACCAACAAGGTCGGGTCAGATACAGCAATGAGCTCTCTGAACCCTTCTCCATTAACAATGGCGTGAAGCAAGGCTGTGTTCTCGCACCAACCCTCTTTTCAATCTTCTTCAGCATGATGCTGAACCAAGCCATGAAAGACCCCAACAATGAAGACGCTGTTTACATCCGGTACCGCACGGATGGCAGTCTCTTCAATCTGAGGCGCCTGCAAGCTCACACCAAGACACAAGAGAAACTTGTCCGTGAACTACTCTTTGCAGATGATGCCGCTTTAGTTGCCCATTCAGAGCCAGCTCTTCAGCGCTTGACGTCCTGCTTTGCGGAAACTGCCAAAATGTTTGGCCTGGAAGTCAGCCTGAAGAAAACTGAGGTCCTCCATCAGCCAGCTCCCCACCATGACTACCAGCCCCCCCACATCTCCATCGGGCACACAAAACTCAAAACGGTCAACCAGTTTACCTATCTCGGCTGCACCATTTCATCAGATGCAAGGATCGACAATGAGATAGACAACAGACTCGCCAAGGCAAATAGCGCCTTTGGAAGACTACACAAAAGAGTCTGGAAAAACAACCAACTGAAAAACCTCACAAAGATAAGCGTATACAGAGCCGTTGTCATACCCACACTCCTGTTCGGCTCCGAATCATGGGTCCTCTACCGGCACCACCTACGGCTCCTAGAACGCTTCCACCAGCGTTGTCTCCGCTCCATCCTCAACATCCATTGGAGCGCTCACACCCCTAACGTCGAGGTACTCGAGATGGCAGAGGTCGACAGCATCGAGTCCACGCTGCTGAAGATCCAGCTGCGCTGGATGGGTCACGTCTCCAGAATGGAGGACCATCGCCTTCCCAAGATCGTATTATATGGCGAGCTCTCCACTGGCCACCGTGACAGAGGTGCACCAAAGAAAAGGTACAAGGACTGCCTAAAGAAATCTCTTGGTGCCTGCCACATTGACCACCGCCAGTGGGCTGATAACGCCTCAAACCGTGCATCTTGGCGCCTCACAGTTTGGCGGGCAGCAGCCTCCTTTGAAGAAGACCGCAGAGCCCACCTCACTGACAAAAGGCAAAGGAGGAAAAACCCAACACCCAACCCCAACCAACCAATTTTCCCTTGCAACCGCTGCAATCGTGTCTGCCTGTCCCGCATCGGACTGGTCAGCCACAAACGAGCCTGCAGCTGACGTGGACTTTTTACCCCCTCCATAAATCTTCGTCCGCGAAGCCAAGCCAAAGAAAAATGGGAAGAGAGGAGCATGAACTTTGTGCAGGAGTTTAGGAAAGAGAAATAGAGGGTAAGAAAGAGATAAAAACCTTGTAATTCTCCATCCTATCTCTTCTATCTTAAGTTCTATTGCTTACTTGATGGGACCTGGTGTGATACTAGTTATATATAAGGGTGCATATGAAAATTAGGAGATTGACAAGGAGGACAATCATTCAGTCACTCTTGTGCTATCCCCTCAAAAGCTGTCATTCTTGTGGTCAAGGTTTATCTGGCTCTCTGGAAAGGATTCTGATGACTTCCAGAATTACCTGCCAGATTCAACACAAATTTCAGTTAAGACAGATAGCATTGGCAAGGCAAAGGTATTCTTCACTGATGGCAAAATCCTGAGCACTTGCATCTGTTGGATGACTCCAGCGTAACATTGAAACCTGGAGCCATTCACTCTGGACCAGCCCAGTCTCCATCCTTGTTGGTCAGGTGGATCAGGAGAATTGCATTAACATGGGATGATCAGTTTTTTTTAAATGGCATAGTTTATGTTCAATATTAGAACTAAAAGTCTTCTGTTCTCTGTGTGACTGTGGAGATATGGTGGGGAGTGGTTGAGGTTAGAGGCGTTGTTGTCACCTCCCCCCCACTTCCTCCTGCCATGTCACTGGTGGAGGATAGTTACAAGATTACAAATGGCATATTTTTATTTTGACAGTCAACCCTTGGCAGTTTTCTCCATTGATTCGGTTGTTTCCTCTTCCCTGGTTTGAAATTAGATTTTATACAGTACACTGGGGTCGTGAAAAATTGAATGGAAAATCAAGCATCTAATTTCATGCAGCAAACCTTCCCATGGATTAATGCAAGCCATGTTCAATGAGAGTATGTTGTACACTAAATAAAGGTCTATTTACCTTATATTGTCCATTCCCATTTAAAATTTTAATTACCACAATGCTACTTATTATTGAGTGCTATCATGGAAAGTGTTTTTTTTGGGGGGGGGTTTACACTGGCAATATTTTGAGCTTCGGAATCAAACAAGACTTAGTGCAGCTACTCTCTTGCACTGATTTATCGCACCATTATTATAAAACTGAAGGAATCAGGGTACACATGGTGATAAATGGAGGATGCTCTTTTACAATGAAGACATACTGCAGTCATACAAAATGTGACTATTTCCTACCTGCATCTGATCATCAGATGGTACAGTTGCATTGGTGCTAAGACTCAGACAGGCATCGTTTGATTTTTCAAGCAGATTTAAAGCCTGCTGAGTGTTTAAAGATTGAACTGATGGAGTGCCAACAATGAAACAAACCAAGCTGTCAGGAATGCTGTGTAGATATAAAAAAGCAAAACTCACAATTCAGAAATCAATATGCAAATACAAGTAGAGTAAAAGAACATATGTTGAATCAACTTGTTGCACGATCCCATGCAATAAACATTTGTTCACATATTGACCCTTTATCTCTGTAATGTTTTACTTTTAAGTAAAAACATAAAAATGTTGGAGGAACTCAAAGGTCTTGCAGCGTCCATAGGAGGTAAAAAAAAAACTGACATTTCAACGCCTTCTTCAAGGTATGAGTAAAAAGCAGGCAGGAGCCCGAATTAAAAGCTGGGAAAGGAACAATGGCCAGGGGGAGGAGTACAGACCAACAGACAAAAGGTGTTAATTGGATATGAATGGGTCACAGGAGAGAAAGGCTCTCTCTCTCCTCCCTTTTCCCCTCTATCTCCTTTCCTCCAGCTCTGCTACCATAGAGTCCCAAACAAACCCCCCTCCCTCAGTCAATTCTCATCTTCCCTCCTGTGTCCCACCCATATCCAATTAACATCTATTGTTCTACACTCCTCTCCTGTCCATTATCCCCATCCCAGCCTTTTAATTCAGATGCCTGCCTGGTTTTCACTCATATCTTGAAGAGATATGAAAAATTGGGAGTGCTGCCACTGGAGTGGGCCTGAGGAGAGTAGAGAGTGGAGACAGCACTCCTGTGGGGTCCAACTACCCAGCCTGTCTGCTGTCAGCTCCATACAGGCTTTAAATGGAGCTCACGGTGGTTTTATTGAAAATTCTGCGACCGCAGGGTCTATGCTCAAGATGGCAGTGCCTATGATTGGCAGCAGCCACGAGGATTTTATACGTTCTCCCCGTGTCTGCGTGGGTTTCCTTCAGGTTTCCCCCCACCTTCCAAAAGCGTATGGGGGTTGTAGGTGTATTGGGAGGCATGGGCTCATGGGCCGGAAGGTCCTGTTACCATACTGTATGTCTACATTTATAAAAGGACCAAAGCCTGAAACGTTGGTGATATATCTATTGATATATTGTTATCTCCTATTGATGCTGTGAGAACTGCTGAGTTCCTCCAGCATTTCTGTATTTTTATTACAATTGCAGCATCTACAGACTTTCGTATCTCCCGTTTTGCTTTAAAAATCCTTGCTTTATAATGACTTTTTGCTATTTAAGTAGTATTAAGGCATGTAGGAAATTAATATTTTATTTTCAGATTTAATTCAGAATTAAAAACAGTATATATCATTTTGGTGAACTTTTGTACTCAGCCAGAAAATGCTTTTAAAGATTCCTTGACTTAGAAAAACAAAGATATTTCTAGGATTTACATTTTTTTAAACCCACATTTGTGTAATTATCACTTGTGACCTAGTTTGTGAGTTGCAAAAAATACGTGCCTTGTGAAATTAATGGCTGCATTTGTGAAGAGAGCATTAGCGTACAAGGTTTGGATTTCATTTGGAAGATCAATGTTCATCAGAAGATTCAGATTGCTCGGGTCGTTTGAAAATAGCTTAAGCTGTAAGAAACAGATAGCAATAGCGTTAGAATTTTCACATCGAAATGCTTACGTAACAGGGATGTCATGTGCAAAATAGAGATGAAGGATGCAAAATAACTGAAGTTACTAAATAACAGTCAATACATACTGTTTCTTCGTCTGTCAGCAAAGCTAGGTCATCTGTGCTTGTATAAATCAGAAATTTTCCAAAGTAATTGGCAAACCAGGCAGTAGAGTTCAAAGCAGGGTCACTTGCATTGTAACATCGTGTTTTTGGACCTAAACAAGCAGATGAGAAGCAATCAAAATAGCCAGGAGAGACATTGACTTTTCTTCAGAACTAGTGACCTTTTTGTTGACAGTGAGCTAGATATTAATTAACAGCTATAATCATGCACTGAAATGGAACCACATGGGCCACTAGAGCCATTGATGCCCTGCAAAAAAGCGTGCTTTAGAATCCTTTTCACTTACTTGGTATTGCCTGTGAAGTGGGAGTAACTTCATTACAGACATACCTGTTCAAATCAATGTCCACCTAACAATATCATGCCTCTACTTTGGAAGGGAATGTAGCTTCTGGACAGCGCTCTTGCTGCTGTTCAAAATAACCCAAGCAACTGTTAAAATTGACTTTACAGGTGGAAGTCGAGGTTTTCATGGGTTTTGCCATCCATGTCTAAGGTGACATTCATTGTAACCACAACATCAGTGTTGGAATGTAATGAGGATTGAGAGCAGTTATCTTCCTGAATGAGGTACAGCAAATGCTTATTATTCACTAAGTCTAAGTTGCACCTCGAAGGCAAACAGACTACTTATTTCTTTTGGTCAGGGCTACTTTCCTCATGGAAATTCAATTTCCTTTTCGCCTAAATGGCAGAATTGGGCAATGAAGATGGATTAAAGGCTTTTGCCAACAAGAAGCTTATACCTGCACTACTCTATTGGTGTACACTGACCAACTGCAGAATATGCCATGGGCCATGGAGTTTGATGGGGAAATGAAAAGTTTTTTCGCATCATGGGTATGATCTGGATATAGCAAAATTGGGACATGGACTTTCTCACTACTGATAAACTCTATGATCATATGATGGCTACATTCTCCAGCCTGTGTCCAACAATGACAATGTACAAGACTTGATATTACTTGGGGTGCCTCAGTAGGATCCAAGCAACTGAATCTTAACTTCAGGATTTGGGCATTTGCCATTATTTTTGTAAAGATGGTGAAAGAGAATGAAGTGAAAAGATCACAAACTTTTGTAATAGAACTTAAAAACATTGATATTGACAAAAATTGAACAAAATACAAGCAGAATACCTGCAATGAGATAATTTCTAATACTGTTGTATAGTTCACGCTGGATGTCCTTTGGAAATTTCGAAATGTGTGCATTCAGGGTTCGTATTCTAAATGGGAAAGTCAAGATATGAGTACTAAATCTTTCAGTGATCATACTGAGGAATATTTTAACTTTGGATGCAAGCCCAAAATAGCCAAGGTCACAAGAACAATACTCCTTCCACCACTGTAGAGATCTAATAAAGATCATAAATAGAAAGGCACAATTCTTCTGGCTGATGCCCCTGCTTGACAATTCACCTACAAAAAGAGTATTTTTCAACATTTTCTTGTAAAATTACCAATTCACTACTGTATTAAGTGATGGGAAAACAGGAAACATGATTAGTTAAAAGATATTAACTTAACACAAATAAAAAACACAAAAAATGGTGGAGGAACTCAGCAGGTCACATAGCATTCATAGGAGGTAAAGATATAGAACCAACGTTTCAGGCCTGAGCCCTTCTTCATTACCGTCTCGGTAATGAAGAAGGGCTCAGGCCTGAAATGTTGATTCTATATCTTGAAGAAAGGCTCAAGCCAAAACGTTGGTTCCATATCTTTACCTCCTATGGAATCTGTGTGACCTGCTGAATTCCTCCAGGATTTTTGTGTTTTTTCACTACAATCACAACGTCTGCAGACTTTCATTTTTCATTTAACTTTAATATCTTTTGTTTCTTTATTTGATAATCTCAGATGTTCAGTTTTATCCCTGGACATTCCAGATCGTAGATTAATAGTGAGATACAATACAGAAATGGTCCACCAACTCTGTGTTGATCATCATAAACTAATTTTTACACTAATCCTATCTCAAATCATTTTATTCTCCACACATTCCCAACCACTATCCCTCTCCTCTCAGATTTTAACACTTATCTACAAACTGGGAGCAATTTTACAATGGCCAATTAATACATCTTCCAACACAATTTTGGGATGTTAGGTGTGATCATCTGGACAGCTATGGGAAGCCCACAGGGTCACAGAAAGAGCATTCAAATTTCACACTGGCAGTGCCAGAGGTCAGAACTGAATTCAGAAAATTAGAGCTGTGAAGCAGCTGTTTCACTGGCTATGCCACTTTGTCACACATGACCTGCTGATGAATAGCTGGAACACTTTCCCTTGCACTGTATTTAGAGGGTAGGAGATTTATGCTGGCATTTCAACTGTGGCCAACTATCTGCCTTAGAATGTAGTAAAATGAAGAATATTGTGGTGCAGGAACTTCAGCACAAAAATGTAGGCAGACAGTCCAACTTGGTACCGAGTTTGTGCTGTTAGTCAAACCTGAACTACTCTCCCAGATGGGTGTGGAAGATGCTAAGGCACTATTTAATGGAAGAAAATAGTTAACTTGCTTTTCTTCCTCCACAGCTGTTTCCTGGTGTCCTGAATATTTCTAGCATTTTGTGTTTTTAATTTCCCAAACAAAAGTTTTGTATTCTTGAATAAACAGTATTGGAGCAGTAAGGGATCTGTACCAGTGTGATGGACCTGGAGGTTAAAACTGTAATTGCTCATTTGTAATTGGCAACTTTAAGTCACATTGCACTGTAACTTATTGTGTTACATAACGAAGTTTCATACAATTGCACTTTGTGGGGGCTTACTGTGAAAATTAGCTGCCATATGAAACTTAACTTCAAAAACCATTCTGCCACTCCCAAGGTCAAGAAAGGCAACATTTTTCAATTTGTCTTTTTCTTTATAAGGTTACATTTAAGTTTGATATGAATGGCAATATTTTTCCCTTTTAATCCTGTTTTTAAACTCTTTCATGAATTGCCTTTCATGCTTCTTTATGCTGTTCATAGAGAAGCTACAGCCAATCTTCCACCACCTAGATTTGCACATTAAATCTGGGTCTATTCTAATTCTCTATGATTAACCTCCAACTTGGACACTGCATAACAATGTATAAATTTTTACAAAAGGAATTTAAGAGTTTCAATCTATGATTCCACTGGCATTCCAAAGTACATCAAAATTGTAATAATAGAGGTATAGAAATAATTATTGAAATCTGATAAAAATCAGATTTAAAAAAACTGTTCAAGAAAACTCTCCAGGCCTACTGTCAGCATTGACAGAAATATATCCATTTCATGAATGAAGAACAAAAAACTAACTTAATTGAACTACGGTCACCAACAAAACCAACTCACCATTCTACAATGTCTTATTGTAAATAAATTATCAAGAACATTGCACATTCATCAATAAATAAACTACTTCAAAGAGTAAGATCAGCTGAGAAGCAAAACTGAGAACATACATGATCTGAGCTCCCCTGCAGCTTCTATTGGCCAGAAGTGATTCAGTCAAATTTCCATTGATTTCTGGAATCAGGAGTTGAAGTCTGGTGTCAAGCCAGATCTCAAGCTCTGCTTCATTAGCATTAGCAATAATTTGATTAGCACGGTTTAGAACTTCATTCAATAAAACGGGTGCCACTTCTGGGGTCAATGATATGTTGTTCTATTAAAAAAAAGCAGAATTAGATGCATCAAGTTCTCTCCAATTAAAGGCACACATATACTCAAATTACCCTCCTAAACCCATATGGGGTTGATGTTAATTGAGTGTATTTGGGCACAAACATTCCTCAACATGTAAATTCCTGTGAATCTTTCAAATTGTCACCATTAATCAAGGTTTTCCATTTGTTGAGGTACCTTGTTAAATATGAGTTTGTTTGCAATAGAGGGATAAATCGCTAGATTTACCCTGAGAATAGTGGGAGGACAAATGGAGGAGGAGGAAGATGGTGGAACTGTGCAATGAAAATAAGATGTCTGGGATTATATGGTCTGGAGTTGAGAAAAATTATATTAATTTCAGTGAAAGATACCACATTCCTACTAGGCTTGATAGGGTAAATGAAGGGATGATGTTTCTTCGGTGCTGTTTGTAAGGAGTTCGTATATGATCTATGTGGGTTTTTTTCCCCCAGGTGCTCCAATTTCCTCCCACCATCCAAAATGTATGGGATTAATGGGAAACTAATTGGTCAGCATAAGTTTCAATGGCAGAATGTGCTTCTACCATGCTCTACGTTTAAAATTTAAATTTTAATTCATGTGTCTGACTCTCAAAATACGGGATCAGCCATTCAGGCAGAAAAGGGTTCCCTTTTCAGTGTGGTGATACTTTTCAATTCTTTACCAAAGGACTGTGAAGGCTCTGTGGAGAATATTCAGATCAATATGATTTTGGATATCAAGAGAATCAGGGGTGTGGAGTTAGTGTAGATGGTAGAAAAATAAAAGATTAGGCAATAATGCAACTGAATTAGTTACTCCTGGTTTTTCTTGTATTATTCATGCAATAAAGCTGTTTAGGAGGCTTCATGTGACCTAGCAGCAAGTGGGATATAATGAGTTGATGGACAATACCTCATAAGGACACAAGCCAGTTTTCTAATGCTCTTTTCAAAAATATCAGTTTATTAAAATAATGCTTCACCACAACAGTCCTCACATGTGACACCTCCTACCTGCTGTGCATTGTGACTGAAAACATCCATAAACTGAGTAATGTTGTCAGCTGAAATTCTGTTCATGATCTTCTGCACATTAAATGAACTGTTCAGAATTCCATTGCTTGCAGATAATTGGGCAAGTTGTCTGACAGAGAGCAAATCCACGACTTCAATCTAGAATAAAAATAACACACTTAATCATCTATATTTGATCTTCTCAAGAAGGAACATTTCCCTTAATTCCATTATTTTTCAAAATAGCGTTAAGATCAAGAAAATACATTGGGGAAAAAACATACTCCATTTGAGCAGCCAAGCACAGCAGGAATTGATTCTCACGCAAAAAAAAAATCCCTGTTGGTGACCAAACATACATTTTGTACTCAGTAGCATCCATAATAGAGACTTTACTCCAGGAGTTAGTGCATCTGGAGTGAATTGCTAGGCTAAAGAAACTAACTTTGATATTGGTGACAAGTATTTTGAACACTGGCTTGTATTGGTTATGAAAGGTGTTTAGCCAGAGGTCCTGTTCTCTGGGTTGCAACAGTTATCTGTAGAGAAGTACAACTATTACAGAGACCCCTTAGATATATAACAACACTGTATTCCAATGACCGAGTCTGTTCGGTTCCTCACCCACATGATCATACAAAGACCTCAAAAAATCCTGGTGTAGGTTGCTTTACGTGGTCTAAAGAACTTACTCCCATAAAATTGCTGTTCAGGGATATGAGCTTGCTGTATTGAGATAATGACCGGAATTTGCCAAAGTTCTTCAGTATCCAGTCTCTGCTCTCGGGAGCATTCACAGTACATGCATTACCTGCAAACAGAAGGTGGATTAGTGTTACTACTTTTTGTACTTTTTTCAAAAAAGGCCATCATTTTCAAAAAAAGTTGACATAAATATTGACTGGAATTTGTACGAGATAGGGCAGCACTGTTGGCGTTTAGCAGTTAGCGCAATGCTGTTACAGCACCAGCAATTGGGACTGGGGTTCGAATCCCGTGCTGTCTACAGGAGTTTGTTCATTCTCCCTGTGCCTGCACAGGTTTCCTCAAGATGTTCCAATTTCCTCCCATCATTCAAAACATACCGGTGGGGGTGGGTGGGTGGGGGTAGATCAATTGGATGCAATTGGGTGGCATGGACTTGTGGGCTGAAATGGTATGAATAAATTCAAAATGTATAAATGTTAAAAAATTTAACATTTAACTTTAAACTTAAAAGTTTAAAACTTTACATTTAAATTTATAGCTTCCAATTGTTCATTTTAATCTCGAAAACCTTGAAGTAAATGACATTACACAATTTAATGAGTGAAATTTATATATTGTGTTTAAAGCACCACCTTAGGTAAAGCTAGATATTTATAAAGATATCTCTTATTGCATAATAATAAATGATTTAGGCATTCAGTCCTCCTGACCCTTCAAGATTCTGGGACATAGTCACTGAATTCCAGGATTCTCTACATATCTTTGACTGATATTAGTTTCTTTCAATGCTATCACTATGCTCTTCGATCTCCAGTATTTTTGGCAGATTTTCTCTTCTTCTGTGAACATGGACAGAGAATGTTTAATTTCTCCATAATTTCTTAAATTCTATGTCAATATTCGATTAGCATATTTCATTTAGCAAAACCATAAGTAGGACTGGTTAGGAGACATGTATTCGTTCAGTTAAATTTTGTCAGGGGTAGATCAGTTGGCCATTGAAAATAAAGTACAAATCTTATCCAGATCACAGACTGTATCATCCCACACCAGTACTTGCCTCATCTAGATGTGGAGGGTCAATTTCACAGTCCCTCTGTTTCCTTGACTCCCATAATGTATTATTGGCAGCAGCAGGAGCTTTGACAGTAAAGTGTGAAGCCCCTACTCTGAAATATCCCTGGAAGCTTTAACATCTGGCAAAGGCCCTCTCCATTGTTAAAGGCAAATGTTGATCAAAAATATTTAAACAATCAAAGCTAAAGCAATCAAGAAATCCTTAAAGTAAAAGAATTACAGAATACCTGAAACTACTGAATAATTACAACTATTAAACTAAAGCAAACTAATTAGAAAAGTAACCTTTCCCTTTGAAAATCAAATCAGGGAGACTGGGCGCAGACTGGGAGATCATTTTATTGAGCACCTCAGCTCCATCCACCGCAATAACTTGGATCTCCCAGTGGTCACCCATTTTGATTCCTTGTCCCATTCCCTTGCTGACATGTCTTATCATAGTCTTATGCACTGCCAGACTGAGACAGCCCGCAAATTGGAGGAACAATGCCTCATCTTCCGTTTAGGCACCCATCAACTAGATGGCATTAACATCAACTCCTCTGGTTTCCGTCTTCTTCTTCTCTGTTGCCTTTCTCCCAGCTCTATCCCTTTTCTCTTTGACTCCTTTCACAGAGCCAAAATCAATTCTCACCTCTCCTCTTAT
The DNA here is from genome assembly GCF_036971445.1 of Narcine bancroftii. Lineage (NCBI taxonomy): Eukaryota > Metazoa > Chordata > Chondrichthyes > Torpediniformes > Narcinidae > Narcine > Narcine bancroftii. The sequence goes on along the minus strand of NC_091480.1, from coordinate 29,508,686 downwards.
TGTATCCAATAAACATCTTTTGTTGGCCTGAACTCCTCCCCAAGCCAATCTTGCCTTTATTCTGACACCTTCCTCTTTGCTTATTCCTTGAAGGAGGGCTCAGGCCTGAAACACTGGTAATATATCTTCACCTCCTGTGGGCGCTGCGGGACCGCCTAAGTTCTTCCAGCATTTCTGTGTGTTTTACTACAATCACAACGTCTGCAGACTTTTGTGTTTTACTCATACTACTACATTTACTCATTTGGTCTCACCGTATCAGAGATATTCCCATCACCTCCCACTAAAAAGGCATATTACAATGGGAGTTTATGCACAGGTAAGTTGGTTAACCTTATGGAATCACAGAATAATTACATCAAGAACTTGGCTAGTCCTGATACCCTGATCCAGCCCTGAAAGTTTGCTATTTTCAAATACTTTTATTGTCCATTATACATCAAGCATTGAAAATCTTCAGATTTGATTCTCTGGGGTTGCAGTGTTTGAATGAATCTCACTGTCATTGCTCTGTTGGCTTCAGTGTCTTCTTCACTTTGCAATCACTAAATTACATAGGTTCAGGACTAAAACTGTAGATGATAATAATTGGACATTTTTGGCAAAAATAAATATACTTAGTTGATATCTGCACTTTACCTGTTGAATTAAGTCGAATGGAGAGATAATTTGATACAAATGTATTGACGTCCCTAATCTGTGACGATGATAAACTTGGAAAGACGTTGTCCAGTCCTTTAATTCTGTATAGATCACAAAAATATAGATTACAAAAGATTGCAAGAACTAAACAGTACCTTTACAAGACCTAAACAAAAATAATCTTCAGGGTTTTTTGTCAGAAATGCAGGCAGAAAAATTTACTTTGCTATTTTAAAATTATAATATTACAAAATAAATTGTTTGTAATTTGGTCTAAAGAATCTTGTAACTTTGTATTAAAGAGTGCTTGAAATCTTCCCTTGGCAAGGTGTCCAAAACATTGTTCATGTATATGCATTAATTTAGTTATCTTCAGAACAAAGAGCAGGGGTTTTTTTGGGAGGGGGGATGGGCAGGTCATAACCCTCAAATAGGCCACGGGATGTTTAAAAAAATATGGGTCGTCAAAACTGATTTAATTTATGACTGGACTCCAGAGAACAGTTGCCTGCTGATATTTGCAAGTATCAATATAATTAACACAAGTAGTTTGAAGGATGATTCTTGGCTCTATGAATAGTTTGATTGGACCAATTAGACATACAGTAAAAAACCCTGGTAACGAGAATTCAAGGAACTGGCAGCCTCATGCAACCAGCAAAAAAAAATTGAGGAAAATGAATTAAAAAATAAGAATAAAGTAACAGGTAAAAACAAGCCACTTTAAAATTGTAAAATAAGTGTTCTCTGAAACACATAAAACTTTGGTGAAGATGCAAGCAAATATTCAGCAGTGGAGAGCTTGGTCATGCTTTGCTTGTAGCAGCTGTTTGAATAAAGTTGTGTGAAACAGCAATGGCATCACCCAGGATGAAGAGCTGGTTGATGCTGCTCGCCATTGGGGTGACTCTCTTAAAGAGTCTCCTTACCCTTGCTTGGTAAGAGTCCACCCCAGTCAGAGGCTTCATCTGTAAATTTGGGGAGGGGGGGATTAATTATCTATAATGTTATTGTTCATTTTTGGGAAGCTCTGTGGAGGGGAGGAACCTGCAGATACAGTGACTGTTAAATGTTTTCAAAGAAAGTGACTGAAAATAAAGTAAAATGTTTTAAAGTTTATATATTCATGCAAGTGAAGTTTTTTCAGTGCAAGTTCAGCATAGCATTTTTGTCTTTTTAACTGTGTATTAGTTAGGCATTGTAAGGATAAGACTCAAGCAACCCAGAAAATACACACCAATCCCCATAGGTGCTGGACTCCGAGGTTTTACTGTAATTTGTTATTATTATTGGTCCATATGGTTAAAGTGGGTTGGATGTTTGAATACAATTGATTTACAAGACTGCACAATAAAATTACCTTTTCTTGTCATTGTGAATTAATGCACCAGTCTGTCAGAAATAAAAGCAATCTTTTGATTGTGCAACTGAGACTCGATTACCAAATAAACATGGAGCAAACAGCCAGATTGGTCCTCCATCCTTTAGCAATTTTTTTTGGACATTGTATGGAAGAGACAAGCACACGTGTACGTTCCAGAGGTGTGTAAGAAAGTATGTGGTAGAAGTGGGGATCATTGTCATTGGGGGGGATAATTACTGTTCTCGGCTCTCATAGGCACAAGTTCTGAATGCTATGTTGCCAGTTCAGTGGTAACTTTAGAGTTAGTGAGGAACATGGCATGGGATGACAAACTAAAAAAAAATGAATGCATCTGTAGTGTGGATTGTGGAAGATCATGTAGTCCCTCTATCTGGAACCTGGTGGGAATGTGGATTGTGGAGGGGCATGTGACCTGAATGGAAGTCACCTCACCTGCTAATTAAGGCCAAGTCTTGCCCACATATCAGTGCACACTTGGTCACTGGCCCCTTTAATTGGCTTATTAATTGGCCTGGACCCTCCAGCTGATGACACTATAGGCATGAGGCATCTTCCTCGATCTCTTCTGGGATGAACCCAAGCTCCACTCCAGGTTGGGAACTGTGGCAATGCTGGAGGATCGTTGGTAAAGTGTGCGCAGACAAAGGGTTGGGATCTGTAGGGCCTAGTGTCCCTAGTTTAGTTAGATAAGAGCCATGCCTGCCAGGGATATCAAGGGGTAATGGATATCGTAGGTTGTAACTTGATGGTAAAGCCTTCTACTGCAAGTGGTTGCAAGTGCATAATTTAATCCAGTGAGTGTGTGTCTTTACCCCTGTTGTGACTCCCCTACACGTGTAAATGAAACACTACTATTCAATCAGCTGTGTTCAGACTCGTTACCCTTGGGACCCATAAAACCAGTTTCATACACATAACAGTATCTCAAATAGTAGAATGGAAAAAGGGGTTTTCAATTCATGAAGCATTTGGAGAAAAAAACCAGTCCATTGACATAGACTTCAGAATATCAATGTCCTTAATGCTTAATGGAGCAGGATTGAGATCCAATGTGTTCCTATTTTTATAGATTTGTTCTTGTGTTTCTGAGTCTAGCACATTTACTGAGTACTCACATGGCTTGGTTTGATTCACAGGATATGTTAGTAGGTATGAGGGCAAGATTGCTTGATCCAATACTGGGCAGAAGAAGGAGTAAATTAGTCTGGAACCAGTTGGCATAGTCCACGGCATTAAATGCTGGAAACTGGGCTTCTAACTGTTGCATGATCCTATTCAACATCACATTCCTTATAGATGTGTTTTGAATAACTTGAATATCCATCTGAAATAAAATAAAAAGGCTTTAATTATTTTGAACGCTGGAAGTATATTTTTAATTTAATAATAAAGCAATTTCAAAGATTTTTATTTAGTTTTTCATTTGTTTAAAAGTAAGGAGGTTCAAATGACTTTGGTCTTTGACATGACCAAATAATATTTTTGACTAAGACATTGTATCTACCTCAAAATGCACATTACGTTGGTAACATGGGGACATTTTGAGATGTATTTAATTATGAAGGGTAAAAATTTTATTATTTAAAAAAAAATTTAGACATACAGCATAGTAACAGGACCTTTCAGCCCACAAGCCCATGCAGCTCAAATACCCCAATTAACCTATAGCCCCCAGACATTTTGAACAGTGGGAGAAAATCAGAGCATTCAGAGGAAACCCATGCAGACACGAGGAAAATGTACAAACTCCTTAGACAGCGCCAGTTTCGAATCCAATTTGCCAGCACTGTAATAGCTTTGTGCTAACCATTACGCTAACCAGGTCATCCCTTTCTCCCTTTATCAGAGGTTAGGAAACATGAAGGGCATAGATTTAGGGTAAGAGATGATACCACAGAGTGACAGGTACCTCTAATTCACTATTGAGGAACCAATGGAAGTAGAGTCACTGAGAGCAATTAATAGTATTTAGTACTTTCATTGCCAAGGCTTTGAAGGCTATGGGCCAAGTGTGGGATGAGATTAATATGGATGGGTGTTCACTGTTTTGCTTGAACATGGTGGGCCGAATGACCCGTTTCCAAGCCAAGTGACTCCCATACATGGTGGCAAGGGCTAACATGTTCTGTATGTATATGGTAATGCTGCTAAGTTCAATTGTCAATAAGCCACAAAGTATCAAATTCAGTAGAATCAGCCATTCACATTTTGTATGCACAAAGATCCTTCGTCTGCAACTCTGCCATTTAGGAAATCTGCTGGTCATGGTCACAACTTGTGGTGATGAGAGGCCCACAAAAAGTCCATGATCTATTACTTTGCTCAACAAAATGCAAAAGGTACTGAGGAATTATGACAACCTCAACAGATTTATACTTGTCTGTAAGAAGGAAACTTGCATGTCTCTAATCCCATGTTAGCATTTAATGCTTAACAACCCTCTCAGAAGTATTTGAAAGGCTGCAAGTGATGGACATAAAATGCTGGAGCATAGTTGCAACATTCACATTTCAAGACAAGAATAATCAGTTTGCTGATTTACCTTTTGTGTGTTGATAACAAACTCGTTCATGTATTCCTTCAATCCACTGAAGTTTCTGCCAGCAATTTCATCAAGGATTTCATTAATGTTATTCATGTTGTTCAAAGAGCTTACAGTTAGCTCAGATAGCTGTTTTGGATTGAGTATGTCCAGAGCGTCAAACTATGGAAATATGAAGTTGATAAAGTACATCATTGGTGGAATGAGAACTAGAGGGCAAAACCTCCAAACAGTACATTATTTATTAAATAGCTATACTAACCCATCAAAGGTCATTGATTCACCAGAAACTATAAATGTTTTGCTTCATGAGTGTAATTATTATAATTATTTTGCATTGCGGTATGTGTGTGGGGGGGGGGGGGTGGAGGTGGGGTGCAGCGAGATTGCGCTCCTAGAAAGCAGGCTGTGATTTCTGTGATGTGATGCATCATCTGCTCGAGCCTCAAAAAACAAAAATTGAAGAAAAATACATCGTGTGAGATTTATTTACTATTTATCCCTTCTCAAAAAACAAAAATTGAAGAAAAATACATCGTGTGAGATTTATTTACTATTTATCCCTTCACAAATTTAACAAGAATGAATTTTATCTTGAATTTTGGGTCATGATCTCCAAATTCTGTAAGGGCCAATTTCTGTTACTTGAATGGTTGAAATGTAGCGTGGGGGGGGGGGGGTCACCTAAACATCAACTGGAAGTTATTTGATGGCCGAGTACAAAAAGACGGAGGGACATCGATCAATCTATATCTCAGGCAGCAAGTCATCTCTGCTCTCTTCCTCTAATTTGGAATTTTTGTCATAAGATGATTTTGATATCACATCCTAAGAGTCTGGATATATTACACGACAAGCAACTCTGTAGCACAATTTTCATCAGTAATTCATAAATTGGATTGATAAAAGAGCCAAAAAGATTTGTGACATTTTAAAGCATTTTGTGGAGTACAATATTTCCCAAAAATAACTTACTCCATTGAAGTTGGAATTTAGACTGGCAAAGTCTTCTATGTTAACGAGGTATCGGAACCTTCCCCAGTTAGTCAGCAGCCAGTCTCTTGATCCATTTGTGTTGCTGATACATCCTTTGCCTGTAGTTGAAGAACCGCAAAGAAAGGGTTAGTTTTGTAACATGACAAAGCATTTAGTGAAGTTAAAGAGAAAACATCAGCTATTTAGATATGATGTATTTCAGTGAATAATCAGGAACAATTGATATTTACATAGTAAGAAACGCTCTTCTGAGCTCTTGGGGCAATGGAAGTTCAGTAATCTACCTTACTCAGAATTGGGATGGATAGACGTTTGGACATCATAGAAAGCAAGGCATCTGGGAGAATGCAGAAACAAGAGGAGCTGACAGTCTGTTCCTATTTCTTGCGTTCTTTATAACAGTTATGTTTGCACTCATTGTTCGATCAAAATGAGAATATCTTCTATCAACTACAAACATGATTGAGCAGATCATAGGGCTAACTTGCGAAATGTTGCTAGAGTGTTTTCCATGAATTATCTCACAGGAAACATTATTGTAGATGTGACCTTTTTTCTATGGAGCTGTGAACTAATATTTTTGAAATATAGCCTATTCTCGTGTGATTTCATTTAAATCCTCATGGTTTTTGATTTAGCAACTGCAGATTTGGTTTTGACACTGACAAATTACACTAGTTTCTGAAATGAATGTTAAAATGCATTGTGCCAATAAGCAAATACAGTTTTCTTTATAACTGAAGGAACAAAGGAAAGATAAGCAGAGACGAAAACAACAAAGGATCCATAGAGGAATGATATTCTGAGGTAAGTTAGTTGATGGAGTGAAACACAAAAGTCTGCAGATGCTGTGATTGTAGTCAAAGCACAGAAATCTTGGAGGAACTCAACCGGTCTCGTAGCGTCCATAGGAGGTAAAGGTATATTACTCACATTTTGGGCCAGAGCCCTTCCTTGAAGTGTGAGTGAAAATAGACCAACATTTGAATTAAATGCTGGGGAAAGAAAAGGAGGGGGGGGGGGCAAGGAGTACAAACCAACAGACAAAAGGTTTTAACTGGATATGATAAGAGGAAAGGATAGAATTTATTTTTGCTTCATGCTGAAAAGGGGGGAGAGAGATAGAGAGAGAGAGAGAGACAGAGACAGAGACAGAGAGAGCGAGCTAGAGAAAAGGAGACAGGGAAGAAGATGGGGGGAGAGTGGGTGTGGAGATACGACCACCAGCCTACTGTAGGGGGTGATCTCTGTATCTGCAGGAGGACCACTTAAGGGGCTGACTCCACCTGGTTGGCTGTCAATCAGCCGACCTGAATAGAAACCTGAGCCGGCCCCTCCTGAGCCAATCACACAGGGAGCCACCAAGGCTTGAACTGGTGTTCAGACTTTTACTGGAATAAAGCCTGTTGTACAGTCTTTTGAGTTTTGTGCTTGCTCACTGCTACCTCAGCACGTCACAGCTGGGGGGAGGAGAGGGGTGGTGGTTAGATGAAGCCAAGCTTAGTTTTAAAATGGCTGAAACAATTGGAAGGAATGAAGAGCATTAGTTTCTTAAAAATAAGTTTGCTGGAAGAAAGAAAACTTTGCAAGATATTATTATTGACTACTGAAAATATAAGAGGTAAGTTCAGAGGACCTGAGCTATGTGAAATTAACTTCATCAATGGAGGAGTATGATGCGATAATATGGTCTTATAATTAATGAAGGTACAACTATTTAAGTGATTAGATTGAAAACATATAAACAAATTCTGGAATAGAAATGTGTTCATCCTACACCTTTTAAACGTGATTATGGTTTAACATGTAGACAACACACTGTCTTCAGAACTTTTTACATTGAAGTGGATAGATTAATTTCTACTCCTGCATCTTTGAAAAATTGTAAGGAAACTAAATCCATTACTAAAATAAGATTAAAAGATATAAAACTCTGTCTTGAACTCTGTTCCCTCTGAGCTGTGCCCGTGTGCACATGCACGCACATTTTGCAACCAGCGCACCAAGGAAATTAATGTGTGCACAAAAGGTTCATTATCTAAAATAATGGAGTAATTAATAATTATACTTATTGAAAATAATCTCTTAGCTAACTGTTTCTGTTAACTAGTTAGTCTGTTAAACAATAGTTAATCATACTTATATTAAAACATGCCAATACAGTTTTATGAGCCATGAGAGAAAGGCTATGCCAAAATGATCTGGAAACCATTTCAAGTTTACATTTGCACAAGTATTCAGTGTGCACATACAATGCTCCACATAAGATTTTTGGTTGCACTGACTACTAAAAATTAGAGGGAACATTGGTCTTGAAAACAGACAATTACCATTAAAATTTTCTGCAATATTACAACAACTAGATTTAAATCCCTCTGGCTTTTAATTGCTTTTCTCCCTTACCTGTGGAATTGAGGTAGCCAAGGACCCATACTTTTAATACTGTTTTTCTTGTTGCCTGTAGCATCTCTCCAAATGCGTTATTGAGTCCTTTTAAGCTAATATAGAAACAAGTTTATTATTTATTAGGTGGCCAGAATGATAATATCCATTCATTTAACAACAATAATTTTGGAATACTTCTTTAATCATGTTTTATAATCAGATGTGGTCTTTGTACATCCATATCTGAAGCCTGAATAAAGCATCCAATGCAATGAAACCTTTCAGCAATGAGCAAAATTCATCTTATATGTCTCACTGCAAATCCAATGTGATATTTAAGGCAATTTTAGGACTAGTATCAGGCATTGTTAGACCTGCTTCCTTGGGCAGATCAATGGCGCCACTGGGTTCTAAGCAGGCATTAGGCATCTAAAAATAGAAAAATACCTGCTTCACGTCCAATGAGAGCAAACTTCAGTGGACCCAATACGTTGAGCCCTTAATCAGCACCTTAAAAATGGGTTCAATGCATTTCAATTCTCAGATTTATAGGAAGCAGTTTTAAACAGTTCACAATCAATTCCTCTTTTAAAAATAAGAAGATAAAGGAAGAATGTGATGAGGGAGTGTACCTCATTCTCCTTTACTGAAACCCAAGGCCTCTCTGATGAAAATGCTACAACAAGGTTCTATTTATACTGTTAAAACATTTCTACAGATTGGTAATCTGCTCTACAAGTACACTCTACTGGATGTATACTTCTGCTAAAGGTCCAGTTTCCAAAAGCAGGGGAGATGCATGAAAAAAAAAATAGTGCATGTAGACAAGGTGTAATTATTCAGCATCCACAGCTCCTAAGTTATACTTCCCTCTTTTTGATCTATTCATCTAGATAAAACAGGTAGGGTGTGTGTGCGTGCATATGTGTGTGTGATCTATTAATCTAGATAAAACAGGTAGGGTGTGTGTGTGATCTATTAATCTAGATAAAACAGGTAGGGTCTGTGGGTGATCTATTAATCTAGATAAAACAGGTAGGGTCTGTGGGTGATCTATTAATCTAGATAAAACAGGTAGTGTTTGTGTGTATCTAGAGAGAGAGAGAGAGAGAGAGAGAGAGAGAGAGAGATTTGGAGATACTTAAGGGAAATCCACCCCAAAAACAGTATTTCACTAACAGTAAGCATGTTTATCAGTCTACCCAAAGCAGGTTTTCAGGACTTCAATTTGCAGAATCAGGTCTATTTTTACTTATATTGAGGCCCTCATGACATATCCAATAAGGACCTACATATAGTTCCCTACCTAGCATAAATCATTCACATCAAATATCCAGCCAATTAAATTTCTGGCTTTCCAGTCGATCATGGACAGCCAGCACAATGATTTCAGTGATTAAAAAACATAATTTCCAACTTTTATACATTGTCATATCAGCTTTTTAATTGTAAGCATCAAAGATCATCGCACTAAAGGTAGCAGGGCCCAAGTTATCATCACCGTGAACCGGCAGCATCAGATAGTAAAAGTGAGTCACTCTCTTACACTGCTTGGTAACCCTCACAAGTTGTGTTTCGTATCAAAAGACAGTTCAGCACTGCTTGGGAGATGCCAGCATTGAATGGTCTGAAACGCTCCTGGAACCATTTTGTCAGGAAAGTCGGATTGATCAAGTTTTCATTGGTCTTCACATTTTCCCACAGAGCATTCATAAATGTAATTTTTGACATCAGTGGAATTGATGCTGTGTTCTGAGTCTGAAACAAACCATAGCACATGCTTACAGACTGTTAACAAGATCTTTCACTGCAAATGTAAGAAACAGTCCCATTTCAGAACCAAAATAATTTTTATTTTTACAAGGTAAAAGCCAGCAAATGTTAACAACAAAATTTGTCCTAATCTAAATTTCTTTTTCTCCATAACAAGCTTAAAACCTGTAAAACAACAGTATTTTTAAAGGATCATTAGCTCAACAGTAGTTCATCTTCAGGAGAAAACACTGAAATTTGACAAAAGAGAAAATGCAGTTCTACTAATCTTCCCTTAGGCACTGGATTATATTCCCTTGATGGATTAGCAAATGGAAACATTAACTTTCTTTTCTTTTTTTTTTAAAACTCTTGAAGAAATATGAGGATTTGAAGAGAAATGTAACTTTATTATCTTTCATAGTCATTTATAGTTTATTGTCAGAACAGTTGAAAAGTCTTTTGCTGCTTAGGGATCAGATTGCAAATGTCTAAATGTTTACATTGTTCATGCAAACATTTGTTTCAGTTGTTCAATGTTGGCTAACAAAAAGAACATAATCTTTCTATACACAGCCCTTAAATATCCAAGATACAGGACACATTTGATGTTCAGAATTTTTTTATGCCTGTAACCATATTAGTTAAATTTCTGTCAGGTGCTTAAGCTAGCAAAATATCTTATTTTATGAATTATTTTTCAATAAATCTAATAATAATTCCAGTATCACCATGGTAAAATATTCATACAAATCATTTCACCCTCTAAATAGAAGAGTTACATTTTACAGTGGCAAATCTGGAATTTTATTTGCTTTTTTCAGTCATGCATTAAGAATAATTAGTGTGGTGAATATAACTTAGCATTCCTTCCCTAATCTAAGATACCATAAAACCTAAGTAACTCATTTTCCACATAATTCTTCTTTGCAGGATTTTCTGTGCAAAATGGTAATCATCTTTGATTACAGATGCTGCACAAAGTAATTCCGCATCTTTTATGCAATGTATAAATCAGCATATTTTAATCTTTATAAGTTAATTTTTACCTTGTTATTAAATTTATCCAGTGCCTCATTAAGGACTGTTTTGTCAAGCTTCTGAAGAAATATGCCCAGTGCAGTTTCATCTTGGCTCTGTAGAGCTTTTGTTGAAGTATAGCAATTAAATAAGGTCATCAGATAGCCACTGGTTAGATCTTCCAACAGATTATTATTCTACAAAGGAAAGCATTTGTAAATATGTGACAATAAAACATTACAGTTTGATTATTTGATCTAAAGTACTACAACTAGTGTAACTTTCTTTTAATGAGTAAAATAATATTGAATCCAACGTAAAAGAACATTTGATAATTTAATTGATAGGTATTCCAGTTGCCTAATTCCTCATAGGTTGAAGGATTGTAAATAACATGGTAAGGTACCATTCCAATGTATCTCTCAATATTGTATAATTTCTACAGCAAAAATCATTTTATTGTTTCTAGGTCAGTGAGAATGGTGTGTGGTGGGTAGATCACTGCCCTTGTTTGAGAGTGGAACCATAATTCATAGGGTAGAACTTTGTCCTCAGTTGCTTGTATTAAGTATGCAATGTGATTATGATAGGACATTGTGCTGTGTTAACAAATTCCATTTAATTAGTTTCTATGCAAGTGAATTTCAGAAATGATATACAATAAGTCATGATAAAAGTTCCATTGAGATAGCAATCGGCTCAATTTCACCACTTCCCTTTTATTCCAATCTCAACTCGGCCCTCCACTCTCTCAGCACAAATCCCAACCTCATTATCAAACCAGTAGACAAGGGTGGTGCTGTTGTGGTCTGGCACACTTACTTCTAATTTGCAAAGGCCAGATGACAGCTCTCAGATACCTCCCCTTACTTAGTCCATGAAGAAGACCCCACCAAGTACCTCAAGTACTATCTCTAACCTCGTTACTCTGGTCATCTCCCTCCCACGTCCTCCAACCTCTGTTTCACATCTTCGCACCTCTCAGTTCTATCTCCTAACCAAGATACACAAACCCATTTATCCAGGCAGACCCATTATTTCTGCATGCTCCTGCCCCACTGAACTTGTATCATCTTACTTCGACTCCAATTTTTTTTTTCTCTGGTCCGGTTCCTCTCTACCTACATTTGTAATACCTCACATGCTCTTCATCTTTTCAATGACTTCCAATTCCCTGAACTTGACAGATTAATTTTCACAATGGACCTCCAATCTCTTTACACCTCCATTCCCTAAACAGAAGGTCTCAAAACCCTTTGTTTCTTTCTTGACGGAGATATCACATTTTCAGAGATAATGGGCTGGATTATACCCATTCTGGTCACTGCCCAAGATTCCACCTACTCCCTTTGCTCCATTTACTTTATGTTCCCACATATCCAGTTGGCTTCAATGGTTTACGACAATGCCTGTCCCACAAGGTGGAGCAGACTGTGAGCAGTGATTAGGCCTCAGGCAATGGCTTCGTCTCAGCAATATGAAGATTCTAAGATTCCTTTGTTGCCACATAATAATACAGAACATGTAATATCACACAAAATTGCCTTCTGCCTGCGTAAGGCAAACAAAGAATCTCCATTAGTGTTGCCTGGCTCCCCTTATAGTAAGAGAGGAAGAGAAGTAATAGAGAATCCCTTCAGAGTCACTGAGTGTCCGAGGATTCACCTCCAGCACTTCCATAACCTCTGTGATGTAGACCCCTGATCAATTCATCGGGAACTCGAGCTCCAGATCAAAACTTCTGACACGATTAGGAAGTGCCTGAGGCCCTTCAGTAGCCTTTCCTGCCATCAGCGCCCTCTTGTATCCCAGTTCCCATTATTCAGTCTCCAGCAGCCCACAGCCTGTGTGGGTCCCCAGAGTGCAAGTTGCCTGTAGCCCGCAGGGGTCCCTCAGCCATTGAGCCCCTCGCAGGTCCATTGCTGTGGCGCCTTCCTTCTAAGGTCGACTCCTCTCTTCTCCAATTCTCCATGGCCACTGCCGAGCACAGAGACTACCATCTTGCGGTTGCAGGATTTTAAATAAAAACACCATCAGCTCCTTTAACAGACTGTTTAAAGCTTGTACGGAGCTGGTGTCATGAGGACCAGGTGGTTGAACCCCCTTGGAGCAGCAGTATATCTCCACTCTCCTGGGTCTTCACTAACGGCAGCCCCACCATTTTTTTTGAGGATTTAGATATTTGTAGAAATAATTGTCAAAAACAAATATTGCAAACAAACATTACAATGACTCTGTATCTATCTTTTCACTTAAGGTTTGCAGACTCGTTCAAGTGCATCAGGTCATGTGAACTACACCCATCATCCTTGGCAAAAAGCTGCATCCGTGACAGGATGGTATATGTAACCTACAACTCATTCCTGACATCCACATTGCAATGTCAAGAAAGGCAGAAGCAAGCTGGTTACGTACTGCAGCTACCTGGAATTCTTTGCGACGCAGCCAATTAGAAATAGGGATTTTCTCTATAATATCTCAGGCATTTGTATTGCTTATTCCTTAATTCTATAATATGTAGGGATACAAACTGTTGCCATAATGCCTGATTCGACCAACCCCCAGTGAAGTCCGAAGACAGTTAGATTTTCTGAAATAAGTCATTATATTTCAGTGCCATAAAGATATTATTTTTCTAACATCATTCCTGGCATGAATAGTTTTTCAGCAGCTTAACTGATACTTTCACAACATTGCTTCTCATATAAAATTCTGGATAATGACAGAACTTACCTGAGTGCACGCGTAGTCTGTAATGTTGAAATCGCAGAGGTGGGACTCATTAACAGACATCAAGAAATCATTCACAGTAGAACTGTCAGAGATAGGGGAAGGGGTGGGAATGAGGATGGGAAATAATACTCATCAGGAAAGAAGTTAATATTGGGATTTAATGCAAATCAGCACAATCTTAGCTTTGTTTGTTTGTCTTTAATCACGATGTTGCAAGGCTTTACTCAGGTGTGATTGAAGGAAATGTGCTTGAGCTGAGGTAGAAAAGTCATGTAAATCAGGAAGGACCCAAGTCAGAATCTGCCAATATCTAACCAATTCAGGTTGTTGATTATGAGGACTGCAATGATGCACCACAACTCAGTCAGGAGAAAATAATACCCCTGACTAAACTATATTCGTTTCATCCACAAGTAGGCATGGGATTCTACAAATTATTAAGATCAGGATTAGACACAGCTGCAATTCCCTACTCCGATGAATGTCCTCTTGACTTTCTATACCTTTACCACAAGATCCTACCATTTGGTTAAGGGATCAAAAATCACATAGACAAGTTGGAATATGAAAAAAAAATCAGGGAAGCATCATTTAAGATTTCTGGTCAAGGCCACGATTTGATCACAGAATTCATGTGGGAAGGCACAGGAACAAGTCAATAATTTCAGTGAATCAATAAAATGTTGTATGGCTTCAATACTTACCTATTTGCATCGGCACAGAAATCTGTGTCTGTTTGGTGAGAAGAAAGAGTATTAATAAACATACTGAAATAAATGTCAATTACATGATATGAAAAGTGAAAAATCTTACCATTATATATGTTGTTGCCACACTAAAAGGGGGAAAAAAAGCATAAATTTTAATCATTTTAATTGTCTTATTCCAAACTATGTATTACATGGATGTTGGTAAATATACAAGGTATTTTGTATATAAAGTAAAACCCCTGTTATTTGGAATTCAAGCAACTGGCAACCTCAAACAATTGGCAAAAAAAGGAGGAAAATAAATAATAAGATAAATAAGAATAAATTAAAATTTAAATTAAAGTTTAAAATTGTAAAAATAAATGTTCCCTTTGGTGAAGATGGGAGCAAATATTCAGTCAGTGGAGAGCGCTGGTCATGCTTTGCTCATAGCTGCTGTTTGAATAAAGTTGTATGAAACAGCAATGGCGTCGCCCAGAATGAAGAGCTGGTTGATACCGCTCGCCATTGGAGTGGTTCCCTTAAAGGGAACAACTTAGTAAGAGTCTTTATTAGTGTATTTTTAAGTATACTTGGGGGTAAAATATCTATAATATTATTATTTTCCTTTCAGGTGGCTCCGTGGAGATGGAGGAACCTGCAGGTTCAGCAAGGGTTAAATGTTTTCAAAGAAAGTGACTGAAATTTGTTCAGTGCAAGTATAGTATAGTATTTTATCTTTGAAACTGTTTATTTTTAATGCAGGTATTAGTTAGGCATTGTCAGAGTGAGTGTCAAGCAACCGGAAGATTCACATCTCCGGCTTCCACCAATCTCTGCAGGAGCTGGATATTAGGGGGTTTACTGTATCTGTAACAAATACATCAGTCCACATACACGCTAACTTTGTCAATTTATATGCAACGCATAACACAGGCATAATACCACAATGAGTAAGACACTATGATTACAAAAATACCCTAAACCAACTAATCCATAAAAGACCAATATTTTTGCAATTTCACAGATCACATTGAAAACTTTCATACTAAGCAAATAATCACAATAATTAAAACAAACGAGATAATGTTTTTCCTCATACAACTACTATTTTGTTCCCCCCACTCCACAACTAAAACAGGCAGAGAGAAAAGATATCCCACTACATGGCATATAAATGCAAACAACTTTAGACAGATGATTACTCATCTGATGACATGTGGACTTGACATAGCATTTCCCAGCTGAACAGTATGAAAGAAAATGGAGGGATACGTATCACGTGCAAGCAGAAGAGTTTAGTTTGATTTGGACATCATGTTCAGCATTGATCCTGTGCTGTATGTTCAAAATGAGAAAAACACTCTTCCAATAAAAGTACATTTGCAATATGAAGCCTGACTTCTCATTTGGCTGTTTGGAGTTTATACATTCATCCTAGTTGGAGGGCAAATTTGTTACCATACTTATTCTGGAGTGTAGGTGGTTGGTGGGTAGGGGAGAGATGTAAATGGGCATGTGAGAGAGAATAGATTACATGGTAATAAGTGAAAAAATGGCATTGTTCTGAGAGTAGAAAAGATTTGTTGGGCAAAATGGCCTCCAATGTCGATAAAAACTACAAACTATTGAAACACATCTACAATCCGTCCTCTTAACTTGTCAGGTTGGGTGTCAAGAGTACAATTTTGCTGGATAAAAAAGTTTCAAATAGAATTTTCATAACAGTATTATGATAATGAAAGAAACACCAATTCCATCTTACCATGAAATTAAGTTGGGGTCCTGAAAAGAAAATAAATATATTATTAATGGATATACTTTAGATGTTAATATATGATCAACAGCAGCTTTGCTTTTCCTTTCATCTATTTCTGAACCAAACTATTTTGTCGTGACACACATGATGCAGCAGATTAAAGGGAATGTCTTGTCAGGTACCGTAACGTGTATAGGAAGCCAGCTTTTCATATTCATTTCCTCTAGTGGTTTAGGTTCAGAAATATTTTAACCTCAAACGTACACCCTAACCTCTAACATGAGAGACTACAAATGCTGGAATATGGAGTAAAAATATAAACTGCTGGAGGAATTCAAGCTTGGAGACAAAAAGATGTTTGACCTTTCAGGTCATGACTCTACATCAGGACCGAGGGTGTAAAGGGTGTAAGGAGGTGAGGTGAAGGAATAATGGCAAGCAATAAATGGATCCAGGTGAGATGGGGTGATGGGTAGATGGAACCAGAGGGGAGGCTAGGTTGTAAACTTTGACAGTGGCTGGGAGGTGCTAAGTGCAGACAACCTAGGGCAGCAGATCATGGAATCTGATGAGTGAAACCAGACAAGGGAGGGATGATGGGCAGATGGGAATAGTTTGAGGGGATAGGGGACCTAGTAGGTTGATGTGTGGGTGATAAGTAGATGGATGGAGGGGAAGGGAGCTGAGAAACAGGAGGATGGGGAAGGGGCTCTGGGTATGCAAGAGATGTCCTGGGTGGAAGAAGGGTTTCAAGTGACTTGAGATTTGAATATTCACACCATTAGGATGTGGAGAGCCCAGATGGAATATGGTGCAGTTCCTAGTCTGCTGAATTCCCTCAGCAGCTTGAGTTTACTCTTTAACGTTCTGGTCATTGGCACATATGCCTTCCAACATAGGTCTTGAAATTAAAGTTAGAGCACCCAAATGCTGCTCACCACAATATACAGCAGGTGTGACTTTCTTGAATGCTCTCTAACTTCTGCTTTGTGTTTTTGGTTTGCTCTTTTATTGTGAAGTTAACACATCATTTGTGAGGAGAGGAAATTTATTCCAAGGGCAAATGTAACAAGGTTCCAATATCGTGTTAATACGTGTGATGTTTTCATGCAAAACAAATATTTGAAATCCATTGTCATATACATTAATTGATGTATCTAGAATTTTTAATGATGTGAAAATAGAATCAAAACATGACTAAATGTTACCTTTGCTTAGATATTGTCTTATTTTACATAATGTCATGAACAGACTTGCTCAATGTTGTTTTTCTATAGTTAGGGCACATACCTGATGGAGGATCTGGAATTCCTCCGGTCAAACCAACTTCCCTTACATTAGATTCAAAGTGAGAGTTTACCCATGCTACTACGACAGTTTCATTAGCTCCAGTTTGAAGAGCAGGAATGTTAATTCCAAGCAGGCCTTGCAACTCTTTGGCAGTAAGTTTCTAAAATCAGAAAAAGCATTTGAAAAATTAACTTATATTTTAGGTCAGAAAGAAACCCTTTGCACAATAGATATTTGTTACAATCCACAAATTACAGAGTAACCATTGTGGTGAAATTAAATTTACATATTTAATTTCATGAGTTTGAATTCTTTGGTTGATAAAATTGGACTCAAGTTCTTGACTCCAGATCAATTGTCCAGATATAAATTTCATATCTAATCAATGATGCAATTATCTAAAGAAACTGAGACTCCATATTACATATTAAACAATAATCATATTGCAATGTCTACATACCACCACTTCTTCAGGGTTCAGACTTGTAAATGTTGCAAAGTCCATGTTGATACTATTATTTGCAAATTCTCTCAGATCCTTTGCATTAGCACCACCTTAATTAAATGAGAGAAATTTAGAGGTTTGCTCTCTGGACATATTCATTTACACACATTTATAATCTTTATTAGAAATATTTATTCATACAATTAGTCTTGAGCTCTTCATAACACCACAGATTTTTTCAATAGAACTATAGCAACATTAACTGGTTTAAGTGCTTGATTCAAAAAAGATAGTCTAGGAATTAAGTTCATATTTTTACTCCCTCTAAAGTAGCATTTTTTAATACTTTAACGATGCTTTTAAAAAGTCTAATAAATATTGTTATCTTCTATTGTGAAATTCCCTGTATATACAATTCTGTTGATCTCCTTGACTATGGAGTTTGATCATCTCCTTCATTCAGGAATGAGCAGCAAATTCTATTCTGTCAACTCAAACAACTCCTCACTCCCAATTATTTCTGATCAATTCCCCTGCTCCTACCATCAATTATGGACACGACGAATATGCTCCCAACCATGACCAACAGCCAGTGCACTCTCTCCCCAAACCTAAACACACATGTTGTCTCTCCTAGTTCCAGTTTGCCATTTCCAACATTGTGGTGGTAATATATTTAACAAGATAGCAATAGATTGTTGACTTTGTGTGACGTCCAATCATGTATGACATCTTGGGCTTCATGCATAATAGTACAGTACAACTCCAATTATCTGATATTCGAATGACTGGTCATTTTTTAAAAAACAGCCCAGTAGCAACAGCAAATCACTTGTATCAGTGTTTAAACAACAGCAAAAAAGGGAAGGCTTTTAAAGCATGAAATAATGTTTAATTCTCACTAAAAACAAAACAGCAGCTTCATTTTCTGTTGTATGGACAGACATAAACATTTTCTTTTTATTTTCAAGCACATCCACAGAGCTATCTGCAGACATCTTTGCCATTGCAAAACCCTCAAGTGTTCCGTTGGAATCTCACAGACGCTCTTACAATGTTACAAACCTCTCACAGACAATGACATGGTTTTGGTGTGCGGCAGCAAATTTATGCAGAAAGAGCCTATGTATATTAATGCAATAAAACTGATAATGCTGGTCATGACACAAATGTTGACTGGGGAATCTTTCATGGGCTTTTTAAGAAAAATCTGAACAGGAGATCCATGCATTGGCTTACTTTTGCATCTGAAGGAGGAAGCTCTAACAGTAGTCAATACTGTACTATACTAACGCTAACCCTAATGTCAGCCCAAGTAATGCACTGAAGCAAAAGCCTTACAGTGTTAAAAAAAATTCACCAGCCCCTCCATTTGCCCTAAAAGTCCAAGACTAAATTTGCCAATCACTCAAGATGGTTAGCTATTTATTTCCAAACTCAGTGAAGGTATTTTTCAAATATGGTCATCGGCAAGAGACAAGAAACATACCAAGGAAAGGCTTTATCAGATTGAAGTAGGCAATGGTGTTATTTGGCTGTGACGCTAATTCATTCTGTGCTAGAGTGTAAAGCAGATTCTTCTTTGATTGAGTGCATGAGGAGATATCCAGAGTTCCAGCATTCCTGTGAATAATTGAGAAAATATTCATTGGTATCATTTCAAACAATGCCTTTCTATTTTACTTAGTCACATTTACACAATTAACCCATCTTAACTGTCATTTCTGGTATCTCCATAGCCTCCCCTACCACCATTAACCTGTAGATTAGCAGCCGACTAAAGGCAGCCGCAGTAAAGTGGTGCCTGGAGTTCTTTTACATCTGGTCACAATTATGATTAAATAATATTTGACCTGAAGCATTCAGCACTGCATAAAATTATTTGATAGCGTTAAATTAATAGGATGTGAAGAAAGTAGCATTTACGTCAAGCCTGAAATGGTCATGAGTTGGGTCTCATTCAGGGTACACAAGTTTGATCCACCAATAGCTTTCAACGAAACTGCATTGAGAGTTCCACCACTCTGGAGATATTTTGTAATGATGGTTTTAACCTGAAAAATAATCCATAAATTATTAAACTAAATTTAGTTAATACATGTGACGTAATGCTCTTCTCTCCCCGAGTTTCCTGCTTTCATTTTCACCGTATCCACCCCTGTTCATCTCCCCCTTTAATATATATTTAATTCATTGGTACTTTATTTAGAAGGTCTACTTCAGTTCATTTCTTTAATGTTACTTCCACATAACAATACAAGTCCCCGACAATTTTTAATACTAAATTCCTTCTCTGTGTTTGAGCAATCCCATGCTACATCTGTGATTCCTAATCCTTGTCATAGTAAATTACATCCCATCACTGGGAAATTTGCATTTCAATCAGTACTTAACCCCACTAGATCTAATGCTCAAGAGGAAATAAGAGTTTAAAAAATATAATTCATTCTGTTTCTCCCTTTCATAAACTTGCACCAGCCTTGCCTACAACTTGCATTCCTCACAGTACTCCTATAATAGGCCACTGCACCAGTTCTGATGAAAGGTCTCAGATCTGATAATGTAACCATGTTCCACCTCACACAGACACTGCCTGCCCTGCTAGGTTTTCAGAATTTGACAGAACTTTCTGTTTTATAATCTGATTTCCATCATCTGCTATTACTTCTGATTCTCAAACTTTCCATTAAGGCTTGCAAGAGCTTTGTTTCTTGCTTGACAATGCTACTACATTTTTATGGCAATGTCAAATACTCCAGCAGGTCACTGAAATAGATTTGGGCTTCTATGCATATTATTAGCACTCTGATTGACAGGTTCAGGCAGTAAATCTAAGAAAATAACTGCATTAGGTTGTAGGTATTTAAAGCTCTTGAAAGGTCTCAAGGAATTGGATTCTAAATTCACGAAAGACAATGTCTACATATTCTTAATTTAAAACTTCTGCTTTTGATACCGTTGTGCTTTCCAGTTCTTGAGCCATTAATGCAGAAAGTGTTTCAATTTGTGTGATATTCCAGCTGCTGACTTCTGTCACATTGAACACAGTGGATATGTTCCCGAGCAGCTGAATCTGGTTTTCCGATAAGCCATTGGGGTATATCTGCTTCAAGAACATCCAAGTTAGTAAAATCATCATTTAATGAGGTTTTATCCTTATTAGTTCATTACACTTGCATTCCAAAAGACTGGCCTTCACAACGGTGGACTATGCCCTCTATTCAGTTATTACTGGAGTGATACTACATTCTATAATGTTTTTCAATGGACCTGAAAAAGTTGTTCTTCCAATTAGATTATAACACCCCATGATTTAGGCTGGTTATCTCAGGTGCACATGAAGAGTTAGTGCTGTAAAACAAAATAAAATAACCTTGATTGCCTATTAGACTGAAATATCAATGCGAAGTCCATGTAGTTTCTCTAAAGTATGGCACACCATATTAAGATGACCATGAAGCTTAAAAAGTCTGTAAATTAATGCTGCACAAGTAAGAGAGAAGAGAGGAAAAATTCCTATACAGCAGAGGACAGTGAATGTTTGGAATTCTCTAACCAGGGAAGTGGTTGAGGCTGCTTCATTAAACATATTTAAAATTCGGTTCGATAAATTTTTACATGATAGAGGAATTAGGGGATATGGAGAGAAGGCAGGTAGGTGGAGTTAGGTCATAAATGAGATCAGCCATGATCGTATTGAATGGCGGAGCAGGCTCGATGGGCCATTTTTGGCCTACTCCTGTTCCTACTTCCTATGTTCCTATGAATTTATGTTGCACTTTTCTGACAGAGCTATGCTCCGATGGGATGAATATCAGATGGGTTCTCCTCCAGTAAAAAAAAACCCACCAGATTGTTGCTCAAGCCACATAAAAATGCACCCATTCTTGCAATATGGATTGATTCTAAGCAATCCACCCTACACATTACATTTTTGAGGAATATTTTTAATTGTTGCTTTCAATGTGAAATCATTCATCAGACAAATGATAATCCTGATGCTACAAAATAATTTCAAAATGGTAAAGTAAGGATACGACAATACACTATCGGTTACAGGAGGTTCAATCACTTACGAGATTCAATTTGTTTTTCAGAACTTCAAGCTGATCAGTGTCAAAGTCAAGAGCTCCCAGTGTCTCCACATTGTCTTTTAACACATCATCACTCAAGCAAGCCTCCAACTGTGTGGCATCGTAAGTCACCGGGGTCAGCTCATTAATGTTTCCTGCTGTTAATGGTTGAATAGTACAGCCTGCAAGGACAAGTTTCATGTGATTGATAAACCCCGTATTTTCAAAATATATAAAAGCAGGTTGTTTTGTGTGATATTTGTGGACTATTTACATAGTTAATTACAATACTCATTAATATAAAGTTTCATTGAATGTAAAATAATAGGATGATCCCAATGGTTAAAAAGTACAAAAGAATCACAAAGAGAGCAGGAAACAAATGGAAAGGAGTGACCCAAAAGGCTACAAAGATTCATAGAAAAAGCAAAGAGGGAAGAAAAAAATGTCAGCAATTGAAATGATTACTGGGACTGTAATGTTCAAATATTCCTCAGCCAATTGAGCTAATTTCAGTGAATTCAATGTCCTGCGCTGTTGATTATATGAAGGCATCAGCAGGAGACCGATAATGCACGTGGCTAGTTCAAGCTAATTTATGATACTGTCGTGATAGAGTGCTAGTGAACTTCCTGACCACTAGAGGGAGTCAGAGACTAGCTTGTTGCAGCTTGGGGATTCAAGATGGATGCCTCCATACGGTCTATTCTAAGAAGTATTGTTATTATAAAAGAACCCAAGTTTATTTACTACAATAAAATAAAGCACAATTACTTCACTTGAACCTCTCTTATTGGAGAATAAAAGGGTTTTCAATGTGGTCAGATGAGGTGATAATAGAATTCAATGCAAATCTGACCAAATAAATAAAGAACAGATGAACATGGCCCAAGGTTTTCTGAACTGACACTGATGACCCTTTTTGACAAAGTACACAGGAGAGAAAAATTAATTGAAAGGCAAATAGACTTCCAGTTACATCCTCAGAAGGCAATTGAAGCAGAGAGCGGGAGATCTGTGTGAGAAACCAAGATTTATTTCCTTTGCAATATCCACAAATAGTACAGCAGCCAGTTTTACACCCACATACTAGAGTTTGCATACAGGGCAAGCAAAAGGATGGTTTGATATCACTAGCTGCTAGTAGAGCCATTGTTCATCAATATTTTCTCAGTTATCTGGCCAGGAGAGAACATTGGGCTTTTGGCTAGTTACATTGGCTGATCTCCACAGAGTAAGTGATGACCAATATTATTTATTTCAGGCACTTCAAATTTTATAAGATCATAAATTTATGATGGCAGTTTAGTATTTTTGAAATAGTTATTTACAAAAATGGGATGGAATGATGAAATATTAATGCATGTGTACTCCAGTTATAGCTTATCAGTAAAATTTAAATCCAAAGTTTATACTCTTAGTGTTTAGAATTGTATTGCAAATTTGACTGACCACACAAAATGTCTCATACAAGATGCGAACTCAGTTGTACATATGCTGATATACTTCCCAATGTCCATTTGACCCAGACTAACTTTTTCAATCATTTAAAAAAAAACCAATTTCTCCAGTGGTATTTTAAAATGATTTCTTCATTCTCTTCTCAGTAAAATTTCTAAGGATTATCCCCCTCTAATGAAAGGCATTTCAAGTAGCGGTTTTATTCGCAAGCTCAAATTATATGCACATGGAACTTTAATTCTTTTTCTTCCCCAATTGATATCTCTGTACAGACAGTTGAGCTTTATGCAGTAAAGCCCCCGATATCTGGCACCCATGGGGATTGGTAGATGCGGGTAAGTGAATTTTCCGGTTGCTTGAGATTAACACGGGGGGTGGGGGATGGGGAAGAGAGTGGCATCAATTTTAAATTTTGTTTTTTTTAATCTATTTATTCTCTATGATTTTTAAAATTTTGGCCAGTTTCTTGAGGCTGCAGGTTGCTTGAATTCCCGATAATGGGGATTTTTTATTCCATTATCTTGTATTTTCACTGTTACCTACCTAATGCACGTGTAATGCGTCTTCTTTGTTTTCTAAGCTGCTTGAGAAATTTTACAACAGCAGGCGGTCGATTAAACTTTCTTATTTTCCTGATAAATGCTGGGAGGGCTGCATTAAAAGCAAACTGCAGGATACAAAACAGAAGTGTAGTTAGTAAATGATTAATTAAATGCATTGCATTTTAGCAAAAAGATACTTAGAAAAACTTACACAATCTTAAAGTCATAAAACATATATAAACATAAACACAATAAATATTTTTTAGTTACCTTTTTTTCTTCTGAACTCTAAAATTGAAGCTTCTATTAGCTCCCCTGGCATGGCATTTCATAGCTCATAAGGCAAAGGAGCCAAATTGCGCCATTCAGCATGTCAAGTCTGTCAGTCATTTGAATCATGTCTGATGTAATTTTACTCAACCCCATTCTCTTGCCTTCTCCACATAACTTCTGACACCTTTACTAATCAAAAATGTATTAACCTCCACTTTAATTATACCCAATGACTGGTAACGAATTCTACAGATGGCAACAAACTCTATCCAACCTAAATAATTTGTGTGAAAAAAGAAATGCCCTTGTGTCACTTTTGGTTATTTTCTCAATCACTTTCAATCTATTTCTACTAGTTCTTTCATTCTCTGCCAACACAAACAGCTTTTCCTTATCCTCTTGGTTTATCCTGGTCTTAAATGATTTCCTTGCAACCTCTTCTCTTCCAAGGATAACAACTCCAGCTTTTCTAGTTTATCTAAATGACTGAAGTTCCTTGCATCTGTAATCATTTTAGCAAAGTTCTTCTGTGCACGATACCCAATAATGGATGCATTACCCTACTCATGGCTAAACCATATTTTAGAAAAGTTCATCTTGATTTTCCTTGCTCTGATATTCCTGTTTATAAAGCCCAGGATCTCATAAGTTAACATATCTCATGTGCCAAAGTAAGGCTTCAGCAATGTCAACCCACAGTTTAACACTCTGAATTTCTGTTTGAACTCATTTGGCACTGCACTTTGCCTGAGTGCAAGATATTTTATATTTTTTCCTGCCAATATGTTTCAGTTCAAAAAAACTTAGTAATTTAAACTTTTCTTTCAGCAAGCTATGCACATACCTCCTCCACATCTCTGTTCTTGAACCCCTTTTAGGATTACTGTATATCCTTTAGTTTATATTGCTGGTTCTCAAAGCTAAGAACATAATTGATTTAAAAATTGGAGAATATTGATATTCTAAAGCAGTTACTACAAAGCTGTATGACTTTTTAATAAATGTAGAAAGAAGACAGGTGTACAGGTGATATTGGATACAGGATTTTAATGGTCCATATTTTATGAACCCTCAAGTCTATACATATTTATATACATTCATTTACTGTTCTCAATCACTGTATAACAAACAATAGTTGTGAAATTCAGTTGAAAATAAATCTAACGGGAAGATTTTGAGATCTTGCATTAAGAAACAACTGCTGCTAGAATATGAATTTTAAAATATGGATATTATATAAAATTTTACTCAATTTGATTTATGTGTAGAGATATTTCAAATAATTTTAAATGGACACAAAATGAAAAATGGCTTTTCATGTGTATTCAATGCTTTAATTATACAGTTGAAACATTTGCAATTATGGAGTTTTCAGTAGTTTTACAATTGATAGTTAAATTTCAGGAAAAAATCCATTGAGAATTAATCAAGGATGCACAATAAAAAGGGTTAGTGGTCTCACACATTTAACCTCACATACGTTAGTACATAATTATTTAAACAGTACCGGATTCACTTGCTTCCAGGTTGTGGTTAAAGCCAAAGGAAGATTACCGAGTTTACCGAGTATATCGGTCGACCAAAAAACAGGTGAACTATGAGACAAGCACACAACTTGATTAGTAAAAGAAATGTTGCACATGGCAGTTTCCATTTCATATTTTAGTTGATTTTTTCCACAATAAAAGCTAGTTCCTTCAGATTGATCCCTCTCATTTGTACAGTTGTTAAGTTTCTCTGGAGGTTATAGGTGAAATGCAAAGGAAAGTGGGAAAAAAATGTAACCCGCAAGTATAAAAGCCATTGTGGCATGCAGTGGGAGAATGTGGCAGTGCATTTGTTGCTTTCGACTGCATCCAATAAACATGACGGTTTCATTTGTTTTCATTAGTTGAATTAAATTGTCACTGATTGGGTTTGGAAAAGTGGACTCCTTCATCGGAAAGAAGAGGTGGCTATGTCCATTTCATAATTTCTCTTAAACGTAACGATGGAATACAAAAATTTGAAAGTTACAATTTTGATTCTAACCGTGACAATTTGTTTCCCTAACAATTTAATTGTTATTCATTCACTGTGTAATTTAAATTTTGGAAAATGTAAAGGTTGAAATTGTAACTTCTCTAATATCTCATGCATGTTATTATCATTGAAGCTAGTTAGGACTCACCCATATCTGGTGTCTCTATTGTTTAACAGAAATTCAATTGCATTTTTTTGATCATCTGAGTACGAGGTGCATTGGCTCAAATGATCCAAAATGGTAACATCACAGTTAGAGATAATAGATCCTGGAAGGTCACAGTTCAAGTGGCCTAAAACTGCAACATCGTCCCTCGTCAGATTTCCACCAGCAATGCCCTGAAGTCACAGATTGAAGCACAAATGTCAACAGCAGCAGAAAATTAAATTTGCAGGCTATTAACCAGAACGATGAGAAATCCTGCAAAAGTGATCATGACTATTTGATGTGTTTTTGATTTAAATAAAAGACCTTAATGGTCAAGGAATCTTCTAGCCAAGGACAGGTGCAGTGATGGTTTTTATTGTTACAAAATAGTAGTGCAAGTGGGCCTGGATGCTTTGTTGGTACCCCTTCTGTGTGGTCATCAATAGAAAGAGTAGAACTGTCAAAGTAGTGGCATCTTCTCTGCAGTGCTCTCAAGGCAAGGTACATCTGCACAATGCAGTTATGTTTCTCTGTCAAGACCAGATCCAAGCAGATGTGAAAAATAGACAATACACATATCGTCCACATTTTGAGTTTGGGATCCTTTTTCAAGACTCAGCCAACATTTTGGGTCGGAACCTTTTAATCCTCAAAAATGTTCTTGAACCAAAACATTGACTGACCTATGGATGTTGACTGACCTGCTGAGTCTTTCTAGCTTATTTTTGTTTGTTATGTTTTCCCAACTTTATTGTAACAGTCATTGTCAGATTTTGTTCCTGTAAACTGTCTCTTGATGAAGGGAATGCCCTATTAAAGCAGTCCCACTACATATCTCTTTCTCAGGGAAATGACAACATTTTATGACACTTTGAACTGAGTCTAAGTTACCACCTAGAAACCTTGCAAAACTGCATTATCAGAGCCAAAGTT
Source organism: Narcine bancroftii (assembly GCF_036971445.1). Taxonomy (NCBI): domain Eukaryota; kingdom Metazoa; phylum Chordata; class Chondrichthyes; order Torpediniformes; family Narcinidae; genus Narcine; species Narcine bancroftii. Next base: position 29,481,597 of record NC_091480.1, on the reverse strand, counting down.
AAGGGTTCAGCAACATCAACCCACAGTTTAACACTCTGAATTCCTGTGAACTCATTTGGCCCTGAACTTTGCCTGAGTGCAAGATATTTTATCTTTTTTCCTGCCAATATGTTTTAGTTCCAAAAAATGTTGTCATTTAAATGACATGAAATTAACACAACTTGCCTAATGGACATGAAATTTTGAAAAAAAAACCCTCAGATCTCTGCTGAAGATAAACAGAACTGTTAGAAAATGTTTTTTAAAAAAAAAATCAAATAAGATCACAGAAATCAGAGGGATTACTTCAAATATTTCCCAGTAAATGTTAATTTTAGGTACTTTGTGTGGTGACAAGGTATCATCTACAACTAGTTTGCTGGCATTTCTAAACACAAAGAGTTTATATGTTTCAAGATACCCATGTGAAATCTAAACTTAGTTTTAGGCAGAGATCTACCAGACAATCTGTGTTTGCATTGGCATCACAGGATTCCCCATCAGGACCAGAAATAGACCAGGAGTCTACAAAGGTTTTCCAGCACTAATGTTGCAGAATCTGTTCTGCATCCTGTGCTGATTTAAATGAGGATTGTAGGGGGAGAAGGAAGGGAAGAGAAAAGAAATGTCCCCTTTAAAAAAAAATTATGTGATCATTGTGGTTTGAAAAATTTATAAGCATTTCTAGTTTGAAATGCTAATCCTTAATCCACTGGTGCTATCTGACCTACTCACTATATCAGCAACTTCTGTTTATATTCTGATTTGTGCCTATTAAGCACATAGTTCTCACCAAGCAAGTGAAGACATCATTCAACAGATTTTGTCGCTGAGTTGATCCTTTTCGTAAGATATCAATGTTTGACCTTCCAATGGCTTTAAAGAATTTCTTGCAGTTTGGAGATTTTCTGAAGTCTGTAGAGCTGAAATAAGCAGAGAATGCCATTTTAGTGTTGATCTATTCATGAGATAATTTTGTTTACCTTTAACAACAGTCATAATCAATTCAAATTAGGGTGAAATACTAAATTATAAAGTACTATGTTTTTCCATTTACAATATTTTTCATGATTCAAAAGTTCGTACTATTAGCAACGAGAACTATTCCTGCATAAATTAATTGATATATTAAAATAAAAACCTGGAGCAGGAACTCAGTAGGTAAAGCAGCTTCAGAAGAACCAGAATTTATTGTCCTGAAATTTTTCGTTTGGCAGCAGCACTGCCGTGCAAATATTGCTCTAAATTCCATTTCAAATCTAAATAAATGATGCAAGAAAATAGGAGAAAGTGAGGTAGTGTCTGTGGTTCATTCTCCATTCAGAAATCTGATGGCAGAGGGGAAGAAGCTACCTTTGTGTCACTGGGTGTTTGTCTTCAGGCCCATGTACCATGATGGCAGCAGTGTGAAGAGGGCATGGCCTGGGTGTGGGGGGGGGGGGGGGGGCTCCTTGAGGATAGAGGCTGCTTTCTTAAAACACCACCTCTTGTAAATATCCTGGATGGAGTAAAGACTGGTGCCCATGATGTTACTGACTGCCAAATTAACAACTCTCTGGAGTTATTTCCTGACCTGTTCATTGGCACCTCCATACCAGACAGTGATGCAACCAGACAAAATGTCCTCCATGTCAAAGTTTTTGAGTCTTTGGTGACATTCCAAATCTCTTCAAACTCCTCATGAAGTATAGCCGCTCATGAGCCTTCCTCATAATTGTATCAACATGTAGGCTCCTGGACAGATTCTCAGAGATGTTGTCATCCAGGAATTTGAAGTCCTTGACTCTCTCCACTGCTAACCCCTTGATGAGGACTGGTTTGTCTTCTCCTTATTTCCTCCTGATGTCCATAATCAGCTCCTTGGTTTTGCTAACATTGAGTGCAAGGTTGTTGTTGTGACACCACTCAACGAGCTGATCTCTCTCCCTCCTGTTCGCTTCCTCATTGCTGTCTCTGATTCTGCTGATGACTGTGGTGTCATCGGCATATTTGTAGATGACATTTGAATTGGGCCTGGCCACACAGTTATGGGTGTAGAGCAATGGGCTAAGCACACATCCTTGAGGTGTTGATTGCAGGTGAAGAGTAGACGTTGTTTCCAATTCATACTGACTGTAGTCTTCTGATGAAGAAGTCAAGGATCCAGTTGTAGAGGAGGGGTGAAGAGCCCCAAGTGTGGGAGCTTGTTGTCCAGCACTGAGGGACTAATGGTGTTGAAGGCTGAGCTGTAACTGATGAAGAGCAGCTATATGCATTAGCTGGTGTTTTCGAGGTGATCCAGAGCTGAGTGGAGAGCCAGTGATATTGTATCTGCTGTGGATTGATTGTGATGGTTGGCCATTTTCAGTGGGTCTGGATCTTTACTTAGGCACATATTAATTCTGGCCATGACCAACCTCTCAAAGCATTTCATTGCAGTAGATGTGAATGGGACTGGGCCACAGTCATTGAGGCAGCTCCCTCTGCTCTTCTTGGGCAACATGATGATTGATGGCCTTTTGAAGCAGGTGGGAACCTCTGACTGCACCAATGAGAGGTTGCTTATTGGGAGCAATCAGTCAGTTGGAAGGATTCATTGGGAGCAATTCATCAGTGGGGCCTTCAAAGTAGAAACTCTTCATCATGTCAGAGGAAAATTTGTACATATGTAATGTAAGGAGGATGGGGTGGAAGGGTTGAGACTGGGGCCTCACACAGGATTGGCAAAGCAAACAAAGGTGAAATACAAAGGACTGGCAGAAGATTGCATATGCCAAACAAAGGTAGAAAAAACAAACAGATCAGGTGGAGGAAGATAAGAGTGGAGCAGGTGATTGGAAGACAAAGGCTGTCAGATGTGGAATCTGATGAAGAGAAAGTGAGAATGGTGGCATAATGGTGAGGGGTTATCACCCAACCAGGCAATGAATTCCAGACCCCAAAAACCTCAGGTGAAAGCTTTTTACTTATCACCCTCCTAATCCTTCCACCATTTAGTTTAGATCTATGCTCTCTCGCTTTTAACTTTACCACCAACTAGGTCCTTTATTAACAACTCTGTTTAATCTGATATATCTGAATTAATTCCCTCCTCAGCTACTTTGTCAAAGGATGAAATCCTTAGCTCATGCCATCTTTTCCATCCCTGATAATATTCCCTTAAATCTCCTTTTCTCTTTTAAAATCTTATTTCCTGTAATAGGATGACTAGAATTGCACACAGTTCTCAAAAGGCTGCTCAAAGTAGTGTTTCTTTTGCTTTACATTCCAGCAGTGGCAGTGTTCAACCTCCAATCACTCACTCACTGACTCATCTTCAGCAACCTCACTCCTTTGTTTTATCATCTCTCTCTCTCTCCCCCCCCCCATCTACTTTGTCTGGCATCTGCCTGTCCTCTGCTTGTCCATCACATTTTACCTCCGCCTGGTTTGCCAATCCTCCCTCTCTCACTGCCTCCACCTCGTCCTCTTTACACTGCTTCTGTACTTTTCTCAATCCTCAAGAGTTGAAACTGATCCTCCTCCTTCTCTCACGGATGCAGAGTTCCTCCACCACATTGTGTTTGGCTTCAGATTCCAGCATCTGCAGTCTCCTGTATGTCTCCAAAGTTTCAGGTGAACCCAACTTTGAAGTAACATTTAAAAAAAAACTGTCTGGTTTATTTAATCCCATTTTGCTTTCAGTGACAAAGTTGACCAACCGTTGCAATGCGTCAGACCTCAGAGAGGACCACTGTTAGATTTTAGATACAAAATAAAAGATTTGGAAAAATCCATGGATGGCAGTTTCTTTGTAGATACTTATCATTCCATGTCAGTAGTTCCTCTGTTTGCGCGAAAGCCGCACTGTGATTCTGTGAGAACATTCTCGGCAACACTAGGTATTATTCTATTTAGGAGAATCCTAGCGAAGATTTTGCCTGCAATGGAGAGCAGCGTGATTCCCCTGTAGTTTGAGCAGTCTGATTTCTCGCCTTTGTTTTTGTACAGGGTGATGATGATTGAATCACGAAGGTCCTGAGGCAGTTTTCCTTGGTCCCAACAAAGCTTGAAAAACTCATGCAGTTTGACATGCAGAGTTTTGCCACCAGCCTTCCAGACCTCTGGGGGGATTCCATCCATACCTGCTGCTTTGCCACTTTTCAGTTGTTCAATTGCCTTATAAGTCTCATCCTGGGTGAGGACCTCATCCAGCTCTAGCCTTAGGGGCTGTTGAGGGAGCTGGAGCAGGGCGGAATCTTGGACTGAGCGGTTGGCACTGAAAAGAGATTGGAAGTGTTCTGACCATCGGTTGAGGATGGAGATCTTGTCGCTGAGGAGGACTTTGCCGTCTGAGCTGCGCAGCGGGCTTTGGACTTGGGGTGAGGGGCCGTACACAGCCTTTAGAGCCTCGTAAAAACCCCTGAAGTCGCCAATGTCCGCGCTGAGCTGGGTTCGCTTGGCGAGGCTAGTCCACCACTCATTTTGGATCTCCCGGAGTTTGCGCTGAAGATGGCTGCATGCGCGACGGAAGGCTTGTTTCTTCTCTGGACAGGACGGCTTTGTTAGGTGAGCCTGGTGGGCAGCTCGCTTCTTTGCCAGCAGCTCCTGGATTTCCTGGCTGTTATTGTCGAACCAGTCCTTGTTTTTCCTGGAGGAGAAGCCCAGTACCTCTTCAGTGGATTGCAGTATGGTAGTCTTCAGCTGATCCCAGAGGGTTTCAGGGGATGAGTCCGTGAGGTGGATTGCATCGTCGAGCTTTGCTTTGAGGTTTGCCTGGAAGTTTCCTCTCACTTCGTCTGACTGTAGGTTTCCAACATTGAACCTCTTTCTGGGGGCTTTACTGTTCCTGGGCTTTGGCTTGAAGTGAAGGTTGAGCTTGCAGCGAACCAGCCAGTGGTCAGTGTGGCATTCCGCGCTGGGCATGACCCTGGTGTGGAGCACATCTCGTTTGTCTCTTTCTCGCACCAGGACGTAGTCCAGGAGGTGCCAGTGTTTGGATCGGGGATGCATCCAGGTAGTCTTCAGGCTGTCTCTCTGCTGAAAAAGGGTGTTTGTAATGACAAGCTGCTGTTCTGCGCAGAGCTCCAACAGGAGGCGCCCATTGTCGTTGCACTTGCCGACACCATGCTTGCCCAGGATTCCTGGCCAGGTTTCACAGTTCGGCGGGCAGCAACCTCCTTTGAAGAAGACCGCAGAGCCCACCTCACTGACAAAAGACAAAGGAGGAAAAACCCAACACCCAACCCCAACCAACCAATTTTCCCCTGCAATCGCTGCAACCGTGTCTGCCTGTCCCGCATCGGACTTGTCAGCCACAAACGAGCCTGCAGCTGACGTGGACATTTACCCCCTCCATAAATCTTCGTCCGCGAAGCCAAGCCAAAGAAAGAAAAAAAAACTTATCATTCCTGACCCTGACGAAAACATTGCAAAAACTAGCAAAAGAGAAAAACCTCATTACAAAAACAACGTACTTGAAAAACAACAGGAGATCATCTGGATAAGTATCTATGTTTGATGGTGTTCCATTAGAAGTTACTCGGTGTGATAGACAGCTTAGCTGAAAAGGGAAACAAAACATATAATAAATAACCAGCAGAAAGCCAACAGCTCCTATAAACAAGCATGGTCTCATCAATGTGGCTAAAACCTACCTATTTAGCCATTGACATATACAGTATAAAGGTTATGGAAGTTGCAAATACTTAAGTGGCTCTTAATAATGGGCAGAAAAGCATGGTAATTAATGACTGGACTTCAAAGTTAAGCTATTGGTTGCGAAGTCCAAGAAATGTTATGGGTATTTATGTTCTATAGATTATCACAATTCTTCATTCTCTTGATGAGCAAGACAAAGCCAATAGCTTTGTAAACGTTTAAAAATAATAAGATAAATAGAACTAGTATTTAAGATATCTTTCTCCAATGTTAAGGGTTCGATTTTCAGTGCACAAGCCATTGTAGTAAAGTATTATTGATGTTCGATGGTATCAGCATTGAGTAAAACACTAGAGAGTAGTTTTTAAAAATTCAATGCAACACTGAGGAAAGGCAGCTTAAATTTCCCAATTTGTGATATTCTTCAGTTACTAATTGTTATTGTGAATTCATCAGAAATCCTTGAAGGGCAGATAAAGGTCACCTGTGAACATTGTTGCTGAAAAATATAATCAAGAGCCCTCATGACATTACCACATAGGATAAACCACACAACTTGGCAATGCTCATGATAACCAAATAATATGTTCTTAAAACAAATTTATTTCTAAAACACTGTCACAGTTTTATTTCTAATCCACATCAACAATGTTTACCAATGTTGACCCCACCAGAACACAAGGCATCAACCAGAGGAGGCCCCAGCATTGTGCACAAAGCTTCACCCTGCAAACACCTCAAGCTCCCACACTCCCAATCCTTTTGGAAACTTTATCATTTGGGGTCTGCAGTAAGGGTTTGGAGGATGTCCCAGACTCAGGACCCTCTCTTAACACAGTGATACATGTTTTATGTCCATATTTATCCCTTTGAGTGATGCCAGACTTTCCTGCTGACCTGGGAAGAGAAGAACCCAGGGGCATTCCGACTATCATAGTTTATATTGCTTAAGTGGATCAAAACACTGCTTCGTACAAATTCAATGGGAGTATCAAAGACCTGGCTCTGCCATTTTCCTTATGAATGAGTTAATTTTTAGTTATGTTTCCAGTTGGAATTAGAGGAATTAGACCGTTGGCACACAAAGCACACCCTGCAGCCTAGTTTCAATGATGGTCAATATTAGATAAGGTAACGGTTACCAGTTTAATCAACAAACCAAAATTTTAAAGAAACATATTCCATGAATGTACTATGAGTATTCAGACTTTCTAGAATGAGATACTAGTGAATGGCCTCACCTGACTTTCATCAAGCATGACTCTTTTCTCCTTTACTGTTTCAACAAGCTGAAGAAATGATGAGTCATTAAGGGTCACTATTACACCACAACTGGTGCCTTGTAGGACGGAGGTCGAGAATCTGAAACAAGCAATTCCATCATTAATGGAAATACGGATAGTTCACTTCCTTTTCATGTAGGTGTATCATTTATATGTATTTCAAACATCTAGATGAGTTTGTTTCCTCATATCCCAAAGAGATGTGGGTTGTTAGATAGACTATCCACTGCAAATTTGCCCCGAATATGTACATGAGCAGTAGAACCTGAGGAAATCTGATGAGAAAGCAGGGTGATAAAATGGGAACAGTGTTGGATTTGCGCAAATGAGTGCTCAATGATTTTCAAAGATGCAGTGGGCTGAAGGGCCAAATTTCAATGTTGTATGGCTCAAAGGAGGCAGGAGCAGGCTAAAGTAGATGTGGGAATCTATGTTAAAAACTAAATAAGAAAGAGCTCGCTTGGAAAGAATCATTCCATAGATTATAGGAAAAGGTTTGCAATATTGACAAAAATGCAATAAGATTGGGGAATGAGAAGGTTTCAGGATTCAACAAAGGATGACCAGGATGTAGGTATTTAAATTTAGACAAAACAGCACAATAACAGGCCCTTTTGGTCCACGAGCCCGTGCTGCCCAATTATACTCAAATTGACCTACAATCCTGGTAGGTTTTGAAGGACAGGAGGAAACTGGAGCACCTAAAAACCCACGCAGACATGGAGAGTAGATACAAATTCCTTTCAGATAGCACTGGATTCGAACCCCAATCACTGATGTTGTAAGAGCATTATGTTAACTGATATGCTAACCATGCTGTGAAAGGAGAAAGTGGAGTGTAGCTTGTCTAACGAGAAAGAAAAATTTAAAAAAAAAACAAACTGTAATGGTTTCTATGATTATGTGAGATGGGGAAAAAAGTAAACTAATGTGGTTAATTACAGAAATAGTGGAAAATGTACATGTATGGGAATGAGGAACTTGCACATAAAACCATAAGAACAGGAGCAGAAATAGGCTAATCAGCCCATCGAGCCTGCCCAGCAATTTAATCATGAGCTGATCCATTTTCCCACTCAGCTCCACTGGACGGCCTTCTCCCCATAACTTTGGATGCCCTGGCTAATAACAAAGAAAAAAATCACTGTAAATTTGGCAAAATTAATGAGATTGAGAGCAAATTCATTTTCAGGACCTAGTGACCTACATTCTTAAGTTCAGAAAGAAGTGGTGTGGGGATAGTGGATGCATTGGTTGTTATTTTTCAAAATTCCTCAGATTTTAGGGCATTTCCCTCAGACTGAAAGGGAACAAGAGTAACCAATCTATTTGAGGAAAGAGAGAGAAACAGAGAAGCAGACCAACAATAATTAAGTCAATCAATAATTGGGAGAGAACAGATTATGAGGAAACAAGAGTGGGAATGCGACGATGGGATTGCGCTTCTGGGACCAAACATTGACTCCATCTGTGTTTTATTAAGTAAGTAATTTATTCATTAGATTCCTCCAATGGCACATCTGCCAATATAGAGGGAATAAGCAGGGAGGCTTATATTTGGCTGAATTCAAAAATAACATGACATAACATACAACTTTCTTATGGGTAAATGGAGGATGTTTATCAGCTTGAGCCAGGAATCTCAATTTGAGAATAAGGACCATCCATTCTAGACAGAGATGATAAGTAAGTTCAGATGGTAGTGAATCTTTAGAATTCTTGACCCCAGAGGGCCCTTGAAGCTCAGTCACTCAGTATTTTTAATGCAAAAGTGATAGAGCTTTGCATATTATTATTTCAATGACTGTGGAATTAGTGCAGGAAAGTGCCGATCAGCTCATTGATCAGCCATGATCTTATTATAAATCAGGCACAAGGAGCTTCTTTTGTATCACTTTCCAGAAGCTTCCCACTTTTACCTTCCTTTTGACACTATAAAAATGAATCATGCACCACTCTTCCTTCTTCACCAGTTTAGCCTGAGATTCCATGAAGTTGTAGAAACTATTCATTGAAGTCAGAATGTAAAATGGCTTTGTTTACATTTATCATTATAATTTTACTAACAAGCAGAGAAAGTGAAATCAGAACTTCTATAGTCCGTAAGATAACAGAACAAACATTTTTAGATAAAACTTTTTATTCGCCGCAAGATTTAGCAGCGAATCACAAAGAACGTTTTTAAAAATTTAGATATACAGACTGGTAATAGGTCATTTCGGCCCACAAATCTGTACTGCCCAATTTACACCCTATTAATCTACACCCCCGGTACATTTTGGAAGGCAATGACTCTCAACAACATCAAATCTTCAATGGATCAATTCAGAAATAATGCATTGTTCAATGATTCTGATGAATGGCCTTTAACTCCCTTTCTCTTATTTGCAGGGAATTTCCAACTATTTCCATTTTCACATATAATCAGTACATATTTCAACACAATATTCCTATTTCTTAGGGAATGCATTACAATATGAAATGCAGTTTTTTGTAAGACCAAAAATAAATACAGAAACAATGATGAGTCACGCAATTAAATTTTAAAAAGATATTGTATCGAAATGGACACAGGATAGGAATTACTTACGTTTTAAAATTTTTATTTTTAATCACAATACTTTCAAAGAACACAGCGGCCTATGTAGAAAGATAAAAGTTAGTAGACAGCATTGATGACTTTTAGAAAAATTCAACAACATTAAAATAGCAAGATGTAATAAACAGTTGAGCTATGACGTTGGGCTAATTCTGTTAGCTGTGATGAATATAAGCAACAAAAAAGTGGAAGAATTTGTAAAAATTACATTTAGACATACAGCATGATGACAGACCCTTCCAGCCCACGAGTCCATGCCCCTCAAATACACCAATTAACCCTACAATCTCTCTATGTTTTTGAAAGGAGGGAGGAAACCATAGCTCCCAAAGGAAACCCACACCGCTACGGGTAGAACATACAAACTCCTTCCAGACAGTGCTGGATTCAGTCACTAGCATTGTAATGGCATTGTGCTAGCCGCTATGCTAACCATGTCACCCAATTCAGGGGTGAGATCCAACCTAAATTTCAAAACACTCCCTTCTTATTGAAATTCTTGCTGGCCACTTAATCACTACAGATTCTGGAAGGGGGTGGGCCGCGAAGAAGTAATACAACATATTTTGTTTCCACTGCTGCCTGCAACCCCAGTTCATTGTTTGCTCACAGGGGGTGGTAATAGAGTCCCCTAATATGTCTTTGAGGTGATGTTAGGTCTCATGAAGGTTTTTTTTAAGAGAGAGATCACTACTACCATTCACCATGCACACCAGCCATTTTATTCATGCTGCCCTTACCCCCTGATTATGGCCTTCAAAGCGCCAAGTTGGGGAATACAATCTTCATCACACCCAATGCCATAAGCCTATTTGTTTGGTAACTCAGGTCAATGGAGGTTTGATGTTATGTCGGGGTGAGGTGTGGGAGGAAATAAGCAAGCAATTTTTGTGAGTTCGGGGAAATTTTCAGGAAGAGGTTAAGTTTCCAAAGAAGAGCAAGGGTTTTATGTCAGAGAAGTCATTGAAGAAAATGAAAATCTCACTAATAAATGTCAGAGGTTGAAGAGACCAAGAAACATCTGTAATTTTGCTCTAGTCCAAGTTAAGCGGATTTTCAAATGCCCAGCACTATTTCCCCCCCACCAAAAGAGCTGTGTGGAACAATTTCTAAGCGCTGTATCCAGAAGTATTAAATTCCTGGTACTGCACTGTTTGGAGTCATGATTACATTATCATGTATCAATCTGACTGCATGACCTGCCTTCCTTACATCACTGTTACTGTTGCACACCACAGTTTCTGCCTCAGAGTTTTCCCACACCGTCTCCAGAACATTCTGTACCCTGGCACCTGGAACGCAACCATATTGGGTCACAGGAACTGCTGCCTGTCCCCTGGCTATGGTAGTCCTGACAAACACTGCACTTCCATGCTTTACTCCTTCCCTTGTGCAATCCTTTGCCTCATGGTGCCATAGGCTGGGGTGTGCTCTTCTAGTAATTCTGTTTCTCATGCACCTGCTTGTTATGCAGTACAGAGGGAAATTTCAAGTATAAGGAACTCAATTATCCATCAGTATTCCTTTGCACTTCAACCACCTCAATACTCATTGGCATGGAGCATTGGAACACTTGGCCAAGTCGACATGAAAGTACGGGATGATTTTCATACAAAGATCAGTGTGAAAGACCTATATCTTCAAGGACTGATCTACCAGCCCCTAATGTGTAGGTGGCTGCATGTGAATCAGAACCTTTATTTTGATGTAATCAAAGGACTTACTGATAAATCACTAAACACATTTAGAAGGATTAAAGATCTGCTAGCTTCTGGAAGTTCTTGTAGCTGGTGTGTGTCACAAATGACTGACTTGGTTTTAGCCCTTTGTTCCCTGATGTATCAACTTCTAGTTATCCAAATTTCTAAACGATCTCACTTGCATTTTCAAACCAAAAAATTATAGTTGGTTGTAAGACATTAGTCAAGATAGAGGTTGAACTCTGCCAGCACAAGCATGTCTGAGGAGTTACTGGTGAAGATTGGAGAACAAAACAATTTTTTAAAAATGTGAATATATTGTCACATCTTAATCTGCCTCTCTCAAACTGAGTGAAACACGAAAATCTGGAGATGCCATGATTGTAGTTAATAAAAACCCCACAGAAATGCTAGAGGAACTTAGCATCCATAGGAGTCAAATATATATTACCAATGTTTCAAGCCTTAGTCCTTCTTCAAGATATAAGCAAAGAACAGGAAGGCATCTCTAAAATTGAGCCTTAGATGGTACTGGGTTCAGGAAAACAAGCATGTTTCCTTTTATTTTTTTAAATTTAGATGTACAGCATGTTAACAGACCCTTCTGGTCCACGCAGCCCAAAATACACCCACATGACCAATGAACCTGCTAACCCCATTTGTCTCTCAACTGTCTCCCAGGAATGCCTTCCAGGAGCTGTTTTTCTAAGGTTCAGTTTCTTCATCAGTAATGGAACAGAGATTTAGATTCAGCAGTTCTCTAGCTCCAGTACCATTAAAACCTTATTCAATGAGTACTTAATTCTTACAAGGTCAAGTGAGTTTCAAAAGGTGTACTAATTTCTGTAATTTTCTTTTTTTTTTTTGCAACTGAATTTTTCCTAATTTCACAGACCAATTGTTTCTTTACAAACCTTTTGGAAGTTCACAGGGTCATATTTCCAGAAGCAGACCATTCAACCCATCAAGTTGATGTTGGCTTATTCCTCCATTGACATTCCCTAGAACCAAGCCCCCCAGACACCTATGGACTCATTCTGCCACTCTCCTTACCAGGGGCAGCTACAGATGCCAATCAACCCACCATCCAGTCTGACTTAGGGATGTGGGTGGAAACGCATGCTGTCACAGGTAGAATATGCAAAATTCCACACAAAGAACATCAGTGGCCAGGATTGAACCCAAGTCATTGAAATTGAGGCAGCTCTTACATTATCTGCATCATTGTACCATCCAGTTGTGGCTTTACACCTCACTCTAGTGCAGTGGTTCCTAACCTTTTTCTTCCAACTCACATACCACTGTAAGTATTTCCTTTGCCATAGGTGCTTTGTGATTAGTAAGGGATTGAATAAGGTGGGATGTGGGTGGAGAGAAATAAATTTGAAAACCAGTTTTAATCGTGCCTAATTGACTTGTTATGTGCACGGTTTTATAACTGCCCAATGACAATTTTTCTCAAGCAAAATATTTTGGTAACAATTGGGTCTAGAGCAGTGCTTCTCAACCTTCCCTTCCCACTCACATACCACCTTAAGCAATCCCTTACTAATCACAGAGCACCAATGACATAGAGAATATTTAAAGTGGTATGTGAGTTGGAAGAAAAGGTTGGGAACCACTGCTCTAGAGAATGGTTTAAAAATCAACACTGAGGTGCTGTGTTTCTTTAGATGACGTTAAATCGTGCTCCCTCGCACCAATCTTATGACAAAAATTGCAGGAGGAGGTTCCCGGGAGGGAAGGGAGGTTCATCAACTAGTATTTACAGTGCCCTCCATAATGTTTGGGATAAAGAGACATTCCTCCTTTATTTGTCCCTGTGCTTCACAGTTTTAAATTTGTAATCAAACAATTCACATGTGGTTATAGTGCACTTTCCAGAATTTATTAAAGGGTATTTGAATACATTTTGGTTTGACCATGTAGAAATTATAACACATTTATACATAGTCCCCTCATTTCAGGGCACCATAATATTTGAAGCATAGCAATGGAACTGTATGTATAGTAAAGTAGTCACGTTTAGTACTTTGTTGCAGGTCCATTGCATGCAATGACTGTTTGAAGACTGTGATTCATAGACATCATCAGGTGCTGAGTATCTTCTCTGGTGATGATCTGCCAGGATCTACTGTAGCCATCTTTAGCTCCTGCATGTTTTGGGGACTTGTCCCAAATGCTGATGTTTTCTCCTCAGCACATGGAGGGCAGGCTCAATTGGATTTACATCAGGTGACTGACTTGACCATTCAAGAATTTTCCAGTTTTTAGATCTGATAAACTTCTTTGTTGCTTTAGCAGTATGTTTGGGATCATGGGCTTGCTGTCGGATGAATCATTGTCCAATGAATTTGGAGGCATTTTCTCAAATTTGAGCAGATTAACATCTACACAGTTCCGAATTCATTTTGCTACTGCCATCAGCAGTTACATCATCAATGAAGTGCATCAGTACCTGTGGCAGTCCTACATGCCCAGGCCATAATATTGCCACCATGTTTTACAGATGAGGTGGTATACTTTGATTCTTGGGCATTGGCTTTATGCCTCCACACTTTGCTCTTGCAATCACCTGATACAGGTTAATCTGTCCACAAGACCTTTTTTGCCCCCCAGAATTCTGCTCTGTAATCTGGCTATCTGTGGCTAACTAATGGTTTGCATCTTGCAGTGTAAACACTGTATTTCTGTTCATGAAGTCTTCCATTGTCAGTACTCATTGACATATCCACCCAGTCTCCTGAAGAGCATTTCTGATCTGTCGGACTGGCTTTTTGGGGATTTTTCTTCTGTCATCAGAGTGGAGGTCTTTCTTGGCCTACCTGTCTCTTTTCTTCTTAATGATGTTCCAAACAGATGATTGTAATCATACTGTTTTATTTTTGTTTTACAGCCTCATAATGGCTTCTGACTTTCATGGGCACAATTCTGGTCCTCGTGTTGAAAAATGGCAACAGCAGATTCTAACAGGGATCAAAAGCTTGCAAGCAAGCCTAGCTCTCTCATACCTGTACCAATGAAGCAATTAAACATTCCAAGTACTCACAAACACCTGTGAAGCTAAATGTCCCAAACATTATGATGCCCTGAAATGGGAGAACTATGTATAAAAATGCCTGTAATGTCAAACCAAAATGTATACAAATAAGCTTGAATAAAATCTGAAATGTATACCTTACTCATATGGGAATTGTTTGATACAAATGTAAAACTGTGGAGACCAGGGGGAAATAGAGAAAAAAGTGTTTTTGTCTAAATATTATGCCACAATCAAAGCTTAAAAAATTATCTGCAAATTATCACGGTGCTTGTGAGAGTTTGTCTTGCACACCGTGTACTGCATTTCCCTGATCACAACATGCAATTGCTGGGAATGGAAATTGCTTGTGAGTTTTTGTAAGAGAAATTGACTCTACATATCCACAAGGGTAATGCAGCCCATGACCATTACAAACGAACCATTTCTTTTATGTTCCTTCCAAGAAACAACTTTGTAAGTGAAGAAAACAATCACCCACCTGTGATGGCTCCCACTGTTTATCATTGACGTCTTCAAGATTTAGATTTGCAGTGAGAAGCGGAAGTGGGATCTCTTTAACTAACTCACTTGGAATCTTATTCACACCTTTTATGGGGTCAATTTCAGTCTCCAAAACCTGTGTTAGAAAATGAAAATCAATTTAATTTAAGAACACAATGTACTTTGTCAGCAACATTTGGAACTGTATCAAACTATCCCAGGAGAAGTTAAAGATCACCAACAATAGTATGAATATAACTTTTTTTTCTGAAACGATTTGCAAGTTTCCCATTGACCCTTACCTTCAGAATGATGGTCTGCTGCGTAGCTTGTGGTGCTTCTTGAATATTTCTGACAAATGTAATTTCGGAGGTCAAGTTGGCAAGCACAGTGGATCTGATACTTTCAAAGGTATTGATTGATATACCAGGTACCAGGGTTCCCAGACTGATGAGATCATTTTTGGTATTAAACTAACAAAAAGGAAAAAAAAAGAAAATAAATTCCAGACAATAGACATACCCCAGCACTAATTTTATCTCGACCCTGACTGAATTTCACTTTTCTAATAAATGTAAATGAACATAAGTGGTCCAGGAATCTGTATTTTAATTTTATTTTGTGGCAATTTGAAGGTGTAGATTAACCCCCTTCAAAAGTCCCAAATGTATCTCTGGACATTTTCCTTCCCTGAACTCTCCCCAATTCCTTGCCCAAGATCCGAGACATTTATACCGCTAACTTTCCAAAGATGTATAGGTCATGCATATTTTCATAATATATCCACTTCTCTATGACTACCAAATATAATTTTTAATATATGACTTAAAATATGAATAAGGGGATTATTTGTCACCAGTAAATTCATATCTAGCTTTGAGACAGCAACAGGCAATGTCAAATTATTTGGAATTTTCCATTTCTAGGGCTGCCTTATTTTCCAGAAGCTGCTTTCCAAAAGGAAATGGATTGACATTACAGTCACAGAGCGAATATATAAAATCTGAATGGTCTCTTTCAATCAATGGATTTTTTGACTTGAAGCTTACTAAGCAGATTCAATCCCCATCCTGTTGGCCTTCACAGTTGTTAGAGAACCAACAGCTCTCTTTTCACAAGGAAAGCACACAAAAGACTGAGTCTGCCTCGATATTCATCATTGCTTTTAGTCATAAAAACATACTGTAAATGCTGGAGGAACTCCAGTCTCGCAGCATCCATGAGAGATAAAGATATATGAACAATGTTTTGGACCTGAACCCTTCTTTAACATATCAGCAAAGAACAGGAAGGCATCAGATTAAAGACTGAAGACTGGCAGGGGGAGGAGTGCAAACCAACAAAAGGAGTTAAATTGGATATGATAAAAGGAAAGGTGAGGATTGATATTGGCTCTGTGAAAGGAGACAGAGGGAAAAGGGGGGGGAGAGGGATAGAAAAAGAGAGCGCTGGGGGGTGGAAGGCGACATGGGGAAGAAGGGGGGGGTGGGGGTTTAACGGAAACCGGAGCAGTCAACGTTAATGCCTTTGAAGGGTGCTCAGATAGAAGATATGGTGTTGTTCCTCCAATTTGTGGGTAGTCTCAGTCTGACAGTGAATGAGGCCATGAGAGAAATTTTTGTCAGTTTAAAATAACTCAGAATAATTGCACTTTTAACTTCTGAGTACATTTCATAGTGTTAAAAATAATTAGATTAATTCAGTTCCTTGTATATTCAGACCTTACCTTGAAATCAGCACTGGATAACTTGGCTACAATTTCTTTGGATTGGCTCAGTTCCCAGCCCCTGACATTACTCAGACTTGGCAATGACTGCTGCACACTGACAGGATCAGTATTTTTAATTTGTGTCACTGAGAGACCGACAGCTGCTTGTTGCAAGTTCGTCAGAGTGCTGGCTGAAAAGTTGTCAACGTTACTCAATAATGATCTTGTAAGCTGCAGAAATTGAAAGAAATAAAAGAAAAATGGTACATAAAACTAGAACACATGTTACACAGACATTTAGGATACATCCAAAATATTCAGTTGCACTATTTGGTTCCTCTCATTTTGGCATTGTTTAACGATGCCAATGAGAAATCGATCAGATATTGCTCATTTTCCAGGATCATGCAAATTAAAATTAATCTCTCTTCCACTCATTCTTTATTCCACCCTCCCCTCAGTCAAGTCCTTTCTCAGACAGTCTCTTACCAAACATGTTTGGTAATAACTCAAATGAACATTTCTAAGTGTTGCCTGACAGACAATAGATGGACTTGCACTGTGCAAGAAAAAGCACATTCTTTCTTGTTCACTTCTGAAGATTTCCACCCAACCATGAACAGCAGCAGCCATGAGGGGTTGCAGACTCTGGGAGAGCAGAGGATTGGCACAGGGTACCAGAAGACAGGGAGACCACCCCCATTTGAGGAGAAGCAGAGGAGAAGGAGATGACCCACAGGTCAGTGACCACGGCAACAGACCAGTGAGGGGCTCAGAGGCTGAACAACTCACAGGCAGCAGACTGTTGGTGACCGGAGGTGAGGAACCCACACAGGCTGTGGGCTGCAGTCAAGGGATTCACGCCAGGCAGTGGCCTGCTGGAGTCTGACTCAAGGCTGGCTGAAGGCGTATGAGGTATGGTGAATGGGATGGGAGAGGGGACTGAGAAACCTGATGGATCCCTATTGTGTTGGAGGTTTGGATCTGGAGCTTGGGTTGCAATGGTTTGGACTAGATTGTGTGCCTGCAGGAGCTGCGGGAGCACTGAAGATGAATCCACGCAATCTTGGTGTCTCTGGGGTGGGGGGGGGGAATTCTCTTTTGCTTCTCTTTCTCTGACTGTAAGCACCGTTTCAGGAAATTTCTAGTGATGGCGAATCAAAAAGCAATTTCATGTAATATGCCATTTTTTATTACATGACAATAAATTGAATCTTGAACTTACTGAGATCTGGTCATCTGCTGTTGCACTGCTGTTCTCGCAGATCTGGTTCACCTTCTCAATAAGAGTTAAGGCTTGTTCTTGATTCACATCTTGAATTAAATTTGTATCACCAATGAAGCAAATAAGAGAGTCTGGAATCCTAAAAGCAATTGTTAGATATTTATTGTCTGCTCTCTCAAAAAAGTCATATGGATTCAAACATACTAATAAGAACTTGTGTAATAAAACAAAGCAATAACATAAAATTATTTAAATCTTGTTCTTAAAAGCTTTCTTGGTGAACATAAACACAAAAGATTCCTGGTAGAAACAGTAGATTTAATATCTTTTCTCCCACATAGCCTTTTCTAATGGTCTGTCATTGAGCCTTTACTTTAAAACAATCTGTTTAAAACACACATCAAATGGTTTATAAATTTCCACCACCTGTATCACACAGGACACTGTGACCGATTATGTTATATTTTATATTGCATGTTTTATAGGAGATAAATTGTGACAGGTTTTTTTTAATGTAGGTCACACTTCAAAACAGATCTCATTTAAAA
Source organism: Narcine bancroftii (assembly GCF_036971445.1). Classification (NCBI taxonomy): domain Eukaryota; kingdom Metazoa; phylum Chordata; class Chondrichthyes; order Torpediniformes; family Narcinidae; genus Narcine; species Narcine bancroftii. The sequence continues at coordinate 29,463,413 of NC_091480.1, read as the reverse complement.
TGCCAGAGTTCTGCTCAAGCCAGACAGTCCAGACTCTGGGTGCCTTTGCAAAAACTTTGAAGAATGCCTACAAGGACTTCACAAGTAAGTGTTAATTGGACACGTTATGGAGTGATTGCTTTGGAAAGCAACAGATGAACAAACTCAGAAGATTAGGTCCAGAGCAGCAGACTGTCTGAGTGCAGTTGGCTATTTTAAGAGGGTCATGTAGTTTTCTCTGAGAAAGAGAGAGAGTTAGAGAGAGAGAGAGTTAGAGAGAGAGAGAGTTAGAGAGAGAGAGAGAGAGAGAGAGAGAGAGAGAGAGAGAGAGAGAGAGAGAGAGAGAGAGAGAGCGCGCTTGTGGTAAAAACCCCATTTTGATGACAGGTTGTGAGTCCTTAGTTCAGCCTGGTCAAAGCCCTAGTGGTCCATGCAAGAGGAGATGGCTGGCTGTATAATGTATCACTTGAAATAAGGGAAACAAAAAGGAACTCTGTGGTGACCTGAAAGAAAGAGGTTATCATCTGGAAAACCCTGATGGGGCAAGTTTCTTCGGGAAGACCCTGAAGTGACTGATCTGAAGGAATCAGTTGTGAGTATCCAACAAGCAACAAATCTCTCTCTGAAAACTGATAAGAACCTTCCTGAGCGGTAACTATTTACCTTTCAAGCACCAAAGCCTGGTGAAATTCATACATGTTAAATTCTCTGCACAGTATAAGAATTGCCTGCAACCAGTGAACTTGGAGGAGTCAGAAGTGAGATTGGACTGTGAATTAAATAACTTTTCTGAACTTACACACACATTACATATACGTGCGCTTAGAATTCGAAGGGGGGTTAAGTTAGGTTAGTTAAGTCAATAGTGATAAGTTAAAGTGTGATTCTATTTTCATGTTTAAAGATAATTAAAAGCAACTTTTGTTTAAATAACCCTTTGTCTTGGTGAATTTCTATTGCTGCTGGGTTTTGGGGTCCTCTGGGCTCATAACAACAGTGAATGTTGTCTTGTTCATAAATAACAAGGCCAAAGACCTTTTAGATTCATAGAACAATAAAGTACAGAAACGGTCCCAAATAAAACTGCTGCTTGCACAAGACTGATATTCCTCCATTCCTTTCACATTCACATATCAGGAAGCTTCTTAAATTCTATTCACTTATCTGCTTCCACCACTATTTTTGGTAGCTCTCTCCAGGGACTTAACACTTTGTGTAAAACATTGCCTCACAAATCTCCCTGAAATACCCCCCTACCCTCCCCCACCTTGGACACGACCTCGAAGATGTGGCATTTTTTATGTATGTCTACTCTATGTTTCTCATGGTTTTATAAATATCTATCAGGTATAATCTGCAGACTTACACTCTAGAAAAAAACAAACCAAGTTTGTCCAACCTCTCCCCATTCAGTTTCATAATCTCCAACAACAGATATTGAATTAGTAACATTTTGGAAGAAAGTGAACATTTTCAAATTATATTCATTTATTTAACACAGAGCAAAAACACAATTTGACAAATACATACCCTGAAACATTAATAGCTGGATTGTTATTCAGCAATAAACTAATATAGAGCTTTGAGACAGCAACAGGCAGTGTCAAATTATTTAGGAGGGCCTTATTTTCAGAATCTGCTGCAAAGTCTTGAAGCTGCATAAAGTAGATTGACAAATTAGAAATATTTACATTTAATTTCTAGTTGAATATATATCAACATTAAAATTTAATAATAATCTTGATCTTGAATATTGATGATGAAAATTTTGCTTTTATAAGTCAGCCACAATGGTTATCAGAGAAAATACCAATGTGTTCTGTGTTTCAACCTTCTAATGCTGACAATGCTAATCACACATGCCTGTTTTACCAATCATTTATTTACTGATTTTGCATGTGGACATTTTCTCTATTTCACTCACTACACTTGCCCTTGCATTTACATCTTGTTTGTTGTCGACCTATTAGCAACTACATAGTTTCTGCTTTCTGAACCAAACATGCTGCAACATTCAATGAAGTGACAAAATAATAACAAACATTTGAGGGGACCTTTTATTTAAAATACCTCCATGGATTATTTTGTCCATTCAAACCAGAGGGCCAATTCATTTGGAATTTCAATTCTCACCATAAGTAGAATTCCTTTCTCTCATATTATATTTGAATATTTTATTACTGTGTCGCCCGGTAGTATTCACATAGTTAAATCATTTAAATCTAAATCACTTAAATTAATATCCAGCTATACCTTCAATGAAAATGAAATCAGGTTACAACAGTGGAGTTACAACCCAATGCATTTTCAGTATTATTAACTTCCAAGCAGCTCGACATAAATTTCTCCACACAAGACAAACAATAAAATTCACAAACTTCTGAGGATATGATACATCAAGAGCAGCCCCCACACGTGATGTTTCTATCTCTGCCAAGCACTTGCCAGAGTTAATGGGGTTTGAAGTCTTGTTTTTAACTGACACTATCTGCATTTCTAGATTCAGCCACTAACCTTGTTCACAATGCAAGCTTTCTACCCAGCAGAAGACGAGAATCAGCGGCAGAAACCATGGCTGCGCTCTAAATCTGAATTATACTGCAGCGAGTGCAATGGTCAGCAGCTGCAAGTTTTCCTGCTATTGTTTTTGCAAAAGTCCTCATTTTTAAAAAAAAATGAGGACAAAAAATAAAATGTTAAACACATGATATTAGTGCTACCACCAGCTGGCATCCGACCTCTTCGGTGTCTGTTACACGAGGACCCTTGCTATCTGATAGGTTTGCTGATCATATTTTCTCTGATCCTCATCACATTAATTAAATCACATTATTTAGACTGAATTCCTGCAGGTAAACCAATTCTTGAGACTGCTAGCTCTGATGGGGAAAACAGCTAAGTGAGAGCTTCATGGATACTACGATATATATAACCATATAACCATTCGGCGGGCAGCAACCTCCTTGGAAGAAGACCGCAGAGCCCACCTCACTGACAAAAGACAAAGGAGGAAAAACCCAACCCCAACCCACCAATTTTCCCCTGCAACCGCTGCAACCGTGTCTGCCTGTCCCGCATCGGACTTGTCAGCCACCAACAAGTCTGCAGCTGACGTGGACTTTAATCATTAATCTTCATCCGCGAAGCCAAGCCAAAGAAGAACAACAATTCCAGCATAAAAACAGGCCAACTTGCCCTTCTAGTCCATGTTGAACACTTTCTCCCACCTAATCCCTCTGATGGGGCGACAGATCCATATACACATCCAACTTCTCAAATGTTAATATCGTGCGTGCTTCCGCCACTTTGTCTGGAAGCTCATTCCACACACCCATCACTCTCTGAGTAAGTCCTCCCTCAGGTTTCCTCTAAACTTTTGCCTCCTAACTCTCATCTCATGTTCTCTTCTTTGTATCTCCCCCTTTCTTAAAGTAAAGAAGCCTCTCCACCTCAACTCTATCTATACCCCTAATAATTTTAAATACCTCAATCAAATCCCCTCTCAACCTTCTACGCTTCAAAGAATAAAGACCTCATCTTTCTATTTCTTACCTCACCTGCACGTGACACTCGTAGCAATCCTGAGATTGCTATTCTGGAGGTTCTGTCCTTTAACCCAGTTCCTAGCTCCCTAAACTCACCTTGCATGACCTCTACACCCTTCCTCCCCACATGGACCACAACATCTGGCTGTTCTCCCTCCCCTTTCAATATATCATGGATTCGATCTGTAATGTTGTACCCTTGCACCAGGGAGAGATACTGAATCTCCTCCACAGAACCTTCTATCTGTACCCTTAACTATAGAATTCCCTATCACAATCCTGTGATACTTCCTTAGTCATAGGACCATACTCCGCGCCAGAGACCTAATCACTACAACTCTTCCCCTGTACTTCGACCCCCCTCAACAGTAGTCAGTAGCAACTTGTTCTTCAGGGGGATGCCCGTCTCGAAAACCCTGCTCTGCCTGCCTTTCCTCCTAACCATAATCCAACTACCCTCCTCCTGACTCTTAAATATAATATTGTTCCCATATCTATTACCCCCCCGGCCTCCCGAATTCTCCTAATGCCCCTGATAGTGCACGTCGGAATGCAGAGAAGACCAAAACAACATGAGGAATCACTGCTTAATAACTTAAAGACCCAGAACTTAGTGTATGGGAAGTGTTCAAAAGGAGATTTTACTTCCAATATTATTGACCCGTGGCAAATAAATGTTTCTGTGAAAATGTTTTTCAAAATTAGGTCAATTTATGGAGTCAGAACCACATTGTGTAACAATGACATTTCAAGCCTCTACTTCAGTTTCAACCCATTTCCATTAACAGTGCTGAGTGCTGACAGTTTTGTAGAGTAGGATTTCACAATATATATCCTTATATCCTTTGAACGACTAATCCAGCTAGCATCTTAATCTCAGTCAGGTTAGTCTGAAAAGGATCTTTATATATTCATTGGGAAGAGGTCAGTTCTTCCACAAACTCAAAACTATTTCTGTGCTTAAACTAAAGAGTAAACAGAATGTTACGTACATTTGATTCGGGGGCAAAGTTCTGAAGATCTGCTGCAGACACTTGATTCATAAAACGTCCCAAGTATTCAGCAAACCAAGCGGTGGAGTTGAGGACTGGATCGGTAGCGTTGTAGCATTTTGGTTTCGGTCCTGTCACACAAAGTGACAATGAAACATCACAAAAGATTGTAAATTAACTTCATGAATTATAGCTTTGAGTTCTACCATCTTCAGACACAATTACTTTGTATTTCTTTCACAAATCTATGACCTACTCATATTTGGTGTCTCAGAAGGGTTTGTCGTGTATTTAGACAGGATCCACTCAACAGGTAAATTCACTACTTAAAACAATTTAGCAAAAATATTAACAGTCAATCTGATAAATCAAATGTAAACAGAGTTTGTTTATAATCTAGATGAGAATTGCATAAATGTTTTGAATTAACTTTGAGGGGTTAATTTTAGATTATTCCACATTCTTCATGTCTTTGTAGATACAAATGTTTGTATTAGAATCACATTTTCTGCCTCAATAATAACTCTATTCAGTCCAGTTGGTTTGATGACCAGTGGAAGAGAATGGAGAGTTATAGGGAATTAACAATTTTATAACTTTATTGTGTTTGGACCTTGCAACGTAAAACTGATTCTTTCTGAATGCCCCACCAGGATTTATCTCAGAGATTCTAATTTATGCTAGTGTAATTTGATAGCTTTATTTGATGAATATACTTAATTTACTAATTGTGCTCTATTTATACCAATTTTAATATACTATAAGAACAATATATTACTTACCTTGCTGTAGATAAGCTCTGATTCCCCTGTAGATTTCTATTTGTTTGTCAGAGCTAAAGTCATTGTAACGACGACTCAATGTTTTCACACTAAATAGGCAATAAACGTTTGAATTATTATTATCAGCTGAGCCGTGAATACTGTTACAATTCATTTCCAATTATAAGCAAAGTACACACATTATCTGCAACATAACAGAAAAATAATAACTTTGGGGAAGTTCAAATATGCATCCCATTGTAATTCTACCTTTCCAACATATATTCACAAGAGATCTTTGGATACAATTATTTATTAAAGTTGATTACCTATATTCAGCTAATATCTGAATTAGATCCATCAAAAAATCTTAAGGGTCTGTTGCAACGTTTTCATAATTTTAATAATGGTGATTCAAAATCTAGTCCATTTGTAGAAATTAGCGATTTGCAAATGAGGATGGGGACCCAATTTGTACTGGATTGTATTGAGGCTAATTGACTGCAGAAAGGAGCAGCATCTGGACAACACCTTCTACAACATGAAACAGGGCAGCTGTGCTGAAGGTTGCCCAGCCATATGAGAAATGGCGAGTAATGCAAAATTTCTCCTGTGGTAAATTCTCCTTAGGAAATGGCATTTGACTTACTCAAGGACCCAATTTCCATTGCGCTGGGACAAGGATTTTAGTACTACTTTATGAAAGATAGTTGTGTTCTGGAGCATAAAATCTATCCTCCTTTTTTGGTTCTTATTAACACCCTTTCATGATTTTCTAATATCATTCAATCTAATTCAGAAAGGAATGGAGATCTGGCAGAACTCAGTCTGTGGCTTAGTTCCATGCTTATGCCTTAATAGCTCCTTGAATAACACAAGACTTAGAGATTCATCACAGACAAAATAAAATCTTTCCTGGATATAAAGAAATTATTTATCATAGGAGCCAACAATCTTCTTCCGTCTTACATCTATCACATTTTTACAAGAAATTAGAAGAAAATTTAGCCAATAGAACTTGGAAAAGGTTGATGTACTACTTGTACTTTAAATTGCAATAGTTAATGTCAGGCACATAGAGAAGATGAATTAACCAATTTCAAGATAGAATCTCATGTAGCATCAGAAAATACTTGTTGAAAATCTTGCTCCCATCATTTCTTAGTCTTGTCCAGGGAATTAACACTAGGCACCAAAATAACTCATTATTTCATATGTTTGGGTCATGTCCCTTGCTTTCCAATTATTGGGAAAGTATCTTCCGTACCTTGTCTTTAATTCTTAATATTAATTTGGCTCCTATTCATTTTCTTGCCCTACTTGGAATAAGTAAGTCAGCTGATTTAAGTTTGTCTTGGCTACGATACCTTTGTTCTTATTGCCAGAAGAGCTATACGTATGAGGTAGAAGGATGCTGTCCCTCTTACACATACTCAATGGTTATCTGATGTGATGGCAAAAAATTAGATGCTCTACTAATGTAATGAACCTTAATTTTCTACATTTATGGGGTTCTTAATTATTTTCAGAATTTATAAGATTATTGAATCCCATTTTACAGTTTGGTTGTCCTTTCTTTCATGCATTAATCAGCACTTCACAAGAATAGTTTTTTGTTTTATATACATTTTGGGTTTTCTTACAGCTATTTCTTAATATACATTTACTTTGTTGGATATATATTCTTGTTATTACCTATGTATGAGCATCTCAATAAAATATTGGAAAGAGGAGCCAATAATCAGCCATAGTTAAGTACAGTACATTTTGGTGACATAAGTCTTCAACAGTAAAGAATTTGGAAACCAAAAAATAATTTCATAGGGATTGATTTATATGATCAGACAATAACTTTTTATCCTATTATTTGATTGATCAGGGGACTCTGTGCAAGATCAGTTCACTGTACAATCATTTCCACCTATGGGGTTGAAATCAGTAGACCCAAAATTGAAAACAAAACCAACTTTCTTCTTGGATTAGAGTTTTCCTAAACTGAGGCTCCTTGTAAAGGAATAAAGGGTAAAGTTGTCACATCACCATTGAATCAATCAATATTGATTGGAATTTGGAGTCTTGCAGATGATATTTTATTTCTTAGATATGTAGTTCTGCAAATCCAATGTGTGAACAAAGTATTTTTCAGGTTGAACAAAGAGAAGCTGGATGAACTCAGTGGATTAGGAATCCATAGATAGAAATCATCAGTCAATGTTTAAGCTCAATGAAAGCATCCCACCAGATTTTCTTTGTTCTTTGGAGATTTCAACAGCTTCAGTTTATGTGTTCCTCTAATTTTTCATTACTAACTAATAATTAGACTGGACAGTGAAGATTTTGCTACCTGAACATTTTTGGGTAATTTTGGACTGCAGATCACGAAGACCACCTCAAAATATTTCTCTTAAAATGTTCCTATCACATACTGTTTTATAGATATAACCTATTTTTATGATTTATTTCATATTTTAAGTCTACATCAAGTATATAAAACCATGATGTGCAACATGTCATTTAAAATTCATTTTCTGCATTTGCACTGAGACTTCTTCCCAGTTGATTTCGTTGCAGTCAGTGCCGAAAATGGTGAAAGGTTTCAGCGGGACATTGTGACAATGGAAAAGCAGTATCAGGGCAACTGGAATCCATCAATGCTGGCCAACTATTGTTGGACACTGATGCGAGAGGCATCAGATGCTGAATTCAAGTGAAATCAGCGGCAAAACATTTTTAGGTCTATTGAAGTATTGCAACCTTTCAGCATCATTATGTGATTAAACAATCTAATTCAATAAAAGTTAATTTAATATTTCTCCAACTTCCTATGTGATACAGCAAATTTGAAATGATCTTTGTGTTCAGCTTGAAATTGTCTATTGTAATCCCCAATTTTTTTTCAGGAAGCAAACCTTTTGAAAAAAATTGTCTAGTGTTATCAATATCCCAGCTCTCTGCAGATTTTTGTGATTTTGATGACAATTAATCTATGTGGAATAAATTTGAAATTTGTGAAATAAAGAAAGGATTTTCAACATGCATGGCTATATTTACATTTTCCTGTAAGGAAGGCATGGTACACTAAGGGTGTTGTTGGAAGTCAGGAGGTCAAATGTGATAGAGGGCAGATAGGGGCTTAGTCTTGAGTTAAGCCATTCATCCTGTTCTGTGCGATTGAGACCAGGTAAGTTTTCTACAAACTGCGACCAAAGACCCTTCATGATGGCAGCTTGGTTCGCATCTGTTAGATTACCCTGAAAGTGAAGAAAAGGAAAACCAGTTATTGTTTATTATAATGAAACAAGTGGTCATGAGTCATCTATGTTTGTCCCGAGCAAATCATGACAGTGGGAAGGAAGGAAGATCATATCTGTGCCCCATTTGGTGGCTGCTGGGGAAAATAGATTGCAAGCTGTGCATTTTGTCAGGTTGGTGTGGCCAATTGCAACTGATGGTCAACCCAGGATGAGGTGGGGAGGGAGGGCTGAGGATCACAGAGAAGAAATTGGGGTCCACAAGGGTGAAGCAGGGGAGATGATGGGTTGGGATGATGGGGAGGCCTGAGAATATCACAGGCTCAGGTGGTCAAGAAAATTGGAGGGCCTAGGGAGAGTTGAGATTTGGACCCTAAAAAGGGACTGATGTTGTGGAGGTTGGTGGAGGAGATTGTTGGTGTGGTCACGATGGCCAGTGATGCCTTGTGTGATAAATGATGAGTAGGGAACCAATTTGATATGGGTCACATTCCAGTGCTTCATTGGAAAGACCAAGATGACTCGCGACTAACCAATGAGAGTAGCTTCCAATTTAACTTAGTTCATGTTCCTTTGCAATGTTCCAAGGATTTCTGATGCAATTATGACTTTCTTTTGCTTCTCTTTCTCTGACTGAAAGGGGCATTTTCTGCTGGGGGTGAATCTTTGGCAATTACAAGTAATATTACATGTTTTATTACATGACAATAAAAGAAATCCAAAGGTGCCTACTTGAAATTCCAGCATATGACTACTCAACCAGAATTAATTATTTTTGTGTTTCACTGAAAAACACATTCAATTGCATAATGATGGAAAAAACAAAGCACAACTGAATTTTCAATATATGATCTTTCCTGGAGATTAAACCTGATCAACATGCTCTGGCAGAAACAGAGAGATTCATGCTTTGTTTTCCACTCTTCTCAAATTCTATGCCCATTTCCAATCCTCACTATGATGCCCACCTAGTTCTCATTCCTGAACAATACCTTTTCCAAATGTAGAAAGTGTCTGCCATGACTGTCTGGAGCTGAAGTACCACAGCAGGTACCATTGGCCCTGTTGTGAAAACTTCTATTGTGCATGAATTTTTAGAGTATCAAAGACTGGTATTTGGAGGTAGGAGGGGTTAGAATCAAGAGTGGAATTCTGGTAGTTAGTGTTGGAAAGATGGGTTGATGACCGGCAGTTGTTGGGGCTTGAGAAATCGCATATGCGTTTGAGAGACTGGAGGTGGGAGACTGGCAGGAGGTTTGGCAATTAATGGCGGGAGAGGGGGAAATAAGAGGTTTGCAGACCTTCAGGGAAGAAGGAAATCAGGAGGTTGGGACGAGAAGGAATTCAGAAAGTGTCGTTCCGTAAAAGTGGTTAAGCGCAAGGTGGGATATAATTAACTTATTTTGACTTCTCCCAGTTTGATGTTCTTCTGAGAAGAATATGTTGTCCAGGAATAGCCCAATTGCAGCAGCCCTCCAAAACCACGTGACCCAAGTTTGCCTTCAATGCACCTGTGTCAACATTCCATGAGCCCATGGAAATGGGCATGAGAATGACTCAAGCCACGTAATGCCCAGTCAAATTTCCAAGTGAAGCAAATGGTTGTTATTGTGTTTCACACTGGGGAAAATATAGTTTCCCATTGCACAATGTTGAAATGTGTCATGCCACTGAATTTCAATGCAGTTCAAATTTGATATTGGGCTCACCATATCATGACATCTGAATTGTAAACTGCACAGCATATAGTATAATTAGTGGTAATGTTCATACTTCCTTACAGACAGCTGAATTATTTGTGGTTCTAAAAGTAGAGCTGAAAAGTAATAATGGGCCTTGCTGATGTTTGTTACATTGTACTTCCAGAAACACTGTCATAAATTCAGCAGACTTCCAGAGAATCCTTGGAAAAATGGCAGAAATTCAAACCGTAAAAATAACAGTAGCAGCTCACATCTCGTGTCTCTTGGTTGAATCGATCCACAAATTCTGCCAGGTTTTGGATGGGTTGGTAATTCAACAACACCATGGTCAGAAAGTTGTTGTCATTGAGGAACCCAGGCCTGCTCAACAAATCAGCCAAATCGCTGGGAGTTGTGGCTTTTAACACCTGAGAATGGACAATTGAGAAAATATTTTGAGGCAAACATATAAAGACAGTAAATGCAGAACCTGGATAAGCTCAATTAAATAAGTATATCTTAACAGAATTTATTCACAATCCAAATTAAATGGATATATTGTGTCCTTGGCTTTGAAACAAAAACACTATTTGGATAGAGTTTCTGCTCCTTATCAACAAAATGAGAGCAGAATTGGATTGGCCAGTGAAAAAGATCAGCAAATTTACAATGAAAGCAGACTTTGTCCAGAAACAATAATGTTCAATCATTTCATAGATTAGTTATGGGAATTGAATACATTAATTCAAATCAAACCCCATCTAGGAACTAGCAACATCCTCCAACTTAATCCTGGACAAGTCAATGAGGCTTTTAAATTCTGATTTCTTAGGTACATTCCTGGTTTTGAAAAATCAAAATCCAATTCATCAAGAAGTTGACAGATGTAATAGATGTTTTAGCTGTGTTTTATTACATTTATTTTCAATTATTTTAAATGAGTTTATTCTTAGGTATTGAATACATTTCTGATTACATTAATAAAATTACTCTGAGTTATCATTCTTGAAAACATTGGTATTTCTCTTGGTGATACTTATGATTCCTTATGACATTCTGCTCTTCCTGTCCAAACACACAGAGGAACACACTACACTTCATAAAAGGACAGTTATTTGGACTGTTGTGCTGCTGGGAATTTGGAGTGAACCTTTGCCCTCCCGACTGCTGTACCCTGTGGGGTTGGGTCCCTTACATGAGCCTCTACATTCTCTGCTGCTGTGTATTGCTGTGTCAGGAGCCTGGGGTTAACCCTTGCATTCTTCTGGAGCTCTTCCAGTAAAGCATCGCCCACAGTTCTGTGGAAGAGCGAGAGTTATGAAGGCCAGAGTAAGACCATAGCTGTTCAGCACACAATGATATGGGGTTCAGGACAGCATCCTCACTACAGAGTGGATGTGAGAGTGCTTGAGCTTGGCAGTGCCTGGTCCAGACATTGACAGACACCTACAGTCCCATCACCTCCTCGAATCTGAAGAAAGCTGCTGTCTTCTCCTCACTGTTTGTCTGCACATCTAAGAAGTTGTTATCATAGAGAAATTTAAACTGGGAACATAGTTATTTTTCATAATGAGCATTGTGCAAACATTGGCTGCACAATTACATTATATGGGGAGTTTGAGTAGAAACCGAGCCAAACCACAATTTCAATTGGAAACTGATGGCATTCTCAAATGCTCATTGACACATAAACATGGACTCACCTCTTGAGTGCAGTTTATTTTGAACTTGACCAGCACAACCCATCCTTCACAGCACCAACCACAACCCTGTCCCATCCTTCACAGCAAGATGCCCACTGTTTTTACCTCATTAATCTGGATGGAATCAGCCAAGAAGGCAACATCAGACAGAGTGAGAAATTCGGAGAAATTTTGCAACTGGCTGTTCAGGTAAAGGCCAAAGCTGTTATTTTCATAGCAGCTAAGAGGTAGTGCTGAGGAAGAAAAAAAAGCAGTATTTTGTTTGCTTTCCAAACAATGACCAACTCATAAAGACACCACTGAAAAAACAAAAGTCCGCAGACACTGTGATTGAACTAAAAATACAATGCTGGAGAAACTCAGCAGGTCAAACTTTATAAAGCAAAGATAGATACATAACTAATGTTTTGATGAAGGGTTCAAGCCTGAAACATTGGTTATGCACCTTTACCTTTGTCTTAAAGATACCAATTTCACTGAACGATTTGTGCAGGATGTTGCGACATAGATCTGAAACAAGTGCTAATTTCCTCATTGAATTTTTAATTTAGAGATACAGCAAGGTAACAGGCCCATCAGCATGTGCTGCCCCAAATACACCAATTAACCTACAGGCTATGTTTTTGGAATGTGGGAGGAAATCAGATCACTCGGAAGAAAACCCACGCAGGGCACAGGGAGAATGTACAGGCAGTGCCAGATTCAAAACTTTGCTTCAGGCGTGGATAAGCCTCATCTCCAGTTGGAAGTAACATTATATGCCCATCATTTTAGAAGTTTTAAAAATGTAACCTGCATGATGGAATTTAACCCATTTCTTCCGAGAAAAATAAATGATCAATATTAAGGATTGGAGCATTATCAGAGAGTGAGAATGCAGGAAAAACACAAGTTCAAACTACCATGAAGATAAACAATGTTCACACCTTTTGTGTTAACCAATATGGCTTCATATACATCTTCCTGAACATTCCTGTTTAGCTCTTCTTTGATGGTGCTTAGTGCTGAAATTCTACAAAAAAAAAATGAATTGATGAGATACATGGATCACTATAATGTATTGCAATGTTCAGATAACGTACATTTCACAGATTTGAAGTTCTGGATGGGGTTCATGCCATAGGAACGAAGTCTGGGAATTTTTTACTTGGAGGACATCAGATATCAAAGGACAATTCTGTTCATTAATTTTATTGCATGGAAAATCCAGCAAGCATAAGCAAACACAGATCAATGCCAACAGCAAAAACAATTAGTTCACACAGAAAACAAGATATTTTGTTGGTAAATAAGGGAAAGAATAGGAGCATTTTTCTTCCAGAACTGGCTCATTTCTTTGAATACCCTGTATATTCATTCCCTTTAAAGTAATCTTGTTGCTAAACCAAAACTCCAAGCTGTCCATATATTCACAATTCTGATGCAATCAGACCCCTTTTGGCTTTCAGCTCTTCAACCCCAGTATCTTGTCATGTAAATGCTACATGACATCTGCACCCTTCCCAACTGCTGCAGTGATTTGAGAGCTTCATGTTTCCATTGCTAGCAGCAACAATTCAATTGTAATGGAGCACAAGCTTCAAGGCTGCCTTTGACTCGGAGTGCAAACATTGTGGAAATTAACCAGGAGAGAATCCAGTTGTTTCATACAGGAAGCAACCAGGGCCAGACAATTCAAGGAAAAGACGAAAGTCTTTAATTTCAGATACTACTCTTCACTGCAAAAAAAGCAGTGATGTCTAGCATTAAATTTGATAATTTCCGAGCAACTCAGAACTTACATGATTTGAAGCCCTTCACAGTTCGTGGATACAAAGATTAAGGGCAATGTGTTTTCTGTGAGTCCCGGAAGTAAAGCTTGCAATCTTCTGATAAACCAGACCTGAAGTTCAGTGTTATTGGCCTTTGAAAGAATTGGCTGTGTGCGGTTCAGAATTTCTTGCAGTAATGTTGTTCTGACATCAGGTGTGAAAGTCACATTATTCTGTAAAAAAAATTTTTCCAGGGGTGAGTAATTGTGGGTGGGTGAGGAAGGGGATTTTGGGCAGGAAGGGGCGCGGTGGCTCTAGCTCAATAACATCAGTAGAAATGAAAACAGTTTTCACATCAGCCTACTTTGCATCAAATGTATGCAGCAAAGAACACATTACTGTATACTGTACATTGAGAATTTTCTGACACCTTGAAGATCTTTAATTTTATTGAAAGTAAGGCAGTAATTCTCTGATGCAATGAACAACGTAGTAGACTTAAGATTACTGAAGTTTCTCTAACGTACTTGGTACTCGTGATGAATTTAATGTCAGCCTAATGTGAAGAGAAGCGATGTCCTACCTCACGTCTAGCTGTGTTGAACCTTTCGATGAACTGGACCACAGTGTCAGTGGTGATGCTGTTGAAAAGTTTCCGAACATCCTCAGCATTTCGCAGTGTTCCGTTCTGACTAGCAAAATCGGCCAGTTGGGAAGGTGTCAATAATTCCACTGCATCCAGCTGTTGAAACAATATTATAATTTCACCCTCTGCTATGATCAATGCTCACAGAGTGGCAAGTACAGACTGTTCTGTACTTTTTACATTTCATGTTATCTTCTACCCATTTGGAATCAGTTGTTTTTAACTGTAGGAATCAAGTCCAATGAGGTATAAAATTCATTTTGGATCAAAGTTCACTGCAAACAAATCAATAAAAACATTAACTAATGAGAGAATGGAGGAACTCAACAAGTCAGGCAGTAATCATGGAGAAAAATGGTCAGTCGATGGTCAGGGCCCTTTATGAAAGATAAAAATGGGATGGTAATTGTAAACAAACCGTGTACAAATAACTTCCTGAACAAACTTTGGACGAAAGAATTAACTGAGGCTGCTGTCTCGAGTTAACAGAGGCAAGGTGGTGAGAGAAGGCTGGAAATGGGTGATGATATGAAGGAAGAAATGAGCGGTCACAGTGATGGCATGAGTAGGTAGTTTAAAACTCAATGTGCGATCAAATGTGTGACTAGGTTGCAAACAATCTGGTATGGTTTCAGATAATAGCCAGGAAGAGGGATAAAATTTGTCAATGAGCAACAAAGGATGTAAATAGCATCAGAGAGGAAAGAGATAAGTGAAGCAAATTTTCTTGCTCACTCCAAGATGTCAGACAATAAGATGCAAAATCTTGAGAGGTTGTGGTGAAGTAGTCATTTTGCACATTGAAACAAAAGGTGCACGTACACATGTTGTTGCCAAAAGAACCAACATAACAAGATGTGAATAAACCTGGACACCAAAATAACAGCTGGAAGAAAAGCTGCTCTCTGGCCATAATAAGAATGGAGCCAGACAAGTGCAGTCCATTGCAGGTTATCCGGAGAAGAGGTGATGAAAGAATATGAAGCCATTAACCACATAATATGTTCCAGGCAGGTTGACGTAGACAAGGAACTAAACTGCTTCCTGTGCACCAGAAATCACTATATTTTCCCACAATCACAAGGAGTGTCCTGGTATGGCAAGAAAGGCGTAAGTATAATTGGAAAGAGTGTACCGTATTTGATGGCATACAAGATCCACATTTTTTTTCAAAAATGGCTCAAAAATATTTCTCCCCCCGAATCTTGTATGCAAAGTTGAAATTAGGGTGATAATGGTGAGTAACGCCAACAGCGAATATCATTGCTGCGTGGCTCACTAGGCATCACAGCCATCCATCATTGGGGGCTGCTGGCAGGATGTCGCGGGGGGGAAGTGGGGTGGTGGGATCAGCGTGAAGGTGGGCTGTTGGGAGACTCCCCTGACGGCCCACTGTCGGTGCCCATACTGCTCACACAGCCTTGTTCACCCTTTGGGGAGGGTGGGGGGAGTGCGGGATAGTGCGAGGACCGACAGTGGGCTGCCAAGAGAGAGCAGGGAGCGGAATAAGCGTGGGGACCAACAGCAGCAGTTTGTTTTTATAAAATATTTTCTGCTATAGCTCAGCTGCTTTTGTATTCTCTTGTAAATTACAGCAGTATTATTATTAAAAAAAGATTTTTCCTGTTGTCCTTGTGGCATGTTTTGTCTAAGATTTTTTTCTGTTTATACTGTAGATACATATTTCAATAACATTAAATGCTTACCCATAAATACACTAAAAAAGACTTTTTAATATTCCCTGCTGAAATGGGGGATTCTTATATATGCCCATGGGTCTTGTATGCTCTCAAATACAGTAATTTGTCATTTTATTCAGAGATTGAAAGGCTTTTAGACAATTGATTGGTAAATGTTTTATGAATCAACACACAACCATTTGAAACAGAGAAACGTCATAACAAAACTGTGTAAAATGTATTTAAAGTTAAAGCTGATGATACCAACACAAAAGATATAAAAGACTGGGGCATTTATATTTAATGTTTCTCTAAATTCAAGGACAGAGCAACACATTTTATCTTGTTACATTAAACTCTGGTCAGAAATATTGCATTTTCACCATTTTTGAAGGCCTTGACCAATTCTATAACTTACTGGGTTGAAGTCTGGATTCCTCCTGGTTAACATCTCTATCTGAACAAGGGCACTGAACATTCCCCAGTTCTTCAAAAGCCAATCTCTGGACCCATTCGTATTCCTGATACAACCAGAACCTAGAGGTAAGCACATTAGCCATCAATGGCATTTACCAGAAAATGCCCAAATACACCAATTAACCTACAGACTCCATATGTTTTTGGAATGTGGGAGGAAACCAGATCACTCGGAAGAAAACCACACAGGGCATGGTTAGGGTTAGATAAACAAGCATCAAATTGTTTTTATCCAGGACAACTGAGATCAGAAGATGTTTTCAATGTTTTAAGGTTGCGTGATTGAATTTCACAGCCTTTTAAATTACAATGCAAATTATTCTGAGTTCAAAACATTAAAATATTACACTAGAAATTTTAACTTTCAATGCAAATTATTCTGAGTTCAAAACATTAAAATATTACACTAGAAATTTTAACTTTCAATGCAAATTATTCTGAGTTCAAAACATTAAAACATTATTTAAGAATTTCTGTGGCTCTCCTTTCAGTATTTTTTCCCCTTAAAACCTTTGTAGCTTACCTGTGGTGTCGAGGTAATTAAGGATCCATAGGTTGAGCACAATCTCTCTGGTCTTCTGCTGCATCTCTCTGAATCCATTACTCAGACCTTTTACACTAAGTAGATAAATAGTAACACAATTATTCATCTGACTTCTAATCAATGGTATAGTTTCATCTGCTGGAGAACAAGTGAGAAAATCTTCATTCAACATGCCTTGCAATCAGCTCCTGTGTACAAGACACAAAATTGATCTAAACTTTTCTCCCATTTTGATGAATGGTTCACAAAGATAAATCCACCATCAACAGTGATGCCCCTGTGGGAGGAGTCGCGTGATGGAGTAGTGGCCGGTCGGGGAACTCCAGCCCTCTCTGGAAAAGTTTAAAAAAAACACACAAAACGCAAAGGCACAAACATAAAAATTAAAATAAAGTGAAAGTAAAGGTGGGAAGAAAATGGCAGCGAAGAAAGAAAAGTCGAAAGCAACGGGAAGAAGAGAAGAAAAAAGAACGTCGGAAGAAGGAGGTGAAGGCCTTACCTGTCCGAGGAGGCCCGCCGCGGAGAGAGAAGCCCGCTCCCTAAGGTCAGGTGAAGTTCCGAGCTCGGGACTACAAAAATGGCTCGCGGAGCCAAGTAAAAGTGCGCAACCACGCATACGTGAGGAGTCGCGCATGCGCGATCCGCATGACAAAAAAAAACACTGACGGGAGGGGGGACCAGCTGAGGAGTCGATCTCCACATCTGAGAATAACAGCTACAACACAACAACAGGAAGAGAACATAGAAAACAATGAGAACAAGAAAGAAGAGAGTAAAAAGAAAACAAGGAAACAACAGATGACCAACCCAGAGGAAAAAGAAGAAGAACATAGAGAAATGGAAGAAGAAGGGAAAGGCAAGACAATGGATATATATATTTTTAAAGAATATATGGAATCAGTAAAAGAATGGCAATTACAAGAATTTAGTGAAATAAAAAGAAGAATTAAAAGTATAGAAGAAAAAATGAATAGATTAGAGATGGTCATGTCGGATATAGGAAAAAGAGTGGACAAGGTGGAAGAACGAGAAACAGCCGTAGAAATGGAAGTAGAGGACTTAAAAAAGAAATTAGAAGAATCTAATAAAAAAGTTAGAGACACAAGAGCTATTAGCTCAGAAGATCGATATAATGGAAAATTATAATAGAAGAAATAATAAAGATAGTGGGCCTTAAGTAAGATGAAGAAGCAAGAATATGAGAGAATTTATAAAAGATTGGATCCCCAGGGTCCTAGGAAGACCAGAATTACAGGAAGAAATGGAAATAGAAAGGGCACATAGAACATTAGCCCCGAAACCACAGCCACAACAAAAACCAAGATCCATTTTAGTAAAATTCTTAAGATATACAACAAGAGAAAATATATTGGAGAAAGCAGTAAAGAAAATAAGAGAAGACAAAAAGCCACTGGAATACAAAGGTCAAAAATTTTTTTTCTATCCAGACATAAGTTTTGAACTCCTGAAGAAGAGAAAGGAGTTTAATACAGCAAAAGCGATCCTATGGAAAAAAGGATATAAATTTATACTAAAGTACCCAGCGGTACTTAAAATAGTTATTCCAGGGCAGCAAAACAGACTATTCTCAGATCCGGAGGAAGCAGAACAAATTTGCAGAACAACTACAAAACAGACAGAGAGATGAAGACATGTAACGAGAGTAAAAATGACCACGAACTATATGTATGTGTGTATATGGGATATGTATGTGTGTGTGTGTGTGTGTGTGTGTGTGTGTATGTATATATGTGTGTATACATGAGTGTATCCGTATTTAAAGGAAAATATATAGAGTATAGATAAGAATTAATAAGGGAAAGAAAGGGAAGAGAGGAAGTAAGGAGGGAATTAAGAGAGTGACCTTTGTTATATGAAAATTAAAATCTTTTCTGGGGGGGCTGGGTGGGGAGGAGTTACGGTCACTGCGAAATCAGTTGACGCTTGCGAGTGAATACGCAAATCCAAATGGAGAGGGGAGATGTGGTTGCCCGACAAGGGATAAAGGGCAACTCAGGAAGGGGAGGGGATAATGGGGTTAAAGAAATTTTAGATAGGAGAATAAGGGAAATGTTTGATGTTTTAGAAATGTTGTCTTATAAAGTGTTCAAAACAAGAAAGCAGAAATGGATAAGAAGGAAAGGTGATGATGAGGAAACGGAAAGGAAAGATAAACAAAGTATGAAATGGCTACGTTGAACTATATGACTTTAAATATTAACGGAATACATAACCAAATCAAAAGGAAGAAACTGCTAAATTTACTGAAAACAGAAAAAATTGATATAGCATTTGTGCAAGAAACACATTTAACTGAAATGGAGCACAAGAAATTAAAGAGAGATTGGGTAGGACATGTAACAGCAGCGTCATATAATTCAAAAGCTAGAGGAGTAGCTATATTAATCAGTAAAAATGTACCAATTAAAATAGAAGAGGAAATAATAGATCCAGCAGGGAGATATGTAATGATAAAATGTCAGATATATTCGGAGTTTTGGAATTTACTCAATGTATATTCACCTAACGAAGAAGATCAAATATTTATGCAAGATATTTTTTTGAAGATAGCAGACACGCAAGGGAACATACCAATAGGAGGGGATTTCAACCTTTATTTGGATTTAAACATGGATAAAACTGGGAAAAAAAATTAACAGAAAGAACAAAGTAACCAAATTTATAATTAAATCGATGCAAGAAATGCAACTTTTGGATATATGGAGGAAACAACACCCAAAGGAAAAGGAATATTCATATTATTCGGGTAGACATAAAACATACTCAAGAATAGACCTATTCCTGTTATCAGCTCGTATGCAAGACAGAGTAAGAAAAACAGAATATAAAGCTAGAATATTATCGGACCACTCACCCCTGATATTGACAATAGAGTTAGAGGACATCCCTCCAAGAATATATAGATGGAGATTAAACTCCATGCTACTTAAAAGGCAGGATTTTAGAGAATTAATGGAAAGACAAATTAAAATGTACTTTGAAATAAATACGGAATCGGTGAAAGATAAGTTTATACTATGGGACGCAATGAAAGCGTTCATCAGAGGGCAAATAATAAGTTATGTAACCAAGATGAAGAAGGACTACAATCAGGAAACAGAGCAGTTGGAAAGGGAAATAGTAAATATAGAAAAAGAATTAGCAATGAAGGAAGACACAACTAAAAGAAGAGAATTGGCAGATAAAAAAATAAAATATGAAACACTACAAACATATAAGGTGGAGAACATAATGAAGACAAAACAGAAATATTATGAACTAGGAGAAAAAAACAGTGATGCTCCTGTGATATAGCATCAAATCTGAACTTTCTCTCCAGTTTCCTTCCTGACTTTGTTTTATGCATCTATTTTTTGATGCTGTCTTTCCAATTCAAATTGTAGAAGAGGATTATTCTGAAAGAGAGCCCTTCACTTACATTGCCTGGTAACCATCACAAGTAATGTTCCTTGTCTGCAAAGGTTTCAGCACAAACTGGGAAATGCCAGCAATGAATGGTCTGAATCGCTCCTGGAACCACTTTCTTAGGAAGGTGACGCTCGTTAAGTTTTCAAAGGTCTTCACAGTCTCCCAAAGTGCATTCATAAACGTGATTTTTGTCATCAGGGGAACTGATGATCGGTTTGGAAACTGAAATAAAAAAGTATTGTGTATAAACTCAGCAAACAAAGAGCGTTTAGTCACCGCAGATCTCAAACGTGATCCTTCCTTTTATAAGAGAACTCAGTAAATTGTATAAAATGAAATTGTGAAGTAAAATCAATAGGCTACACCTGTTACTGTTTATGTCTTCAGTGGAAACATGCAAGTGTAAGAAACAAAGCCATATTCAGCCAGTACATTGCACGATGGCTAATATTTTGTGATGAGTGAATGCCAAGGGTACAGCATCGTCCTGGAGATCCATTCCAAAACAAATTCTCATATTGGTTCAAGAATACGTTGTTGGCTGAAATGTGCCTGGGGATGGGGTGTTGTAAAGTTATTAAAGATCATTTTTCCCTTATTTTAGTTCCTGCCAAACAAAAGGCAATCATTTAGTGGGTACTTTTTCTGCACTATTCAAGGCAACAAAAAAAATCTCTCATTTGGATGGTTAGTTAATTTATTTCCTGACCAATTTTGTTCTTGATGTCAATACAAAGTGTGAAGTGATGGATGTTGGGAAGTTAAACCAGGGTAGGACATTCAGAGTGAATGGCATGGTCCAGGGCATTGATGTTAGAGGCACTTTGCCATACAAGTACATTGTTCCCTGAAAGTGGAAACACAGGGAGACAAGGTGATGTGGAAAGGTTCAAGGCACGCTTGTCTTCATTGATTCAGGCGCTAAATATTGGGACATCATGCTGCAACTGTAGAAAATATCTGTAAGTTATTGTGTCTGTTCTGGTCACAACATGAAAAGTAGGATAAGATTAAGTTAGAGACGATGCAAAAGAGATTCACAAAGATGTCGCGTGGATTTAAAGGTTGGAGTTATCTGGATCGGTTAGCTCTGTTTTTACAGGAATAAAAGAGGCTGAAAGGTGAAATAAAATTATGTGAAGCACAGATGGGCAGACTATGTTTTCCATAGAAAGTGTGTCAAAAACTAAGCAGTTACCTGGTTGTTGAATTTGTCGAGGGCCTCGGTCAGGGTGGTTCTGTTAAGTTTTCGAACAAAAATGGTCAGTGCACTTTCATCTGACCTGTTCAAAGCGTTAGGACCAGTGAAACAATTAAATAATTCGACCAGGTTATCACTGCTTAATCTGGAGGCGAGTAGATCAGTCTGAAAAGAAATCATTTCAAAAGACATTTATTAGCTTCAAGCATTCCAACATTCTGATGTAAATATTTGCAAGTGTCTCATTTCTTTTAGCCTTTTAAAACAAAAATCAGCTGGAGAAACTGCAGCATCCATGGAGGAAAGGATGTGTCAACATTTTGGATCGATTCCCTGCATCAGCACCTGATGCAGAGACTCGTCCTGAAAGATCAGTGATTTCCTAATTCCCCAGATTGCTCCCAGCAATTTACTGCTTCAACTTCTAAAGTGTGCAGCCTTACATCTTGACTCATTTCTTTGAATAATCTGTGCAAAAAGTATTGATTACAGCTGTTAAGATGATGTCATAACACACAAATGCCTACAATTTCTGTTTTGTGTGAAAGTCTGACTGACGAGAACTTACCTCAGCACAGGCATAGTCAGTAATGTTGAAGAAGCAGAGCTGACTCACACTAATATTGAGCAGGAAAGTCTTCAAAGCCGAACTACAGGGAGAAAAAGTCATCTACTGTTAGGAAAGATGTCACTGTGAGTAACAAATAGTCAAACAGTTTCTTTCCGACCATTTACATCTCATGATTTGAGGTTAATAAAATGTGATTTAAGTTTTCAATATTGCTAAATAATGTACAACAAAATATTTTGAGTATGAGATATCGTTCACTGAAGCGTTGACAGAATCAGGGAAACTACACAGAACAGATGTATTGGATTCTTACCTGTCTATTGCTCGACACAACATAGTTTCTGCATGAGGAATTAAAATGAAGAACTTATTACATTGGAATTACAATACTAGAATTGGTTATGTTCAAAAATAATGTAGAAAGTGCACTTACCATTAACTGTGGTGTTAATAGGCTAAGGAATAGAAACAATAAGATCTTTAACCCTGAATCGTCTTAAATTAACACACAATGGTGTTGCAAGTAAAGAGTAATTATTCAATCAATTACTTTTCCTAAATCTACAACATTTAAAAATATATTGGCAATCTAGATAAGATTTACAAAAATTAAACTTTCTGTAAAAACAGAGAGGCCAAGCAAGACATTTGGAAGATATAAAGTCGTGAGATGTTCTTACTTTGTTGTCAATGTCGGGTTCTGTAGAGAAAAGTGAAACGCAACAATGTCAGAAGATGCTCGAGCTGGCATGTCATTAAACTTAATCAAATCATCTTGATGACTTAAGTCAATATTGGAATCAACATTTGTTTTGATTAGATCGCCTGGTGCCACAGAACAACTCTTCACAACTGAAATTTGACCTGAACGATTCTCTACATTTGTGGAATTTAACCTGTTAAAGCATCCATTACCACGCTGAGGATAAAGGCACCAATTTTTTATCCAACATCAAATTGTGCAATGTCCACAAAGTAGCAGCAGAGACAAAACTACAGAACCAGGAGTTATCATCTGGAGATTATATTGCAGGATTTGAAGACAAAATTTGACTGATAGTGAACACTTTGGCAAGAAATTACCTGATGTATTATTTGGAATACCTCCTGTCAGGCCAAGTTTCTTCACATCAGCCTCACTGTTTGAGGCCACCCAAACCCTTACTACAGTTTCATTCGCTCCACTTTGCAAAGCATGAAGGTGAAATCCAAGCAAATTGATCAGATTATCAGCACTCAGTTTCTGAAAATAAATAAATAAACAGACAGACATTTAATGAATGACGACTGCAACAAAATATTTTGTACCTTATCTTGAATTTCATTTCATCCGGATAAATGGATAGAGATTTTTTAAAATGGGATAAGCTTTCAGGATGCAATATTTGGGGCACTTGATAATGGCTCACACTGGGCACCAGAAATGGTGAGAAAATTTCCTGTTGAAAGAGAGAAGCACTGGAGATTACCCTAAAGAAAGGTGGCCATGGCTGGGGATCAGCGAGGGGCTCAGTGGCTCTAGGACCCACAAGACGCTACGGGCTGCTGGCGACTTGCGGTCAAAAGATCCACACAGGCTGTGGGCTGCTGGTGGCTTGCGGTCAAAGCATCCACACAAGCTGCGGGCTGCTAGGGACAGGTTCCAAAGAGCCAGGCATTAGAACCTGGATTCGGGAGAGTGCTGATGCCAGGAAGAGCCCCCGAAGGGCCCCGGCTGCAGGAAAGTTCCTGATTGTCTTGTAGATTTGGATTTGAATTGCTTGGACAGAAGTCTGTGAGATTGCAGAAGCACCGGAGGTGAATCCACTGACACTCAGTGTCTCTGAAGAGACTCTCCTTTGCCGCCTATTGTCAGGGACGCAGGGCAAAGCTCATGGACACTATTTTATTTGGCTTATGCAGACAAAATCAAGATGCCGTACATCATGCATATTTACCACAAAGGGAACTTTGAACCTTTGAGTTACACTATACAAAACTTTCAAGACAAATAGGCTTAGGTTCAAGGAAATGGCAAAGAGGTTTAGAAAGGATCAGTGCAAGGTTTTTCTTTATATAAGTGGATACTGATACTAAAAATAAGAGAAGATGGTTTTTCACCTCCAGAGCAGTGAATATTTGGAATTTGCTGCCCTTTGATGGTTATGTAGGAGTCACCACTGAACATATTTGAAGCAGAGATCAATAGGTCAAGAGTTAGCACAAGAAAGTAGCCAAAGACCAGCCATGGTCTAATTCAACAGCTCAATCAAGAACATTATTGAAGACTCAGAGAGGGTATTTACTGAGGTGAGATT
This sequence comes from Narcine bancroftii, assembly GCF_036971445.1. NCBI lineage: Eukaryota > Metazoa > Chordata > Chondrichthyes > Torpediniformes > Narcinidae > Narcine > Narcine bancroftii. Next base: position 29,438,905 of record NC_091480.1, on the reverse strand, counting down.
GAAATAGGAAGTTAAGAAAATTGTAACCATGACAATGTTAATGAAATAATGCAACATTTGGTCTCTACGTACCTTTACTTCTTCTGGATCCAATCGTCTGAAGGTTGAAAAGTCCATATTGACCTTGTTATTTGCCAGATACTTCAGATCCTCAGTTTGGGCACCACCTGAAGAAAAGAGAGATATTTTCTAATTTTATGTGGAGGGCTGAGTAAAGGCAAAAACCAAATATTACTGAAGGTGAAGGAAGCATACACAGGGACAAAAAAAAGGGGGTGTATTTTTAGGGTACCCTGTTTATGACATGAAAGGCCAACCATCTGTTGGTCTATTCCATATTCAAAATTATCTGAGACCTGCCGAAGAAATTTAAACCATGCCCCTCACATCGTATGCTTGCTGGATGGGTTTTGCACTGGGATTCTTCGGGTTCCCTGTGATCGAAAAGGATCTGATCTCCTTGATGCAAGAGCGCATCTATTTTATCCACTGAATTTGGAGTATTAGTCATATGGATGCATTATTAGGACAGGGACGTTTACGGTCACGTTAAGGTAAAGTTAACCTTTTCAATACGTAATCTTTCTTTGGCTTGGCTTCGCGGACGAAGATTTATGGAGGGGGTAAAAAGTCCACGTCAGCTGCAGGCTCGTTTGTGGCTGACCAGTCCGATGCGGGACAGGCAGACACGATTGCAGCGGTTGCAAGGGAAAATTGGTTGGTTGGGGTTGGGTGTTGGGTTTTTCCTCCTTTGCCTTTTGTCAGTGAGGTGGGCTCTGCGGTCTTCTTCAAAGGAGGCTGCTGCCCGCCAAACTGTGAGGCGCCAAGATGCACGGTTTGAGGCGTTATCAGCCCACTGGCGGTGGTCAATGTGGCAGGCACCAAGAGATTTCTTTAGGCAGTCCTTGTACCTTTTCTTTGGTGCACCTCTGTCACGGTGGCCAGTGGAGAGCTCGCCATATAATACGATCTTGGGAAGGCGATGATCCTCCATTCTGGAGACGTGACCCATCCAGCGCAGCTGGATCTTCAGCAGCGTGGACTCGATGCTGTCGACCTCTGCCATCTCGAGTACCTCGACGTTAGGGGTGTGAGCGCTCCAATGGATGTTGAGGATGGAGCGGAGACAACGCTGGTGGAAGCGTTCTAGGAGCCGTAGGTGGTGCCGGTAGAGGACCCATGATTCGGAGCCGAACAGGAGTGTGGGTATGACAACGGCTCTGTATACGCTTATCTTTGTGAGGTTTTTCAGTTGGTTGTTTTTCCAGACTCTTTTGTGTAGTCTTCCAAAGGCGCTATTTGCCTTGGCGAGTCTGTTGTCTATCTCATTGTCGATCCTTGCATCTGATGAAATGGTGCAGCCGAGATAGGTAAACTGGTTGACCGTTTTGAGTTTTGTGTGCCCGATGGAGATGTGGGGGGGCTGGTAGTCATGGTGGGGAGCTGGCTGATGGAGGACCTCAGTTTTCTTCAGGCTGACTTCCAGGCCAAACATTTTGGCAGTTTCCGCAAAGCAGGACGTCAAGCGCTGAAGAGCTGGCTCTGAATTCAGTTGCCCATTCAATACGTAATACTACACTTAGAATATAACACACGTGAGATTCTTCAACCTTGTCGCCACTATATCCAGCGCCACTCATAGAAAAAAGGCCTCAGCGAGGAGCGAACTTGCAAACCCTGGTTTACAATATCAGTGCTCTAATCACTGAGTTATTTGAGCCTCTGTTTATACCTTTACTGATTTGGGTTCCCATCAATTGTTGGACAATTGATAAGACTTGAGCCCTATTCAGTTTCATGTTCAGACAGGAGTTCTGCTTCAATAGTGGTGGACTGTATTAAACAGAGTTAAACATCCAGAGTTAACTCTGGATGCTTCACAACTTGGTTCTTAAGATTTCATCATCTTACAACTTCATTGTATCTTAACACTGACAATTGACAAATTCCTCACTTGGCACATTCCAAATATGATTGTGGCAGTTTCAACAGTTTAGTTCAAAAACCAATGCACAAAGGAAGTTGTGATGAATTCAGACAATCGGCCAATTTAAAAAAAAATTAACCTACCAACATATGACTTTATCAGATGAAAGTAGGCAATTGGGCTGTTTCGTTGAGAAATGAGAGCAGTGAAAGCCAAAGCATAAAGCAAACGCTGCTTTTCCCGTGTACACATAGAAAGATCCAGAGCTCCGGCATCCCTGAGGAAAAAAGTGACAAATAAATCTTAACCAGTGTCTCTGCAATTCCATCAGGTCGAGGGACCAGAATGAGTACCTTGTGTTACAAGATCAAAGCAGCAACCACAAAGAAGGCATATCACACGGGGGTCAAGATGAACAATTACTTTATTAACAAAAAATTCACCTTCAAACTTTGATTCCTAACCCCAATTATATAACAATGCCCACTGGTTACTATGCAAATTTCTATAACAGTGTAAAACTAATAAATTCCCCAGCCAAAACAAAATTCAGCTTGTTTGGTAAAATGAAGCCTAAAGATCTTAGAGAGAGAGAGGGGGAGGGAGGGAGGGAGAGAGAGAGAGAGAGAGAGAGAGAGAGAGAGAGAGAGAGAGAGAAAGCACAAAATTCAATTATCTTGTGCTGCTGCAGGGAGAGGAAACACTGGCTTGGTCTGGATCCTTCTGGCTGCCTTCGGAATGTTCATGCTTTTTCAAATCTCAACATTCTAAACTGTCCTCCAGTCCATGACTCATGCTCTGGGCCTCCTTCCACTCCACAGCACCCCTAGTGGTGGATAATCTTCCAAGTCCAGAAATTTTTACATCATTTTCTGCACATGCTCAGTCCGTTTCCCACTCTCTCAGCAGTCTACCTTTACCTTGGCTCTTTAAGGCAAACTGTCACTTTTTAACACAAAATCACACAACACATAGCCCAATACACAACACAGAACTCTGTAACACCTGCAGCTCAAGAAATTTACCCAATCTGTTAACTGTGTCTGGGAGCATAATTCATACTATTGATAAGACCAGATCAAAAGCTGAAATGTAAACATTGCATTTTCACCTTGACAGGTCTGAGTGGCTCCACCCATCATCTGAGTGAATGGCTGCACACCCAGCATCAAGGTTCACAAGAAAAACTGGTTCCTGGAAGAAGATGTCCCAATGCAAAGATATTGAGGAAAACAAAAACTCTCAATAATTAAATTATCATTATGACTCCAGCTGTAAGAAATCCTTCCTCGACATATTGGAGAAAACTGGAATAACTTTCGACACACTTGAAACTGCAGATGCTGGAATTTGAAGCTAAATTTGATTGGCTGGAGCATTTCATCAGTGGAGCAGTGTCACCAGGAGAAAAGGGATGGTCAAGACTGGAGACGTGGAGTATTTAGTTTAAGAGGTGAAGGTGTGAAGGGTAGGACAGGGGCCCATGTGGGATTGGTGAGGTGAACCATGACAGACAGTAGCAGTCGGTTGGCAGAGGCCAGTAAAAGGGAAGAGGCAAGAAAACCAAAGGGTTCAAGTGGAGGAGAACGAGTCGTACAGAGTGGAGAGGGTAATTAGGAGAAATGGTGGTGTAAAGAGAGACTGGGCAGAACCAAAGAGGATGGTGGGAAAAGAGTGGAAGAAGCCAGTGAGGAGGAGGTGGAAGCAGACAGAACCAAAGAGGAGGGGGAAATCAGAATAGGCAGGAGCCAGGTGAGGTTGAGCGGGAAATAGGACAAAAATAAGGATGGAAAGTGAAGGGGAGAGGGGGAAGAGTAGAAATGGTCCTGGAGAAGAAAGGGGACTGACTACCTGAAATTAAGAAATTCTGCGTTCGAACATTTGGGCTGCTGACTGCCCAGGCTGAATGTGAGTTGTTCTTCCTCTTGTTTGCATTGGGCCTCACCCATATTAAATTAAAACACTGCCAGAAAATGGCAAACATCAATAAGCTGGAGGTCATACCGATGCTTATAATTTCCCAGTTGTCAGTTTATGTCTCAAGAAAATTCCTTAGAGAACGAACTGTGAAATGTAAAGTTGGAATACAAAATGTCTCGTCATTGCTGCATAATCACTTGGACTGAGTGATACTTCGAAACTCAGGAAATCAGATGGTTTTAACGGAAAACTGGTCATTGAAAGATATATCCTTACGTCAAGTTGGAAATTGTCTTCAGCTGTTCTTGATTCAAAGTGCACAAATTGGCTCCACCAATGCCTTTCAAAGAAACTGCTTCGAGTTTACCGCCTGACTGCAGAAATTGTGTAATAATGACCGTCACCTGTTGAAAGATATTTGAAGAGAAGATGATTATTCATTGTCAAATGGTGATCTTTTCTTGTCTTCTTACTCCCATCCATTGCACCCCATGTCTAGTTTTCTCTGTACCATTTAGGGCACTTCTCTACCTCATTGGGCGAAGCAGATTACAAATCACTTCAAGTAACAACATTCCATGTATAATCACGTTTTGCAAAGCAAATTCCAGATTACATCACAATCTCCCTGCAGATAGCAAACTGCTTGCATTTAGATTTTCTTGGTGTCAGTACCGTTATGTTGTCCAGCTGTTGCTTCATCAATGCAGAAAGTGTCTCAACCCGAGTGATATTCCAGCTGCTGACTTCTGTTGCATTAAATACAGTGGATATGTTGCCCAACAGTTGAATCTGGTTTTCTGGTAGCCCCTTGGGATAAATCTATTTCAGGAAATACAACATCATGAAACTCAGACCTTTTGTTAGAAGAGGTTTTCTCTATTCATGCTCTACCTGGCTCTTCAAACTGCTCTTGAATTCAACTAGATCATGAATGATCTGATCTGTGGCTTCAACTGCCGGATCCCTAAATCACTGTTGAGCCCATTAGCCAAAATCTACGTCAACTTTGAACATGCAAAATGACTCAGAGAGCCCAGTACTCGAAGGTTGAGAGAGGATTAAGAATGCAAAACATCAAATTTAAATGGGCAATCCTTTATCCTAAACAGGCCCCAATTCTAGATTCCCTCCTCTATCCACCCTGTCAAGCCACATTTAACTATTTTAGGGTTCCATTCATCTAACCTCCAGAGACCCAAGGCCTGTTTCACTCGACTTGTCCTCACAACACAACTCCTTTATTTGAAGAATCACTTGAATGACATTCCAAACACTGCCTTCTTTAAATGAAGAGGTCAAATTTATATATATCTACTGCTCTGGACATGATGTCATCAAAGAACCGGACAGCAGAAAAAAGATTTCCAAACTTCTTTGCACCATTTCTAGACATGGTGATATCAAAGCACCGTACAGTAGTGTATTAAAAGCCCTCTATAAGTACGGAAAGCACAGCGCTATTACAGCACTAGTGATCCAGGTTTCAAACTGACGCTCTCTGCGAGGAGCTTTCACTTTCCAACTGTGCGTGCATGGATATCCACCCGGTCACCTCAATCTTCAAAAACATTCAGGGGCTGGAGGGTCATTGTTATATTTGAATGGCATGGGTCTTGGGTCAGAAGGGACTGTTACTGTGTTGTTTAAATTTAAAACGTATTTTACCTGATTTTTTACTCATTTCCAAACATCAGTCATTAATTAAGCACTATATAAATAATATTCTTTTTTACACTTGCTACCAACATACAAAACTTTATAACCCTCATCCTACCCTCTATCACCAAGCTTTCTGTTGACTTAACTGCTGCCAATTTGTAGGCCATCCTGTCTTCCTCATAACTTACTTCTGGCATACAATACACCCAGTCTTTTTTCAAAGTTACGATCACAAATTTTAAATAGTTGGAGATTCTTTCAACACCTCCCCAGTCAGAATTTGACATTGACTTTGTAATCCCTCCTTTCTTATTGAGAAAGTTCTCCGTTATTGTGGTACAATTGGCTGCAGCCAAGACCAATCCTACCCATAGCCCTTTCCATGCTCTCCATTCGACTCTACCTCGATCAGTCAATGAGATTGATGGCTGTTCCAGTCCATAGTTAATAAAAGTTATCAGTTTCATTACTTCAGTCTGTTGCGATTATTGAGAGTGAATCTGTTATCAAAGGAGCTGACTTTGGGATTTAGACCTTAAACAGAGGCCTCAGCTGACATTTCAGGATTTGGTTAAAAATAATTGTGACTCTGTATGTAAAACAGGCACAGAGTTCTTATGCTCCTGCCCCAGGTGATGACATTTTTTTAATGTAATAATTACCATTCTCTGCATCACATTGTCAACACAGGATATTTGCTGTTAACCAACACAGGAGGTCACATGGAGGGTGGTGGATACATGCAACATACTGCTAGAGGAACTGGTAGAATAGGAATCATTGCACAACTTCACGGACATTGAGACAAGAAACATTGAGAGGCATAGGGGCGAAACAAAGGCGAATGGGATGAACTTGGTTGGTCCAAGGTCCTGTGTCCTCAATGTAAAACTATTATTCCATTTCCTGAGAAAATTTATACAAGGAAATAAATAAGAAGCCTGCAGATGTTGGTATCTAGTGCAGTACAAAAAAAGTTGGAGAATCTCAACAGGTCACGTGCATCCATTGAAAGGAAAAGGCAATTGGGGTTTTGACAACAGCAAGACAAGAGGTAAATGGGGGGGGGGGGGCACTTGAATTTCTATTCACCCCCTTAAACCATTCACCTGATTTCCCTTCTCCGCTGTCTCCAGTCCTTCAGCTCGCCACACCCTTCCCTTCCTTCTTCAATCAGAAAACTATCTTTCTCAGCCTCCCCTCAGCTCCTTTATCTTTTTCACCCTCTAACCCATATCCATTAACACCTACTCGGCTTCCAGCCCCCACCCTCTTATTTGGGCATCTGCCTGATTTTCAGTACATTGTAGAGAAGGACTCAGGCCTGAAACATCAATGGACTTTTGCTTTCCGTAGATGCAGCATGACCTGCTGAGTTTCTCCGGCACTGTTGTGTACTGAATTTTTACAAAGTTTACTTACACGAAGAAGTTTCTTTTTCAGAACTTTTAACTGAGCTGGATCAAAGGCAAGCGATCCCAGCTGGAGAACACCGTCTTTCAGCACAGCATCACTCAAACAAAGGTCCAACTGGGACGCACGATAGATTGCAGGAGTAAGGTCGCTGATATCCTCTGGTGCTATTTCTCCCTCTGTACAGGCTGCCAAGAGAAAGTTCCATTGGGTGAAAGATGACAGGAGGGGCAGGTTAAGAGATATGCATCACTTCCTGCTGTCATCATTTTGGGATCGATGAGTGGACGGCAGCACGAGACCAATATGATGAATGTTTATTCCCGTGATATTGGAGTTAGTCAAGAAGGAGAAAATGATTTCAGGAATATTCCCAGTGCCATGTGCCAGTGAGAATAAAAATGAATGGATGTGCAGGGTAAATCGAGATAAACTTGAGGAAAGCTGCATGAAGAGAACGCAGACATCTTTTGGACACTAGAATTGGTTCTGGGTCAGGAGACAACTTTTCAACTGGACTGGCTGTTCTTCAACAGGACTGTCACCAGTGTTCTCTCGGAGAAGTACACAGGTGCAGGGAGGAACAAAATGAACTGAAAGGTGGGGATGCGGGTGGGGTTGAACATCAGCAAATGGAAGTGGAAAGGATGTACACAGCGCACAAAGGTGTGAGACTGTTAGATAATATTAGGGAATGAATGAACACTTTATTACATATTAGTAGTTCTGGAAGGATTACAGAGGCAAGTCGATAGGAATTGTGAACTGCAAAGGTATGTCAGGGAGCAGCTGACAGTCAACCAAATCCATGGTGGTGGTGTCAAATGAAGGCCTGGTTGGCCAGTGCAGCAAATTGCCTTCCCTAAAGGTCATTCGTGGACTAAGTGAGTGTTTAGGGGAAGCAGCCAATCCATGGTCACCATTACAGCCAATAGCATGCTTATATTTCTCATTTATTTAATCAACTGAATTATCAAAGCACCTGATCTTCCATCTCAGTATTATTGATTCTTCTATCTGCATTATCAAACCAGTACTGCATCATTACACAAGTCTAACCCATAATGTTTATTATTTAGCACAGTCTAAAACTAATTTCATACTTGCGGTATTGTTGGATATTCCTCGTAATTGGAGCTGACTAATAAATATCAAGACTTCCCCAGGAGGTCTCGATCTTTTGATTTTCTTGATAAATCTTGGCAGAGCTTCATAAAGGGTAGGCTGTATGGGGTAAAACAGTAAAGGTAGAGATTGCCATCAAATTTCCAACCGAACATGTAACCTGAAAAGCTAGGAAGAGGATCGTAAGCCATTTAGTCATTAATGAACCACTTAACACGTCAGTATCAATTCCTCCCATCAAAAATCCAAAACTAATGTCAAGTTCAACTGACAAACATGTTGGAACAAAACGAATCCAATAAATGATGAAAGAAGTGCAGCATTTTCCTATCGCAACTTGGGAATGTATCAATTTGGGCTTCACCAAATCATACTGAGCTCAAAACAGGCTACAGCCAGTACAGTGGGAGAGTGCTGCCTAAGTCAGGAGCTGATCAGGATGTTGGGACCACGCCAAAGTTGCGGAACCAGGGTCGTGTGAAGAATGTGATGGTTGGGAAACGGGACTGTCCTATTGTGGTAGATGAGAAGGAGGAGCAGAGGTGGCAATTGAACCAGGGAAATAACAAAGCTAACAATGCTGCAAATTCAGCTACTTAATCAACTTTCATTCACGTAGCCTATACCTTGTTTATTTGCTTCCATGTGTCAGTCAAAGCCAAAGGAAGATATCCGAGGGATCGTATTGTAGATGATGACCACGATGAAGGAAAACTACAGACAAACAAGAATCTCTCTGAGTTAAAGGATTGAAATAAACAGTATCAATTTTAGTCAAGCATTTTCATACCCGAGGTTCAACAGGAACAGTGAAAATTAATGAGTAAGATTTAACTTTCAAAGTCAAAAAACACAAATGACAAGTCGCTGTGAAAATTATTCCCAATTGGAATTTTCAGGAAAGATAGCAAAATGAAGCAAGGCCCTCTTTACATTTTAGTACAGCCACCCAACTTCAGCATATGTACCACTGGTACAAAGTATAGACTGCCAAGGAATATGCGATTCCAGGAAAGGAAATAATTAAGGGAAATCAAGAGCTGCAGATGCAGGAAACCTCAGCAAAATAACCTCGATCATTTCATCTCCAAAACACAAGAAAATGATGCTCCGAGTACAAGAGAGGCCACGGGGGAACATACATTGATTCCTGGCGTTTGTTAAAAGGTGACAGGTTTCAGAAATAAGAGTGCTGTTGTTTAAAGGCAGCTGCTTCCATGTCATTTAAATGGTATCCAAAGAGAGTGCCCAGCAATACTAGATGTCATGAGAGATGAAGTTCAGACATTCTGGTGCACTTTATTTTGTAATTTGTGAAGAGTTCACACTCACCCATATTTGCTGCTTCCACTTTGAAGGCGATATTCAATTGCACGTTTCTGATCATCTCGATATGTGACGCATTTCTTCAATTCATCCAGAACAGATATATCAGATGCCATGATAGTGGATCCATCAAGCTCACAGACCAAGCCACTTAGTACTGTCAAGGTCTCCTTCGTCAGGTTCTTGCTGTTGGTAACTCCCTGAATTGTAATGAAAAGAGCAACATTAATTCTGCAAGCACAAATTAAACTCTGTTCATCATTTCTACTTTAAGACCACCCTCATTGCGTGCAAGAACATTGCTACAATTTGTCAGTGCATCGAGAACATGGAAGAATATCAGCTGGTTTGGAATTCCACCTCAATTTCCCAACACCGCTTCAGCTCAGTGGGTCTCCAACTTTTATCACACTGATTAACAATGTTGAAAACTTCACCTGACTTTAAGTGTCAGAATTACATATTCATTAGAAATTTAAATTGTGTGATCGACTGTATGAATTCAGGTTTTCCACACTATTCAGTCCGTCCAAGATGTCCATTTCATCAATCCCGAGTTTACCCTAAATACTTACCAAACATGTCCTGGCATCTTTCAGGACATCTCGCTCTCTTGCTAAGACTTTACTTAAGATCTTTCTATTTGATTTCCCGACTGATTTGAAGAATTCCCGGCAGGTAGATAGAGTCCTGAAGTATTGATAACTATAAAGTGAAATGGAAAATACACACAGGTTATAATGACGACATGAAGTCATTTCCCAACGCCAATTAATAGGCTTTAATCTCCAATCAAGCCTGTCCCACTTGATAGACCTCCTTGCCATTCTCAATTTATTGCCACTCAATAGAAAATGTGCATAAACCCCTGGTATTTCGGCACCTATGGGGATTGGTAGATTCCGCACACATTAATTATCCAGTCGCTTGAGGTTGTTTGTCACATGATTGGCAAACTAACAGCCACGTGCACAAAACTGACACTTCTGTGTTTTTTACTTAATTATTTTTTTGCAATTTTTTATTGCCGGTGGGTTGAGGTGGCCGGTTGATTTTGTATTCCGGATAACAGGAGTTGTAATGTACATATTCTTGAAGTGAGACATAATTCAGTTCATTTTTTGCCTTGGAGAAAATTGAACTAGCATTTCCTGACATGAGGTTTAATTTTTGTGTGTTGGATGCACAGGAAGTGTCATCTTTCCTGACTATCCAGCCCTTCTTCCCCAAATCCCTGGTCTTTGATTCAGTCTTGTTGTCACAGCAGGCCTATGGTCATGCAGCACACCTAATGTGATGCACTACAATTTCTGGGGCCTACTTCCCAGATATATTATGTTGTCCATTTATTGTTCCTCTTTGGGAACTGTGTAAAAGTCTATTCAACAACATAACTTGAAAAGACATGTAACATACTTGAACAGCAGGACACCACTGGGCAAGGTGTTCAAGTTGACTTCAGTTCCATTAGAAGAGAGTCTCCCAGCCACACAATCAAGCTGGAGAAAAACCAAACCACAATGTCAGATTAGGAACAGGAGCATAGAAACATTGAACTCCCAGCTATTTTCGTCATCACGTTCAGCTATTTTTTTGCTGCAGGAGATGGTTAACTGTGGATCTTCATCAAGCCTCTGAGCACCAGGACATGGACAATTTGTCCAACTTAAAACATACAACATTTAATATTAAATTAACTCCATTTAGAATAAATATTATTCACATAGCAGTTGTTCAAAAATTAATACATTTGCATGAAAATCTTTGGTGCTCACATCTCAGATCAATTCTTGAATCACACATGAATTGTCCTTCGATTGGATTTTATTGACAAAGTACATTGTTTTCACACATATAATGAGCACACGCATGTAATGCGTGAAAAAATCAAAAATTATGTAAATATATTTTCGTGTAACGAGCACACACGTATACCACGCTGCTGTAGTATTAATTCTGAATGGCAAAACCAATTTGCCTTTAAATGGGACACAAGACAAAGCACATACCTACACCTTCCACAGTTAATCTCCTGCAATTAACACCCAATCAACTCCCTCCCCACGAAGTTGGCAATTGCCTATTATGTACATGATATCCTGCTGCAACACATTGACAAGCTTTGGAGAGGAATCAATTAATTAGATTGAAGACATGCTTCAGAGTTAAGCAGGATTTTAATTCAAAGGTTGTTTCAAATGAGAGGACCTTGATATGTTAATCTCCTCCCTCAGGATGATCTGGTCAATTAACATTGATAAGGTGCAGGGCCCTAACCAGAATCGCTTGTTGATAGGAATATCAAAACATCAGTATAAAGAGATATAGCCAAGATGAAAATTTCCCATGCCCGCTAACAATTGTGTCCATTCTTTCACTGCCGCTATCACATTCTTATACTCACTGAAACATTCCCACGCTCACTTTAAATTGTGTCTTTCTCACAGCCACTATAAATTGTGCATGTTCTTTCAATGCTGCTATAATATTCCCACACAGGCTATAATTTGCCTATTCGACTTTCCCACACCTGCTATTAATTGTGCTCATTCTTTAAACATGTAGAAATAATCTTGTCTCGTGCGCACATGCATATAACGTGCGGGGGGGGGGTGTTGACTGGTTCGTAAAATACGCATATAACTCATGCATTGTACAGTTTTGCATTTGTACTCAAACTAGTCCTTCGATGATACCGAGTGGTTAGGATTTCATTTCTGTGGATGATCTCACCTGACTTTCATCCAGTGAAACCTCTTTCAACTTCAATTCTTGTACAAGCTTCAGAAATGTCGGGAAACTTAGGGTTTTCGTTGCACCACAACTAAAGCCTTGCAGGACAGTGGGAGAAAATCTGGAACAAGTCATGGCATTATTAATTACTAAACTGCACAGTATTTCGCAAACTCCATCCATGTTACTGCACTTCTAGCACCAAATTGTGCCATTATTATTTTATTTCAATGAATGAGCAGCAATTACGAAGGACTGAACTGTGGAATAAGCCCCATCACACAAACATTCTTCTATTTCTGTAAAGTCTTCAACTTCACTGCCTCTTGGCCCAGTTCGTTCAAGTGCATTTAATTATTTCAGTTAATGCTGCCTTCTGCTGTAGCCTATTCTCACTTAAATCCAGCTTATTGTATGGTTTCAAGATTTCAGCATGAAACAGAAAGGTGCAGATTTTAGGGGTTAACAGGAGAGAAGCTGATAAACTGGAGCGTGATCATTAAACGAAAATTGGAGCATAAAATAAAGAACAAAAAAATCTGTCAAAACTCAGCAGGCCAGGCAACATCGGTGGTGAGAGAAGCAGAGTTCCGAATTTCGGTTCACAACTTCAATCATGGTCTTTGATCTGGACTAAATATTCAGTTCTTTGCGGGGAATTGGGAGGGGGGGGGGGTGAAAACACAAACGTCTGCAGACACAGTTTCTTGAACAGGACTCAAACCCAAAATGTTGGCAAAACAGTATATATTTACCCCCTGTGGATGTTGCGAGACCTGCTGAGTTCCTCCAGAGTTTCTATGCATTTCAACAATAGAAGTCAACAAGAGCCCTCCCTCACAGCTGTTTAAATAATAATGTAAACTGACCACGACACAAATCACTGAAATTAATGTGCCTGCTTTAGAAACCTTGCACGAAGGCTCAAGCTAAACTGAATGTCACGCTTGATGACATCAACAGAGAGTCAAAATATAACAAAAGGAAAAAAAGAATTGCTCACGTCTCAAAATTGGTGTCATTTCTGATCACATTTGGAAAGAACACGGCAGACTGTGGAACAAAACCAATAACATTATTAACTGATGCAACAGGCTCATAAACAGTTTACACACTAATAACACACAAATGGGATGACATTCAGAACATCACTTAAATAATAAGTACACAAAGAATAGTTGGAAGAAACCAGCAGGTCAGACAGCATCCAGGAGCAGCTATGGTCTAAGTTTTCAGTAATTTCATCAATGGTTTCAAATCAATGGACCATTTCTCCTTGTGGATGTTGTCTGACCTGCTGAGTTCGTCCAGTACCTCTTTATGCAAGACTCCAGCACTTACAGCTTTGGTGCTTCTCTATTGCTAAATTAATACACATTTGTCAATGACAGCTGATTTACTTGACACACGTGGTCAGTGCTCGTAAACAACAGGGCAATTTACCTGACTAGGAGTCCACTCTTTATTGTTTACATCATCGAGGCTCAGGTTGGAATTTAACAGCACAGGTGGAACCTCTGAGGCAAGAACAGATGGAATGGTCTTTACTGTTGCCACTGGGTTATTCACATTCCTTAACACCTGATTTACAATGAAACAGGATGTGATTTAATGGAAGATGAAAATGAGAATATGACAGCATTAATAATTAAAGTATATAGAGCGTAGGAAACAAATGACATATTACAACACGCACCTGAAGGACACAGATCGCTCGTATGGATTGTGATGCTTGTCCAATGTTCTGAACAAATCTCACATTTGAGATTAAATTAATGAACACCGTGGGATTAATACGTTCGAACACGTCACTGGGAATACCGGATACCAGGGTTCCCACAGCCAACAAACCACTTCTGTTATTCACCTAGTTGTGGAGTGAAGGACAAAGGAAGAGTTAATTGCACAACAATACGAGTTCCTCCTCATTCCACACGCCAGAGAATAGTTAGTGAGTCAAAAGTGGAACTATTTCTTGTTACTGCGGCTGGTTTCACCTTTCTCCATCTGGCTTCAAGATCAATTACTATGCATTAAAAAAAGTTTCACAAGGATCATTTCACAGTGGGGTAGTTAATTGGAATCTGTGAAGTAGGAAAATGGTAGAAGAAAAATCCTGAGGACCTCACAAATCTGCAATTGACAAAGATTGGCAGATTAAGCAGTTTTTCTGTGGGCAAAAGAATGGTCGACTTTTCAGGTCCAGTCCATCAGGACTAAGACTGGTGAGAGAGGACAGGCAGAATAAAGTAATGTAGGTGCAAAGCTGGTAGCTGATAGGTGGAACTAGATGAGAGGGGGATGAGGAGCAGTCGAACCAGATGACCCCATTAGTATGTGGGTTGTTGGGCAGATGGAACCAAATGAGTGAGACCCAGGGAGTAACACTGGTCCCAGTCACTGGTGCTGTAACGGTGTTGTACTCATCACAAGGCAAACCATGCTGCCCAGTTCCAGAGAATCAGGAGATACCACTTTCATTTACTTTATTCACCCGTTGGTAATTTTTTAAAACTACTGATTGGTTCATTGCTTACCTGGTAACCGCTTCTCAGCAACTTGTTTACTATGGAATTAGCCTGACCGATATTCCAGCCTTGGACGTTGCCCAAGGTTGGCAGGGCTTGCTGCAGAGTGTTCTCATCAATACTGTCAACCTGTGACGACGATAGTCCTATGGCATTTTGTCCCAAAGTATTCAAAGTGCTGACTGAAAAGTTGTCGATTTTGCTCACTAAAACTATCGCCAGCTGAAAGAACCACAAAGGTATATTATAACTTCTATCTTGGCAGGAGGACAGCTATCTTTCTAAGAGAAGACCTCACCAGCACCCAACGTTAAATATATTTTACCTTTATTTGTTCATCTGTTGGCTGCTCGGGAGGTAATGTACCATCAGTAGATGTGTTGGTTGTATCATTACGCCCACATACATTGTTGATCCTTCCAATTAAAGCCAATGTTTGCTGTGCAGTCAAGTTCTGTAGTAGATTAGTATTGGCAATGAAGCACAACAGAGAGTTTGGAACACTGTAAAAGAATGCCAGTCAGGGTTAGTATCAGTGTAATCTTCCACTACTCCAGCTCTCCACATCCTACAGTTCTCGTGAGGATTGTTTCCAATATCACCAATAAAGATTTCCTTCAAGGATTGGCAAATTAAATATTTATAAGGAAACCAAACTGACTTGGACCCATCTTGAGATGCTCCTCTCGGTATACCAGAACCTTCACTTTGACAATTGATACCAACATCTTCCCAACCACCGAAGTCTGACTAATATCACTATAGTTTCCTTTCTGCTTTCTCCTTCCCTTCTGACACAGTGGAGTGATATTCACGATTCTCCATTCCTCTGGAATCCATTGATTCCTGGAAGATGATTACCAATGCCTCAACAATCTCTGCACCAACCTCCTTCAGAACTCAAGGGTGCATTCCACTCAGTTCAGCAGATTCATCTACCCTTAGACCATTTATTTTTCCAAGTACCTTCTCTCTCATGATCACTGCCCAGAAACTCTTGAGAGTCCAGTAAGCTGCTATTGTCTTCTACCGTGAAGACTGATCCCAAAAATTCTATTCCTTCGGATCCTCTGCCATAGTGAGTTTTCATTTGATGTTTTTGCAATACCACTTAATTTAAAAAAGCTTTTATACTACACTTCCCTGAAGTGATACTGCACACGAAAGATATTAGTTTTGAAAATACACAAAATGTCTACACATATAAATTGTGGACACATACGTTGAAGCATTAAAATTTGGATTGTTTTTCGCCAGGAGGTTAATATAGGCCGTTGCGACTTCAACCATTAGCGTCACGTTTTCCAGAAATTCCAGGGTTTTTGGGTTTGCTGCAAACTCTTGAAGCTATTGAGAAGTGGACAGAAATTAGAAATATTTACCTCACGTGCTTTGTGAAATGAAATTTAAATTCACCCAGCCATCAAGAAGGAGACAGCATGTCAGATATAAAACATTTTGGTGCTCAGCTCTGCACCCACTTGGCAACACCAGCACAAACATGGGAATCATCATTCTCTGACATCAAATCATCCAGCAAGCGGCTACAATGTCATCCTGGCATTTCCTGGACCAAAAAAAGGGGCTTCCCATAAATTAGCACATGTGCTTTGTGGATTCAAGAGGACCACGTTTATGCATGCAATGGATTGTTTTGGAGCAGCCATTCTCAATGGTGACTCGGTGGCCACATCGGGGAACAGAGTGCATTTAAGTGGAGCCATAGACTGAAATCATATTTTTTTACTTTTCTTTTATGTAATTTGTAGGCAAGAAGTAAGGAAAAGCCAAGTAAATATGAATGGGGCTCAGAAACTCTCCTGAGCACATGAGCCATAGCCAAAACCAAGGGTAAAAACGGCTGGTTTAGAGCCAAGCAAATTTCCAAGTTAAAACTTTGTCTTTCCACTGACATGAATGCTAATCCAAAAAATCCGAACAAAAGAAGTAATTACCAGTGTTTCGTCATCAGAGAACGACTGAAGATCAGAGAGAGGTACTTGACTCAAATACAGTCCCAGATATTGAGAGAACCAAGCAGTGGAGTTCAGGACTGGATCGCTCGCATTGTAACATTTTGGTCTGGGACCTGTAATGCCAAGTGGGTAAAACACTTTAGTGATAGGAAGGTACTTCCTATGAAATGTAATGGACCTTAGGTCTTTCATTTACCAGCCTATCTATCTTTATAACACTAACATCTGGCATTCCCTTCACTGTCATGGAAGCCATTTGGGGTAGGAAGCATCAATAATTCTTTAATAGCTGTCCAGTTCAGTTGCCTTCTGCACATCGTGTTTGACTAGGGATCAGAAATAGGAAGCGAGAAATCTCTGTCAATAATAAAAATATGGTTTGAGACGCATTTTCAGAATACATTTTAATTGATAATTGAATATTCAAATGGAATTTTTATTACAAATGCTGCTTCGATTCCAGATGTTGAGAATTTAAAATGACGACATGGGAAAGAGGTTTTCTGGAGAGGCTTTCTGTCAATTTCAAAACTTTTAATGTTGCATGGAAATGGATTTAAATAAATTCAAATAGTGAATTGTTGTTTATTCCACTTTCAACTGGGAACATCCAAACACCTGACTATTCAAAAACCTTTCTTCACCAAACAGAATTTGCATGGTGAATTAATACAATGAGATGTCCCAACCCTTCATATTCCATACCATTCACCACAGAAAATCTAAAACATTCTGCTATCTTACTCTTAACTATCTTTTTTGACAAAATGGATTCCTCAAACATGACCACCATTCAATCTGCAGCTGAACAATTTCCCCAGATTTCTCCCCTCTTTAAAGATGTATCCTTTGTTGGGACGTAATTTCCCCAAACCAGGAGCCTTTGTACAAGGAGCATCAACCAACGATTCGACCGCAGACTGCATTGCAGTTGTCTTTCAACCTGCATCGATCAGTCATCTGCTCATGATGCAATTCTATCGCAGCCCAGGCACCATCGTACTTACTCCCTCTTCTCATCTAAAAAACTCACATTAACTGCAAGCCAACTCTTGTAATTTTACAATAAAAATTACTTCACCTTGTAGCAGGTAAGTTCTGATCCCATTGTAGATTTCGGTCCGTTTTTCTGAGCTCAACTTTGGGTAAATAGCATTCAGTGCTTTCACACTAAAGATAAAATTAAATAATAAATTATTCCTTTCGAGACCAAATTAAATTGCAGTGAAGCGGACTTAAAACAGAATCAGCTAAATTAAATGTAGATATGACAAAGTCAGGCGCAAGTGGGGAAAATGATAAAGTAAACCCTCATACATGTGGGAATATCGACAGCTATTCATGGTTGCATGTTCATGCACACTGACGTGCACATACATACGGAGATACACTCACACTGGGGAAACACATGATGCTGATCACACAGAACTGGTGCACCACAGCAAGTTAACAAGCCTGGACTTAAATTCATCTCAAAAGATTGTTTCATTTTGAGGTGCTGAACTGCTCCCACAGCAAGCAATTGTAGAATTATTCACGCACACAAGCATTTAACAATTGGAAAGCACGATTTAATTCATGAATGCAACAACATGCTTGGGCCAGTGTGGGATATATTGGAAATAAATGTGAAAATAATTGATTGATGTTGAGCCAAATTCAAGCAGCAGTAAGTCCGAGGGATCGATCAGATGAAATTGTAATAATCAATAATAAACTACTACTCGGTAACAAAATATTAATGGTGGTTTGGGAAACATTAGCCTCATATTTATTCATTAACTTTGCACAATTGTTGTTGTGGGGACAAAAATAAACTTGTGTCAGAATAATATGGGTATTTTCCCAGCTGAAAAGCACGCTACCATAAATTCTACTCAGCCTTCCACAGACAATGAATTTAGCTGCATTTTCTGCTTTTATTTTCTTGCGGATGAATTTAGAAACATTATGAGAAGACTAAACCAGGAGATTGCTGATGTTTCTGTGGATGCCTTCGAAGCTGAGCTGGGGAATATTTAGCAGATTGTCAGAAGCAAGTTTTATTTGAAGTCAGAGAGAGTGATTGGTGCCTGGAATACATTGCTGGGGGTAATGATGGAAGCTGGCATGATAGAGACATTTAAATGACTAAGACACATGGATATCAGAAAAATGGCGGATTATGGGTATGCAGTAGGGAAGGATTAGATTGTTGTGGAGTAGCTTTACATGGGTTGGCACAACGCTGTGGGCCAAAGGGCCTGTGTGGTGATGTACTTTGTTCTCTACCTACATGTCTATTTTTGCTGCTGAACATCGCTGTGATGTCTTTTCCAATAGAATGTGACGTGCTATCCTATGTCCTGCGTGGCTTTGAATTACTGAATTTAACAGGAAATTCTAGATATTTTCATTCAGTTTAGAAATATACATACATTCTTCTGTAGGGAAGGCAGGAGACACTGAGGGTGCGATTGGAAACCAAAAGCCGTGTGGTAATAAATGGCAGATATGGGGCCAGTCTGACATTAAGCCATTCATCCACCTCTGCATCTGTGAGTTCAGGGAGCCCCTCAGTAAACCAAATCCATACACCCTCCAGTACAGCAGCCAAAAGATTCCTCTGAAAAGAAGGAAAATGAAATGTTCTTGTTGTAAAACGATATACTCGACAACTTATCCATTTACATCAATTCCCACAGCCTGGCCTCTGGTATTTCTGAAACAATTAGCCTCAACAGTGAACATCACAGTACGACTTGGAGAGAATAAAGCTGGCATTCTCGGATACTGATGTTTATAGATTACACTGTAATCTATAACCCTATCCTTACAACACTGGTGAATTCTCTTGTACAGTTGTAAACCCACTATTATTACTGATCACTTATGGAGACTAAATGTAGATATGACAAAGTCAGGCAAAAGATTTGTAAACACACATTGGTTGGGATGTAGGTGTTTCAACGATTATCGTTGCCATGCACTGGAAGAGCTGATGAATGTGAAATGAACAAGCAGTAAAATTAAACAACCTCCTTGCTCCACTCTATTTACAATTTCCTTGCTGTACATCGTGCTCTGTTTATTATGGTTGTACTGTTCCAATAATGAAACACTTTGACATCATCAAGCTACTCGCTCAAATGGTACAGGATACTTGAATAATCTTCCGATGCAGTGAGCACATTTGGGACTACACTTTGGGAACTGAGAAAAGGAAATCGCATGGGCAACTTACGTCTCGGGTTGCGTTGGCGAAAGCATCTAAAAACCTCGTTAGATTTTGGAGGGGTTGAATTCTGAGCACCACTTTTGTTAAAATATCCTGGTCGTCAATGAATCCCGGAGTACTCAGTAGGTTGGCCAATTCATTGAGATCAATACTATTCAGTACCTGAAAAGACACAAAAGAGAATTTTTGAATTCTACCGGAATAACTGAACGTAAACCAGGCAAAACAAATGAATGCGTGCTCAACACTCATGCCAAAAATCTTTGCTTTTGGTTGATTTTCTGCAGGAGTCACGTCACATCATGAGCATCTTGGAATTTCAATTGAGAGAGAAACAGAAGTGATTCAACTCCATTCCTGCTTTTTTCACAGACCCCTTGATCACTTTCCCTTTCAGAACCAGATTTAACTCTTCCTTAAGTTATATTAATGATTTAGCTTTGACTGCTCTTTGCCAGAGAGAATTCCACAGTTTCATTGCAATCCTCAACTCAATTTGAAGGGGCTTCCCCATTTTCCTCAAGCTAAAATGACCAATTCTGGAGTTCTCACCATTGTATTGTTATATAATTATTTATATATAATATAATGTATTATATAACATTCTTCCTGCATCTAGACTGTCCACTGCAGGCAGGAGTTTAGTTATGTCTCTCTGAAGTGTATTCACTATTTCCTTGTGAGCACAGCAACCATCAAGGTGCTTTTTTTCCCCAATCCTCTCTGCAATCACTCTTCCATTCTCCAGAAAAGTCCTTCTGTCACTCTATTGTCCACTTTGTCTCCCTCCACAGGTTTAGTCTGGAGCTTTACCTGCTGACTTTCGATCTCCTCATCTGGTGATTCAAAGCCAATGAATAAGCATTTCTCTTGTTAGCTGAAATAAATATTTCTCATCTCTATTTACTCAGCAGAAGGTCATAGATGCAAGGAAATTCAAAGAAGAGAACAATGAAGTCCTGAAACATTGCTGTTATGCAAGAGGTGGTACTGGCCATCTTGTGATGTGTAAAAGTGGAGTATTCCCTGAGGCCCGACAAACTGGATCCTACGACCTTATGGGAAGCAAGGCAAGATATACCAAGGTCCTGATGGAGATATTTATACGATCTTTGCCATAGGTGACGTTCTGAATGCCTGGAGGGTGGCCAATGTTGTGCCCTTACACAATAAGAACTACAAGGACTGCAATAATGGAGTGTTAGTGATCATCCTGATCACTAGAGGAAGTGGAGCCTAGTTGTTGCAGCCAGGAGTAGATTCATAATGCATCCCCCCACAAGGTCATGAGTACAATAGCTAATAAAGTATAGTTGTAAAAGAACCCAAGTTTCTTTATGACAAAAAAAATAAACATCACATGGCACCTGGAGTGGTGCAAACACCAAGAGGGTGCAGAGTGAGAATCAGACAAGAGCAGCAGACCTTTAATACCTTCTTTTAATATGAACGGACTGCAAATTAAAAGCAAGAACGTGTAACCAGACCGCTGCAAGATTCAATGACCCCTGATGAAATTGTGTTAGGGATTATTGATAAGAAAGTGAGAGAGAGGTTGCTGCGAGAGACAGAGCTTACTTTAGCTGTAGCTGTGATATTCCACCCCAGTGAATAGCACTGCAGCACGTGAAAAAAAGTGATCGTTCAAAAGCCAGTGAAAATGAAGGCATAATTATAGCCCCAGTGTTGGACACGCGCATAAACAAAAAAACGAGATGTAGGACACCTGGGTGAACTCATACCCAAGCCCCAAGAAACTTACAGTGCAACTCAGCTATTTGAGTACGAATATAATACACAAAATATATCAGAAAGAGCTTTTAACAAAATAATTTTTTATTTTCTTTTTACCTCGGTTTCCCGACGAGGTGGAATCAGGGAAACTGCATCCTTCAGAGTGAGAAAGTTGAAGTAATTTTGGAAATAGCTCTTCAGGTATTCAATAAAACTGTTGTTTTCATAACACTGAAGAGGAAATGCTGAAAAACAGTAAATATTCCATTTCCATAATCCTAGTCACTTAGTGGAGATATTAACTATCATAATCAACTCAAATGTCAATTAAGCAAGAGACTCTCCCATTCAAATTCGCAAGGCTACAACTTCCAAATCTAAAGAGGCCTATTAAAGGGAAGTCCCATACCAGTTTAGCACAAGGTGCCTCTATAACAACATTTTATCAAGCTCGCAGATTAAGTTGGCTGGGCTGGGGGGAGTAGACGTTGAGACCCTCACTGATCTCGATAACAAGCCCTGAACAAGGAAATCAGTCAGCAGACACAACTAGGAGATTGTAGGTCAGGAATAATTGGAGGAGTGGCTGGTACTGGAACACCCAAATGTGAAGACAGGTGTTTGGAGTGTTTGGTCAGATTTGTCCAGCAGGTCTACAGCTGTTGCTACATAGCTCTGAAACAAGTGCTAATTCCCTGATTTAATTTCTAATTTAGAGATACAACATGGAAATAGGCTCTTCCAGCCCATGATCCCGTGTCATCTAATTGCACCAGTTAAAAGAAATCCACATTTCTGGGGGATATTCACTGGGAGAACAAACAAACTCCTTATAGACAGCACAAGATTCAAAGCCTTGTTGCAGTTGTGGATAAGCCTTGCTTCCTGTTTGTCCAATATGGTGGATTGCAAACTTGCAGTTGGAAGTCACATTTCCTGCCCATCATTTTAGAAGCTTTAGAGGCTGCAGAGCCTTTTAGAAATGTGACTTGTGTGATGAAATTTAACCCACTGGCTCTGAGGAGTGCCGCGAAGAATAAACACCCAAGGTCAATGATTGCAGTACACTGATAGTGAGGATTGAGAGCACTGTTAGAGAGTTCGAACATGGGAAAAAAAACACCCTAATTCAAACTACCAGGAACACAAACAATGTTCATACCTTTCGAGTTAACCAATATGGCTTCATATGCATCTTCCTGAACACTCCTGTTTAGCTGTTCTTTGACTGTGCTCAGTGCTGAAATTCTACAGAAAAATAAATTGATACTGTACTTCAATGTTCACAAAAAAAAAGATATTTTTCTTAATAGAATGCTAAAGGAAATTAGCCACAACTGGCTAATTTCCCTGAATATTTCCATTCCTAGCAAGGAAATCTTCCGCCCATAAATATAAAAACTCCAAACCTCCGTACATTCATAAACCTGGTGCTATTTGGCTTTCAACTCTTCAACCCCAGTATCTTGTCATGTAAATGCTACATGACATCTGCACCCTTCCCAACTGCTGCAGTGATTTGAGACCTTCATGTTTCCATTGCCAGCAGCAACAATTCAATTGCAATGGAGCACAGGCTTCAAGGCAGCCTTTGACTCTGAGTGCAAAATTTTGTGGAGATTTCCCAGGAGAGAATCCAGCTGTTTCAAACAGGAAGCAACCAGGACCAGACATTGCAGGGAAAAGACCAAAGTCTTTCATTTCAGATACTCTTCCGTGCAACAAAAAGCTGTGGTGTTCCATTTGATAATTTCCTAGCTACCCAAAACTTACATGATTTGAAGCCCTTCACAGTTCTCGGTAACAAAGATTAAGGGCAATGTGCTTTCTGTTAGTCCTGGAAGTAAATCTTGCAACCTTCTGTCAAACCAAACTTGAAGTTCAGTGTTATTGGCCTTTGAAAGAATTGGCTGCGTGCGGTTCAGAATTTCTTGCAGTAATGTTGCTCTGACATCAGGAGTGAAAGATACATTGTTCTGAAAAAAAAAGTTCCAGGGCTGAGTAATTGTGGTTGAGTGAAAAAGGGGAGTGGTGGCTTCAACTCAATAACAAGAGTACCAATGAAAACAAATTTCAAACCAGCCTACTTTGCAGCAAACATATATGGTGCAGAAAATCCCACGTACTCTACATTGAGAATTTTCTGAACACCCTTGAAGATCTTTAATTTTATCGAAAGAAAGGAAATAATTCTCAACCTAGTAGACTCAAGATTACTGAAGTTTCTCTGACGTACTTGGTACTCGTGATGAATTTAAGGTCAGCCTAATGTGAAGTGAAGCGGTGTCCTACCTCACGTCTAGCTGTGTTGAACCTTTCGATGAACTGGACCACGGTGTCAGTGGTGATGCTGTTGAAAAGTTTCCGAACATCCTCAGCGTTTCGCAGTGTTCCGTTCTGACCAGCAAAATCGGCCAGTTGGGAAGGTGTCAATAATTCCGCTGCATCCAGCTGTCAAAACAATATTATGACTTCACCTTCTGCTATGATCAATACTCACAGAGTTGCAAATACAGACTGTTCTGTACTTATTTACATTTCATGTTATCTTCTACCCTTTTGGAACCAGTTGTTACTAATTGCAAGAATCAAAACCAATGAGGTATAAAATTCATTTTGGATCAAAGTTCACTGCAAACAAATCAATGAGGCCAAATTTGGAACTTTGTGTGCAGTTTTGGTCACCAAATTATAGGAAGGGTTTAAACAGAACCGAGAGAGTGCAGAGGAAATTTACAAGAATGCTTCCTGGGTTTCAGAGTTTGAGTTACAGGGGAAGGTTGAGTAGGCTGGGACTTTATTCCCTGGAGTGTAGAAGATTAAGGATGATTTGATAAGAGTTTCACTCAGAAGGTGGTGGGAGTGTGGAATGAGCTTCCAGCTGAAGTGGTAGATGCGGGTTCGATTTTAATATTTAAGGAAAAGTTGGATAGGTATATGGAAGAGAGCGGTATGGAGGGTTATGGGCCTGGTGTGGGCCAATGGAACTAGGTGGGAGAAGATGTTCGGCATGAACTGGCCTGTTTCTGTGCTGTAATTTTTATATGGTTACATGGTGCTATCTGGAGCAGTTTAGTTAGCATAACAGAGACAGTTCTTATAGCACAAGCAGTATCCATATGTAATTGTTTCTCCCATTCAAAGTCAATTTTCAGACTACAAAAAATAAATGAATCACAGGTTTACAACAAAACAATAAAATTGACAATTGATTGGTATATGTTTTATAAATCAACATTCAATCCTTTAAAACAAAGAAACGTCATAACAAAATTGTGTAAAATGTATTTAAACTTGGGGTTTTGATTGAAGCCAATGAATCAAACACCAACATAAAAGGTATAAAAATACTGGGGTATTTATATTTAATTTTTCTCTACATTCCAGGACAGAGCAACACATTTTATCTTGCTACATTAAACTCTGGTCAGAAATATTGCATTTTCACCATTTTTGAAGGCCTTGACCAATTCTATAACTTACTGGGTTGAAGTCTGGATTCCTCCTGGTTAACATGTCTATCTGAACAAGGGCACTGAACATTCCCCAGTTCTTCAAAAGCCAATCTCTGGACCCATTCGTATTCCTGATGCAACCAGAACCTAGAGGTAAGCAGATTAGCCATCAATGGCATTTACCAGGAATAGTTCACAGCATCAAATTGTTTTTATCCAGGACTACTGAGATCAGAAGATGTTTTCAATGTTTTAAGGTCGCATGATTGAATTTCACAGCCTTTTAAATTACACTGCAAATTATTCTGAGTTCAAAACATTGAAATGTTACACTAAAACTTTTAACTTTCAATGCAAATTATTCTGAGTTCAAAACATTAAAATGTTACACTAGAACTTTTAACTTTCAATGCAAATTATTCTGAGTTCAAAACGTTAAAACATTACTCAAGAACTTCTGTGGCTCTCATTTCAGTATTTTTTCCCCTTAAAACCTTTGTAGCTTACCTGTGGTGTCGAGGTAATTAAGGATCCATACGTTGAGCACAATCTCTCTGGTCTTCTGCTGCATCTCTCTGAATCCATTACTCAGACCTTTTACACTAAGTAGATAAATAGTAACACAATTATTCATCTGACTTCTAATCAATGGTATAGTTTCATCTGCTGGAGAACAAGTGAGAAAATCTTCATTCAACATGCCTTGCAATCAGCTCCTGTGTACAAGACACAAAATTGATCTAAACTTTTCTCCCATTTTGATGAATGGTTCACAAAGATAAATCCACCATCAACAGTGATGCCCCTGTGATATTGCATCAAATCTGAACTTTCTCTCCAGTTTCCTTCCTGACTTTGTTTTATGCATCTATTTTTTGATGCTGCCTTTCCAATTCAAATTGTAGAAGAGGATTATTCTGAAAGAGAGTCCTTCACTTACATTGCCTGGTAACCATCACAAGTAATGTTCCTTGTCTGCAAAGGTTTCAGCACAAACTGGGAAATGCCAGCAATGAATGGTCTGAATCGCTCCTGGAACCACTTTCTTAGGAAGGTGACGCTCGTTAAATTTTCAAAGGTCTTCACAGTCTCCCAAAGTGCATTCATAAACGTGACTTTTGTCATCAGGGGAACTGATGATCGGTTTGGAAACTGAAATAAAAAAGTATTGTGTATAAACTCAGCAAACAAAGAGCGTTTAGTCACCGCAGATCTCAAACGTGATCCTTCCTTTTATAAGAGAACTCAGTAAATTGTATAAAATGAAATTGTGAAGTAAAATCAATAGGCTACACCTGTTACTGTTTATGTCTTCAGTGGAAACATGCAAGTGTAAGAAACAAAGCCATATTCAGCCAGTACATTGCACGATGGCTAATATTTTGTGATGAGTGAATGCCAAGGGTACAGCATCGTCCTGGAGATCCATTCCAAAACAAATTCTCATATTGGTTCAAGAATACGTTGTTGGCTGAAATGTGCCTGGGGATGGGGTGTTGTAAAGTTATTAAAGATTATTTCTCCCTTATTTTAGTTCCTGCCAAACAAAAGGCAATCATTTAGTGGGTACTTTTTCTGCACTATTCAAGGCAACAAAAAAAATCTCTCATTTGGATGGTTAGTTAATTTATTTCCTGACCAATTTTGTTCTTGATGTCAATACAAAGTGTGAAGTGATGGATGTTGGGAAGTTAAACCAGGGTAGGACATTCAGAGTGAATGGCATGGTCCAGGGCATTGATGTTAGAGGCACTTTGCCATACAAGTACATTGTTCCCTGAAAGTGGAAACACAGGGAGACAAGGTGATGTGGAAAGGTTCAAGGCACGCTTGTCTTCATTGATTCAGGCGCTAAATGTTGGGACATCATGCTGCAACTGTAGAAAATATCTGTAAGTTATTGTGTCTGTTCTGGTCACAACATGAAAAGTAGGATAAGATTAAGTTAGAGACGATGCAAAAGAGATTCACAAAGATGTCGCGTGGATTTAAAGGTTGGAGTTATCTGGATCGGTTAGCTCTGTTTTTACAGGAATAAAAGAGGCTGAAAGGTGAAATAAAATTATGTGAAGCACAGATGGGCAGACTATGTTTTCCATAGAAAGTGTGTCAAAAACTAAGCAGTTACCTGGTTGTTGAATTTGTCGAGGGCCTCGGTCAGGGTGGTTCTGTTAAGTTTTCGAACAAAAATGGTCAGTGCACTTTCATCTGACCTGTTCAAAGCGTTAGGACCAGTGAAACAATTAAACAATTCGACCAGGTTATCACTGCTTAATCTGGAGGCGAGTAGATCAGTCTGAAAAGAAATCATTTCAAAAGACATTTATTAGCTTCAAGCATTCCAACATTCTGATGTAAATATTTGCAAGTGTCTCATTTCTTTTAGCCTTTTAAAACAAAAATCAGCTGGAGAAACTGCAGCATCCATGGAGGAAAGGATGTGTCAACATTTTGGATCGATTCCCTGCATCAGCACCTGATGCAGAGACTCGTCCTGAAAGATCAGTGATTTCCTAATTCCCCAGATTGCTCCCAGCAATTTTCTGCTTCACCTTCTAAAGTGTGCAGCCTTACATCTTGACTCATTTCTTTGAATAATCTGTGCAAAAAGTATTGATTACAGCTGTTAAGATGATGTCATAACACACAAATGCCTACAATTTCTGTTTTGTGTGAAAGTCTGACTGACGAGAACTTACCTCAGCACAGGCATAGTCAGTAATGTTGAAGAAGCAGAGCTGACTCACACTAATATTGAGCAGGAAAGTCTTCAAAGCCGAACTACAGGGAGAAAAAGTCATCTACTGTTAGGAAAGATGTCACTGTGAGTAACAAATAGTCAAACAGTTTCTTTCCGACCATTTACATCTCATGATTTGAGGTTAATAAAATGTGATTTAAGTTTTCAATATTGCTAAATAATGTACAACAAAATATTTTGAGTATGAGATATCGTTCACTGAAGCGTTGACAGAATCAGGGGAACTACACAGAACAGATGTTTTGGATTCTTACCTGTCTATTGCTCGACACAACATAGTTTCTGCATGAGGAATTAAAATGAAAAACTTATTACATTGGAATTACAATACTAGAATTGGTTATGTTCAAAAATAATGTAGAAAGTGCACTTACCATTAACTGTGGTGTTAATAGGCTAAGGAATAGAAACAATAAGATCTTTAACCCTGAATCGTCTTAAATTAACACACAATGGTGTTGCAAGTAAAGAGTAATTATTCAATCAATTACTTTTCCTAAATCTACAACATTTAAAAATATATCGGCAATCTAGATAAGATTTACAAAAATTAAACTTTCTGTAAAAACAGAGAGGCCAAGCAAGACATTTGGAAGATATAAAGTCGTGAGATGTTCTTACTTTGTTGTCAATGTCGGGTTCTGTAGAGAAAAGTGAAGCGCAACAATGTCAGAAGATGCTCGAGCTGGCATGTCATTAAACTTAATCAAATCATCTTGATGACTTAAGTCAATATTGGAATCAACATTTGTTTTGATTAGATCGCCTGGTGCCACAGAACAACTCTTCGCAACTGAATTTTGACCTGAACGATTCTCTACATTTGTGGAATTTAACCTGTTAAAGCATCCATTACCACGCTGAGGATAAAGGCACCAATTTTTTATCCAACATCAAATTGTGCAATGCCCACAAAGTAGCAGCAGAGACAAAACTACAGAACCAGGAGTTATCATCTGGAGATTATATTGCAGGATTTGAAGACAAAATTTGACTGATAGTGAACACTTTGGCAAGAAATTACCTGATGTATTATTTGGAATACCTCCTGTCAGGCCAAGTTTCTTCACATCAGCCTCACTGTTTGAGGCCACCCAAACCCTTACTACAGTTTCATTCGCTCCACTTTGCAAAGCATGAAGGTGAAATCCAAGCAAATTGATCAGATTATCAGCACTCAGTTTCTGAAAATAAATAAATAAACAGACAGACATTTAATGAATGACGACTGCAACAAAATATTTTGTACCTTATCTTGAATTTCATTTCAACGGATAAATGGATAGAGATTTTTTAAAAATGGGATAAGCTTTCAGGATGCAATATTTGGGGCACTTGATAATGGCTCACACTGGGCACCAGAAATGGTGAGAAAATTTCCTGTTGAAAGAGAGAAGCACTGGAGATTACCCTACAGAAAGGTGGCCATGGCTGGGGATCAGCGAGGGGCTCAGTGGCTCTAGGACCCACAGAGGCTACGGGCTGCTGGCGACTTGCGGTCAAAAGATCCACACAGGCTGTGGGCTGCAGGTGACTTGCGGTCAAAAGATCCACACAGGCTGTGGGCTGCTGGTGGCTTGCGGTCAAAGGATCCACACAAGTTGCAGGCTGCTGGGGACAGGTTCCAAAGAGCCAGGCATTAGAACCTGGATTCGGGAGAGTGCTGATGCCAGGAAGAGCCCCCGAAGGGCCCCGGCTGCAGGAAAGTTCCTGATTGTCTTGTAGATTTGGATTTGAATTGCTTGGACAGAAGTCTGTGAGATTGCAGAAGCACCGGAGGTGAATCCACTGACACTCAGTGTCTCTGAAGAGACTCTCCTTTGCCGCTTATTGTCAGGGACGCAGGGCAAAGCTCATGGACACTATTTTATTTGGCTTATGCAGACAAAATCAAGATGCCGTACATCATGCATATTTACCACAAAGGGAACTTTGAACCTTTGAGTTACACTATACAAAACTTTCAAGACAAATAGGCTTAGGTTCAAGGAAATGGCAAAGAGGTTTAGAAAGGATCAGTGCAAGGTTTTTCTTTATATAAGTGGATACTGATACTAAAAATAAGAGAAGATGGTTTTTCACCTCCAGAGCAGTGAATATTTGGAATTTGCTGCCCTTTGATGGTTATGTAGGAGTCACCACTGAACATATTTGAAGCAGAGATCAATAGGTCAAGAGTTAGCACAAGAAAGTAGCCAAAGACCAGCCATGATCTAATTCAACAGCTCAATCAAGAACATTATTGAAGACTCAGAGAGGGTATTTACTGAGGTGAGATTGAAATAGGAAGTTAAGAAAATTGTAACCATGACAATGTTAATGAAATAATGCAACATTTGGTCTCTACGTACCTTTACTTCTTCAGGATCCAATCGTCTGAAGGTTGAAAAGTCCATATTGACCTTGTTATTTGCCAGATATTTCAGATCCTCAGTTTGGGCACCACCTGAAGAAAAGAGAGATATTTTCTAATTTTATGTGGAGGGCTGAGTAAAGGCAAAAACCAAATATTACTGAAGGTGAAGGAAGCATACACAGGGACAAAAAAAAGGGGGTGTATTTTTAGGGTACCCTGTTTATGACATGAAAGGCCAACCATCTGTTGGTCTATTCCATATTCAAAATTATCTGAGACCTGCCGAAGAAATTTAAACCATGCCCCTCACATCCTATGCTTGATGGATGGGTTTTGCACTGGGATTCTTCGGGTTCCCTGTGATCGAAAAGGATCTGATCTCCTTGATGCAAGAGCGCATCTATTTTATCCACTGAATTTGGAGTATTAGTCATACGGATGCATTATTAGGACAGGGACATTTACGGTCACGTTAAGGTAAAGTTAACCTTTTCAATACGTAATACTACACTTAGAATATAACACACGTGAGATTCTTCAACCTTGTCGCCACTATATCCAGCGCCACTCATAGAAAAAAGGCCTCAGCGAGGAGCGAACTTGCAAACCCTGGTTTACAATATCAGTGCTCTAATCACTGAGTTATTTGAGCCTCTGTTTATACCTTTACTGATTTGGGTTCCCGTCAATTGTTGGACAATTGATAAGACTTGAGCCCTATTCAGTTTCATGTTCAGACAGGAGTTCTGCTTCAATAGTGGTGGACTGTATTAAACAGAGTTAAACATCCAGAGTTAACTCTGGATGCTTCACAACTTGGTTCTTAAGATTTCATCATCTTACAACTTCATTGTATCTTAACACTGACAATTGACAAATTCCTCACTTGGCACATTCCAAATATGATTGTGGCAGTTTCAACAGTTTAGTTCAAAAACCAATGCACAAAGGAAGTTGTGATGAATTCAGACAATCGGCCAATTTAAAAAAAAATTAACCTACCAACATATGACTTTATCAGATGAAAGTAGGCAATTGGGCTGTTTCGTTGAGAAATGAGAGCAGTGAAAGCCAAAGCATAAAGCAAACGCTGCTTTTCCCGTGTACACATAGAAAGATCCAGAGCTCCGGCATCCCTGAGGAAAAAAGTGACAAATAAATCTTAACCAGTGTCTCTGCAATTCCATCAGGTCGAGGGACCAGAATGAGTACCTTGTGTTACAAGATCAAAGCAGCAACCACAAAGAAGGCATATCACACGGGGGTCAAGATGAACAATTACTTTATTAACAAAAAATTCACCTTCAAACTTTGATTCAAAACCCCAATTATATAACAATGCCCACTGGTTACTATGCAAATTTCTATAACAGTGTGAAACTAATAAATTCCCCAGCCAAAACAAAATTCAGCTTGTTTGGTAAAATGAAGCCAAAAGATCTTAGAGAGAGAGAGGGGGAGGGAGGGAGGGAGAGAGAGAGAGAGAGAGAGAGAGAGAGAGAGAGAGAGAGAGAGAAAGCACAAAATTCAATTATCTTGTGCTGCTGCAGGGAGAGGAAACACTGGCTTGGTCTGGATCCTTCTGGCTGCCTTCGGAATGTTCATGCTTTTTCAAATCTCAACATTCTAAACTGTCCTCCAGTCCATGACTCATGCTCTGGGCCTCCTTCCACTCCACAGCACCCCTAGTGGTGGATAATCTTCCAAGTCCAGAAATTTTTACATCATTTTCTGCACATGCTCAGTCCGTTTCCCACTCTCTCAGCAGTCTACCTTTACCTTGGCTCTTTAAGGCAAACTGTCACTTTTTAACACAAAATCACACAACACATAGCCCAATACACAACACAGAACTCTGTAACACCTGCAGCTCAAGAAATTTACCCAATCTGTTAACTGTGTCTGGGAGCATAATTCATACTATTGATAAGACCAGATCAAAAGCTGAAATGTAAACATTGCATTTTCACCTTGACAGGTCTGAGTGGCTCCACCCATCATCTGAGTGAATGGCTGCACACCCAGCATCAAGGTTCACAAGAAAAACTGGTTCCTGGAAGAAGATGTCCCAATGCAAAGATATTGAGGAAAACAAAAACTCTCAATAATTAAATTATCATTATGACTCCAGCTGTAAGAAATCCTTCCTCGACATATTGGAGAAAACTGGAATAACTTTCGACACACTTGAAACTGCAGATGCTGGAATTTGAAGCTAAATTTGATTGGCTGGAGCATTTCATCAGTGGAGCAGTGTCACCAGGAGAAAAGGGATGGTCAAGACTGGAGACGTGGAGTATTTAGTTTAAGAGGTGAAGGTGTGAAGGGTAGGACAGGGGCCCATGTGGGATTGGTGAGGTGAACCATGACAGACAGTAGCAGTCGGTTGGCAGAGGCCAGTAAAAGGGAAGAGGCAAGAAAACCAAAGGGTTCAAGTGGAGGAGAACGAGTCGTACAGGGTGGAGAGGGTAATTAGGAGAAATGGTGGTGTAAAGAGAGACTGGGCAGAACCAAAGAGGATGGTGGGAAAAGAGTGGAAGAAGCCAGTGAGGAGGAGGTGGAAGCATACAGAACCAAAGAGGAGGGGGAAATCAGAATAGGCAGGAGCCAGGTGAGGTTGAGCGGGAAATAGGACAAAAATAAGGATGGAAAGTGAAGGGGAGAGGGGGAAGAGTAGAAATGGTCCTGGAGAAGAAAGGGGACTGACTACCTGAAATTAAGAAATTCTGCGTTCGAACATTTGGGCTGCTGACTGCCCAGGCTGAATGTGAGTTGTTCTTCCTCTTGTTTGCATTGGGCCTCACCCATATTAAATTAAAACACTGCCAGAAAATGGCAAACATCAATAAGCTGGAGGTCATACCGATGCTTATAATTTCCCAGTTGTCAGTTTATGTCTCAAGAAAATTCCTTAGAGAACGAACTGTGAAATGTAAAGTTGGAATACAAAATGTCTCGTCATTGCTGCATAATCACTTGGACTGAGTGATACTTCGTAACTCAGGAAATCAGATGGTTTTAACGGAAAACTGGTCATTGAAAGATATATCCTTACGTCAAGTTGGAAATTGTCTTCAGCTGTTCTTGATTCAAAGTGCACAAATTGGCTCCACCAATGCCTTTCAAAGAAACTGCTTCGAGTTTACCGCCTGACTGCAGAAATTGTGTAATAATGACCGTCACCTGTTGAAAGATATTTGAAGAGAAGATGATTATTCATTGTCAAATGGTGATCTTTTCTTGTCTTCTTACTCCCATCCATTGTACCCCATGTCTAGTTTTCTCTGCACCATTTAGGGCACTTCTCTACCTCATTGGGCGAAGTAGATTACAAATCACTTCAAGTAACAACATTCCATGTATAATCACGTTTTGCAAAGCAAATTCCAGATTACATCACAATCTCCCTGCAGATAGCAAACTGCTTGCATTTAGATTTTCTTGGTGTCAGTACCGTTATGTTGTCCAGCTGTTGCTTCATCAATGCAGAAAGTGTCTCAACCCGAGTGATATTCCAGCTGCTGACTTCTGTTGCATTAAATACAGTGGATATGTTGCCCAACAGTTGAATCTGGTTTTCTGGTAGCCCCTTGGGATAAATCTATTTCGGGAAATACAACATCATGAAACTCAGTCCTTTTGTTAGAAGAGGTTTTCTCTATTCATGCTCTACCTGGCTCTTCAAACTGCTCTTGAATGATCTGATCTGTGGCTTCAACTGCCGGATCCCTAAATCACTGTTGAGCCCATTAGCCAAAATCTACGTCAACTTTGAACATGCAAAATGACTCAGAGAGCCCAGTACTCGAAGGTTGAGAGAGGATTAAGAATGCAAAACATCAAATTTAAATGGGCAATCCTTTATCCTAAACAGGCCCCAATTCTAGATTCCCTCCTCTATCCACCCTGTCAAGCCACATTTAACTATTTTAGGGTTCCATTCATCTAACCTCCAGAGACCCAAGGCCTGTTTCACTCGACTTGTCCTCACAACACAACTCCTTTATTTGAAGAATCACTTGAATGACATTCCAAACACTGCCTTCTTTAAATGAAGAGGTCAAATTTATATATATCTACTGCTCTGGACATGATGTCATCAAAGAACCGGACAGCAGAAAAAAGATTTCCAAACTTCTTTGCACCATTTCTAGACATGGTGATATCAAAGCACCGTACAGTAGTGTATTAAAAGCCCTCTATAAGTACGGAAAGCACAGCGCTATTACAGCACTAGTGATCCAGGTTTCAAACTGACGCTCTCTGCGAGGAGCTTTCACTTTCCAACTGTGCGTGCATGGATATCCACCCGGTCACCTCAATCTTCAAAAACATTCAGGGGCTGGAGAGTCATTGTTATATTTGAATGGCATGGGTCTTGGGTCAGAAGGGACTGTTACTGTGTTGTTTAAATTTAAAACGTATTTTACCTGATTTTTTACTCATTTCCAAACATCAGTCATTAATTAAGCACTATATAAATAATATTCTTTTTTACACTTGCTACCAACATACAAAACTTTATAACCCCCATCTTACCCTCTATCACCAAGCTTTCTGTTGACTTAACTGCTGCCAATTTGTAGGCCATCCTGTCCTCCTCATAACTTACTTCTGGCATACAATACACCCAGTCTTTTTTCAAAGTTACGATCACAAATTTTAAATAGTTGGAGATTCTTTCAACACCTCCCCAGTCAGAATTTGACATTGACTTTGTAATCCCTCCTTTCTTATTGAGAAAGTTCTCCGTTATTGTGGTACAATTGGCTGCAGCCAAGACCAATCCTACCCATAGCCCTTTCCATGCTCTCCATTCGACTCTACCTCGATCAGTCAATGAGATTGATGGCTGTTCCAGTCCATAGTTAATAAAAGTTATCAGTTTCATTACTTCAGTCTGTTGCGATTATTGAGAGTGAATCTGTTATCAAAGGAGCTGACTTTGGGATTTAGACCTTAAACAGAGGCCTCAGCTGACATTTCAGGATTTGGTTAAAAATAATTGTGACTCTGTATGTAAAACAGGCACAGAGTTCTTATGCTCCTGCCCCAGGTGATGACATTTTTTAAATGTAATAATTACCATTCTCTGCATCATATTGTCAACACAGGATATTTGCTGTTAACCAACACAGGAGGTCACATGGAGGGTGGTGGATACATGCAACATACTGCTAGAGGAACTGGTAGAATAGGAATCATTGCACAACTTCACGGACATTGAGACAAGAAACATTGAGAGGCATAGGGGCGAAACAAAGGCGAATGGGATGAACTTGGTTGGTCCAAGGTCCTGTGTCCTCAATGTAAAACTATTATTCCATTTCCTGAGAAAATTTATACAAGGAAATAAATAAGAAGCCTGCAGATGTTGGTATCTAGTGCAGTACAAAAAAAGTTGGAGAATCTCAACAGGTCACGTGCATCCATTGAAAGGAAAAGGCAATTGGGGTTTTGACAACAGCAAGACAGGAGGTAAATGGGGGGGGGGGGGGGTGGGCACTTGAATTTCTATTCACCCCCTTAAACCATTCACCTGATTTCCCTTCTCCGCTGTCTCCAGTCCTTCAGCTCGCCACACCCTTCCCTTCCTTCTTCAATCAGAAAACTATCTTTCTCAGCCTCCCCTCAGCTCCTTTATCTTTTTCACCCTCTAACCCATATCCATTAACACCTACTCGGCTTCCAGCCCCCACCCTCTTATTTGGGCATCTGCCTGATTTTCAGTACATTGTAGAGAAGGACTCAGGCCTGAAACATCAATGGACTTTTGCTTTCCGTAGATGCAGCATGACCTCCTGAGTTTCTCCGGCACTGTTGTGTACTGAATTTTTACAAAGTTTACTTACACGAAGAAGTTTCTTTTTCAGAACTTTTAACTGAGCTGGATCAAAGGCAAGCGATCCCAGCTGGAGAACACCGTCTTTCAGCACAGCATCACTCAAACAAAGGTCCAACTGGGACGCACGATAGATTGCAGGAGTAAGGTCGCTGATATCCTCTGGTGCTATTTCTCCCTCTGTACAGGCTGCCAAGAGAAAGTTCCATTGGGTGAAAGATGACAGGAGGGGCAGGTTAAGAGATATGCATCACTTCCTGCTGTCATCATTTTGGGATCGATGAGTGGACGGCAGCACGAGACCAATATGATGAATGTTTATTCCCGTGATATTGGAGTTAGTCAAGAAGGAGAAAATGATTTCAGGAATATTCCCAGTGCCATGTGCCAGTGAGAATAAAAATGAATGGATGTGCAGGGTAAATCGAGATAAACTTGAGGAAAGCTGCATGAAGAGAACGCAGACATCTTTTGGACACTAGAATTGGTTCTGGGTCAGGAGACAACTTTTCAACTGGACAGACTGTTCTTCAACAGGACTGTCACCAGTGTTCTCTCGGAGAAGTACACAGGTGCAGGGAGGAACAAAATGAACTGAAAGGTGGGGATGCGGGTGGGGTTGAACATCAGCAAATGGAAGTGGAAAGGATGTACACAGCGCACAAAGGTGTGAGACTGTTAAATAATATTAGGGAATGAATGAACACTTTATTACATATTAGTAGTTCTGGAAGGATTACAGAGGCAAGTCGATAGGAATTGTGAACTGTGCACATGTGAACTGCAAAGGTATGTCAGGGAGCAGCTGACAGTCAACCAAATCCATGGTGGTGGTGTCAAATGAAGGCCTGGTTGGCCAGTGCAGCAAATTGCCTTCCCTAAAGGTCATTCGTGGACTAAGTGAGTGTTTAGGGGAAGCAGCCAATCCATGGTCACCATTACAGCCAATAGCATGCTTATATTTCTCATTTATTTAATCAACTGAATTATCAAAGCACCTGATCTTCCATCTCAGTATTATTGATTCTTCTATCTGCATTATCAAACCAGTACTGCATCATTACACAAGTCTAACCCATAATGTTTATTATTTAGCACAGTCTAAAACTAATTTCATACTTGCGGTATTGTTGGATATTCCTCGTAATTGGAGCTGACTAATAAATATCAAGACTTCCCCAGGAGGTCTCGATCTTTTGATTTTCTTGATAAATCTTGGCAGAGCTTCATAAAGGGTAGGCTGTATGGGGTAAAACAGTAAAGGTAGAGATTGCCATCAAATTTCCAACTGAACATGTAACCTGAAAAGCTAGGAAGAGGATCGTAAGCCATTTAGTCATTAATGAACCACTTAACACGTCAGTATCAATTCCTCCCATCAAAAATCCAAAACTAATGTCAAGTTCAACTGACAAACATGTTGGAACAAAACGAATCCAATAAATGATGAAAGAAGTGCAGCATTTTCCTATCGCAACTTGGGAATGTATCAATTTGGGCTTCACCAAATCATACTGAGCTCAAAACAGGCTACAGCCAGTACAGTGGGAGAGTGCTGCCTAAGTCAGAAGCTGAGCAGGGTGATGGGACCAGGCCAAAGTTGCGGAACCAGGGTCGTGTGAAGAATGTGATGGTTGGGAAACGGGACTGTCCTATTGTGGTAGATGAGAAGAAGGAGCAGAGGTGGCAATTGAACCAGGGAAATAACAAAGCTAACAATGCTGCAAATTCAGCTACTTAATCAACTTTCATTCACGTAACTTATACCTTGTTTATTTGCTTCCATGTGTCAGTCAAAGCCAAAGGAAGATATCCGAGGGATCGTATTGTAGATGATGACCACGATGAAGGAAAACTACAGACAAACAAGAATCTCTCTGAGTTAAAGGATTGAAATAAACAGTATCAATTTTAGTCAAGCATTTTCATACCCGAGGTTCAACAGGAACAGTGAAAATTAATGAGTAAGATTTAACTTTCAAAGTCAAAAAACACAAATGACAAGTCGCTGTGAAAATTATTCCCAATTGGAATTTTCAGGAAAGATAGCAAAATGAAGCAAGGCCCTCTTTACATTTTAGTACAGCCACCCAACTTCAGCATATGTACCACTGGTACAAAGTATAGACTGCCAAGGAATATGCGATTCCAGGAAAGGAAATAATTAAGGGAAATCAAGAGCTGCAGATGCAGGAAACCTCAGCAAAATAACCTCGATCATTTCATCTCCAAAACACAAGAAAATGATGCTCCGAGTACAAGAGAGGCCACGGGGGAACATACATTGATTCCTGGCGTTTGTTAAAAGGTGACAGGTTTCAGAAATAAGAGTGCTGTTGTTTAAAGGCAGCTGCTTCCATGTCATTTAAATGGTATCCAAAGAGAGTGCCCAGCAATACTAGATGTCATGAGAGATGAAGTTCAGACATTCTGGTGCACTTTATTTTGTAATTTGTGAAGAGTTCACACTCACCCATATTTGCTGCTTCCACTTTGAAGGCGATATTCAATTGCACGTTTCTGATCATCTCGATATGTGACGCATTTCTTCAATTCATCCAGAACAGATATATCAGATGCCATGATAGTGGATCCATCAAGCTCACAGACCAAGCCACTTAGTACTGTCAAGGTCTCCTTCGTCAGGTTCTTGCTGTTGGTAACTCCCTGAATTGTAATGAAAAGAGCAACATTAATTCTGCAAGCACAAATTAAACTCTGTTCATCATTTCTACTTTAAGACCACCCTCATTGCGTGCAAGAACATTGCTACAATTTGTCAGTGCATCGAGAACATGGAAGAATATCAGCTGGTTTGGAATTCCACCTCAATTTCCCAACACTGCTTCAGCTCAGTGGGTCTCCAACTTTTATCACACTGATTAACAATGTTGAAAACTTCACCTGACTTTAAGTGTCAGAATTACATATTCATTAGAAATTTAAATTGTGTGATCGACTGTATGAATTCAGGTTTTCCACACTATTCAGTCCGTCCAAGATGTCCATTTCATCAATCCCGAGTTTACCCTAAATACTTACCAAACATGTCCTGGCATCTTTCAGGACATCTCGCTCTCTTGCTAAGACTTTACTTAAGATCTTTCTATTTGATTTCCCGACTGATTTGAAGAATTCCCGGCAGGTAGATAGAGTCCTGAAGTATTGATAACTATAAAGTGAAATGGAAAATACACACAGGTTATAATGACGACATGAAGTCATTTCCCAACGCCAATTAATAGGCTTTAATCTCCAATCAAGCCTGTCCCACTTGATAGACCTCCTTGCCATTCTCAATTTATTGCCACTCAATAGAAAATGTGCATAAACCCCTGGTATTTCGGCACCTATGGGGATTGGTAGATTCCGCACACATTAATTATCCAGTCGCTTGAGGTTGTTTGTCACGTGATTGGCAAACTAACAGCCACGTGCACAAAACTGACACTTCTGTGTTTTTTACTTAATTATTTTTTTGCAATTTTTTTTATTGCCGGTGGGTTGAGGTGGCCGGTTGATTTTGTATTCCGGATAACAGGAGTTGTAATGTACATATTCTTGAAGTGAGACATAATTCAGTTCACTTTTTGCCTTGGAGAAAATTGAACTAGCATTTCCTGACATGAGGTTTAATTTTTGTGTGTTGGATGCACAGGAAGTGTCATCTTTCCTGACTATCCAGCCCTTCTTCCCCAAAGCCCTGGTCTTTGATTCAGTCTTGTTGTCACAGCAGGCCTATGGTCATGCAGCACACCTAATGTGATGCACTACAATTTCTGGGGCCTACTTCCCAGATATATTATGTTGTCCATTTATTGTTCCTCTTTGGGAACTGTGTAAAAGTCTATTCAACAACATAACTTGAAAAGACATGTAACATACTTGAACAGCAGGACACCACTGGGCAAGGTGTTCAAGTTGACTTCAGTTCCATTAGAAGAGAGTCTCCCAGCCACACAATCAAGCTGGAGAAAAACCAAACCACAATGTCAGATTAGGAACAGGAGCATAGAAACATTGAACTCCCAGCTATTTTCGTCATCACGTTCAGCTATTTTTTTGCTGCAGGAGATGGTTAACTGTGGATCTTCATCAAGCCTCTGAGCACCAGGACATGGACAATTTGTCCAACTTAAAACATACAACATTTAATATTAAATTAACTCCATTTAGAATAAATATTATTCACATAGCAGTTGTTCAAAAATTAATACATTTGCATGAAAATCTTTGGTGCTCACATCTCAGATCAATTCTTGAATCACACATGAATTGTCCTTTGATTGGATTTTATTGACAAAGTACATTGTTTTCACACATATAATGAGCACACGCATGTAATGCGTGAACAAATCAAAAATTATGTAAATATATTTTCGTGTAACGTGCACACACGTATACCATGCTGCTGTAGTATTAATTCTGAATGGCAAAACCAATTTGCGTTTAAATGGGACACAAGACAAAGCACATACCTACACCTTCCACAGTTAATCTCCTGCAATTAACACCCTCCCCACGAAGTTGGCAATTGCCTATTATGTACATGATATCCTGCTGCAACACATTGACAAGCTTTGGAGAGGAATCAATTAATTAGATTGAAGACAGGCTTCAGAGTTAAGCAGGATTTTAATTCAAAGGTTGTTTCAAATGAGAGGACCTTGATATGTTAATCTCCTCCCTCAGGATGATCTGGTCAATTAACATTGATAAGGTGCAGGGCCCTAACCAGAATCGCTTGTTGATAGGAATATCAAAACATCAGTATAAAGAGATATAGCCAAGATGAAAATTTCCCATGCCCGCTAACAATTGTGTCCATTCTTTCACTGCCGCTATCACATTCTTATACTCACTGAAACATTCCAACGCTCACTTTAAATTGTGTCTTTCTCACAGCCACTATAAATTGTGCATGTTCTTTCAATGCTGCTATAATATTCCCACACAGGCTATAATTTGCCTATTCGACTTTCCCACACCTGCTATTAATTGTGCTCATTCTTTAAACATGTAGAAATAATCTTGTCTCGTGCGCACATGCATATAACGTGCGGGGGGGGGGGTGTTGACTGGTTCGTAAAATACGCATATAACTCATGCATTGTACAGTTTTGCATTTGTACTCAAACTAGTCCTTCGATGATACCGAGTGGTTAGGATTTCATTTCTGTGGATGATCTCACCTGACTTTCATCCAGTGAAACCTCTTTCAACTTCAATTCTTGTACAAGCTTCAGAAATGTCGGGAAACTTAGGGTTTTCGTTGCACCACAACTAAAGCCTTGCAGGACAGTGGGAGAAAATCTGGAACAAGTCATGGCATTATTAATTACTAAACTGCACAGTATTTCGCAAACTCCATCCATGTTACTGCACTTCTAGCACCAAATTGTGCCATTATTATTTTATTTCGATGAATGAGCAGCAATTACGAAGGACTGAACTGTGGAATAAGCCCCATCACACAAACATTCTTCTATTTCTGTAAAGTCTTCAACTTCACTGCCTCTTGGCCCAGTTCGTTCAAGTGCATTTAATTATTTCAGTTAATGCTGCCTTCTGCTGTAGCCTACTCTCACTTAAATCCAGCTTATTGTATGGTTTCAAGATTTCAGCACGCAACAGGAAGGTGCAGATTTTAGGGGTTAACAGGAGAGAAGCTGATAAACTGGAGCGTGATCATTAAACGAAAATTGGAGCATAAAATAAAGAACAAAAAAATCTGTCAAAACTCAGCAGGCCAGGCCACATCGGTGGTGAGAGAAGCAGAGTTCCGAATTTCGGTTCACAACTTCAATCATGGTCTTTGATCTGGACTAAATATTCAGTTCTTTGCGGGGAATTGGGAGGGGGGGGGGGGTGAAAACACGAACGTCTGCAGACACAGTTTCTTGAACAGGACTCAAACCCAAAATGTTGGCAAAACAGTATATATTTACCCCCTGTGGATGTTGCGAGACCTGCTGAGTTCCTCCAGAGTTTCTATGCATTTCAACAATAGAAGTCAACAAGAGCCCTCCCTCACAGCTGTTTAAATAATAATGTAAACTGACCACGACACAAATCACTGAAATTAATGTGCCTGCTTTAGAAACCTTGCACGAAGGCTCAAGCTAAACTGAATGTCACGCTTGATGACATCAACAGAGAGTCAAAATATAACAAAAGGAAAAAAAGAATTGCTCACGTCTCAAAATTGGTGTCATTTCTGATCACATTTGGAAAGAACACGGCAGACTGTGGAACAAAACCAATAACATTATTAACTGATGCAACAGGCTCATGAACAGTTTACACACCAATACACACAAATGGGATGACATTCAGAACATCACTTAAATAATAAGTACACAAAGAATAGTTGGAAGAAACCAGCAGGTCAGACAGCATCCAGGAGCAGCTATGGTCTAAGTTTTCAGTAATTTCATCAATGGTTTCAAATCAATGGACCATTTCTCCTTGTGGACGTTGTCTGACCTGCTGAGTTCGTCCAGTACCTCTTTATGCAAGACTCCAGCACTTACAGCTTTGGTGCTTCTCTATTGCTAAATTAATACACATTTGTCAATGACAGCTGATTTACTTGACACACGTGGTCAGTGCTCGTAAACAACAGGGCAATTTACCTGACTAGGAGTCCACTCTTTATTGTTTACATCATCGAGGCTCAGGTTGGAATTTAACAGCACAGGTGGAACCTCTGAGGCAAGAACAGATGGAATGGTCTTTACTGTTGCCACTGGGTTATTCACATTCCTTAACACCTGATTTACAATGAAACAGGATGTGATTTAATGGAAGATGAAAATGAGAATATGTCAGCATTAATAATTAAAGTATATAGAGCGTAGGAAACAAATGACATATTACAACACGCACCTGAAGGACACAGATCGCTCGTATGGATTGTGATGCTTGTCCAATGTTCTGAACAAATCTCACATTTGAGATTAAATTAATGAACACCGTGGGATTAATACGTTCGAACACGTCACTGGGAATACCGGATACCAGGGTTCCCACAGCCAACAAACCACTTCTGTTATTCACCTAGTTGTGGAGTGAAGGACAAAGGAAGAGTTAATTGCACAACAATACGAGTTCCTCCTCATTCCACACGCCAGAGAATAGTTAGTGAGTCAAAAGTGGAACTATTTCTTGTTACTGCGGCTGGTTTCACCTTTCTCCATCTGGCTTCAAGATCAATTACTATGCATTAAAAAAAGTTTCACAAGGATCATTTCACAGTGGGGTAGTTAATTGGAATCTGTGAAGTAGGAAAATGGTAGAAGAAAAATCCTGAGGACCTCACAAATCTGCAATTGACAAAGATTGGCAGATTAAGCAGTTTTTCTGTGGGCAAAAGAATGGTCGACTTTTCAGGTCCAGTCCATCAGGACTAAGACTGGTGAGAGAGGACAGGCAGAATAAAGTAATGTAGGTGCAAAGCTGGTAGCTGATAGGTGGAACTAGATGAGAGGGGGATGAGGAGCAGTCGAACCAGATGACCCCATTAGTATGTGGGTTGTTGGGCAGATGGAACCAAATGAGTGAGACCCAGGGAGTAACACTGGTCCCAGTCACTGGTGCTGTAACAGAGTTGTGCTCATCACAAGGCAAACCATGCTGCCCAGTTCCAGAGAATCAGGAGATACCACTTTCATTTACTTTATTCACCCATTGGTAATTTTTTAAAACTACTGATTGGTTCATTGCTTACCTGGTAACCGCTTCTCAGCAACTTGTTTACTATGGAATTAGCCTGACCGATATTCCAGCCTTGGACGTTGCCCAAGGTTGGCAGGGCTTGCTGCAGAGTGTTCTCATCAATACTGTCAACCTGTGACGACGATAGTCCTATGGCATTTTGTCCCAAAGTATTCAAAGTGCTGACTGAAAAGTTGTCGATTTTGCTCACTAAAACTATCGCCAGCTGAAAGAACCACAAAGGTATATTATAACTTCTATCTTGGCAGGAGGACAGCTATCTTTCTAAGAGAAGACCTCACCAGCACCCAACGTTAAATATATTTTACCTTTATTTGTTCATCTGTTGGCTGCTCGGGAGGTAATGTACCATCAGTAGATGTGTTGGTTGTATCATTACGCCCACATACATTGTTGATCCTTCCAATTAAAGCCAATGTTTGCTGTGCAGTCAAGTTCTGTAGTAGATTAGTATTGGCAATGAAGCACAACAGAGAGTTTGGAACACTGTAAAAGAATGCCAGTCAGGGTTAGTATCAGTGTAATCTTCCACTACTCCAGCTCTCCACATCCTACAGTTCTAGTGAGGATTGTTTCCAATATCACCAATAAAGATTTCCTTCAAGGATTGGCAAATTAAATATTTATAAGGAAACCAAACTGACTTGGACCCATCTTGAGATGCTCCTCTCGGTATACCAGAACCTTCACTTTGACAATTGATACCAACATCTTCCCAACCACCGAAGTCTGACTAATATCACTATAGTTTCCTTTCTGCTTTCTCCTTCCCTTCTGACACAGTGGAGTGATATTCACGATTCTCCATTCCTCTGGAATCCATTGATTCCTGGAAGATGATTACCAATGCCTCAACAATCTCTGCACCAACCTCCTTCAGAACTCAAGGGTGCATTCCACTCAGTTCAGCAGATTCATCTACCCTTAGACCATTTATTTTTCCAAGTACCTTCTCTCTCATGATCACTGCCCAGAAACTCTTGAGAGTCCAGTAAGCTGCTATTGTCTTCTACCGTGAAGACTGATCCCAAAAATTCTATTCCTTCGGATCCTCTGCCATAGTGAGTTTTCATTTGATGTTTTTGCAATACCACTTAATTTAAAAAAGCTTTTATACTACACTTCCCTGAAGTGATACTGCA
Organism: Narcine bancroftii; assembly: GCF_036971445.1. Lineage (NCBI taxonomy): Eukaryota > Metazoa > Chordata > Chondrichthyes > Torpediniformes > Narcinidae > Narcine > Narcine bancroftii. The sequence goes on along the minus strand of NC_091480.1, from coordinate 29,394,051 downwards.
CACGAAAGATATTAGTTTTGAAAATACACAAAATGTCTACACATATAAATTGTGGACACATACGTTGAAGCATTAAAATTTGGATTGTTTTTCGCCAGGAGGTTAATATAGGCCGTTGCGACTTCAACCATTAGCGTCACGTTTTCCAGAAATTCCAGGGTTTTTGGGTTTGCTGCAAACTCTTGAAGCTATTGAGAAGTGGACAGAAATTAGAAATATTTACCTCACGTGCTTTGTGAAATGAAATTTAAATTCACCCAGCCATCAAGAAGGAGACAGCATGTCAGATATAAAACATTTTGGTGCTCAGCTCTGCACCCACTTGGCAACACCAGCACAAACATGGGAATCATCATTCTCTGACATCAAATCATCCAGCAAGCGGCTACAATGTCATCCTGGCATTTCCTGGACCAAAAAAAGGGGCTTCCCATAAATTAGCACATGTGCTTTGTGGATTCAAGAGGACCACGTTTATGCATGCAATGGATTGTTTTGGAGCAGCCATTCTCAATGGTGACTCGGTGGCCCCATCGGGGAACAGAGTGCATTTAAGTGGAGCCATAGACTGAAATCATATTTTTTTACTTTTCTTTTATGTAATTTGTAGGCAAGAAGTAAGGAAAAGCCAAGTAAATATGAATGGGGCTCAGAAACTCTCCTGAGCACATGAGCCATAGCCAAAACCAAGGGTAAAAACGGCTGGTTTAGAGCCAAGCAAATTTCCAAGTTAAAACTTTGTCTTTCCACTGACATGAATGCTAATCCAAAAAATCCGAACAAAAGAAGTAATTACCAGTGTTTCGTCATCAGAGAACGACTGAAGATCAGAGAGAGGTACTTGACTCAAATACAGTCCCAGATATTGAGAGAACCAAGCAGTGGAGTTCAGGACTGGATCGCTCGCATTGTAACATTTTGGTCTGGGACCTGTAATGCCAAGTGGGTAAAACACTTTAGTGATAGGAAGGTACTTCCTATGAAATGTAATGGACCTTAGGTCTTTCATTTACCAGCCTATCTATCTTTATAACACTAACATCTGGCATTCCCTTCACTGTCATGGAAGCCATTTGGGGTAGGAAGCATCAATAATTCTTTAATAGCTGTCCAGTTCAGTTGCCTTCTGCACATCGTGTTTGACTAGGGATCAGAAATAGGAAGCGAGAAATCTCTGTCAACAATAAAAATATGGTTTGAGACGCATTTTCAGAATACATTTTAATTGATAATTGAATATTCAAATGGAATTTTTATTACAAATGCTGCTTCGATTCCAGATGTTGAGAATTTAAAATGACGACATGGGAAAGAGGTTTTCTGGAGAGGCTTTCTGTCAATTTCAAAACTTTTAACGTTGCATGGAAATGGATTTAAATAAATTCAAATAGTGAATTGTTGTTTATTCCACTTTCAACTGGGAACATAAAAACACCTGACTATTCAAAAACCTTTCTTCACCAAACAGAATTTGCATGGTGAATTAATACAATGAGATGTCCCAACCCTTCATATTCCATACCATTCACCACAGAAAATCTAAAACATTCTGCTATCTTACTCTTAACTATCTTTTTTGACAAAATGGATTCCTCACACATGACCACCATTCGATCTGCAGCTGAACAATTTCCCCAGATTTCTCCCCTCTTTAAAGATGTATCCTTTGTTGGGACGTAATTTCCCCAAACCAGGAGCCTTTGTACGAGGAGCATCAACCAACGATTCGACCGCAGACTGCATTGCAGTTATCTTTCAACCTGCATCGATCAGTCATCTGCTCATGATGCAATTCTATCGCAGCCCAGGCACCATCGTACTTACTCCCTCTTCTCATCTAAAAAACTCACGTTAACTGCAAGCCAACTCTTGTAATTTTACAATAAAAATTACTTCACCTTGTAGCAGGTAAGTTCTGATCCCATTGTAGATTTCGCTCCGTTTTTCTGAGCTCAACTTTGGGTAAATAGCATTCAGTGCTTTCACACTAAAGATAAAATTAAATAATAAATTATTCCTTTCGAGACCAAATTAAATTGCAGTGAAGCGGACTTAAAACAGAATCAGCTAAATTAAATGTAGATATGACAAAGTCAGGCGCAAGTGGGGAAAATGATAAAGTAAACCCTCATACATGTGGGAATATCGACAGCTATTCATGGTTGCATGTTCATGCACACTGACGTGCACATACATACGGAGATACACTCACACTGGGGAAACACATGATGCTGATCACACAGAACTGGTGCACCACAGCAAGTTAACAAGCCTGGACTTAAATTCATCTCAAAAGATTGTTTCATTTTGAGGTGCTGAACTGCTCCCACAGCAAGCAATTGTAGAATTATTCACGCACACAAGCATTTAACAATTGGAAAGCACGATTTAATTCATGAATGCAACAACATGCTTGGGCCAGTGTGGGATATATTGGAAATAAATGTGAAAATAATTGATTGATGTTGAGCCAAATTCAAGCAGCAGTAAGTCCGAGGGATCGATCAGATGAAATTGTAATAATCAATAATAAACTACTACTCGGTAACAAAATATTAATGGTGGTTTGGGAAACATTAGCCTCATATTTATTCATTAACTTTGCACAATTGTTGTTGTGGGGACAAAAATAAACTTATTTCAGAATAATATGGGTATTTTCCCAGCTGAAAAGCACGCTACCATAAATTCTACTCAGCCTTCCACAGACAATGAATTTAGCTGCATTTTCTGCTTTTATTTTCTTGCAGATGAATTTAGAAACATTATGAGAAGACTAAACCAGGAGATTGCTGATGTTTCTGTGGATGCCTTCGAAGCTGAGCTGGGGAATATTTAGCAGATTGTCAGAAGCAAGTTTTATTTGAAGTCAGAGAGAGTGATTGGTGCCTGGAATACATTGCTGGGGGTAATGATGGATGCTGGCATGATAGAGACATTTAAATGACTAAGACACATGGATATCAGAAAAAGGGCGGATTATGGGTATGCAGTAGGGAAGGATTAGATTGTTGTGGAGTAGCTTTACATGGGTTGGCACAACGCTGTGGGCCAAAGGGCCTGTGTGGTGATGTACTTTGTTCTCTACCTACATGTCTATTTTTGCTGCTGAACATCGCTGTGATGTCTTTTCTGCTAGAATGTGACGTGCTATCCTATGTCCTGCGTGGCTTTGAATGACTGAATTTAACAGGAAATTTTAGATATTTTCATTCAGTTTAGAAATATACATACATTCTTCTGTAGGGAAGGCAGGAGACACTGAGGGTGCGATTGGAAACCAAAAGCCGTGTGGTAATAAATGGCAGATATGGGGCCAGTCTGACATTAAGCCATTCATCCACCTCTGCATCTGTGAGTTCAGGGAGCCCCTCAGTAAACCAAATCCATACACCCTCCAGTACAGCAGCCAAAAGATTCCTCTGAAAAGAAGGAAAATGAAATGTTCTTGTTGTAAAACGATATACTCGACAACTTATCCATTTACATCAATTCCCACAGCCTGGCCTCTGGTATTTCTGAAACAATTAGCCTCAACAGTGAACATCACAGTACGACTTGGAGAGAATAAAGCTGGCATTCTCGGATACTGATGTTTATAGATTACACTGTAATCTATAACCCTATCCTTACAACACTGGTGAATTCTCTTGTACAGTTGTAAACCCACTATTATTACTGATCACTTATGGAGACTAAATGTAGATATGACAAAGTCAGGCAAAAGATTTGTAAACACACATTGGTTGGGATGTAGGTGTTTCAACGATTATCGTTGCCATGCACTGGAAGAGCTGATGAATGTGAAATGAACAAGCAGTAAAATTAAACAACCTCCTTGCTCCACTCTATTTACAATTTCCTTGCTGTACATCGTGCTCTGTTTATTATGGTTGTACTGTTCCAATAATGAAACACTTTGACATCATCAAGCTACTCGCTCAAATGGTACAGGATACTTGAATAATCTTCCGATGCAGTGAGCACATTTGGGACTACACTTTGGGAACTGAGAAAAGGAAATCGCATGGGCAACTTACGTCTCGGGTTGCGTTGGCGAAAGCATCTAAAAACCTCGTTAGATTTTGGAGGGGTTGAATTCTGAGCACCACTTTTGTTAAAATATCCTGGTCGTCAACGAATCCCGGAGTACTCAGTAGGTTGGCCAATTCATTGAGATCAATACTATTCAGTACCTGAAAAGACACAAAAGAGAATTTCTGAATTCTACCGGAATAACTGAACGTAAACCAGGCAAAACAAATGAATGCGTGCTCAACACTCATGCCAAAAATCTTTGCTTTTGGTTGATTTTCTGCAGGAGTCACGTCACATCATGAGCATCTTGGAATTTCAATTGAGAGAGAAACAGAAGTGATTCAACTCCATTCCTGCTTTTTTCTCAGACCCCTTGATCACTTTCCCTTTCAGAACCAGATTTAACTCTTCCTTAAGTTATATTAATGATTTAGCTTTGACTGCTCTTTGCCAGAGAGAATTCCACAGTTTCATTGCAATCCTCAACTCAATTTGAAGGGGCTTCCCCATTTTCCTCAAGCTAAAATGACCAATTCTGGAGTTCTCACCATTGTATTATTATATAATTATTTATATATAATATAATGTATTATATAACATTCTTCCTACATCTAGACTGTCCACCGCAGGCAGGAGTTTAGTTATGTCTCTCTGAAGTGTATTCACTATTTCCTTGTGAGCACAGCAACCATCAAGGTGCTTTTTTTCCCCAATCCTCTCTGCAATCACTCTTCCATTCTCCAGAAAAGTCCTTCTGTCACTCTATTGTCCACTTTGTCTCCCTCCACGGGTTTAGTCTGGAGCTTTACCTGCTGACTTTCGATCTCCTCATCTGGTGAATCAAAGCCAATGAATAAGCATTTCTCTTGTTAGCTGAAATAAATATTTCTCATCTCTATTTACTCAGCAGAAGGTCATAGATGCAAGGAAATTCAAAGAAGAGAACAATGAAGTCCTGAAACATTGCTGTTATGCAAGAGGTGGTACTGGCCATCTTGTGATGTGTAAAAGTGGAGTATTCCCTGAGGCCCGACAAACTGGATCCTACGACCTTGTGGGAAGCAAGGCAAGATATACCAAGGTCCTGATGGAGATATTTATACGATCTTTGCCATAGGTGACGTTCTGAATGCCTGGAGGATGGCCAATGTTGTGTCCTTACACAATAAGAACTACAAGGACTGCAATAATGGAGTGTTAGTGATCATCCTGATCACTAGAGGAAGTGGAGCCTAGTTGTTGCAGCCAGGAGTAGATTCATAATGCATCCCCCCACAAGGTCATGAGTACAATAGCTAATAAAGTATAGTTGTAAAAGAACCCAAGTTTCTTTATGACAAAAAAATAAACATCACATGGCACCTGGAGTGGTGCAAACACCAAGAGGGTTCAGAGTGAGAATCAGACAAGAGCAGCAGACCTTTAATACCTTCTTTTAATATGAATGGACTGCAAATTAAAAGCAAGAACGTGTAACCAGACCGCTGCAAGATTCAATGACCCCTGATGAAATTGTGTTAGGGATTATTGATAAGAAAGTGAGAGAGAGGTTGCTGCGAGAGACAGAGCTTACCTTAGCTGTAGCTGTGAAATTCCACCCCAGTGAATAGCACTGCAGCACGTGAAAAAAAGTGATCGTGCAAAAGCCAGTGAAAATGAAGGCATAATTATAGCCCCAGTGTTGGACACGCGCATAAACAAAAAAACGAGATGTAGGGCACCTGGGTGAACTCATACCCAAGCCCCAAGAAACTTACAGTGCAAGCTCAGCTATTTGAGTACGAATATAATACACAAAATATATCAGAAAGAGCTTTTACCAAAATAATTTTTTATTTTCTTTTTACCTCGGTTTCCCGACGAGGTGGAATCAGGGAAACTGCATCCTTCAGAGTGAGAAAGTTGAAGTAATTTTGGAAATAGCTCTTCAGGTATTCAATAAAACTGTTGTTTTCATAACACTGAAGAGGAAATGCTGAAAAACAGTAAATATTCCATTTCCATAATCCTAGTCACTTAGTGGAGATATTAACTATCATAATCAACTCAAACGTCAATTAAGCAAGAGACTCTCCCATTCAAATTCGCAAGGCTACAACTTCCAAATCTAAAGAGGCCTATTAAAGGGAAGTCCCATACCAGTTTAGCACAAGGTGCCTCTATAACAACATTTTATCAAGCTCGCAGATTAAGTTGGCTGGGCTGGGGGGAGTAGACGTTGAGACCCTCACTGATCTCGATAACAAGCCCTGAACAAGTTAATCAGTCGGCAGACACAACTAGGAGATTGTAGGTCAGGAATAATAGGAGGAGTGGCTGGTACTGGAACACCCAAATGTGAAGACAGGTGTTTGGAGTGTTTGGTCAGATTTGTCCAGCAGGTCTACAGCTGTTGCTACATAGCTCTGAAACAAGTGCTAATTCCCTGATTTAATTTCTAATTTAGAGATACAACATGGAAATAGGCTCTTCCAGCCCATGATCCCGTGTCATCTAATTGCACCAGTTAAAAGAAATCCACGTTTCTGGGGGATATTCACTGGGAGAACAAACAAACTCCTTATAGACAGCACAAGATTCAAAGCCTTGTTGCAGTTGTGGATAAGCCTTGCTTCCTGTTTGTCCAATATGGTGGATTGCAAACTTGCAGCTGGAAGTCACATTTCCTGCCCATCATTTTAGAAGCTTTAGTGGCTGCAGAGCCTTTTAGAAATATGACTTGTGTGATGAAATTTAACCCACTGGCTCTGAGGAGTGCCGCGAAGAATAAACACCCAAGGTCAATGATTTCAGTACACTGATAGTGAGGATTGAGAGCACTGTTAGAGAGTTCGAACATGGGGAAAAAAACACCCTAATTCAAACTACCAGGAACACAAACAATGTTCATACCTTTCGAGTTAACCAATATGGCTTCATATGCATCTTCCTGAACACTCCTGTTTAGCTGTTCTTTGACTGTGCTCAGTGCTGAAATTCTACAGAAAAATAAATTGATACAGTACTGCAATGTTCACAAAAAAAAAGATATTTTTCTTAATAGAACGCTAAAGGAAATTAGCCACAACTGGCTAATTTCCCTGAATATTTCCATTCCTAGCACGGAAATCTTCCGCCCATAAATATAAAAACTCCAAACCTCCGTACATTCATAAACCTGGTGCAATTTGGCTTTCAACTCTTCAACCCCAGTATCTTGTCATGTAAATGCTACATGACATCTGCACCCTTCCCAACTGCTGCAGTGATTTGAGACCTTCATGTTTCCATTGCCAGCAGCAACAATTCAATTGCAATGGAGCACAGGCTTCAAGGCAGCCTTTGACTCTGAGTGCAAAATTTTGTGGAGATTTCCCAGGAGAGAATCCAGCTGTTTCAAACAGGAAGCAACCAGGACCAGACATTGCAGGGAAAAGACCAAAGTCTTTCATTTCAGATACTCTTCCGTGCAACAAAATGCTGTGGTGTTCCATTTGATAATTTCCTAGCTACCCAAAACTTACATGATTTGAAGCCCTTCACAGTTCTCGGTAACAAAGATTAAGGGCAATGTGCTTTCTGTTAGTCCTGGAAGTAAATCTTGCAACCTTCTGTCAAACCAAACTTGAAGTTCAGTGTTATTGGCCTTTGAAAGAATTGGCTGTGTGCGGTTCAGAATTTCTTGCAGTAATGTTGCTCTGACATCAGGAGTGAAAGATACATTGTTCTGAAAAAAAAAGTTCCAGGGCTGAGTAATTGTGGTTGAGTGAAAAAGGGGAGTGGTGGCTTCAACTCAATAACAAGAGTACCAATGAAAACAAATTTCAAACCAGCCTACTTTGCAGCAAACATATATGGTGCAGAAAATCCCACGTACTCTACATTGAGAATTTTCTGAACACCCTTGAAGATCTTTAATTTTATCGAAAGAAAGGAAATAATTCTCAACCTAGTAGACTCAAGATTACTGAAGTTTCTCTGACGTACTTGGTACTCGTGATGAATTTAAGGTCAGCCTAATGTGAAGTGAAGCGGTGTCCTACCTCACGTCTAGCTGTGTTGAACCTTTCGATGAACTGGACCACGGTGTCAGTGGTGATGCTGTTGAAAAGTTTCCGAACATCCTCAGCGTTTCGCAGTGTTCCGTTCTGACCAGCAAAATCGGCCAGTTGGGAAGGTGTCAATAATTCCGCTGCATCCAGCTGTCAAAACAATATTATGACTTCACCTTCTGCTATGATCAATACTCACAGAGTTGCAAATACAGACTGTTCTGTACTTATTTACATTTCATGTTATCTTCTACCCTTTTGGAACCAGTTGTTACTAATTGCAAGAATCAAAACCAATGAGGTATAAAATTCATTTTGGATCAAAGTTCACTGCAAACAAATCAATGAGGCCAAATTTGGAACTTTGTGTGCAGTTTTGGTCGCCAAATGATAGGAAGGGTTTAAACAGAACCGAGAGAGTGCAGAGGAAATTTACAAGAATGCTTCCTGGATTTCAGAGTTTGAGTTACAGGGGAAGGTTGAGTAGGCTGGGACTTTATTCCCTGGAGTGTAGAAGATTAAGGATGATTTGATAAGAGTTTCACTCAGAAGGTGGTGGGAGTGTGGAATGAGCTTCCAGCTGAAGTGGTAGATGCGGGTTCGATTTTAATATTTAAGGAAAAGTTGGATAGGTATATGGAAGAGAGCGGTATGGAGGGTTATGGGCCTGGTGTGGGCCAATGGAACTAGGTGGGAGAAGGTGTTCGGCATGAACTGGCCTGTTTCTGTGCTGTAATTTTTATATGGTTACATGGTGCTATCTGGAGCAGTTTAGTTAGCATAACAGAGACAGTTCTTATAGCACAAGCAGTATCCATATGTAATTGTTTCTCCCATTCAAAGTCAATTTTCAGACTACAAAAAATAAATGAATCACAGGTTTACAACAAAACACTAAAATTGACAATTGATTGGTATATGTTTTATAAATCAACATTCAATCCTTTAAAACAAAGAAACGTCATAACAAAATTGTGTAAAATGTATTTAAACTTGGGGTTTTGATTGAAGCCAATGAATCAAACACCAACATAAAAGGTATAAAAATACTAGGGTATTTATATTTAATTTTTCTCTACATTCCAGGACAGAGCAACACATTTTATCTTGCTACATTAAACTCTGGTCAGAAATATTGCATTTTCACCATTTTTGAAGGCCTTGACCAATTCTATAACTTACTGGGTTGAAGTCTGGATTCCTCCTGGTTAACATGTCTATCTGAACAAGGGCACTGAACATTCCCCAGTTCTTCAAAAGCCAATCTCTGGACCCATTCGTATTCCTGATGCAACCAGAACCTAGAGGTAAGCAGATTAGCCATCAATGGCATTTACCAGGAATAGTTCACAGCATCAAATTGTTTTTATCCAGGACTACTGAGATCAGAAGATGTTTTCAATGTTTTAAGGTTGCATGATTGAATTTCACAGCCTTTTAAATTACACTGCAAATTATTCTGAGTTCAAAACATTGAAATGTTACACTAAAACTTTTAACTTTCAATGCAAATTATTCTGAGTTCAAAACATTAAAATGTTACACTAGAACTTTTAACTTTCAATGCAAATTATTCTGAGTTCAAAACGTTAAAACATTACTCAAGAACTTCTGTGGCTCTCATTTCAGTATTTTTTCCCCTTAAAACCTTTGTAGCTTACCTGTGGTGTCGAGGTAATTAAGGATCCATACGTTGAGCACAATCTCTCTGGTCTTCTGCTGCATCTCTCTGAATCCATTACTCAGACCTTTTACACTAAGTAGATAAATAGTAACACAATTATTCATCTGACTTCTAATCAATGGTATAGTTTCATCTGCTGGAGAACAAGTGAGAAAATCTTCATTCAACATGCCTTGCAATCAGCTCCTGTGTACAAGACACAAAATTGATCTAAACTTTTCTCCCATTTTGATGAATGGTTCACAAAGATAAATCCACCATCAACAGTGATGCCCCTGTGATATAGCATCAAATCTGAACTTTCTCTCCAGTTTCCTTCCTGACTTTGTTTTATGCATCTATTTTTTGATGCTGCCTTTCCAATTCAAATTGTAGAAGAGGATTATTCTGAAAGAGAGTCCTTCACTTACATTGCCTGGTAACCATCACAAGTAATGTTCCTTGTCTGCAAAGGTTTCAGCACAAACTGGGAAATGCCAGCAATGAATGGTCTGAATCGCTCCTGGAACCACTTTCTTAGGAAGGTGACGCTCGTTAAATTTTCAAAGGTCTTCACAGTCTCCCAAAGTGCATTCATAAACGTGACTTTTGTCATCAGGGGAACTGATGATCGGTTTGGAAACTGAAATAAAAAAGTATTGTGTATAAACTCAGCAAACAAAGAGCGTTTAGTCACCGCAGATCTCAAACGTGATCCTTCCTTTTATAAGAGAACTCAGTAAATTGTATAAAATGAAATTGTGAAGTAAAATCAATAGGCTACACCTGTTACTGTTTATGTCTTCAGTGGAAACATGCAAGTGTAAGAAACAAAGCCATATTCAGCCAGTACATTGCACGATGGCTAATATTTTGTGATGAGTGAATGCCAAGGGTACAGCATCGTCCTGGAGATCCATTCCAAAACAAATTCTCATATTGGTTCAAGAATACATTGTTGGCTGAAATGTGCCTGGGGATGGGGTGTTGTAAAGTTATTAAAGATTATTTTTCCCTTATTTTAGTTCCTGCCAAACAAAAGGCAATCATTTAGTGGGTACTTTTTCTGCACTATTCAAGGCAACAAAAAAAATCTCTCATTTGGATGGTTAGTTAATTTATTTCCTGACCAATTTTGTTCTTGATGTCAATACAAAGTGTGAAGTGATGGATGTTGGGAAGTTAAACCAGGGTAGGACATTCAGAGTGAATGGCATGGTCCAGGGCATTGATGTTAGAGGCACTTTGCCATACAAGTACATTGTTCCCTGAAAGTGGAAACACAGGGAGACAAGGTGATGTGGAAAGGTTCAAGGCACGCTTGTCTTCATTGATTCAGGCGCTAAATGTTGGGACATTATGCTGCAACTGTAGAAAATATCTGTAAGTTATTTTGTCTGTTCTGGTCACAACATGAAAAGTAGGATAAGATTAAGTTAGAGACGATGCAAAAGAGATTCACAAAGATGTCGCGTGGATTTAAAGGTTGGAGTTATCTGGATCGGTTAGCTCTGTTTTTACAGGAATAAAAGAGGCTGAAAGGTGAAATAAAATTATGTGAAGCACAGATGGGCAAACTATGTTTTCCATAGAAAGTGTGTCAAAAACTAAGCAGTTACCTGGTTGTTGAATTTGTCGAGGGCCTCGGTCAGGGTGGTTCTGTTAAGTTTTCGAACAAAAATGGTCAGTGCACTTTCATCTGACCTGTTCAAAGCGTTAGGACCAGTGAAACAATTAAACAATTCGACCAGGTTATCACTGCTTAATCTGGAGGCGAGTAGATCAGTCTGAAAAGAAATCATTTCAAAAGACATTTATTAGCTTCAAGCATTCCAACATTCTGATGTAAATATTTGCAAGTGTCTCATTTCTTTTAGCCTTTTAAAACAAAAATCAGCTGGAGAAACTGCAGCATCCATGGAGGAAAGGATGTGTCAACATTTTGGATCAATTCCCTGCATCAGCACCTGATGCAGAGACTCGTCCTGAAAGATCAGTGATTTCCTAATTCCCCAGATTGCTCCCAGCAATTTTCTGCTTCACCTTCTAAAGTGTGCAGCCTTACATCTTGACTCATTTCTTTGAATAATCTGTGCAAAAAGTATTGATTACAGCTGTTAAGATGATGTCATAACACACAAATGCCTACAATTTCTGTTTTGTGTGAAAGTCTGACTGACGAGAACTTACCTCAGCACAGGCATAGTCAGTAATGTTGAAGAAGCAGAGCTGACTCACACTAATATTGAGCAGGAAAGTCTTCAAAGCCGAACTACAGGGAGAAAAAGTCATCTACTGTTAGGAAAGATGTCACTGTGAGTAACAAATGGTCAAACAGTTTCTTTCCGACCATTTACATCTCATGATTTGAGGTTAATAAAATGTGATTTAAGTTTTCAATATTGCTAAATAATGTACAACAAAATATTTTGAGTATGAGATATCGTTCACTGAAGCGTTGACAGAATCAGGGAAACTACACAGAACAGATGTTTTGGATTCTTACCTGTCTATTGCTCGACACAACATAGTTTCTGCATGAGGAATTAAAATGAAAAACTTATTACATTGGAATTACAATACTAGAATTGGTTATGTTCAAAAATAATGTAGAAAGTGCACTTACCATTAACTGTGGTGTTAATAGGCTAAGGAATAGAAACAATAAGATCTTTAACCCTGAATCGTCTTAAATTAACACACAATGGTGTTGCAAGTAAAGAGTAATTATTCAATCAATTACTTTTCCTAAATCTACAACATTTAAAAATATATCGGCAATCTAGATAAGATTTACAAAAATTAAACTTTCTGTAAAAACAGAGAGGCCAAGCAAGACATTTGGAAGATATAAAGTCGTGAGATGTTCTTACTTTGTTGTCAATGTCGGGTTCTGTAGAGAAAAGTGAAGCGCAACAATGTCAGAAGATGCTCGAGCTGGCATGTCATTAAACTTAATCAAATCATCTTGATGACTTAAGTCAATATTGGAATCAACATTTGTTTTGATTAGATCGCCTGGTGCCACAGAACAACTCTTCGCAACTGAATTTTGACCTGAACGATTCTCTACATTTGTGGAATTTAACCTGTTAAAGCATCCATTACCACGCTGAGGATAAAGGCACCAATTTTTTATCCAACATCAAATTGTGCAATGCCCACAAAGTAGCAGCAGAGACAAAACTACAGAACCAGGAGTTATCATCTGGAGATTATATTGCAGGATTTGAAGACAAAATTTGACTGATAGTGAACACTTTGGCAAGAAATTACCTGATGTATTATTTGGAATACCTCCTGTCAGGCCAAGTTTCTTCACATCAGCCTCACTGTTTGAGGCCACCCAAACCCTTACTACAGTTTCATTCGCTCCACTTTGCAAAGCATGAAGGTGAAATCCAAGCAAATTGATCAGATTATCAGCACTCAGTTTCTGAAAATAAATAAATAAACAGACAGACATTTAATGAATGACGACTGCAACAAAATATTTTGTACCTTATCTTGAATTTCATTTCAACGGATAAATGGATAGAGATTTTTTAAAAATGGGATAAGCTTTCAGGATGCAATATTTGGGGCACTTGATAATGGCTCACACTGGGCACCAGAAATGGTGAGAAAATTTCCTGTTGAAAGAGAGAAGCACTGGAGATTACCCTACAGAAAGGTGGCCATGGCTGGGGATCAGCGAGGGGCTCAGTGGCTCTAGGACCCACACAGGCTGTGGGCTGCAGGTGACTTGCGGTCAAAAGATCCACACAGGCTGTGGGCTGCTGGTGGCTTGCGGTCAAAGGATCCACACAAGTTGCAGGCTGCTGGGGACAGGTTCCAAAGAGCCAGGCATTAGAACCTGGATTCGGGAGAGTGCTGATGCCAGGAAGAGCCCCCGAAGGGCCCCGGCTGCAGGAAAGTTCCTGATTGTCTTGTAGATTTGGATTTGAATTGCTTGGACAGAAGTCTGTGAGATTGCAGAAGCACCGGAGGTGAATCCACTGACACTCAGTGTCTCTGAAGAGACTCTCCTTTGCCGCTTATTGTCAGGGACGCAGGGCAAAGCTCATGGACACTATTTTATTTGGCTTATGCAGACAAAATCAAGATGCCGTACATCATGCATATTTACCACAAAGGGAACTTTGAACCTTTGAGTTACACTATACAAAACTTTCAAGACAAATAGGCTTAGGTTCAAGGAAATGGCAAAGAGGTTTAGAAAGGATCAGTGCAAGGTTTTTCTTTATATAAGTGGATACTGATACTAAAAATAAGAGAAGATGGTTTTTCACCTCCAGAGCAGTGAATATTTGGAATTTGCTGCCCTTTGATGGTTATGTAGGAGTCACCACTGAACATATTTGAAGCAGAGATCAATAGGTCAAGAGTTAGCACAAGAAAGTAGCCAAAGACCAGCCATGATCTAATTCAACAGCTCAATCAAGAACATTATTGAAGACTCAGAGAGGGTATTTACTGAGGTGAGATTGAAATAGGAAGTTAAGAAAATTGTAACCATGACAATGTTAATGAAATAATGCAACATTTGGTCTCTACGTACCTTTACTTCTTCAGGATCCAATCGTCTGAAGGTTGAAAAGTCCATATTGACCTTGTTATTTGCCAGATACTTCAGATCCTCAGTTTGGGCACCACCTGAAGAAAAGAGAGATATTTTCTAATTTTATGTGGAGGGCTGAGTAAAGGCAAAAACCAAATATTACTGAAGGTGAAGGAAGCATACACAGGGACAAAAAAAAGGGGGTGTATTTTTAGGGTACCCTGTTTATGACATGAAAGGCCAACCATCTGTTGGTCTATTCCATATTCAAAATTATCTGAGACCTGCCGAAGAAATTTAAACCATGCCCCTCACATCCTATGCTTGCTGGATGGGTTTTGCACTGGGATTCTTCGGGTTCCCTGTGATCGAAAAGGATCTGATCTCCTTTTTTTTTAAATTTTTTATTTTTCACACCATAAATCACATTAGCCATGATATACACTTTTTCACACATATACAGTGACTTTTTCTCCCCCCCCCTCCCTCCTCCCAAGCCACCCTCCCACACCCACTCTCATCCATTTTAGGTATACAATCTAGGTTGCATTAAGCCAGTCAGACAATGTTGTCATTCAACAAAAATACACCAGAAATTCTACTGAGTCCATTCTTTTCTTTCCTTCTCCTTCCATCAACTCAGGTAATGTTTGTTCCCGGTAGGTTTTCGCTATTGTATTTAATGTAAGGCTCCCATATTTGTTCGAATGCAAGAGCGCATCTATTTTATCCACTGAATTTGGAGTATTAGTCATACGGATGCATTATTGGGACAGGGACATTTAAGGTCACGTTAAGGTAAAGTTAACCTTTTCAATACGTAATACTACACTTAGAATATAACACACGTGAGATTCTTCAACCTTGTCGCCACTATATCCAGCGCCACTCATAGAAAAAAGGCCTCAGCGAGGAGCGAACTTGCAAACCCTGGTTTACAATATCAGTGCTCTAATCACTGAGTTATTTGAGCCTCTGTTTATACCTTTACTGATTTGGGTTCCCGTCAATTGTTGGACAATTGATAAGGCTTGAGCCCTATTCAGTTTCATGTTCAGACAGGAGTTCTGCTTCAATAGTGGTGGACTGTATTAAACAGAGTTAAACATCCAGAGTTAACTCTGGATGCTTCACAACTTGGTTCTTAAGATTTCATCATCTTACAACTTCATTGTATCTTAACACTGACAATTGACAAATTCCTCACTTGGCACATTCCAAATATGATTGTGGCAGTTTCAACAGTTTAGTTCAAAAACCAATGCACAAAGGAAGTTGTGATGAATTCAGACAATCGGCCAATTTAAAAAAAAATTAACCTACCAACATATGACTTTATCAGATGAAAGTAGGCAATTGGGCTGTTTCGTTGAGAAATGAGAGCAGTGAAAGCCAAAGCATAAAGCAAACGCTGCTTTTCCCGTGTACACATAGAAAGATCCAGAGCTCCGGCATCCCTGAGGAAAAAAGTGACAAATAAATCTTAACCAGTGTCTCTGCAATTCCATCAGGTCGAGGGACCAGAATGAGTACCTTGTGTTACAAGATCAAAGCAGCAACCACAAAGAAGGCATATCACACGGGGGTCAAGATGAACAATTACTTTATTAACAAAAAATTCACCTTCAAACTTTGATTCCAAACCCCAATTATATAACAATGCCCACTGGTTACTATGCAAATTTCTATAACAGTGTGAAACTAATAAATTCCCCAGCCAAAACAAAATTCAGCTTGTTTGGTAAAATGAAGCCAAAAGATCTTAGAGAGAGAGAGGGGGAGGGAGGGAGGGAGGGAGAGAGAGAGAGAGAGAGAGAGAGAGAGAGAGAGAGAAAGCACAAAATTCAATTATCTTGTGCTGCTGCAGGGAGAGGAAACACTGGCTTGGTCTGGATCCTTCTGGCTGCCTTCGGAATGTTCATGCTTTTTCAAATCTCAACATTCTAAACTGTCCTCCAGTCCATGACTCATGCTCTGGGCCTCCTTCCACTCCACAGCACCCCTAGTGGTGGATAATCTTCCAAGTCCAGAAATTTTTACATCATTTTCTGCACATGCTCAGTCCGTTTCCCACTCTCTCAGCAGTCTACCTTTACCTTGGCTCTTTAAGGCAAACTGTCACTTTTTAACACAAAATCACACAACACATAGCCCAATACACAACACAGAACTCTGTAACACCTGCAGCTCAAGAAATTTACCCAATCTGTTAACTGTGTCTGGGAGCATAATTCATACTATTGATAAGACCAGATCAAAAGCTGAAATGTAAACATTGCATTTTCACCTTGACAGGTCTGAGTGGCTCCACCCATCATCTGAGTGAATGGCTGCACACCCAGCATCAAGGTTCACAAGAAAAACTGGTTCCTGGAAGAAGATGTCCCAATGCAAAGATATTGAGGAAAACAAAAACTCTCAATAATTAAATTATCATTATGACTCCAGCTGTAAGAAATCCTTCCTCGACATATTGGAGAAAACTGGAATAACTTTCGACACACTTGAAACTGCAGATGCTGGAATTTGAAGCTAAATTTGATTGGCTGGAGCATTTCATCAGTGGAGCAGTGTCACCAGGAGAAAAGGGATGGTCAAGACTGGAGACGTGGAGTATTTAGTTTAAGAGGTGAAGGTGTGAAGGGTAGGACAGGGGCCCATGTGGGATTGGTGAGGTGAACCATGACAGACAGTAGCAGTCGGTTGGCAGAGGCCAGTAAAAGGGAAGAGGCAAGAAAACCAAAGGGTTCAAGTGGAGGAGAACGAGTCGTACAGAGTGGAGAGGGTAATTAGGAGAAATGGTGGTGTAAAGAGAGACTGGGCAGAACCAAAGAGGATGGTGGGAAAAGAGTGGAAGAAGCCAGTGAGGAGGAGGTGGAAGCAGACAGAACCAAAGAGGAGGGGGAAATCAGAATAGGCAGGAGCCAGGTGAGGTTGAGCGGGAAATAGGACAAAAATAAGGATGGAAAGTGAAGGGGAGAGGGGGAAGAGTAGAAATGGTCCTGGAGAAGAAAGGGGACTGACTACCTGAAATTAAGAAATTCTGCGTTCGAACATTTGGGCTGCTGACTGCCCAGGCTGAATGTGAGTTGTTCTTCCTCTTGTTTGCATTGGGCCTCACCCATATTAAATTAAAACACTGCCAGAAAATGGCAAACATCAATAAGCTGGAGGTCATACCGATGCTTATAATTTCCCAGTTGTCAGTTTATGTCTCAAGAAAATTCCTTAGAGAACGAACTGTGAAATGTAAAGTTGGAATACAAAATGTCTCGTCATTGCTGCATAATCACTTGGACTGAGTGATACTTCGTAACTCAGGAAATCAGATGGTTTTAACGGAAAACTGGTCATTGAAAGATATATCCTTACGTCAAGTTGGAAATTGTCTTCAGCTGTTCTTGATTCAAAGTGCACAAATTGGCTCCACCAATGCCTTTCAAAGAAACTGCTTCGAGTTTACCGCCTGACTGCAGAAATTGTGTAATAATGACCATCACCTGTTGAAAGATATTTGAAGAGAAGATGATTATTCATTGTCAAATGGTGATCTTTTCTTGTCTTCTTACTCCCATCCATTG
The DNA here is from genome assembly GCF_036971445.1 of Narcine bancroftii. NCBI lineage: Eukaryota > Metazoa > Chordata > Chondrichthyes > Torpediniformes > Narcinidae > Narcine > Narcine bancroftii. The sequence continues at coordinate 29,376,177 of NC_091480.1, read as the reverse complement.
CACCCCATGTCTAGTTTTCTCTGCACCATTTAGGGCACTTCTCTACCTCATTGGGCGAAGCAGATTACAAATCACTTCAAGTAACAACATTCCATGTATAATCACGTTTTGCAAAGCAAATTCCAGATTACATCACAATCTCCCTGCAGATAGCAAACTGCTTGCATTTAGATTTTCTTGGTGTCAGTACCGTTATGTTGTCCAGCTGTTGCTTCATCAATGCAGAAAGTGTCTCAACCCGAGTGATATTCCAGCTGCTGACTTCTGTTGCATTAAATACAGTGGATATGTTGCCCAACAGTTGAATCTGGTTTTCTGGTAGCCCCTTGGGATAAATCTATTTCGGGAAATACAACATCATGAAACTCAGTCCTTTTGTTAGAAGAGGTTTTCTCTATTCATGCTCTACCTGGCTCTTCAAACTGCTCTTGAATGATCTGATCTGTGGCTTCAACTGCCGGATCCCTAAATCACTGTTGAGCCCATTAGCCAAAATCTACGTCAACTTTGAACATGCAAAATGACTCAGAGAGCCCAGTACTCGAAGGTTGAGAGAGGATTAAGAATGCAAAACATCAAATTTAAATGGGCAATCCTTTATCCTAAACAGGCCCCAATTCTAGATTCCCTCCTCTATCCACCCTGTCAAGCCACATTTAACTATTTTAGGGTTCCATTCATCTAACCTCCAGAGACCCAAGGCCTGTTTCACTCGACTTGTCCTCACAACACAACTCCTTTATTTGAAGAATCACTTGAATGACATTCCAAACACTGCCTTCTTTAAATGAAGAGGTCAAATTTATATATATCTACTGCTCTGGACATGATGTCATCAAAGAACCGGACAGCAGAAAAAAGATTTCCAAACTTCTTTGCACCATTTCTAGACATGGTGATATCAAAGCACCGTACAGTAGTGTATTAAAAGCCCTCTATAAGTACGGAAAGCACAGCGCTATTACAGCACTAGTGATCCAGGTTTCAAACTGACGCTCTCTGCGAGGAGCTTTCACTTTCCAACTGTGCGTGCATGGATATCCACCCGGTCACCTCAGTCTTCAAAAACATTCAGGGGCTGGAGGGTCATTGTTATATTTGAATGGCATGGGTCTTGGGTCAGAAGGGACTGTTACTGTGTTGTTTAAATTTAAAACGTATTTTACCTGATTTTTTACTCATTTCCAAACATCAGTCATTAATTAAGTACTATATAAATAATATTCTTTTTTACACTTGCTACCAACATACAAAACTTTATAACCCCCATCTTACCCTCTATCACCAAGCTTTCTGTTGACTTAACTGCTGCCAATTTGTAGGCCATCCTGTCCTCCTCATAACTTACTTCTGGCATACAATACACCCAGTCTTTTTTCAAAGTTACGATCACAAATTTTAAATAGTTGGAGATTCTTTCAACACCTCCCCAGTCAGAATTTGACATTGACTTTGTAATCCCTCCTTTCTTATTGAGAAAGTTCTCCGTTATTGTGGTACAATTGGCTGCAGCCAAGACCAATCCTACCCATAGCCCTTTCCATGCTCTCCATTCGACTCTACCTCGATCAGTCAATGAGATTGATGGCTGTTCCAGTCCATAGTTAATAAAAGTTATCAGTTTCATTACTTCAGTCTGTTGCGATTATTGAGAGTGAATCTGTTATCAAAGGAGCTGACTTTGGGATTTAGACCTTAAACAGAGGCCTCAGCTGACATTTCAGGATTTGATTAAAAATAATTGTGACTCTGTATGTAAAACAGGCACAGAGTTCTTATGCTCCTGCCCCAGGTGATGACATTTTTTTAATGTAATAATTACCATTCTCTGCATCATATTGTCAACACAGGATATTTGCTGTTAACCAACACAGGAGGTCACATGGAGGGTGGTGGATACATGCAACATACTGCTAGAGGAACTGGTAGAATAGGAATCATTGCACAACTTCACGGACATTGAGACAAGAAACATTGAGAGGCATAGGGGCGAAACAAAGGCGAATGGGATGAACTTGGTTGGTCCAAGGTCCTGTGTCCTCAATGTAAAACTATTATTCCATTTCCTGAGAAAATTTATACAAGGAAATAAATAAGAAGCCTGCAGATGTTGGTATCTAGTGCAGTACAAAAAAAGTTGGAGAATCTCAACAGGTCACGTGCATCCATTGAAAGGAAAAGGCAATTGGGGTTTTGACAACAGCAAGACAAGAGGTAAATGGGGGGGGGGGGGCACTTGAATTTCTATTCACCCCCTTAAACCATTCACCTGATTTCCCTTCTCCGCTGTCTCCAGTCCTTCAGCTCGCCACACCCTTCCCTTCCTTCTTCAATCAGAAAACTATCTTTCTCAGCCTCCCCTCAGCTCCTTTATCTTTTTCACCCTCTAACCCATATCCATTAACACCTACTCGGCTTCCAGCCCCCACCCTCTTATTTGGGCATCTGCCTGATTTTCAGTACATTGTAGAGAAGGACTCAGGCCTGAAACATCAATGGACTTTTGCTTTCCGTAGATGCAGCATGACCTGCTGAGTTTCTCCGGAACTGTTGTGTACTGAATTTTTACAAAGTTTACTTACACGAAGAAGTTTCTTTTTCAGAACTTTTAACTGAGCTGGATCAAAGGCAAGCGATCCCAGCTGGAGAACACCGTCTTTCAGCACAGCATCACTCAAACAAAGGTCCAACTGGGACGCACGATAGATTGCAGGAGTAAGGTCGCTGATATCCTCTGGTGCTATTTCTCCCTCTGTACAGGCTGCCAAGAGAAAGTTCCATTGGGTGAAAGATGACAGGAGGGGCAGGTTAAGAGATATGCATCACTTCCTGCTGTCATCATTTTGGGATCGATGAGTAGACGGCAGCACGAGACCAATATGATGAATGTTTATTCCCGTGATATTGGAGTTAGTCAAGAAGGAGAAAATGATTTCAGGAATATTCCCAGTGCCATGTGCCAGTGAGAATAAAAATGAATGGATGTGCAGGGTAAATCGAGATAAACTTGAGGAAAGCTGCATGAAGAGAACGCAGACATCTTTTGGACACTAGAATTGGTTCTGGGTCAGGAGACAACTTTTCAACTGGACTGGCTGTTCTTCAACAGGACTGTCACCAGTGTTCTCTCGGAGAAGTACACAGGTGCAGGGAGGAACAAAATGAACTGAAAGGTGGGGATGCGGGTGGGGTTGAACATCAGCAAATGGAAGTGGAAAGGATGTACACAGCGCACAAAGGTGTGAGACTGTTAGATAATATTAGGGAATGAATGAACACTTTATTACATATTAGTAGTTCTGGAAGGATTACAGAGGCAAGTCGATAGGAATTGTGAACTGTGCACATGTGAACTGCAAAGGTATGTCAGGGAGCAGCTGACAGTCAACCAAATCCATGGTGGTGGTGTCAAATGAAGGCCTGGTTGGCCAGTGCAGCAAATTGCCTTCCCTAAAGGTCATTCGTGGACTAAGTGAGTGTTTAGGGGAAGCAGCCAATCCATGGTCACCATTACAGCCAATAGCATGCTTATATTTCTCATTTATTTAATCAACTGAATTATCAAAGCACCTGATCTTCCATCTCAGTATTATTGATTCTTCTATCTGCATTATCAAACCAGTACTGCATCATTACACAAGTCTAACCCATAATGTTTATTATTTAGCACAGTCTAAAACTAATTTCATACTTGCGGTATTGTTGGATATTCCTCGTAATTGGAGCTGACTAATAAATATCAAGACTTCCCCAGGAGGTCTCGATCTTTTGATTTTCTTGATAAATCTTGGCAGAGCTTCATAAAGGGTAGGCTATATGGGGTAAAACAGTAAAGGTAGAGATTGTCATCAAATTTCCAACTGAACATGTAACCTGAAAAGCTAGGAAGAGGATCGTAAGCCATTTAGCCATTAATGAACCACTTAACACGTCAGTATCAATTCCTCCCATCAAAAATCCAAAACTAATGTCAAGTTCAACTGACAAACATGTTGGAACAAAACGAATCCAATAAATGATGAAAGAAGTGCAGCATTTTCCTATCGCAACTTGGGAATGTATCAATTTGGGCTTCACCAAATCATACTGAGCTCAAAACAGGCTACAGCCAGTACAGTGGGAGAGTGCTGCCTAAGTCAGAAGCTGAGCAGGGTGATGGGACCAGGCCAAAGTTGCGGAACCAGGGTCGTGTGAAGAATGTGATGGTTGGGAAACGGGACTGTCCTATTGTGGTAGATGAGAAGAAGGAGCAGAGGTGGCAATTGAACCAGGGAAATAACAAAGCTCACAATGCTGCAAATTCAGCTACTTAATCAACTTTCATTCACGTAACCTATACCTTGTTTATTTGCTTCCATGTGTCAGTCAAAGCCAAAGGAAGATATCCGAGGGATCGTATTGTAGATGATGACCACGATGAAGGAAAACTACAGACAAACAAGAATCTCTCTGAGTTAAAGGATTGAAATAAACAGTATCAATTTTAGTCAAGCATTTTCATACCCGAGGTTCAACAGGAACAGTGAAAATTAATGAGTAAGATTTAACTTTCAAAGTCAAAAAACACAAATGACAAGTCGCTGTGAAAATTATTCCCAATTGGAATTTTCAGGAAAGATAGCAAAATGAAGCAAGGCCCTCTTTACATTTTAGTACAGCCACCCAACTTCAGCATATGTACCACTGGTACAAAGTATAGACTGCCAAGGAATATGCGATTCCAGGAAAGGAAATAATTAAGGGAAATCAAGAGCTGCAGATGCAGGAAACCTCAGCAAAATAACCTCGATCATTTCATCTCCAAAACACAAGAAAATGATGCTCCGAGTACAAGAGAGGCCACGGGGGAACATACATTGATTCCTGGCGTTTGTTAAAAGGTGACAGGTTTCAGAAATAAGAATGCTGTTGTTTAAAGGCAGCTGCTTCCATGTCATTTAAATGGTATCCAAAGAGAGTGCCCAGCAATACTAGATGTCATGAGAGATGAAGTTCAGACATTCTGGTGCACTTTATTTTGTAATTTGTGAAGAGTTCACACTCACCCATATTTGCTGCTTCCACTTTGAAGGCGATATTCAATTGCACGTTTCTGATCATCTCGATATGTGACGCATTTCTTCAATTCATCCAGAACAGATATATCAGATGCCATGATAGTGGATCCATCAAGCTCACAGACCAAGCCACTTAGTACTGTCAAGGTCTCCTTCGTCAGGTTCTTGCTGTTGGTAACTCCCTGAATTGTAATGAAAAGAGCAACATTAATTCTGCAAGCACAAATTAAACTCTGTTCATCATTCCTACTTTAAGACCACCCTCATTGCGTGCAAGAACATTGCTACAATTTGTCAGTGCATTGAGAACATGGAAGAATATCAGCTGGTTTGGAATTCCACCTCAATTTCCCAACACCGCTTCAGCTCAGTGGGTCTCCAACTTTTATCACACTGATTAACAATGTTGAAAACTTCACCTGACTTTAAGTGTCAGAATTACATATTCATTAGAAATTTAAATTGTGTGATCGACTGTATGAATTCAGGTTTTCCACACTATTCAGTCCGTCCAAGATGTCCATTTCATCAATCCCGAGTTCACCCTAAATACTTACCAAACATGTCCTGGCATCTTTCAGAACATCTCGCTCTCTTGCTAAGACTTTACTTAAGATCTTTCTATTTGATTTCCCGACTGATTTGAAGAATTCCCGGCAGGTAGATAGAGTCCTGAAGTATTGATAACTATAAAGTGAAATGGAAAATACACACAGGTTATAATGACGGCATGAAGTCATTTCCCAACGCCAATTCATAGGCTTTAATCTCCAATCCAGCCTGTCCCACTTGATAGACCTCCTTGCCATTCTCAATTTATTGCCACTCAATAGAAAATGTGCATAAACCCCTGGTATTTCGGCACCTATGGGGATTGGTAGATTCCGCACACATTAATTATCCAGTCGCTTGAGGTTGTTTGTCACGTGATTGGCAAACTAACAGCCACGTGCACAAAACTGACACTTCTGTGTTTTTTACTTAATTATTTTTTTGCAATTTTTTTTATTGCCGGTGGGTTGAGGTGGCCGGTTGATTTTGTATTCCGGATAACAGGAGTTGTAATGTACATATTCTTGAAGTGAGACATAATTCAGTTCACTTTTTGCCTTGGAGAAAATTGAACTAGCATTTCCTGACATGAGGTTTAATTTTTGTGTGTTGGATGCACAGGAAGTGTCATCTTTCCTGACTATCCAGCCCTTCTTCCCCAAAGCCCTGGTCTTTGATTCAGTCTTGTTGTCACAGCAGGCCTATGGTCATGCAGCACACCTAATGTGATGCACTACAATTTCTGGGGCCTACTTCCCAGATATATTATGTTGTCCATTTATTGTTCCTCTTTGGGAACTGTGTAAAAGTCTATTCAACAACATAACTTGAAAAGACATGTAACATACTTGAACAGCAGGACACCACTGGGCAAGGTGTTCAAGTTGACTTCAGTTCCATTAGAAGAGAGTCTCCCAGCCACACAATCAAGCTGGAGAAAAACCAAACCACAATGTCAGATTAGGAACAGGAGCATAGAAACATTGAACTCCCAGCTATTTTCGTCATCACGTTCAGCTATTTTTTTGCTGCAGGAGATGGTTAACTGTGGATCTTCATCAAGCCTCTGAGCACCAGGACATGGACAATTTGTCCAACTTAAAACATACAACATTTAATATTAAATTAACTCCATTTAGAATAAATATTATTCACATAGCAGTTGTTCAAAAATTAATACATTTGCATGAAAATCTTTGGTGCTCACATCTCAGATCAATTCTTGAATCACACATGAATTGTCCTTTGATTGGATTTTATTGACAAAGTACATTGTTTTCACACATATAATGAGCACACGCATGTAATGCGTGAACAAATCAAAAATTATGTAAATATATTTTCGTGTAACGTGCACACACGTATACCATGCTGCTGTAGTATTAATTCTGAATGGCAAAACCAATTTGCGTTTAAATGGGACACAAGACAAAGCACATACCTACACCTTCCACAGTTAATCTCCTGCAATTAACACCCTCCCCACGAAGTTGGCAATTGCCTATTATGTACATGATATCCTGCTGCAACACATTGACAAGCTTTGGAGAGGAATCAATTAATTAGATTGAAGACAGGCTTCAGAGTTAAGCAGGATTTTAATTCAAAGGTTGTTTCAAATGAGAGGACCTTGATATGTTAATCTCCTCCCTCAGGATGATCTGGTCAATTAACATTGATAAGGTGCAGGGCCCTAACCAGAATCACTTGTTGATAGGAATATCAAAACATCAGTATAAAGAGATATAGCCAAGATGAAAATTTCCCATGCACGCTAACAATTGTGTCCATTCTTTCACTGCCGCTATCACATTCTTATACTCACTGAAACATTCCCACGCTCACTTTAAATTGTGTCTTTCTCACAGCCACTATAAATTGTGCATGTTCTTTCAATGCTGCTATAATATTCCCACACAGGCTATAATTTGCCTATTCGACTTTCCCACACCTGCTATTAATTGTGCTCATTCTTTAAACATGTAGAAATAATCTTGTCTCGTGCGCACATGCATATAACGTGCGGGGGGGGGGTGTGTTGACTGGTTCGTAAAATACGCATATAACTCATGCATTGTACAGTTTTGCATTTGTACTCAAACTAGTCCTTCGATGATACCGAGTGGTTAGGATTTCATTTCTGTGGATGATCTCACCTGACTTTCATCCAGTGAAACCTCTTTCAACTTCAATTCTTGTACAAGCTTCAGAAATGTCGGGAAACTTAGGGTTTTCGTTGCACCACAACTAAAGCCTTGCAGGACAGTGGGAGAAAATCTGGAACAAGTCATGGCATTATTAATTACTAAACTGCACAGTATTTCGCAAACTCCATCCATGTTACTGCACTTCTAGCACCAAATTGTGCCATTATTATTTTATTTCGATGAATGAGCAGCAATTACGAAGGACTGAACTGTGGAATAAGCCCCATCACACAAACATTCTTCTATTTCTGTAAAGTCTTCAACTTCACTGCCTCTTGGCCCAGTTCGTTCAAGTGCATTTAATTATTTCAGTTAATGCTGCCTTCTGCTGTAGCCTACTCTCACTTAAATCCAGCTTATTGTATGGTTTCAAGATTTCAGCATGAAACAGAAAGGTGCAGATTTTAGGGGTTAACAGGAGAGAAGCTGATAAACTGGAGCGTGATCATTAAACGAAAATTGGAGCATAAAATAAAGAACAAAAAAATCTGTCAAAACTCAGCAGGCCAGGCCACATCGGTGGTGAGAGAAGCAGAGTTCCGAATTTCGGTTCACAACTTCAATCATGGTCTTTGATCTGGACTAAATATTCAGTTCTTTGCGGGGAATTGGGGGGGGGGGGTGAAAACACGAACGTCTGCAGACACAGTTTCTTGAACAGGACTCAAACCCAAAATGTTGGCTATAGAGTATATATTTACCCCCTGTGGATGTTGCGAGACCTGCTGAGTTCCTCCAGAATTTCTATGCATTTCAACTATAGAAGTCAACAAGAGCCCTCCCTCACAGCCGTTTAAAAAATAATGTAAACTGACCACGACACAAATCACTGAAATTAATGTGCCTGCTTTAGAAACCTTGCACGAAGGCTCAAGCTAAACTGAATGTCACGCTTGATGACATCAACAGAGAGTCAAAATATAACAAAAGGAAAAAAAGAATTGCTCACGTCTCAAAATTGGTGTCATTTCTGATCACATTTGGAAAGAACACGGCAGACTGTGGAACAAAACCAATAACATTATTAACTGATGCAACAGGCTCATGAACAGTTTACACACTAATACACACAAATGGGATGACATTCAGAACATCACTTAAATAATAAGTACACAAAGAATAGTTGGAAGAAACCAGCAGGTCAGACAGCATCCAGGAGCAGCTATGGTCTAAGTTTTTAGTAATTTCATCAATGGTTTCAAATCAATGGACCATTTCTCCTTGTGGACGTTGTCTGACCTGCTGAGTTCGTCCAGTACCTCTTTTTGCAAGACTCCAGCACTTACAGCTTTGGTGCTTCTCTATTGCTAAATTAATACACATTTGTCAATGACAGCTGATTTACTTGACACACGTGGTCAGTGCTCGTAAACAACAGGGCAATTTACCTGACTAGGAGTCCATTCTTTATTGTTTACATCATCGAGGCTCAGGTTGGAATTTAACAGCACAGGTGGAACCTCTGAGGCAAGAACAGATGGAATGTTCTTTACTGTTGCCACTGGGTTATTCACATTCCTTAACACCTGATTTACAATGAAACAGGATGTGATTTAATGGAAGATGAAAATGAGAATATGTCAGCATTAATAATTAAAGTATATAGAGCGTAGGAAACATGGGAATGACATATTACAACACGCACCTGAAGGACACAGATCGCTCGTATGGATTGTGATGCTTGTCCAATGTTCTGAACAAATCTCACGTTTGAGATTAAATTAATGAACACCGTGGGATTAATACGTTCGAACACGTCACTGGGAATACCGGACACCAGGGTTCCCACAGCCAACAAACCACTTCTGTTATTCACCTAGTTGTGGAGTGAAGGACAAAGGAAGAGTTAATTGCACAACAATACGAGTTCCTCCTCATTCCACACGCCAGAGAATAGTTAGTGAGTCAAAAGTGGAACTATTTCTTGTTACTGCGGCTGGTTTCATCTTTCTCCATCTGGCTTCAAGATCAATTACTATGCATTAAAAAAAGTTTCACAAGGATCATTTCACAGTGGGGTAGTTAATTGGAATCTGTGAAGTATGAAAATGGTAGAAGAAAAATCCTGAGGACCTCACAAATCTGCAATTGACAAAGATTGGCAGATTAAGCAGTTTTTCTGTGGGCAAAAGAAGGGTCGACTTTTCAGGTCCGGTCCATCAGGACTAAGACTGGTGAGAGAGGACAGGCAGAATAAAGTAATGTAGGAGCAGGGCTGGTAGCTGATAGGTGGAACTAGATGAGAGGGGGATGAGGAGCAGTCAAACCAGATGACCCCATTAGTATGTGGGTTGTTGGGCAGATGGAACCAAATGAGTGAGACCCAGGGAGTAACACTGGTCCCAGTCACTGGTGCTGTAACGGTGTTGTACTCATCACAAGGCAAACCATGCTGCCCAGTTCCAGAGAATCAGGAGATACCACTTTCATTTACTTTATTCACCCGTTGGTAATTTTTTAAAACTACTGATTGGTTCATTGCTTACCTGGTAACCGCTTCTCAGCAACTTGTTTACTATGGAATTAGCCTGACCGATATTCCAGCCTTGGACGTTGCCCAAGGTTGGCAGGGCTTGCTGCAGAGTGTTCTCATCAATACTGTCAACCTGTGACGACGATAGTCCTATGGCATTTTGTCCCAAAGTATTCAAAGTGCTGACTGAAAAGTTGTCGATTTTGCTCACTAAAACTATCGCCAGCTGAAAGAACCACAAAGGTATATTATAACTTCTATCTTGGCAGGAGGACAGCTATCTTTCTAAGAGAAGACCTCACCAGCACCCAACGTTAAATATATTTTACCTTTATTTGTTCATCTGTTGGCTGCTCGGGAGGTAATGTACCATCAGTAGATGTGTTGGTTGTATCATTACGCCCACATACATTGTTGATCCTTCCAATTAAAGCCAATGTTTGCTGTGCAGTCAAGTTCTGTAGTAGATTAGTATTGGCAATGAAGCACAACAGAGAGTTTGGAACACTGTAAAAGAATGCCAGTCAGGGTTAGTATCAGTGTAATCTTCCACTACTTCAGCTCTCCACATCCTACAGTTCTCGTGAGGATTGTTTCCAATATCACCAATAAAGATTTCCTTCAAGGATTGGCAAATTAAATATTTATAAGGAAACCAAACTGACTTGGACCCATCTTGAGATGCTCCTCTCGGTATACCAGAACCTTCACTTTGACAATTGATACCAACATCTTCCCAACCACCGAAGTCTGACTAATATCACTGTAGTTTCCTTTCTGCTTTCTCCTTCCCTTCTGACACAGTGGAGTGATATTCACGATTCTCCATTCCTCTGGAATCCATTGATTCCTGGAAGATGATTACCAATGCCTCAACAATCTCTGCACCAACCTCCTTCAGAACTCAAGGGTGCATTCCACTCAGTTCAGCAGATTCATCTACCCTTAGACCATTTATTTTTCCAAGTACCTTCTCTCTCATGATCACTGCCCAGAAACTCTTGAGAGTCCAGTAAGCTGCTATTGTCTTCTACCGTGAAGACTGATCCCAAAAATTCTATTCCTTCGGATCCTCTGCCATAGTGAGTTTTCATTTGATGTTTTTGCAATACCACTTAATTTAAAAAAGCTTTTATACTACACTTCCCTGAAGTGATACTGCACACGAAAGATATTAGTTTTGAAAATACACAAAATGTCTACACATATAAATTGTGGACACATACGTTGAAGCATTAAAATTTGGATTGTTTTTCGCCAGGAGGTTAATATAGGCCGTTGCGACTTCAACCATTAGCGTCACGTTTTCCAGAAATTCCAGGGTTTTTGGGTTTGCTGCAAACTCTTGAAGCTATTGAGAAGTGGACAGAAATTAGAAATATTTACCTCACGTGCTTTGTGAAATGAAATTTAAATTCACCCAGCCATCAAGAAGGAGACAGCATGTCAGATATAAAACATTTTGGTGCTCAGCTCTGCACCCACTTGGCAACACCAGCACAAACATGGGAATCATCATTCTCTGACATCAAATCATCCAGCAAGCGGCTACAATGTCATCCTGGCATTTCCTGGACCAAAAAAAGGGGCTTCCCATAAATTAGCACATGTGCTTTGTGGATTCAAGAGGACCACGTTTATGCATGCAATGGATTGTTTTGGAGCAGCCATTCTCAATGGTGACTCGGTGGCCCCATCGGGGAACAGAGTGCATTTAAGTGGAGCCATAGACTGAAATCATATTTTTTTACTTTTCTTTTATGTAATTTGTAGGCAAGAAGTAAGGAAAAGCCAAGTAAATATGAATGGGGCTCAGAAACTCTCCTGAGCACATGAGCCATAGCCAAAACCAAGGGTAAAAACGGCTGGTTTAGAGCCAAGCAAATTTCCAAGTTAAAACTTTGTCTTTCCACTGACATGAATGCTAATCCAAAAAATCCGAACAAAAGAAGTAATTACCAGTGTTTCGTCATCAGAGAACGACTGAAGATCAGAGAGAGGTACTTGACTCAAATACAGTCCCAGATATTGAGAGAACCAAGCAGTGGAGTTCAGGACTGGATCGCTCGCATTGTAACATTTTGGTCTGGGACCTGTAATGCCAAGTGGGTAAAACACTTTAGTGATAGGAAGGTACTTCCTATGAAATGTAATGGACCTTAGGTCTTTCATTTACCAGCCTATCTATCTTTATAACACTAACATCTGGCATTCCCTTCACTGTCATGGAAGCCATTTGGGGTAGGAAGCATCAATAATTCTTTAATAGCTGTCCAGTTCAGTTGCCTTCTGCACATCGTGTTTGACTAGGGATCAGAAATAGGAAGCGAGAAATCTCTGTCAATAATAAAAATATGGTTTGAGACGCATTTTCAGAATACATTTTAATTGATAATTGAATATTCAAATGGAATTTTTATTACAAATGCTGCTTCGATTCCAGATGTTGAGAATTTAAAATGACGACATGGGAAAGAGGTTTTCTGGAGAGGCTTTCTGTCAATTTCAAAACTTTTAACGTTGCATGGAAATGGATTTAAATAAATTCAAATAGTGATTTGTTGTTTATTCCACTTTCAACTGGGAACACCCAAACACCTGACTATTCAAAAAGCTTTCTTCACCAAACAGAATCTGCATGGTGAATTAATGCAATTAGATGTCCCAACCCTTCATATTCCATACCATTCACCACAGAAAATCTAAAACATTCTGCTATCTTAACTATCTTTTTTGACAAAATGGATTCCTCAAACATGACCACCATTCAATCTGCAGCTGAACAATTTCCCCAGGTTTCTCCCCTCTTTAAAGATGTATCCTTTGTTGGGATGTAATTTCCCCAAACCAGGAGCCTTTGTACGAGGAGCATCAACCAACGATTCGACCACAGACTGCATTGCAGTTGTCTTTCAACCTGCATCGATCAGTCATCTGCTCATGATGCAATTCTATCGCAGCCCAGGCACCATCGTACTTACTCCCTCTTCTCATCTAAAAAACTCACATTAACTGCAAGCCAACTCTTGTAATTTTACAATAAAAATTACTTCACCTTGTAGCAGGTAAGTTCTGATCCCATTGTAGATTTCGGTCCGTTTTTCTGAGCTCAACTTTGGGTAAATAGCATTCAGTGCTTTCACACTAAAGATAAAATTAAATAATAAATTATTCCTTTCGAGACCAAATTAAATTGCAGTGAAGCGGACTTAAAACAGAATCAGCTAAATTAAATGTAGATATGACAAAGTCAGGCGCAAGTGGGGAAAATGATAAAGTAAACCCTCATACATGTGGGAATATCGACAGCTATTCATGGTTGCATGTTAATGCACACTGACGTGCACATACATACGGAGATACACTCACACTGGGGAAACACATGATGCTGATCACACAGAACTGGTGCACCACAGCAAGTTAACAAGCCTGGACTTAAATTCATCTCAAAAGATTGTTTCATTTTGAGGTGCTGAACTGCTCCCACAGCAAGCAATTGTAGAATTATTCATGCACACAAGCATTTAACAATTGGAAACCACGATTTAATTCATGAATGCAACAACATGCTTGGGCCAGTATGGGATATATTGGAAATAAATGTGAAAATAATTGATTGATGCTGAGCCAAATTCAAGCAGCAGTAAGTCCGAGGGATAGATCAGATGAAATTGTAATAATCAATAATAAACTACTACTCGGTAACAAAAGATTAATGGTCATTTGGGAAACATTAGCCTCATATTTATTCATTAACTTTGCACAATAGTTGTTGTGGGGACAAAAATAAACTTATGTCAGAATAATATGGGTATTTTCCCAGCTGTAAAGCACGCTACCATAAATTCTACTCAGCCTTCCACAGACAATGAATTTAGCTGCATTTTCTGCTTTTATTTTCTTGCAGATGAATTTAGAAACATTATGAGAAGACTAAACCAGGAGATTGCTGATGTTTCTGTGGATGCCTTCGAAGCTGAGCTGGGGAATATTTAGCAGATTGTCAGAAGCAAGTTTTATTTGAAGTCAGAGAGAGTGATTGGTGCCTGGAATACATTGCTGGGGGTAATGATGGAAGCTGGCATGATAGAGACATTTAAATGACTAAGACACATGGATATCAGAAAAAGGGCGGATTATGGGTATGCAGTAGGGAAGGATTAGATTGTTGTGGAGTAGCTTTACATGGGTTGGCACAACGCTGTGGGCCAAAGGGCCTGTGTGGTGATGTACTTTGTTCTCTACCTACATGTCTATTTTTGCTGCTGAACATCGCTGTGATGTCTTTTCTGCTAGAATGTGACGTGCTATCCTATGTCCTGCGTGGCTTTGAATGACTGAATTTAACAGGAAATTTTAGATATTTTCATTCAGTTTAGAAATATACATACATTCTTCTGTAGGGAAGGCAGGAGACACTGAGGGTGCGATTGGAAACCAAAAGCCGTGTGGTAATAAATGGCAGATATGGGGCCAGTCTGACATTAAGCCATTCATCCACCTCTGCATCTGTGAGTTCAGGGAGCCCCTCAGTAAACCAAATCCATACACCCTCCAGTACAGCAGCCAAAAGATTCCTCTGAAAAGAAGGAAAATGAAATGTTCTTGTTGTAAAACGATATACTCGACAACTTATCCATTTACATCAATTCCCACAGCCTGGCCTCTGGTATTTCTGAAACAATTAGCCTCAACAGTGAACATCACAGTACGACTTGGAGAGAATAAAGCTGGCATTCTCGGATACTGATGTTTATAGATTACACTGTAATCTATAACCCTATCCTTACAACACTGGTGAATTCTCTTGTACAGTTGTAAACCCACTATTATTACTGATCACTTATGGAGACTAAATGTAGATATGACTAAGTCAGGCAAAAGATTTGTAAACACACATTGGTTGGGATGTAGGTGTTTCAACGATTATCGTTGCCATGCACTGGAAGAGCTGATAAATGTGAAATGAACAAGCAGTAAAATTAAACAACCTCCTTGCTCCACTATATTTACAATTTCCTTGCTGTACATCGTGCTCTGTTTATTATGGTTGTACTGTTCCAATAATGAAACACTTTGATATCATCAAGCTACTCGCTCAAATGGTACAGAATACTTGAATAATCTTCCGATGCAGTGAGCACATTTTGGGAACTGAGAAAAGGAAATCGCATTGGCAGCTTACGTCTCGGGTTGCGTTGGCGAAAGCATCTAAAAACCTCGTTAGATTTTGGAGGGGTTGAATTCTGAGCACCACTTTTGTTAAAATATCCTGGTCGTCAACGAATCCCGGAGTACTCAGTAGGTTGGCCAATTCATTGAGATCAATACTATTCAGTACCTGAAAAGACACAAAAGAGAATTTCTGAATTCTACCGGAATAACTGAACGTAAACCAGGCAAAACAAATGAATGCGTGCTCAACACTCATGCCAAAAATCTTTGCTTTTGGTTGATTTTCTGCAGGAGTCACGTCACATCATGAGCATCTTGGAATTTCAATTGAGAGAGAAACAGAAGTGATTCAACTCCATTCCTGCTTTTTTCACAGACCCCTTGATCACTTACCCTTTCAGAACCAGATTTAACTCTTCCTTAAGTTATATTAATGATTTAGCTTTGACTGCTCTTTGCCAGAGAGAATTCCACAGTTTCATTGCAATCCTCAACTCAATTTGAAGGGGCTTCCCCATTTTCCTCAAGCTAAAATGACCAATTCTGGAGTTCTCACCATTGTATTATTATATAATTATTTATATATAATATAATGTATTATATAACATTCTTCCTACATCTAGACTGTCCACCGCAGGCAGGAGTTTAGTTATGTCTCTCTGAAGTGTATTCACTATTTCCTTGTGAGCACAGCAACCATCAAGGTGCTTTTTTTCCCCAATCCTCTCTGCAATCACTCTTCCATTCTCCAGAAAAGTCCTTCTGTCACTCTATTGTCCACTTTGTCTCCCTCCACGGGTTTAGTCTGGAGCTTTACTTGCTGACTTTCGATCTCCTCATCTGGTGAATCAAAGCCAATGAATAAGCATTTCTCTTGTTAGCTGAAATAAATATTTCTCATCTCTATTTACTCAGCAGAAGGTCATAGATGCAAGGAAATTCAAAGAAGAGAACAATGAAGTCCTGAAACATTGCTGTTATGCAAGAGGTGGTACTGGCCATCTTGTGATGTGTAAAAGTGGAGTATTCCCTGAGGCCCGACAAACTGGATCCTACGACCTTGTGGGAAGCAAGGCAAGATATACCAAGGTCCTGATGGAGATATTTATACGATCTTTGCCATAGGTGACGTTCTGAATGCCTGGAGGATGGCCAATGTTGTGTCCTTACACAATAAGAACTACAAGGACTGCAATAATGGAGTGTTAGTGATCATCCTGATCACTAGAGGAAGTGGAGCCTAGTTGTTGCAGCCAGGAGTAGATTCATAATGCATCCCCCCACAAGGTCATGAGTACAATAGCTAATAAAGTATAGTTGTAAAAGAACCCAAGTTTCTTTATGACAAAAAAATAAACATCACATGGCACCTGGAGTGGTGCAAACACCAAGAGGGTTCAGAGTGAGAATCAGACAAGAGCAGCAGACCTTTAATACCTTCTTTTAATATGAATGGACTGCAAATTAAAAGCAAGAACGTGTAACCAGACCGCTGCAAGATTCAATGACCCCTGATGAAATTGTGTTAGGGATTATTGATAAGAAAGTGAGAGAGAGGTTGCTGCGAGAGACAGAGCTTACCTTAGCTGTAGCTGTGAAATTCCACCCCAGTGAATAGCACTGCAGCACGTGAAAAAAAGTGATCGTGCAAAAGCCAGTGAAAATGAAGGCATAATTATAGCCCCAGTGTTGGACACGCGCATAAACAAAAAAACGAGATGTAGGGCACCTGGGTGAACTCATACCCAAGCCCCAAGAAACTTACAGTGCAAGCTCAGCTATTTGAGTACGAATATAATACACAAAATATATCAGAAAGAGCTTTTACCAAAATAATTTTTTATTTTCTTTTTACCTCGGTTTCCCGACGAGGTGGAATCAGGGAAACTGCATCCTTCAGAGTGAGAAAGTTGAAGTAATTTTGGAAATAGCTCTTCAGGTATTCAATAAAACTGTTGTTTTCATAACACTGAAGAGGAAATGCTGAAAAACAGTAAATATTCCATTTCCATAATCCTAGTCACTTAGTGGAGATATTAACTATCATAATCAACTCAAACGTCAATTAAGCAAGAGACTCTCCCATTCAAATTCGCAAGGCTACAACTTCCAAATCTAAAGAGGCCTATTAAAGGGAAGTCCCATACCAGTTTAGCACAAGGTGCCTCTATAACAACATTTTATCAAGCTCGCAGATTAAGTTGGCTGGGCTGGGGGGAGTAGACGTTGAGACCCTCACTGATCTCGATAACAAGCCCTGAACAAGTTAATCAGTCGGCAGACACAACTAGGAGATTGTAGGTCAGGAATAATAGGAGGAGTGGCTGGTACTGGAACACCCAAATGTGAAGACAGGTGTTTGGAGTGTTTGGTCAGATTTGTCCAGCAGGTCTACAGCTGTTGCTACATAGCTCTGAAACAAGTGCTAATTCCCTGATTTAATTTCTAATTTAGAGATACAACATGGAAATAGGCTCTTCCAGCCCATGATCCCGTGTCATCTAATTGCACCAGTTAAAAGAAATCCACGTTTCTGGGGGATATTCACTGGGAGAACAAACAAACTCCTTAAAGACAGCACAAGATTCAAAGCCTTGTTGCAGTTGTGGATAAGCCTTGCTTCCTGTTTGTCCAATATGGTGGATTGCAAACTTGCAGTTGGAAGTCACATTTCCTGCCCATCATTTTAGAAGCTTTAGAGGCTGCAGAGCCTTTTAGAAATGTGACTTGTGTGATGAAATTTAACCCACTGGCTCTGAGGAGTGCCGCGAAGAATAAACACCCAAGGTCAATGATTGCAGTACACTGATAGTGAGGATTGAGAGCACTGTTAGAGAGTTCGAACATGGGGAAAAAAACACCCTAATTCAAACTACCAGGAACACAAACAATGTTCATACCTTTTGAGTTAACCAATATGGCTTCATATGCATCTTCCTGAACACTCCTGTTTAGCTGTTCTTTGACTGTGCTCAGTGCTGAAATTCTACAGAAAAATAAATTGATACAGTACTTCAATGTTCACAAAAAAAAAGATATTTTTCTTAATAGAATGCTAAAGGAAATTAGCCACAACTGGCTAATTTCCCTGTATATTTCCACTCCTAGCAAGGAAATCTTCCGCCCATAAATATAAAAACTCCAAACCTCCGTACATTCATAAACCTGGTGCAATTTGGCTTTCAACTCTTCAACCCCAGTATCTTGTCATGTAAATGCTACATGACATCTGCACCCTTCCCAACTGCTGCAGTGATTTGAGACCTTCATGTTTCCATTGCCAGCAGCAACAATTCAATTGCAATGGAGCACAGGCTTCAAGGCAGCCTTTGACTCTGAGTGCAAAATTTTGTGGAGATTTCCCAGGAGAGAATCCAGCTGTTTCAAACAGGAAGCAACCAGGACCAGACATTGCAGGGAAAAGACCAAAGTCTTTCATTTCAGATACTCTTCCGTGCAACAAAATGCTGTGGTGTTCCATTTGATAATTTCCTAGCTACCCAAAACTTACATGATTTGAAGCCCTTCACAGTTCTCGGTAACAAAGATTAAGGGCAATGTGCTTTCTGTTAGTCCTGGAAGTAAATCTTGCAACCTTCTGTCAAACCAAACTTGAAGTTCAGTGTTATTGGCCTTTGAAAGAATTGGCTGTGTGCGGTTCAGAATTTCTTGCAGTAATGTTGCTCTGACATCAGGAGTGAAAGATACATTGTTCTGAAAAAAAAAGTTCCAGGGCTGAGTAATTGTGGTTGAGTGAAAAAGGGGAGTGGTGGCTTCAACTCAATAACAAGAGTACCAATGAAAACAAATTTCAAACCAGCCTACTTTGCAGCAAACATATATGGTGCAGAAAATCCCACGTACTCTACATTGAGAATTTTCTGAACACCCTTGAAGATCTTTAATTTTATCGAAAGAAAGGAAATAATTCTCAACCTAGTAGACTCAAGATTACTGAAGTTTCTCTGACGTACTTGGTACTCGTGATGAATTTAAGGTCAGCCTAATGTGAAGTGAAGCGGTGTCCTACCTCACGTCTAGCTGTGTTGAACCTTTCGATGAACTGGACCACGGTGTCAGTGGTGATGCTGTTGAAAAGTTTCCGAACATCCTCAGCGTTTCGCAGTGTTCCGTTCTGACCAGCAAAATCGGCCAGTTGGGAAGGTGTCAATAATTCCGCTGCATCCAGCTGTCAAAACAATATTATGACTTCACCTTCTGCTATGATCAATACTCACAGAGTTGCAAATACAGACTGTTCTGTACTTATTTACATTTCATGTTATCTTCTACCCTTTTGGAACCAGTTGTTACTAATTGCAAGAATCAAAACCAATGAGGTATAAAATTCATTTTGGATCAAAGTTCACTGCAAACAAATCAATGAGGCCAAATTTGGAACTTTGTGTGCAGTTTTGGTCGCCAAATGATAGGAAGGGTTTAAACAGAACCGAGAGAGTGCAGAGGAAATTTACAAGAATGCTTCCTGGATTTCAGAGTTTGAGTTACAGGGGAAGGTTGAGTAGGCTGGGACTTTATTCCCTGGAGTGTAGAAGATTAAGGATGATTTGATAAGAGTTTCACTCAGAAGGTGGTGGGAGTGTGGAATGAGCTTCCAGCTGAAGTGGTAGATGCGGGTTCGATTTTAATATTTAAGGAAAAGTTGGATAGGTATATGGAAGAGAGCGGTATGGAGGGTTATGGGCCTGGTGTGGGCCAATGGAACTAGGTGGGAGAAGGTGTTCGGCATGAACTGGCCTGTTTCTGTGCTGTAATTTTTATATGGTTACATGGTGCTATCTGGAGCAGTTTAGTTAGCATAACAGAGACAGTTCTTATAGCACAAGCAGTATCCATATGTAATTGTTTCTCCCATTCAAAGTCAATTTTCAGACTACAAAAAATAAATGAATCACAGGTTTACAACAAAACACTAAAATTGACAATTGATTGGTATATGTTTTATAAATCAACATTCAATCCTTTAAAACAAAGAAACGTCATAACAAAATTGTGTAAAATGTATTTAAACTTGGGGTTTTGATTGAAGCCAATGAATCAAACACCAACATAAAAGGTATAAAAATACTAGGGTATTTATATTTAATTTTTCTCTACATTCCAGGACAGAGCAACACATTTTATCTTGCTACATTAAACTCTGGTCAGAAATATTGCATTTTCACCATTTTTGAAGGCCTTGACCAATTCTATAACTTACTGGGTTGAAGTCTGGATTCCTCCTGGTTAACATGTCTATCTGAACAAGGGCACTGAACATTCCCCAGTTCTTCAAAAGCCAATCTCTGGACCCATTCGTATTCCTGATGCAACCAGAACCTAGAGGTAAGCAGATTAGCCATCAATGGCATTTACCAGGAATAGTTCACAGCATCAAATTGTTTTTATCCAGGACTACTGAGATCAGAAGATGTTTTCAATGTTTTAAGGTTGCATGATTGAATTTCACAGCCTTTTAAATTACACTGCAAATTATTCTGAGTTCAAAACATTGAAATGTTACACTAAAACTTTTAACTTTCAATGCAAATTATTCTGAGTTCAAAACATTAAAATGTTACACTAGAACTTTTAACTTTCAATGCAAATTATTCTGAGTTCAAAACGTTAAAACATTACTCAAGAACTTCTGTGGCTCTCATTTCAGTATTTTTTCCCCTTAAAACCTTTGTAGCTTACCTGTGGTGTCGAGGTAATTAAGGATCCATACGTTGAGCACAATCTCTCTGGTCTTCTGCTGCATCTCTCTGAATCCATTACTCAGACCTTTTACACTAAGTAGATAAATAGTAACACAATTATTCATCTGACTTCTAATCAATGGTATAGTTTCATCTGCTGGAGAACAAGTGAGAAAATCTTCATTCAACATGCCTTGCAATCAGCTCCTGTGTACAAGACACAAAATTGATCTAAACTTTTCTCCCATTTTGATGAATGGTTCACAAAGATAAATCCACCATCAACAGTGATGCCCCTGTGATATAGCATCAAATCTGAACTTTCTCTCCAGTTTCCTTCCTGACTTTGTTTTATGCATCTATTTTTTGATGCTGCCTTTCCAATTCAAATTGTAGAAGAGGATTATTCTGAAAGAGAGTCCTTCACTTACATTGCCTGGTAACCATCACAAGTAATGTTCCTTGTCTGCAAAGGTTTCAGCACAAACTGGGAAATGCCAGCAATGAATGGTCTGAATCGCTCCTGGAACCACTTTCTTAGGAAGGTGACGCTCGTTAAATTTTCAAAGGTCTTCACAGTCTCCCAAAGTGCATTCATAAACGTGACTTTTGTCATCAGGGGAACTGATGATCGGTTTGGAAACTGAAATAAAAAAGTATTGTGTATAAACTCAGCAAACAAAGAGCGTTTAGTCACCGCAGATCTCAAACGTGATCCTTCCTTTTATAAGAGAACTCAGTAAATTGTATAAAATGAAATTGTGAAGTAAAATCAATAGGCTACACCTGTTACTGTTTATGTCTTCAGTGGAAACATGCAAGTGTAAGAAACAAAGCCATATTCAGCCAGTACATTGCACGATGGCTAATATTTTGTGATGAGTGAATGCCAAGGGTACAGCATCGTCCTGGAGATCCATTCCAAAACAAATTCTCATATTGGTTCAAGAATACATTGTTGGCTGAAATGTGCCTGGGGATGGGGTGTTGTAAAGTTATTAAAGATTATTTTTCCCTTATTTTAGTTCCTGCCAAACAAAAGGCAATCATTTAGTGGGTACTTTTTCTGCACTATTCAAGGCAACAAAAAAAATCTCTCATTTGGATGGTTAGTTAATTTATTTCCTGACCAATTTTGTTCTTGATGTCAATACAAAGTGTGAAGTGATGGATGTTGGGAAGTTAAACCAGGGTAGGACATTCAGAGTGAATGGCATGGTCCAGGGCATTGATGTTAGAGGCACTTTGCCATACAAGTACATTGTTCCCTGAAAGTGGAAACACAGGGAGACAAGGTGATGTGGAAAGGTTCAAGGCACGCTTGTCTTCATTGATTCAGGCGCTAAATGTTGGGACATTATGCTGCAACTGTAGAAAATATCTGTAAGTTATTTTGTCTGTTCTGGTCACAACATGAAAAGTAGGATAAGATTAAGTTAGAGACGATGCAAAAGAGATTCACAAAGATGTCGCGTGGATTTAAAGGTTGGAGTTATCTGGATCGGTTAGCTCTGTTTTTACAGGAATAAAAGAGGCTGAAAGGTGAAATAAAATTATGTGAAGCACAGATGGGCAAACTATGTTTTCCATAGAAAGTGTGTCAAAAACTAAGCAGTTACCTGGTTGTTGAATTTGTCGAGGGCCTCGGTCAGGGTGGTTCTGTTAAGTTTTCGAACAAAAATGGTCAGTGCACTTTCATCTGACCTGTTCAAAGCGTTAGGACCAGTGAAACAATTAAACAATTCGACCAGGTTATCACTGCTTAATCTGGAGGCGAGTAGATCAGTCTGAAAAGAAATCATTTCAAAAGACATTTATTAGCTTCAAGCATTCCAACATTCTGATGTAAATATTTGCAAGTGTCTCATTTCTTTTAGCCTTTTAAAACAAAAATCAGCTGGAGAAACTGCAGCATCCATGGAGGAAAGGATGTGTCAACATTTTGGATCGATTCCCTGCATCAGCACCTGATGCAGAGACTCGTCCTGAAAGATCAGTGATTTCCTAATTCCCCAGATTGCTCCCAGCAATTTTCTGCTTCACCTTCTAAAGTGTGCAGCCTTACATCTTGACTCATTTCTTTGAATAATCTGTGCAAAAAGTATTGATTACAGCTGTTAAGATGATGTCATAACACACAAATGCCTACAATTTCTGTTTTGTGTGAAAGTCTGACTGACGAGAACTTACCTCAGCACAGGCATAGTCAGTAATGTTGAAGAAGCAGAGCTGACTCACACTAATATTGAGCAGGAAAGTCTTCAAAGCCGAACTACAGGGAGAAAAAGTCATCTACTGTTAGGAAAGATGTCACTGTGAGTAACAAATAGTCAAACAGTTTCTTTCCGACCATTTACATCTCATGATTTGAGGTTAATAAAATGTGATTTAAGTTTTCAATATTGCTAAATAATGTACAACAAAATATTTTGAGTATGAGATATCGTTCACTGAAGCGTTGACAGAATCAGGGAAACTACACAGAACAGATGTTTTGGATTCTTACCTGTCTATTGCTCGACACAACATAGTTTCTGCATGAGGAATTAAAATGAAAAACTTATTACATTGGAATTACAATACTAGAATTGGTTATGTTCAAAAATAATGTAGAAAGTGCACTTACCATTAACTGTGGTGTTAATAGGCTAAGGAATAGAAACAATAAGATCTTTAACCCTGAATCGTCTTAAATTAACACACAATGGTGTTGCAAGTAAAGAGTAATTATTCAATCAATTACTTTTCCTAAATCTACAACATTTAAAAATATATCGGCAATCTAGATAAGATTTACAAAAATTAAACTTTCTGTAAAAACAGAGAGGCCAAGCAAGACATTTGGAAGATATAAAGTCGTGAGATGTTCTTACTTTGTTGTCAATGTCGGGTTCTGTAGAGAAAAGTGAAGCGCAACAATGTCAGAAGATGCTCGAGCTGGCATGTCATTAAACTTAATCAAATCATCTTGATGACTTAAGTCAATATTGGAATCAACATTTGTTTTGATTAGATCGCCTGGTGCCACAGAACAACTCTTCGCAACTGAATTTTGACCTGAACGATTCTCTACATTTGTGGAATTTAACCTGTTAAAGCATCCATTACCACGCTGAGGATAAAGGCACCAATTTTTTATCCAACATCAAATTGTGCAATGCCCACAAAGTAGCAGCAGAGACAAAACTACAGAACCAGGAGTTATCATCTGGAGATTATATTGCAGGATTTGAAGACAAAATTTGACTGATAGTGAACACTTTGGCAAGAAATTACCTGATGTATTATTTGGAATACCTCCTGTCAGGCCAAGTTTCTTCACATCAGCCTCACTGTTTGAGGCCACCCAAACCCTTACTACAGTTTCATTCGCTCCACTTTGCAAAGCATGAAGGTGAAATCCAAGCAAATTGATCAGATTATCAGCACTCAGTTTCTGAAAATAAATAAATAAACAGACAGACATTTAATGAATGACGACTGCAACAAAATATTTTGTACCTTATCTTGAATTTCATTTCAACGGATAAATGGATAGAGATTTTTTAAAAATGGGATAAGCTTTCAGGATGCAATATTTGGGGCACTTGATAATGGCTCACACTGGGCACCAGAAATGGTGAGAAAATTTCCTGTTGAAAGAGAGAAGCACTGGAGATTACCCTACAGAAAGGTGGCCATGGCTGGGGATCAGCGAGGGGCTCAGTGGCTCTAGGACCCACACAGGCTGTGGGCTGCAGGTGACTTGCGGTCAAAAGATCCACACAGGCTGTGGGCTGCTGGTGGCTTGCGGTCAAAGGATCCACACAAGTTGCAGGCTGCTGGGGACAGGTTCCAAAGAGCCAGGCATTAGAACCTGGATTCGGGAGAGTGCTGATGCCAGGAAGAGCCCCCGAAGGGCCCCGGCTGCAGGAAAGTTCCTGATTGTCTTGTAGATTTGGATTTGAATTGCTTGGACAGAAGTCTGTGAGATTGCAGAAGCACCGGAGGTGAATCCACTGACACTCAGTGTCTCTGAAGAGACTCTCCTTTGCCGCTTATTGTCAGGGACGCAGGGCAAAGCTCATGGACACTATTTTATTTGGCTTATGCAGACAAAATCAAGATGCCGTACATCATGCATATTTACCACAAAGGGAACTTTGAACCTTTGAGTTACACTATACAAAACTTTCAAGACAAATAGGCTTAGGTTCAAGGAAATGGCAAAGAGGTTTAGAAAGGATCAGTGCAAGGTTTTTCTTTATATAAGTGGATACTGATACTAAAAATAAGAGAAGATGGTTTTTCACCTCCAGAGCAGTGAATATTTGGAATTTGCTGCCCTTTGATGGTTATGTAGGAGTCACCACTGAACATATTTGAAGCAGAGATCAATAGGTCAAGAGTTAGCACAAGAAAGTAGCCAAAGACCAGCCATGATCTAATTCAACAGCTCAATCAAGAACATTATTGAAGACTCAGAGAGGGTATTTACTGAGGTGAGATTGAAATAGGAAGTTAAGAAAATTGTAACCATGACAATGTTAATGAAATAATGCAACATTTGGTCTCTACGTACCTTTACTTCTTCAGGATCCAATCGTCTGAAGGTTGAAAAGTCCATATTGACCTTGTTATTTGCCAGATATTTCAGATCCTCAGTTTGGGCACCACCTGAAGAAAAGAGAGATATTTTCTAATTTTATGTGGAGGGCTGAGTAAAGGCAAAAACCAAATATTACTGAAGGTGAAGGAAGCATACACAGGGACAAAAAAAAGGGGGTGTATTTTTAGGGTACCCTGTTTATGACATGAAAGGCCAACCATCTGTTGGTCTATTCCATATTCAAAATTATCTGAGACCTGCCGAAGAAATTTAAACCATGCCCCTCACATCCTATGCTTGATGGATGGGTTTTGCACTGGGATTCTTCGGGTTCCCTGTGATCGAAAAGGATCTGATCTCCTTGATGCAAGAGCGCATCTATTTTATCCACTGAATTTGGAGTATTAGTCATACGGATGCATTATTAGGACAGGGACATTTACGGTCACGTTAAGGTAAAGTTAACCTTTTCAATACGTAATACTACACTTAGAATATAACACACGTGAGATTCTTCAACCTTGTCGCCACTATATCCAGCGCCACTCATAGAAAAAAGGCCTCAGCGAGGAGCGAACTTGCAAACCCTGGTTTACAATATCAGTGCTCTAATCACTGAGTTATTTGAGCCTCTGTTTATACCTTTACTGATTTGGGTTCCCGTCAATTGTTGGACAATTGATAAGGCTTGAGCCCTATTCAGTTTCATGTTCAGACAGGAGTTCTGCTTCAATAGTGGTGGACTGTATTAAACAGAGTTAAATATCCAGAGTTAACTCTGGATGCTTCACAACTTGGTTCTTAAGATTTCATCATCTTACAACTTCATTGTATCTTAACACTGACAATTGACAAATTCCTCACTTGGCACATTCCAAATATGATTGTGGCAGTTTCAACAGTTTAGTTCAAAAACCAATGCACAAAGGAAGTTGTGATGAATTCAGACAATCGGCCAATTTAAAAAAAAATTAACCTACCAACATATGACTTTATCAGATGAAAGTAGGCAATTGGGCTGTTTCGTTGAGAAATGAGAGCAGTGAAAGCCAAAGCATAAAGCAAACGCTGCTTTTCCCGTGTACACATAGAAAGATCCAGAGCTCCGGCATCCCTGAGGAAAAAAGTGACAAATAAATCTTAACCAGTGTCTCTGCAATTCCATCAGGTCGAGGGACCAGAATGAGTACCTTGTGTTACAAGATCAAAGCAGCAACCACAAAGAAGGCATATCACACGGGGGTCAAGATGAACAATTACTTTATTAACAAAAAATTCACCTTCAAACTTTGATTCCAAACCCCAATTATATAACAATGCCCACTGGTTACTATGCAAATTTCTATAACAGTGTGAAACTAATAAATTCCCCAGCCAAAACAAAATTCAGCTTGTTTGGTAAAATGAAGCCAAAAGATCTTAGAGAGAGAGAGGGGGAGGGAGGGAGGGAGAGAGAGAGAGAGAGAGAGAGAGAGAGAGAGAGAGAGAGAGAGAGAAAGCACAAAATTCAATTATCTTGTGCTGCTGCAGGGAGAGGAAACACTGGCTTGGTCTGGATCCTTCTGGCTGCCTTCGGAATGTTCATGCTTTTTCAAATCTCAACATTCTAAACTGTCCTCCAGTCCATGACTCATGCTCTGGGCCTCCTTCCACTCCACAGCACCCCTAGTGGTGGATAATCTTCCAAGTCCAGAAATTTTTACATCATTTTCTGCACATGCTCAGTCCGTTTCCCACTCTCTCAGCAGTCTACCTTTACCTTGGCTCTTTAAGGCAAACTGTCACTTTTTAACACAAAATCACACAACACATAGCCCAATACACAACACAGAACTCTGTAACACCTGCAGCTCAAGAAATTTACCCAATCTGTTAACTGTGTCTGGGAGCATAATTCATACTATTGATAAGACCAGATCAAAAGCTGAAATGTAAACATTGCATTTTCACCTTGACAGGTCTGAGTGGCTCCACCCATCATCTGAGTGAATGGCTGCACACCCAGCATCAAGGTTCACAAGAAAAACTGGTTCCTGGAAGAAGATGTCCCAATGCAAAGATATTGAGGAAAACAAAAACTCTCAATAATTAAATTATCATTATGACTCCAGCTGTAAGAAATCCTTCCTCGACATATTGGAGAAAACTGGAATAACTTTCGACACACTTGAAACTGCAGATGCTGGAATTTGAAGCTAAATTTGATTGGCTGGAGCATTTCATCAGTGGAGCAGTGTCACCAGGAGAAAAGGGATGGTCAAGACTGGAGACGTGGAGTATTTAGTTTAAGAGGTGAAGGTGTGAAGGGTAGGACAGGGGCCCATGTGGGATTGGTGAGGTGAACCATGACAGACAGTAGCAGTCGGTTGGCAGAGGCCAGTAAAAGGGAAGAGGCAAGAAAACCAAAGGGTTCAAGTGGAGGAGAACGAGTCGTACAGAGTGGAGAGGGTAATTAGGAGAAATGGTGGTGTAAAGAGAGACTGGGCAGAACCAAAGAGGATGGTGGGAAAAGAGTGGAAGAAGCCAGTGAGGAGGAGGTGGAAGCAGACAGAACCAAAGAGGAGGGGGAAATCAGAATAGGCAGGAGCCAGGTGAGGTTGAGCGGGAAATAGGACAAAAATAAGGATGGAAAGTGAAGGGGAGAGGGGGAAGAGTAGAAATGGTCCTGGAGAAGAAAGGGGACTGACTACCTGAAATTAAGAAATTCTGCGTTCGAACATTTGGGCTGCTGACTGCCCAGGCTGAATGTGAGTTGTTCTTCCTCTTGTTTGCATTGGGCCTCACCCATATTAAATTAAAACACTGCCAGAAAATGGCAAACATCAATAAGCTGGAGGTCATACCGATGCTTATAATTTCCCAGTTGTCAGTTTATGTCTCAAGAAAATTCCTTAGAGAACGAACTGTGAAATGTAAAGTTGGAATACAAAATGTCTCGTCATTGCTGCATAATCACTTGGACTGAGTGATACTTCGTAACTCAGGAAATCAGATGGTTTTAACGGAAAACTGGTCATTGAAAGATATATCCTTACGTCAAGTTGGAAATTGTCTTCAGCTGTTCTTGATTCAAAGTGCACAAATTGGCTCCACCAATGCCTTTCAAAGAAACTGCTTCGAGTTTACCGCCTGACTGCAGAAATTGTGTAATAATGACCGTCACCTGTTGAAAGATATTTGAAGAGAAGATGATTATTCATTGTCAAATGGTGATCTTTTCTTGTCTTCTTACTCCCATCCATTGCACCCCATGTCTAGTTTTCTCTGCACCATTTAGGGCACTTCTCTACCTCATTGGGCGAAGTAGATTACAAATCACTTCAAGTAACAACATTCCATGTATAATCACGTTTTGCAAAGCAAATTCCAGATTACATCACAATCTCCCTGCAGATAGCAAACTGCTTGCATTTAGATTTTCTTGGTGTCAGTACCGTTGTGTTGTCCAGCTGTTGCTTCATCAATGCAGAAAGTGTCTCAACCCGAGTGATATTCCAGCTGCTGACTTCTGTTGCATTAAATACAGTGGATATGTTGCCCAACAGTTGAATCTGGTTTTCTGGTAGCCCCTTGGGATAAATCTATTTCGGGAAATACAACATCATGAAACTCAGTCCTTTTGTTAGAAGAGGTTTTCTCTATTCATGCTCTACCTGGCTCTTCAAACTGCTCTTGAATGATCTGATTTGTGGCTTCAACTGCCGGATCCCTAAATCACTGTTGAGCCCATTAGCCAAAATCTACGTCAACTTTGAACATGCAAAATGACTCAGAGAGCCCAGTACTCGAAGGTTGAGAGAGGATTAAGAATGCAAAACATCAAATTTAAATGGGCAATCCTTTATCCTAAACAGGCCCCAATTCTAGATTCCCTCCTCTATCCACCCTGTCAAGCCACATTTAACTATTTTAGGGTTCCATTCATCTAACCTCCAGAGACCCAAGGCCTGTTTCACTCGACTTGTCCTCACAACACAACTCCTTTATTTGAAGAATCACTTGAATGACATTCCAAACACTGCCTTCTTTAAATGAAGAGGTCAAATTTATATATATCTACTGCTCTGGACATGATGTCATCAAAGAACCGGACAGCAGAAAAAAGATTTCCAAACTTCTTTGCACCATTTCTAGACATGGTGATATCAAAGCACCGTACAGTAGTGTATTAAAAGCCCTCTATAAGTACGGAAAGCACAGCGCTATTACAGCACTAGTGATCCAGGTTTCAAACTGACGCTCTCTGCGAGGAGCTTTCACTTTCCAACTGTGCGTGCATGGATATCCACCCGGTCACCTCAGTCTTCAAAAACATTCAGGGGCTGGAGGGTCATTGTTATATTTGAATGGCATGGGTCTTGGGTCAGAAGGGACTGTTACTGTGTTGTTTAAATTTAAAACGTATTTTACCTGATTTTTTACTCATTTCCAAACATCAGTCATTAATTAAGCACTATATAAATAATATTCTTTTTTACACTTGCTACCAACATACAAAACTTTATAACCCCCATCTTACCCTCTATCACCAAGCTTTCTGTTGACTTAACTGCTGCCAATTTGTAGGCCATCCTGTCCTCCTCATAACTTACTTCTGGCATACAATACACCCAGTCTTTTTTCAAAGTTACGATCACAAATTTTAAATAGTTGGAGATTCTTTCAACACCTCCCCAGTCAGAATTTGACATTGACTTTGTAATCCCTCCTTTCTTATTGAGAAAGTTCTCCGTTATTGTGGTACAATTGGCTGCAGCCAAGACCAATCCTACCCATAGCCCTTTCCATGCTCTCCATTCGACTCTACCTCGATCAGTCAATGAGATTGATGGCTGTTCCAGTCCATAGTTAATAAAAGTTATCAGTTTCATTACTTCAGTCTGTTGCGATTATTGAGAGTGAATCTGTTATCAAAGGAGCTGACTTTGGGATTTAGACCTTAAACAGAGGCCTCAGCTGACATTTCAGGATTTGATTAAAAATAATTGTGACTCTGTATGTAAAACAGGCACAGAGTTCTTATGCTCCTGCCCCAGGTGATGACATTTTTTTAATGTAATAATTACCATTCTCTGCATCATATTGTCAACACAGGATATTTGCTGTTAACCAACACAGGAGGTCACATGGAGGGTGGTGGATACATGCAACATACTGCTAGAGGAACTGGTAGAATAGGAATCATTGCACAACTTCACGGACATTGAGACAAGAAACATTGAGAGGCATAGGGGCGAAACAAAGGCGAATGGGATGAACTTGGTTGGTCCAAGGTCCTGTGTCCTCAATGTAAAACTATTATTCCATTTCCTGAGAAAATTTATACAAGGAAATAAATAAGAAGCCTGCAGATGTTGGTATCTAGTGCAGTACAAAAAAAGTTGGAGAATCTCAACAGGTCACGTGCATCCATTGAAAGGAAAAGGCAATTGGGGTTTTGACAACAGCAAGACAAGAGGTAAATGGGGGGGGGGGGGGCACTTGAATTTCTATTCACCCCCTTAAACCATTCACCTGATTTCCCTTCTCCGCTGTCTCCAGTCCTTCAGCTCGCCACACCCTTCCCTTCCTTCTTCAATCAGAAAACTATCTTTCTCAGCCTCCCCTCAGCTCCTTTATCTTTTTCACCCTCTAACCCATATCCATTAACACCTACTCGGCTTCCAGCCCCCACCCTCTTATTTGGGCATCTGCCTGATTTTCAGTACATTGTAGAGAAGGACTCAGGCCTGAAACATCAATGGACTTTTGCTTTCCGTAGATGCAGCATGACCTGCTGAGTTTCTCCGGAACTGTTGTGTACTGAATTTTTACAAAGTTTACTTACACGAAGAAGTTTCTTTTTCAGAACTTTTAACTGAGCTGGATCAAAGGCAAGCGATCCCAGCTGGAGAACACCGTCTTTCAGCACAGCATCACTCAAACAAAGGTCCAACTGGGACGCACGATAGATTGCAGGAGTAAGGTCGCTGATATCCTCTGGTGCTATTTCTCCCTCTGTACAGGCTGCCAAGAGAAAGTTCCATTGGGTGAAAGATGACAGGAGGGGCAGGTTAAGAGATATGCATCACTTCCTGCTGTCATCATTTTGGGATCGATGAGTGGACGGCAGCATGAGACCAATATGATGAATGTTTATTCCCGTGATATTGGAGTTAGTCAAGAAGGAGAAAATGATTTCAGGAATATTCCCAGTGCCATGTGCCAGTGAGAATAAAAATGAATGGATATGCAGGGTAAATCGAGATAAACTTGAGGAAAGCTGCATGAAGAGAACGCAGACATCTTTTGGACACTAGAATTGGTTCTGGGTCAGGAGACAACTTTTCAACTGGACAGGCTGTTCTTCAACAGGACTGTCACCAGTGTTCTCTCGGAGAAGTACACAGGTGCAGGGAGGAACAAAATGAACTGAAAGGTGGGGATGCGGGTGGGGTTGAACATCAGCAAATGGAAGTGGAAAGGATGTACACAGCGCACAAAGGTGTGAGACTGTTAGATAATATTAGGGAATGAATGAACACTTTATTACATATTAGTAGTTCTGGAAGGATTACAGAGGCAAGTCGATAGGAATTGTGAACTGTGCACATGTGAACTGCAAAGGTATGTCAGGGAGCAGCTGACAGTCAACCAAATCCATGGTGGTGGTGTCAAATGAAGGCCTGGTTGGCCAGTGCAGCAAATTGCCTTCCCTAAAGGTCATTCGTGGACTAAGTGAGTGTTTAGGGGAAGCAGCCAATCCATGGTCACCATTACAGCCAATAGCATGCTTATATTTCTCATTTATTTAATCAACTGAATTATCAAAGCACCTGATCTTCCATCTCAGTATTATTGATTCTTCTATCTGCATTATCAAACCAGTACTGCATCATTACACAAGTCTAACCCATAATGTTTATTATTTAGCACAGTCTAAAACTAATTTCATACTTGCGGTATTGTTGGATATTCCTCGTAATTGGAGCTGACTAATAAATATCAAGACTTCCCCAGGAGGTCTCGATCTTTTGATTTTCTTGATAAATCTTGGCAGAGCTTCATAAAGGGTAGGCTATATGGGGTAAAACAGTAAAGGTAGAGATTGTCATCAAATTTCCAACTGAACATGTAACCTGAAAAGCTAGGAAGAGGATCGTAATCCATTTAGCCA
This sequence comes from Narcine bancroftii, assembly GCF_036971445.1. Classification (NCBI taxonomy): domain Eukaryota; kingdom Metazoa; phylum Chordata; class Chondrichthyes; order Torpediniformes; family Narcinidae; genus Narcine; species Narcine bancroftii. Next base: position 29,343,267 of record NC_091480.1, on the reverse strand, counting down.
TTAATGAACCACTTAACACGTCAGTATCAATTCCTCCCATCAAAAATCCAAAACTAATGTCAAGTTCAACTGACAAACATGTTGGAACAAAACGAATCCAATAAATGATGAAAGAAGTGCAGCATTTTCCTATCGCAACTTGGGAATGTATCAATTTGGGCTTCACCAAATCATACTGAGCTCAAAACAGGCTACAGCCAGTACAGTGGGAGAGTGCTGCCTAAGTCAGAAGCTGAGCAGGGTGATGGGACCAGGCCAAAGTTGCGGAACCAGGGTCGTGTGAAGAATGTGATGGTTGGGAAACGGGACTGTCCTATTGTGGTAGATGAGAAGAAGGAGCAGAGGTGGCAATTGAACCAGGGAAATAACAAAGCTCACAATGCTGCAAATTCAGCTACTTAATCAACTTTCATTCACGTAACCTATACCTTGTTTATTTGCTTCCATGTGTCAGTCAAAGCCAAAGGAAGATATCCGAGGGATCGTATTGTAGATGATGACCACGATGAAGGAAAACTACAGACAAACAAGAATCTCTCTGAGTTAAAGGATTGAAATAAACAGTATCAATTTTAGTCAAGCATTTTCATACCCGAGGTTCAACAGGAACAGTGAAAATTAATGAGTAAGATTTAACTTTCAAAGTCAAAAAACACAAATGACAAGTCGCTGTGAAAATTATTCCCAATTGGAATTTTCAGGAAAGATAGCAAAATGAAGCAAGGCCCTCTTTACATTTTAGTACAGCCACCCAACTTCAGCATATGTACCACTGGTACAAAGTATAGACTGCCAAGGAATATGCGATTCCAGGAAAGGAAATAATTAAGGGAAATCAAGAGCTGCAGATGCAGGAAACCTCAGCAAAATAACCTCGATCATTTCATCTCCAAAACACAAGAAAATGATGCTCCGAGTACAAGAGAGGCCACGGGGGAACATACATTGATTCCTGGCGTTTGTTAAAAGGTGACAGGTTTCAGAAATAAGAGTGCTGTTGTTTAAAGGCAGCTGCTTCCATGTCATTTAAATGGTATCCAAAGAGAGTGCCCAGTAATACTAGATGTCATGAGAGATGAAGTTCAGACATTCTGGTGCACTTTATTTTGTAATTTGTGAAGAGTTCACACTCACCCATATTTGCTGCTTCCACTTTGAAGGCGATATTCAATTGCACGTTTCTGATCATCTCGATATGTGACGCATTTCTTCAATTCATCCAGAACAGATATATCAGATGCCATGATAGTGGATCCATCAAGCTCACAGACCAAGCCACTTAGTACTGTCAAGGTCTCCTTCGTCAGGTTCTTGCTGTTGGTAACTCCCTGAATTGTAATGAAAAGAGCAACATTAATTCTGCAAGCACAAATTAAACTCTGTTCATCATTCCTACTTTAAGACCACCCTCATTGCGTGCAAGAACATTGCTACAATTTGTCAGTGCATCGAGAACATGGAAGAATATCAGCTGGTTTGGAATTCCACCTCAATTTCCCAACACCGCTTCAGCTCAGTGGGTCTCCAACTTTTATCACACTGATTAACAATGTTGAAAACTTCACCTGACTTTAAGTGTCAGAATTACATATTCATTAGAAATTTAAATTGTGTGATCGACTGTATGAATTCAGGTTTTCCACACTATTCAGTCCGTCCAAGATGTCCATTTCATCAATCCCGAGTTCACCCTAAATACTTACCAAACATGTCCTGGCATCTTTCAGAACATCTCGCTCTCTTGCTAAGACTTTACTTAAGATCTTTCTATTTGATTTCCCGACTGATTTGAAGAATTCCCGGCAGGTAGATAGAGTCCTGAAGTATTGATAACTATAAAGTGAAATGGAAAATACACACAGGTTATAATGACGACATGAAGTCATTTCCCAACGCCAATTCATAGGCTTTAATCTCCAATCCAGCCTGTCCCACTTGATAGACCTCCTTGCCATTCTCAATTTATTGCCACTCAATAGAAAATGTGCATAAACCCCTGGTATTTCGGCACCTATGGGGATTGGTAGATTCCGCACACATTAATTATCCAGTCGCTTGAGGTTGTTTGTCACGTGATTGGCAAACTAACAGCCACGTGCACAAAACTGACACTTCTGTGTTTTTTACTTAATTATTTTTTTGCAATTTGTTTTATTGCCGGTGGGTTGAGGTGGCCGGTTGATTTTGTATTCCGGATAACAGGAGTTGTAATGTACATATTCTTGAAGTGAGACATAATTCAGTTCACTTTTTGCCTTGGAGAAAATTGAACTAGCATTTCCTGACATGAGGTTTAATTTTTGTGTGTTGGATGCACAGGAAGTGTCATCTTTCCTGACTATCCAGCCCTTCTTCCCCAAAGCCCTGGTCTTTGATTCAGTCTTGTTGTCACAGCAGGCCTATGGTCATGCAGCACACCTAATGTGATGCACTACAATTTCTGGGGCCTACTTCCCAGATATATTATGTTGTCCATTTATTGTTCCTCTTTGGGAACTGTGTAAAAGTCTATTCAACAACATAACTTGAAAAGACATGTAACATACTTGAACAGCAGGACACCACTGGGCAAGGTGTTCAAGTTGACTTCAGTTCCATTAGAAGAGAGTCTCCCAGCCACACAATCAAGCTGGAGAAAAACCAAACCACAATGTCAGATTAGGAACAGGAGCATAGAAACATTGAACTCCCAGCTATTTTCGTCATCACGTTCAGCTATTTTTTTGCTGCAGGAGATGGTTAACTGTGGATCTTCATCAAGCCTCTGAGCACCAGGACATGGACAATTTGTCCAACTTAAAACATACAACATTTAATATTAAATTAACTCCATTTAGAATAAATATTATTCACATAGCAGTTGTTCAAAAATTAATACATTTGCATGAAAATCTTTGGTGCTCACATCTCAGATCAATTCTTGAATCACACATGAATTGTCCTTTGATTGGATTTTATTGACAAAGTACATTGTTTTCACACATATAATGAGCACACGCATGTAATGCGTGAAAAAATCAAAAATTATGTAAATATATTTTCGTGTAACGAGCACACACGTATACCACGCTGCTGTAGTATTAATTCTGAATGGCAAAACCAATTTGCCTTTAAATGGGACACAAGACAAAGCACATACCTACACCTTCCACAGTTAATCTCCTGCAATTAACACCCTCCCCACGAAGTTGGCAATTGCCTATTATGTACATGATATCCTGCTGCAACACATTGACAAGCTTTGGAGAGGAATCAATTAATTAGATTGAAGACAGGCTTCAGAGTTAAGCAGGATTTTAATTCAAAGGTTGTTTCAAATGAGAGGACCTTGATATGTTAATCTCCTCCCTCAGGATGATCTGGTCAATTAACATTGATAAGGTGCAGGGCCCTAACCAGAATCGCTTGTTGATAGGAATATCAAAACATCAGTATAAAGAGATATAGCCAAGATGAAAATTTCCCATGCCCGCTAACAATTGTGTCCATTCTTTCACTGCCGCTATCACATTCTTATACTCACTGAAACATTCCAACGCTCACTTTAAATTGTGTCTTTCTCACAGCCACTATAAATTGTGCATGTTCTTTCAATGCTGCTATAATATTCCCACACACGCTATAATTTGCCTATTCGACTTTCCCACGCCTGCTATTAATTGTGCTCATTCTTTAAACATGTAGAAATAATCTTGTCTAGTGCGCACATGCATATAACGTGCGGGGGGGGGGGTTGACTGGTTCGTAAAATACGCATATAACTCATGCATTGTACAGTTTTGCATTTGTACTCAAACTAGTCCTTCGATGATACCGAGTGGTTAGGATTTCATTTCTGTGGATGATCTCACCTGACTTTCATCCAGTGAAACCTCTTTCAACTTCAATTCTTGTACAAGCTTCAGAAATGTCGGGAAACTTAGGGTTTTCGTTGCACCACAACTAAAGCCTTGCAGGACAGTGGGAGAAAATCTGGAACAAGTCATGGCATTATTAATTACTAAACTGCACAGTATTTCGCAAACTCCATCCATGTTACTGCACTTCTAGCACCAAATTGTGCCATTATTATTTTATTTCGATGAATGAGCAGCAATTACGAAGGACTGAACTGTGGAATAAGCCCCATCACACAAACATTCTTCTATTTCTGTAAAGTCTTCAACTTCACTGCCTCTTGGCCCAGTTCGTTCAAGTGCATTTAATTATTTCAGTTAATGCTGCCTTCTGCTGTAGCCTACTCTCACTTAAATCCAGCTTATTGTATGGTTTCAAGATTTCAGCATGAAACAGAAAGGTGCAGATTTTAGGGGTTAACAGGAGAGAAGCTGATAAACTGGAGCGTGATCATTAAACGAAAATTGGAGCATAAAATAAACAACAAAAAAATCTGTCAGAACTCAGCAGGCCAGGCAACATCGGTGGTGAGAGAACCAGAGTTCTGAATTTCGGTTCACAACTTCAATCATGGTCTTTGATCTGGACTAAATATTCAGTTCTTTGCGGGGAATTGCGGGGGGGGGGGGGGGTGAAAACACGAACGTCTGCAGACACAGTTTCTTGAACAGGACTCAAACCCAAAATGTTGGCTATAGAGTATATATTTACCCCCTGTGGATGTTGCGAGACCTGCTGAGTTCCTCCAGAATTTCTATGCATTTCAACTATAGAAGTCAACAAGAGCCCTCCCTCACAGCTGTTTAAAAAATAATGTAAACTGACCACGACACAAATCACTGAAATTAATGTGCCTGCTTTAGAAACCTTGCACGAAGGCTCAAGCTAAACTGAATGTCACTCTTGATGACATCAACAGAGAGTCAAAATATAACAAAAGGAAAAAAAGAATTGCTCACGTCTCAAAATTGGTGTCATTTCTGATCACATTTGGAAAGAACACGGCAGACTGTGGAACAAAACCAATAACATTATTAACTGATGCAACAGGCTCATGAACAGTTTACACACTAATACACACAAATGGGATGACATTCAGAACATCACTTAAATAATAAGTACACAAAGAATAGTTGGAAGAAACCAGCAGGTCAGACAGCATCCAGGAGCAGCTATGGTCTAAGTTTTCAGTAATTTCATCAATGGTTTCAAATCAATGGACCATTTCTCCTTGTGGACGTTGTCTGATCTGCTGAGTTCGTCCAGTACCTCTTTGTGCAAGACTCCAGCACTTACAGCTTTGGTGCTTCTCTATTGCTAAATTAATACACATTTGTCAATGACAGCTGATTTACTTGACACACGTGGTCAGTGCTCGTAAACAACAGGGCAATTTACCTGACTAGGAGTCCACTCTTTATTGTTTACATCATCGAGGCTCAGGTTGGAATTTAACAGCACAGGTGGAACCTCTGAGGCAAGAACAGATGGAATGGTCTTTACTGTTGCCACTGGGTTATTCACATTCCTTAACACCTGATTTACAATGAAACAGGATGTGATTTAATGGAAGATGAAAATGAGAATATGTCAGCATTAATAATTAAAGTATATAGAGCGTAGGAAACAAATGACATATTACAACACGCACCTGAAGGACACAGATCGCTCGTATGGATTGTGATGCTTGTCCAATGTTCTGAACAAATCTCACATTTGAGATTAAATTAATGAACACCGTGGGATTAATACGTTCGAACACGTCACTGGGAATACCGGATACCAGGGTTCCCACAGCCAACAAACCACTTCTGTTATTCACCTAGTTGTGGAGTGAAGGACAAAGGAAGAGTTAATTGCACAACAATACGAGTTCCTCCTCATTCCACACGCCAGAGAATAGTTAGTGAGTCAAAAGTGGAACTATTTCTTGTTACTGCGGCTGGTTTCACCTTTCTCCATCTGGCTTCAAGATCAATTACTATGCATTAAAAAAAGTTTCACAAGGATCATTTCACAGTGGGGTAGTTAATTAGAATCTGTGAAGTAGGAAAATGGTAGAAGAAAAATCCTGAGGACCTCACAAATCTGCAATTGACAAAGATTGGCAGATTAAGCAGTTTTTCTGAGGGCAAAAGAAGGGTTGACTTTTCAGGTCCAATCCATTAGGACTGAGACTGGTGAGAGAGGACAGGCAGAATAAAGTAATGTAGGAGCAGGGCTGGTAGCTGATAGGTGGAACTAGATGAGAGGGGCATGAGGAGCAGTGAAACCAGATGACCCCATTAGTATGTGGGTTGATGGGCAGATGGAATCAAATGAGTGAGATCCAGGGAGTAACACCGGTCCCAGTCACTGGTGCTGTAACAGAGTTGTGCTCATCACTAGGCAAACCATGCTGCCCAGTTCCAGAGAAACAGGAGATAACACTTTCATTAACTTTATTCACCCGTTGGTAATTTTTTTTTATTACTGATTGACTCATTGCTTACCTGGTAACCGCTTCTCAGCAAATTGTTTACTATGGAATTAGCCTGACCGATATTCCAGCCTTGGACGTTGCCCAAGGTTGGCAGGGCTTGCTGCAGAGTGTTCTCATCAATACTGTCAACCTGTGACGACGATAGTCCTATGGCATTTTGTCCCAAAGTATTCAAAGTGCTGACTGAAAAGTTGTCGATTTTGCTCACTAAAACTATCGCCAGCTGAAAGAACCACAAAGGTATATTATAACTTCTATCTTGGCAGGAGGACAGCTATCTTTCTAAGAGAAGACCTCACCAGCACCCAACGTTAAATATATTTTACCTTTATTTGTTCATCTGTTGGCTGCTCGGGAGGTAATGTACCATCAGTAGATGTGTTGGTTGTATCATTACGCCCACATACATTGTTGATCCTTCCAATTAAAGCCAATGTTTGCTGTGCAGTCAAGTTCTGTAGTAGATTAGTATTGGCAATGAAGCACAACAGAGAGTTTGGAACACTGTAAAAGAATGCCAGTCAGGGTTAGTATCAGTGTAATCTTCCACTACTCCAGCTCTCCACATCCTACAGTTCTCGTGAGGATTGTTTCCAATATCACCAATAAAGATTTCCTTCAAGGATTGGCAAATTAAATATTTATAAGGAAACCAAACTGACTTGGACCCATCTTGAGATGCTCCTCTCGGTATACCAGAACCTTCACTTTGACAATTGATACCAACATCTTCCCAACCACCGAAGTCTGACTAATATCACTATAGTTTCCTTTCTGCTTTCTCCTTCCCTTCTGACACAGTGGAGTGATATTCACGATTCTCCATTCCTCTGGAATCCATTGATTCCTGGAAAATGATTACCAATGCCTCAACAATCTCTGCACCAACCTCCTTCAGAACTCAAGGGTGCATTCCACTCAGTTCAGCAGATTCATCTACCCTTAGTCCATTTATTTTTCCAAGTACCTTCTCTCTCATGATCACTGCCCAGAAACTCTTGAGAGTCCAGTAAGCTGCTATTGTCTTCTACCGTGAAGACTGATCCCAAAAATTCTATTCCTTCGGATCCTCTGCCATAGTGAGTTTTCATTTGATGTTTTTGCAATACCACTTAATTTAAAAAAGCTTTTATACTACACTTCCCTGAAGTGATACTGCACACGAAAGATATTAGTTTTGAAAATACACAAAATGTCTACACATATAAATTGTGGACACATACGTTGAAGCATTAAAATTTGGATTGTTTTTCGCCAGGAGGTTAATATAGGCTGTTGCGACTTCAACCATTAGCGTCACGTTTTCCAGAAATTCCAGGGTTTTTGGGTTTGCTGCAAACTCTTGAAGCTATTGAGAAGTGGACAGAAATTAGAAATATTTACCTCACGTGCTTTGTGAAATGAAATTTAAATTCACCCAGCCATCAAGAAGGAGACAGCATGTCAGATATAAAACATTTTGGTGCTCAGCTCTGCACCCACTTGGCAACACCAGCACAAACATGGGAATCATCATTCTCTGACATCAAATCATCCAGCAAGCGGCTACAATGTCATCCTGGCATTTCCTGGACCAAAAAAAGGGGCTTCCCATAAATTAGCACATGTGCTTTGTGGATTCAAGAGGACCACGTTTATGCATGCAATGGATTGTTTTGGAGCAGCCATTCTCAATGGTGACTCGGTGGCCCCATCGAGGAACAGAGTGCATTTAAGTGGAGCCATAGACTGAAATCATATTTTTTTACTTTTCTTTTATGTAATTTGTAGGCAAGAAGTAAGGAAAAGCCAAGTAAATATGAATGGGGCTCAGAAACTCTCCTGAGCACATGAGCCATAGCCAAAACCAAGGGTAAAAACGGCTGGTTTAGAGCCAAGCAAATTTCCAAGTTAAAACTTTGTCTTTCCACTGACATGAATGCTAATCCAAAAAATCCGAACAAAAGAAGTAATTACCAGTGTTTCGTCATCAGAGAACGACTGAAGATCAGAGAGAGGTACTTGACTCAAATACAGTCCCAGATATTGAGAGAACCAAGCAGTGGAGTTCAGGACTGGATCGCTCGCATTGTAACATTTTGGTCTGGGACCTGTAATGCCAAGTGGGTAAAACACTTTAGTGATAGGAAGGTACTTCCTATGAAATGTAATGGACCTTAGGTCTTTCATTTACCAGCCTATCTATCTTTATAACACTAACATCTGGCATTCCCTTCACTGTCATGGAAGCCATTTGGGGTAGGAAGCATCAATAATTCTTTAATAGCTGTCCAGTTCAGTTGCCTTCTGCACATCGTGTTTGACTAGGGATCAGAAATAGGAAGCGAGAAATCTCTGTCAATAATAAAAATATGGTTTGAGACGCATTTTCAGAATACATTTTAATTGATAATTGAATATTCAAATGGAATTTTTATTACAAATGCTGCTTCGATTCCAGATGTTGAGAATTTAAAATGACGACATGGGAAAGAGGTTTTCTGGAGAGGCTTTCTGTCAATTTCAAAACTTTTAACGTTGCATGGAAATGGATTTAAATAAATTCAAATAGTGATTTGTTGTTTATTCCACTTTCAACTGGGAACACCCAAACACCTGACTATTCAAAAAGCTTTCTGCCCCAAACAGAATCTGCATGGTGAATTAATGCAATTAGATGTCCCAACCCTTTATATTCCATACCATTCACCACAGAAAATCTAAAACATTCTGCTATCTTAACTATCTTTTTTGACAAAATGGATTCCTCAAACATGACCACCATTCAATCTGCAGCTGAACAATTTCCCCAGGTTTCTCCCCTCTTTAAAGATGTATCCTTTGTTGGGATGTAATTTCCCCAAACCAGGAGCCTTTGTACGAGGAGCATCAACCAACGATTCGACCACAGACTGCATTGCAGTTGTCTTGCAACCTGCATCGATCAGTCATCTGCTCATGATGCAATTCTATCGCAGCCCAGGCACCATCGTACTTACTCCCTCTTCTCATCTAAAAAACTCACATTAACTGCAAGCCAACTCTTGTAATTTTACAATAAAAATTACTTCACCTTGTAGCAGGTAAGTTCTGATCCCATTGTAGATTTCGGTCCGTTTTTCTGAGCTCAACTTTGGGTAAATAGCATTCAGTGCTTTCACACTAAAGATAAAATTAAATAATAAATTATTCCTTTCGAGACCAAAATAAATTGCAGTGAAGCGGACTTAAAACAGAATCAGCTAAATTAAATGTAGATATGACAAAGTCAGGCGCAAGTGGGGAAAATGATAAAGTAAACCCTCATACATGTGGGAATATCGACAGCTATTCATGGTTGCATGTTAATGCACACTGACGTGCACATACATACGGAGATACACTCACACTGGGGAAACACATGATGCTGATCACACAGAACTGGTGCACCACAGCAAGTTAACAAGCCTGGACTTAAATTCATCTCAAAAGATTGTTTCATTTTGAGGTGCTGAACTGCTCCCACAGCAAGCAATTGTAGAATTATTCATGCACACAAGCATTTAACAATTGGAAAGCACGATTTAATTTATGAATGCAACAACATGCTTGGGCCAGTGTGGGATATATTGGAAATAAATGTGAAAATAATTGATTGATGTTGAGCCAAATTCAAGCAGCAGTAAGTCCGAGGGATAGATCAGATGAAATTGTAATAATCAATAATAAACTACTACTCGGTAACAAAATATTAATGGTGGTTTGGGAAACATTAGCCTCATATTTATTCATTAACTTTGCACAATTGTTGTTTTGGGGACAAAAATAAACTTGTGTCAGAATAATATGTGTATTTTCCCAGCTGTAAAGCGCACTACCATAAATTCTATTCAGCCTTCCACAGACAATGAATTTAGCTGCATTTTCTGATTTTATTTTCTTGCGGATGAATTTAGAAACATTATGAGAAGACTAAACCAGGAGATTGCTGATGTTTCTGTGGATGCCTTCGAAGCTGAGCTGGGGAATATTTAGCAGATTGTCAGAAGCAAGTTTTATTTGAAGTCAGAGAGAGTGATTGGTGCCTGGAATACATTGCTGGGGGTAATGATGGAAGCTGGCATGATAGAGACATTTAAATGACTAAGACACATGGATATCAGAAAAAGGGCAGATTATGGGTATGCAGTAGGGAAGGATTAGATTGTTGTGGAGTAGCTTTACATGGGTTGGCACAACGCTGTGGGCCAAAGGGCCTGTGTGGTGATGTACTTTGTTCTCTACCTACATGTCTATTTTTGCTGCTGAACATCGCTGTGATGTCTTTTCCAATAGAATGTGACGTGCTATCCTATGTCCTGCGTGGCTTTGAATGACTGAATTTAACAGGAAATTTTAGATATTTTCATTCAGTTTAGAAATATACATACATTCTTCTGTAGGGAAGGCAGGAGACACTGAGGGTGCGATTGGAAACCAAAAGCCGTGTGGTAATAAATGGCAGATATGGGGCCAGTCTGACATTAAGCCATTCATCCACCTCTGCATCTGTGAGTTCAGGGAGCCCCTCAGTAAACCAAATCCATACACCCTCCAGTACAGCAGCCAAAAGATTCCTCTGAAAAGAAGGAAAATGAAAAGTTCTTGTTGTAAAACGATATACTCGACAACTTATCCATTTACATCAATTCCCACAGCCTGGCCTCTGGTATTTCTGAAACAATTAGCCTCAACAGTGAACATCACAGTACGACTTGGAGAGAATAAAGCTGGCATTCTCGGATACTGATGTTTATAGATTACACTGTAATCTATAACCCTATCCTTACAACACTGGTGAATTCTCTTGTACAGTTGTAAACCCACTATTATTACTGATCACTTATGGAGACTAAATGTAGATATGACAAAGTCAGGCAAAAGATTTGAAAACACACATTGGATGGGATGTAGGTGTTTCAACGATTATTGTTGCCATGCACCAGTGTTTAATCACTGGAAGAGCAGATGAATGTGAAATGAACAAGCAGTAAAATTAAACAACCTCCTTGGTCCACTATATTTACAATTTCCTTGCTGTACATCGTGCTCTGTTTATTATGGTTTTACTGTTCCAATAATGAAACACTTTGACATCATCAAGCTACTCGCTCAAATGGTACAGAATACTTGAATAATCCTCCGATGCACTGAGCACATTTTGGGACTACACTTTGGGAACTGAGAAACGGAAATCACATTGGCAACTTACATCTCGGGTTGCGTTGGCGAAAGCATCTAAAAACCTCGTTAGATTTTGGAGGGGTTGAATTCTGAGCACCACTTTTGTTAAAATATCCTGGTCGTCAACGAATCCCGGAGTACTCAGTAGGTTGGCCAATTCATTGAGATCAATACTATTCAGCACCTGAAAAGACACAAAGGAGAATTTCTGAATTCTACAGGAATAACTGAATGTAAACCAGGCAAAACAAATAAATGCGTGGTCAACACTCATGCCAAAAATCTTTTGCTTTTGATTGATTTTCTGTAATAATCATGATACATCATCCTTGGTATTTTACTTGAAAGAGAATTGGAAAGAATTCAGCCTGTCTGCTCAAAAACTTGAAGTTCAATTCTGCCATGATAGGAATCAGGAAAATCCTTCTCCTGCTTTGAACTAGGATCAGTATTCTAAATGTTTATCAAAGTATTTGGTGGATCTTATTCAAAAGACCTACATTAAGTGAGCAACCTTATCAAAGTATTCAAGGAGTTTAAAAAAACAATCTTTTATAAATTGAATTTGATAAATTGATTCAAACTTTGCTTAGTGGTTTGCACAACATGACAGAGAACTCAAGATTTGTTTTCTAAGCCACAGTTTCTGAGTTATTCAGTTTAGATATGTAGGGTCACAAAACACAGAAGATCATCCAGACCAACTCATTCACGCCAACTTGGCTGGACCCATTTTTCTGCATTTTGAACGTAGAACACTACAGCACAGTACAGTCTCTTTGGCCCTTGATCCTGTGACAAACCACATGTTCCTTAAAAATTAATATTTATCCCTCCCTATCCCATAACCTTCTATTGTTCTTTCTTCCATCTGCCTGTCTAAGAGCCTCTTAAATGCCCCTAATGTTTCAGCCTCCACCACAGTCCCCGGCAAGATATTCCAGGCACCCACAACTCTGCGTATAAAAATAAAATACGCCTGATGTCTCCCCTGAACTTCCCTCCCTTGAACCATATCCTTCTCTCTGAGCCCTTCCTGTCCATAAATCTGTCCAAGTATCTTTTGAAAGTCTAAACTGTGCAGTGAAAAAGTTGCCTCTCAGCTCCCTCTTATCTCTCTCCCCTTTCACCTTTAACCAATGGCCTTTATTTCCGCAATGACCTATCTTGGGAAAGAGACAGTGAGAACTCATGTCCAGCCTCCTCATGATTTCATGAACATCTACAAGATCACCACTCAGTGTAAGGACGCAACCTGTCTTAAGTCTCCCAATAACATAGGCTCTCTGGCCACAGCAACATCTGGTGAATCTTCTCTGCACCCTTTCCAATTTATTGATGTTAATCTTGGAGCTGGGTGGCCAGAATGACACAGAGTGTAGTCATTTCAATCCCATGTACAGCAGAATCATGAGATTCCAACTTTGCAACCATCCACAATCCTGGTTTGACTTGCCAAAGTGCAACCTGTGACATTTGTCAAACTGCATTTACCACTCCTTGGCCCACCTTTCCAACTGATGTAGATCCCATTGTGAACTTCGAGTATATTGATCAATTAACAAGTGAGCAGCTTCTTTTTCAGAAAAAAATTAGGTTGCAGCTATTGGAATGAGTGGGAAGGGGGTCAAGAGAATAGTTTCAGTCATTACACTGGATAACAAAGATTTTGCTTCCTGAACACTTTTTAAGGTGAATTTTATGGCTTTGGGCTACTGATCATGAAAATCACAAGTTTTTTAGATATAACCTATTTTTGTGATCTCCTGTGACATTTTGTGTCCACTTCAAGCAGACAAAACCATGAAGTGCAACGTGTCACTAATAATTCATTTTCTGCATTTGTACTTGGACGTCTTCTCTGTTGATCTTGGTGCAGTGACTGACGAACATGACGAAAGGTTTCACTAGGACCTTGGGACCATGGAAAAGTGGTATCAGGGCAACTGATATTGAGTATAAATTAAAATCAGAGGCAAAATATTTTTAGATCAGTTGAACTAAAACAAGGTGTCAACATCATTATGCGATTAATCATGGTAAATTCAATTAAAGTTAATTTAATGTTTTTCCAACTTCCTACATGATACAGCAAATCTAAAATCATCTTTGCATTGGGCATGAAGTTGTCTATCATCAATTTTTTTTCCAGGATGCAAAAATTGTTGTCCAGTCTTATCAAAAGAAATAAAAGTCTCACCACACACAAATATTCGATAAAAGAACTACTGTCATGTCAAGGAGATTGAAAGACTTTGCAATATTGCAGACAATTCTAAGCAGGAGTGGGAATTATATTAGGCCCTTTGAACCTAATCTTCCATTCAGTACGTTCATGATTGATCACACAAATTCAGCATCCCTTTCCTGCTTTCTCCACATATCCCTTGATCTCTTTAGCCTTCAGAAACATATTGAACTACTCCATAATGATTCAGGTTTAACTGCTCTTTGCAGTAGAGAATTTCACAGATTTATTGCAATCCTTAACTCAGTTTAAGTGGCCTACCCCATGTTCCTGATGCTGACATTACAGTTTCTAGAGTTACCACCAACGAGAACACCCTTCTGTGCAGTGGAGACAGGAGTTTAGTTATTTCTCTCTTACTTTCATGGTTGAAGTATATTCATTATTTCATGGTATTGCCCTACACCAATCTTTTTTTTCCTATCCTCTCTACAATTACTCTTCTATTCCCCAAGAGTCCCTTTGTCCCTCTATCTGTTTTTCTCTAGGAGTTTAGTCTTTACCTGCTGTCTTTCTGTCTTATTATCCGGTGATTCAAAAATCAATGAATAAGCACCCACTTTGTTAACTTAAATATTTTTCATCTCTAGTTACTGTCATGAAGGCCTTGGAAGTGAATAATGATGTCCTGAAACATTGATGTTACGAAAGAAGGGGTGTTGGCAGTCTTGAGCTGCAAAAAGGAGGATCATTCCCCAGGGACTGACAAACTACATCCTAGGACCTTGTGGGAAGCAAGGCACGAAATGCCACGGTCCCAACAGGTATATTTATACATGCTTCTTTAGCCATAGGTGCGGTACTGAAAGACTGAAGGATGGATATTGCTATGCCTTTTTCAAGAAGAGGAAATGCAAAGGTAAGTCAGGAACCTACAGGCTGATCAGTGGTGGAAATGTTCTGGGAAAGGATTCTGAGAAATGAGAATATCTGGATTCAAGTTTTGGTGCACCTTTCCATATCCACTTCACAGTTATCATATGGCTTGCTAAGTCACTTTAGAGTCAACAACAGTGGAACTGGAGTAACATATAGGGCAGACACAGTGCAAAGAGCAGATGTCCTCCCTTGAAGGGTCAAGGAGAATCAGAATTTATTGTCATGAACAAGTCATGAAATTCGATGGCTTTGCGCTATCTTATAACATTACTATAAATAAATAAATAGAAATAACAGTGCACAAAAAGGCAGTGTCTTTGGTTCATTGATTGTTCAGGAATCTGATGGAACGGGGAAGAAGCTGTCTCTGTGCTGCTGAGTGTTCGTCTTTAGGCTCCTGCACCTTTTCCTGATGGTAGCATGGCCTAAATGGTGGGGGTCTTTGAGGATAGAGGTTGCTTTTTTTTTTAAGACACTGCCTCATGGAGTGAAGTCCGGAGCCTGTGATGTGGCAGGCTGAGTTAATAACCCGCTGGAGTTCATTCTTGTTCTGAGAGTTGTCGCCTCTACACCAGATAGAGATGCAACCAACTGGACTGCTCTCCACGGTACATCTGTGGAAGTTTTCGAGAATCTTCGGTGACATATCGAATCTCCTCAGACACCTCAAAAGTACAGCAGCTGGCACGCCTTCTTTGTGATTGCATCAGAAGAGGTAAACAGACATATTTCTAAATGTCAATTCATCATTATTGTGTATTTTATCATCTAGATAATTGACTGGATTGAACTTAACCTCAGAGTGAGTAGTCCAGGGGTGAACTTCTGCACCTTTGTAATAGGGAGGTGGTAATCACACTTAAATTATGCAGTAGTGGACACAGGAGTCTTGCTCGAATTAGGATTGGGTTGTTTAGCAAGTTGAGCTGCTCCTTTAACAATCCTCCATTGTGCTTTGAAAATAACCATCCCAAATTACACCACACTCAGACAGTTTCAGTGACAATATTTGGCAGTTAAGGATAATGTTTGACTATTATAACATTTGTAAACCTTTGGTTCGTTGATCACATTTCTGCCTCTGAGATGGAAATTGCAAGTTTCACGCTCCTATCCATAGGGTCCTAAATTATTTTCAACCTTTCATGGTATTCTCCTGCCTAATAAGAATGGGTGGCCTTTGCTCATCTTTTGGGTTGTGGAATCTATTTAAACAACTTGCTGCCTGAGGCAAACCTGACCATCAGCTGGTGTTGAGATTCTTACTTCATCCAAGGATCAGAGAGCATCTTGGTTTGGTCTGCCAGCCTGCTTTTCTCAAAAGAGAGAATACTGAATACCATTTTAGCAAATTGCCTTGGAGAGCATGGAGAATTAGATATAAATTCAAATGAGAAGAAATTAGGTTATCAATGAAAATGCTCTTTAGACAGCTGGTACATCTGAGATTGTAAGGAAAATAACAGATTTGTGCTTTATATGAAGACACTTTACATGATCACCTGGGCAAGCTCTTACCCAAACCCAAGAAACTTACAGCCATTTGTGTCAGAACATAAAATATGAAAAATATCAGAAAGAGCTTTTAACAAAATTTAACAAAATAATTTGTTTTTCTTTTACCTCAGTTTCCCGACGAGGAGGAATTAGGGAAACTGTGTCCTTCAGAGTTAGAAAGTTGAAGTAATTTTGGAAGTAACTCTTCAGATATTCGATAAAACTGTTGTTTTCATAACATTGAAGAGGAAATGCTAAAAAACAATGAACAATCAATTACCTTTCAATGATCCTATTTGCTTAATTATTGCCTGAATATGCCTGAGATTGTCTGATTTTGGATGATTAATACATTTGTATCCAGAAAGGAGTTAATTCATATATAATAAAACAAATTATTGATTAAAAACCTCAGCAGGTCAGGCAGCATATTAAAGAAACAAAGTTAATATTTCAGAACAACTATTTATTTAATAAATAAATCGGAGCAGTATTTAAGCTACAATTTGGCTGAACCAGATGGCACATTTCAGTGGGGGTATCTGTATTCGGTTTGGTCCAGATTCCAGAATCTGCTGTTGATGGTATCTCCATTCCACCCAGAATCTAGACCTAAAACGTCAACCACTCCTTTCCTTCCACAAATGCAACTTGATCCACTGAGTTCTTCAACCCCAAACTTCAGAGAACCTTTGTAAATAATAGAGTAATGCTCAGTTTGAAAGAATATCTCGGTGAATTCAAATACATATCGTGAATTCCTATAGCGTTTTGGAGGTGCCTTTTATTGCCATTCACTTTAACCTGAAAAGACTAGTAATTATAGCTAAATGTTAAGAGAATAAAAAATGCAAGTGGAACAATTCTGGATCAGTTTGAAAAGTCAGTTAATGAGACATCATTAAATTAATAACAAAGAATGGTCAAGATTTCTTTAATTACCTCTTGCATAAGCTAATAAGTTTTCATGAACTATTTTCTGATCACGGTATTTCTGCTTTTCTTTGAAATAGCTCAGTGTTGCAACACTAAAGGAAAATAAACAGAAGGTGAAAGTGAAAAATAAAATCACACAACTGCAATGTGTGTTAACTGGGAGTGAATTTCTTACTGCAATATCAGATAAGTTTCACACAATAATATTCATTTTGTACACACCTCACACGAACAACGCATGTGTGAGCAACATGCACAACACAAACACGCACATTTCAGGGAAACTAGGTATGGGCAATAAATACAAGACTTACTCCAGTTATCTATTTACCAACATTAAATCTGGCAGCTAAGTTGATTCTTTCTCACCCAGATTGATGTAATACAACTTAGTGCAAAGGTGTAAAGATTAGTGTGCTAATTTTTAGTGTGGCAGCGTGCTTGTGTACTTCTCACTTTCGGCCTACACCACTCGTGGGCCATAGCATGTTAGGCCAGAAGCCAGGTGTGCCTTGAATCGAGAAAGGTCGAGACTACTGATGCTACATCATCTTTCCAACAACTCAGCAACCAAAGCCTCTCCTTAAAGGTCAACATCACCCACTTTGGAGTCCTGGAATGGACCATTCCAACAATATCTGCAGTAAATTGATATTTGATGATGATGTACTCTTTGATATTCCAAATGGTGAATCAGTCACTGAATCATTATCTGCTGCATATATAGCAGACTAGCGCAGGGCACCAGAAGTGGGGAGGATACACCCCATTGTGAAGGAGAAGCATAGATGACCCTTAAGGTTGGTGATCACAGCAGCAGAGCAGTGAGGGGCTCAGCAGCTGAAGAACCCCAGCAGACTGTTGGCGGTTGGCAACTTGCAACCGTAGGACCCACACAGGCTGCAGACTGCTGGAGACTAGCTCATGGGGACCAAATGTCAGAACCAGGAGTCGAGAGGGTGCTGAGGTCAAGAAGGGCTCCTGCGGGGCATTGAGCGCTGAAGGGTTCCTGGTCATAATGGGAGATTTGGATCTGAAGCTCAAGTTGCCAACAGCCAGAACAGGGGTCTGTGCCAGCTGCAAAGGCTGCGGGAGCTGCTGGAGGCGAATCCATGGACACTCAGTGACTCTGAAGGGACTCTCTTTTGTTTCTCCTTCTCTTACTTTAAGGCACATCAGGCAATGCCAATGGCGATGCTTTGTCTGCCTTATAGAGAACAAAGTGAAATTTCATGTAATATTACATTATCTGTTTCATTGCATGACAATAAAAGAATCTTGAAATACAAGCAAGATATGGAGAAGGCAGATGTCAACTGAGAAAGACTGGGATATCATCCCGACATATGGAGCCATGGGAGGATAATTGCTCAGGAGCACATCATCATTTTGCATTCTGAAATCCCAGAGCAAGTGAAGAATCATCTTCACCGGTGCATAAAGACCCATTCGGTATTGTCTGAAACGAGTGAGCGTTCCATCTATGGGTTTGGGTCCTAAATAGTCAGTGCTTTGCTCCACCACAACCATATCTCTTGCCCCTATGAGTGTCAATGAATTGTCAGGCCAACCTTCCCATAGAAGCCTTGAAAATTTCAACATTGTTTAAGAAGAATGGAGACCCAACAATACAGACTGCAATCAACATTTTTTTCCAAACAATAGTGTTCCAAAGTGGCAAGAATCAGGAAGCCTTCACTGCGATTCAACATATAACCAACTATGGGCTGAAAATACAATATTGATATGCTTTCCCTTCTCAATTTTTCTCTTATCCCCTGTCTGGAGAAGCCACAAACTCTTTGCGGAGGGGTGCTTCCACACCTGTGTCAGTCCCATCTGGTTGTTGTTCCAACATGCATTTTTACAAACGGTGTCAGCAAGCTTTTTGAATTTGTCGGCCGAAACATCTTTAGAAGTATAATTTTGATGGACGGTTCATAAAGAAAAAAAAGGGGAATTTTTCAAAAATGTTTAATCATAAAAATACAAATGAATCATATCCTTCAAACGCTGTCTCAAATCAACAATTCTGAAAATGGACAGAATGTGATCTCGGTGATTTCCAATAATAACCATTCAGAAAATGGAAAAGCAGAAACAAAATGGAACATCAATGCAATAGAGAAAATTCTATTTATGTGACGAGTCTAGTAATGGAATATATGTTGCTTATATGGGAATTACATAGTGTTAGGGAATCGTCTCTGAAATTACACTTCAGCAAAAAACAATTCAAATTCTAATTTCATCTCAAATATATTAGAAATGTTCTTACATTTTTTCAAGAAGAAGGCATTGGAGACTTTGGCTGGAATTAGAATTGAAAAGGGTGGTGCTGATGAGAGGTAGAGCTGGAATTAGTGTGGCGTTGAGCCATTCCTTCACATCAGTATCATTAATTACAAATATCCTTTTGCGAAACTCTTGTTGCAACCCCTCTATGACATCAGTTAGATTATCCTGAAAAGGTTTTAAAAAAATTTTAAAGTTTAAATGAAAGCAAATTCCATGAGGTCTGATAATTTGTCGCTTTTAGAGTACAATGTGGAAGGAATGCCATTATTGTATCCCGATTACATTTCCTTAAACCCTGCCACCATCAATCCCCACTGTCAGACCCATTCTGGGTAGGTCCCCTTCTCTGAATGTAACTGTGAAGCAGCAGAAAAAAAAAACCTCCATATTGTACTTGGAAAAATAAAATTTAAAAAATTGTTGTGGCCAATCATAGAAGTGACCAGGTCACACAAATTTTACAATGTTGCCATGACGGGAAATTTTACCTTTAGTGCTACTTAATATTGAATGGTCCCAATTTCAGCAGAAGGGCTTGTGGATTTGATATGAATCGACATTAAATAGAGGAGTGAGTTGGATAAAAGAGCTTGGGAAAATAGATGTTAAACAGGAAAGTCTGCAGACGCCGTGATGGTAGCGTAGTGACACCTTGACGAAGGGCTCAGGTCTCAAACTTTGGTTACCTTTTGGTTCCTATAGATGTAACGTGACCTGCTGAATTTCTCCAGCACATTTGTTATCACACTGGGAAAAATAGATTACAGGTTGACGTGGTAAATGAGAAAAGCTTAGGTTTTCTACAAATCTCTGCAAAAGTATATCCAATAAAGAATGCAAGTCTACAGAAAGATATTGGAATATATCTTTGTAACTAAGTAAGGAAATTAACTAAGTAAAGAAGTTAAAGGCACTATCACGTGAAAAGTCAAGCAATGTTGTGAGGAGATTGGCCAGAGGTTTGTGAAATGTAGAAACCAGCACAGAGTGAAAATGAAAATTATAGATGGAGAAGACAGAATACTCATATACGTTAGAATGTTGAATAAAAAAGTTTAACGGTGGTTTGAAAGGGGTTAAAAAGTTCCAGAAGTAAATGGTGTTCCTTATGGGAAAATGTTGGAGAATTAATCATGAAAAACAGAGAAATTGTAGCAAATCAGAATAATTATTTTGGATTGGTTTCATGGTGGGAGGTTTCAAAAGTGTCCCAATAATAATAATCGAGAGATTGAGCACTGGAAAATAAAAGGGGCCAAAGCCAAGAAGGCCCCTGAACCTGATGTTCTGCTTGCAAGGGCTTCAAAGGAAGCTTAGAACCCATAGAATACTACAGCACATAAACAGGCCCCTTCTAGTCTGTGCCAAATCTTTTTTTTGCCTATTCCCAGTGACCTGCACCCCGTCCTTAGCCCTCCATACTTCTCCAAATTCTTCTTAAATGTTAAAATTGAGCCCTCATTCACCACCTCAGCTGACAGCTTGTTCCACTTTCCTACCACTCTCTGTGTGAAGAAGTTCCTCCTCATGTTCCCCTTAAACTTCTCCCCTTTCACTCTTAACCTTTGTCCTCTGGTTTATATCTCATCTACTCTCAGCGGAAAAAGCCGATCTACATTCACTCTGTTTATCCCCCTCATAATTTTAAATACCTCTATCAGATCTCCCCTCATTCTACTATACTGCAGGGAACTAAGTCTTAACCTGTTTAAGCTTTCCCTGTAACTCAGTTCCTGGAGTCTGAGCAACATCCTAGTAAATCTTCTCTACACTCTTTCTATCTTATTGATATCTTTCCTGTAGTTAGGTGACCAAAAGTGCACACAATACTCCCAATTTGGCCTCCATCGTCTTATACAGAGATGTATTGATAAACAGCTAATTGAATTATTTCCTAGTACTCCTGCTTTAGCGGCACTTAGTGCTAAATTAAGTACTCTGGCATTGTAGATTGCAGGCACATGGTCAGAATAGACCCCAATATGGAAAGGTCTTTAGCTTATTTGTGAATCAAGAGGCAAAAGTAAGATATGCAATTTACATCTTGGATTTTGGTGATGAATTCAGTTACAAGTAAACTTAGATTCTCCTTGCTTTGGATATTGATTAAGAGGTTGAGGAGAATTTCATTGTCGTCAATGAATCCAGGCATCCTTAGCAGATCAGCCAACTCCCTGGGATCTACAATCTTTAATACCTGTAAAGAAAATTGCATCAAGGTAAATATTGTGAAGCAAGTTATGGGAAATATACTTCAATCACAAACATGTGTTTCTTCTTATTGAGTTGTTGCATTTGGGGGAAAAAAAAATATGGCCGATGTATTAGCATGCCACACAAAAACACTTAAGCTTATAAGGTGACCGTTAATTTTAACAAATATCCTTCTCTGACTAATGGATACAGATAGTCTTTTGCTCACCTTTTAATGAAACATATTTTTATTGGATCCAATTATGACCTAGCCTGTCTGTTGGGAATGGGAGGAGATATGGATTGAAATTGTCTCCACCATTCCCATCACCATAATTTAAACTGGTTACATGCTAGTTGACTCCAATCTGGCCTACCAGGTCCTCATTAAATGTATGAAGCCACAATCGTCTTGCTCTATTTTGGCTCCTTTGCATTTTAATGCCAAGTGCTAATCCTTATTACATTTTTAAACACACTTGTAAAACCAATGGTGACTGAGATTTTCTACAATAGAGGCAAAAATTAACCGAGCAGTTGGATTGATTATTATGCTCTTTTATACATGCCCCGCTCATATATTGTTACCCAGAACGAACCGTGCTTACTATAATTTTCAAGTGAAAGTGCATCGAGCCTGAATTGGATCCAAACACTTCTGCATGTTTTACATGCAAGCACGTCTCAAGTTTTTCCCCATTGTAAGGCACAGAGCTAAGGATGTCACAGTTTACATCTCTGCTAATCTAAATTTCAGCTCGAGTAACACCTACAGGCCCGTTCATTAGTCATGGTTCCATTTATCATTATTTGAAGGGATACTCTGCTTCTGAGTGCAGCCTATGCATAGATCAGTTGAGCTAAAGGGCCTGTCTCCATGTTGGTCAACTCTATGTCTCTACAATGACTCCCCCTGACCATCAGCAAGATAGTCTTTCAAGGTCAGAGCCCTTTTCCCCATTTCTCTTTTGACAGCCTGGTCTGGCCTTTGAGCCTTCTGCTTTTTATTATTGAGGTATAACTGAATGAGCCTCTGTTTTTGCCATCAAATGGGATGAATGGAAGCTTCCACTCAAAAGCAGTGCAGAGAGCACACCTCCCCCATCCATCATTTGATCCACCCACTCACAGGAAACCCTCCAGGTTAGAGACAATAATGTGCCTGTGCCTTGTATTTATGCATGCATGAGCAAAGTGATTCTTCCAGTAGATAAATGCTTGGTTTGTCCTGACCCAAAGTGACATGGTTACTGTTAATTCAGCACACATCTCTGACAAGTGCATCCACGATCATCTTTGGTGAATACTGCATCATGCCAACATGTGCATGTCATTCACATGGAAATTACAAGCAAAACAGCATGCTCTACAACAAGAAAGCTAATGTAATATAGGCTAATAAAGGTCCTCTCACATTAATTCTGAATTATTGTGTCACCCCATTTCCTACAGATCCATTGTTCTGATGTATCTATGCTTTGCAATCTATCAATCAATCTGACAACCTGTCTTTCCTTTTCCTTGGGTAGTTCTTTGGGATCAAGGATGACTTTCTTTTACTCTGGTTTGGAGGTAGCCAATGAGGTGAATGCTCCTTCTACCACTTCCACAAAGCATCTGTGAGCTCCCAATGCATGGGCTCAAGGTTCATTACACCATCCCAAATCCTCTTCCTCCACTTTGAATGATGGGCCACAGATCCCCAGAAGCCAATAAGGAAGCACTGAGTACATCTTTGAATCTTTTCCTGTGTCCACAAGGTGATACCTTCCCTTAACAGAGCTCAGAGCATCTGATTTTGGAGTTTGGAGTCAGACATGCAACTTATGTGGCCTGCTCAATGGGGTTGACTAACTTTTACAAAGAATTCAATACTGCTTGACTAGCCAAGGAAAGAACTCTTATCATTTGTTCATCCAATTCACTCTTGTTCAGTAAAGTGGCCGAGAAGAGAGGCAAAATGGGAGACCCTTCATCATAACTGGAAAATTATTACTTTCATTATAATGGCTTCAGGCAGGTCAAGTAAATAAACGTTGATCTGGCCAATCAGATTCATAGTGTAAGGTAAAACATCATGAGATGGGAATGTGTAGGGAGTTACCCTGTACAGGGCAGTAACAAGAAGGGGAGGTGTCCTTGTACTCCTGTTAGGTAAAACATCATGAGATGGGAATGTACAGGGCTGTAACAAGATGTGAATGCATCCTTGTACTTACAAGATAAGAGAGACATTGATGGATTGAGAGGCAGGAAGCTAGCAGGGAAAGGATAGCAACAGTTTTAGTCATTGGACAAGTAATGATATGATGATGTTCTAAGCACATATCCAAGGGTATAAAAAATCACCATTTTGCTGATAACGGCAGAATGCATTCTCCGACTAACATGTTTAGTCGCAAGTGTTACAATCCGGTAATAAAGAACAAAGAACCCTGATTTCGACTCAGCCTGGTGTTTGTCTCACTCATTCATGAACAAAGCAGACCTAACAATAGTCACCTGGTTTCATGAGAAAAATCATTCAACTTTTTACCTCGGAGACACTGTCAGGTGGCACCAGAACAAATACATCCTTTAGGGTTAAAAAGGGACTGGCACTTAAGAATGAACTCTTCATGAATAAAACAAAGCTTCTGTTTTCATAACAATCAAGAGCAAATGCTGAGGAAAAGCAGAAAGCATATGGTTACTTTTGAAGTACTCGAATCACAGAAAACGAGACTTTAGCATCTAAGCTTATGTTAAGCAAGGAGATAAAAGTACTAATTCATTAAAGTTCTCAATAAAGATTAAAAGAGCTAACATCAACAATTAATATTTGTTAATATTCTGTTTTAATATGTTTAATGAAAACTAATGTTTGGATAATCATTTTATTCTGTTAGCAATGCTGTCTAATTTTCCTTCAATTTGTACTTTTTGGAGACAGTCACAAAATAAATGACAATTGAGTCTGGATTCAGATGCAGACAAGACTACACGAGGCAGGAGGTCCTCTTGATGAAAGACATTTCGTATTTGATATCAGCTGATTTCCAAATGTACACGTGTCAGGAAATTATTAATGAGTTAAATTTCAATTGGTGAACTTCAATGGCTGGATGAAAATTGTTCAATTTCAAAAGAAATAAAGATTGGGAGATACAACTTGGAAAGGGTGAGTCTGCCTCAGAAAGATAAAGTTGAGCTACATTCTGTTTTTCATAATTTATTAGTGAGATAATTCCAGGGTAATTTATTTTAAATATTAGCAGTAATGTTTATCTGATTAATGTTTAACATTTATCAATGAAATTTGATATGAACACTTGTCCTACTAAAAGAAAACATGTATAAAAATATCCAAACATTATTTTCAGGAGCATGAAAATATTGGTCCGATAAACATACTCAACCTACTTTTTTTCCCAAAAGAAATTCAATGTTTCAAGTATGATGGCAAACTTTACTTTGAGAATTATTTGCTATATGCTGGTTAATTGCAATTGGCTTTTCAGCATACCTGTGGTGTTCAGGTAATTAAAGATCCACTCTCTCAGCACAGTTCTTCTCATTTCTGGAGACATTTCTCTGAACCCAGATCTAAGTCCATTTACACTGTTAGAGAAAAATAATATACTGAATTACTAGTTAGGTCTCAATCATACAAAACTGAGGTTGGTAAAATTTAAAATGTAACCTAGGTGCTCTTTTCAAATTTTCAAACATTTTCATTTTTGGCCACAAAACCACAATGTAGTCAACAAGAAATTGCTTAGCATCTGTAAAATCTCTATTAGCAAACAGTTTATGGCAAGCCAACATACATGGTCTTCAAGAGCCCTCTGCTGGAAGTCACCATGAAGCATCAGATCCAAGCTAACATGTGCCTCGAACAGTGAAGGACATTCTACCTTGCACCTCACTGCCGGGAAGAGAGTCTAATTCTAGGCCAGGAACAGAAGATAATATTGTAGAGCTCGTCGAAAGAACCAAAGACTTGTGATCCAAACCAAGGCTTTTATTAGCAAAAGACAGGAGCTCTTCACAGGTAGCCGACCAATCCGGAATGATCCGACCTGGCTAGGGACACAACCCTTTAAGGCCCAGACAATAGGCATGGCTTAGCTCTCAGCCAATCGCTGTAAGCACAGTCTAGATACAGTAACTATATACACTATGTATATTGGTGATAGATCTGTACTATCACAAATATAGAAGGAAAATAATAAAGATGGTTGACAGAGCAGTTAGTGCAACACCTCTACAGCACCAGCGATCAGGACCAGGGTTCAAATCCCGCGCTGTCTGTCAAAAGTTTGTACATTTTCCCCCATGTCTGCGTGGGCTAACTCCAGGGGCCCCAGTTTCCTCCCACGATTCGAAACACACCAGAGGTGTAGGTTAATTGGGTGGCATGGGTTCGTGGGCCAAAATGGCCTGTTATTGTGCTGAATGCCTAAATTTTAAATTTAAAGAAAATAGTTTTGCACCGAGGACTGAAGAAAGCAGTTTCGTCCAGTTGTGCAATCAGATGACAATAAACTTGATCTGAACTTGAAAAGCCAGGAGACAGCAAAATTATCAGCAATCAATGGGCGAGTTGAAGCCAAACTAAGAAAGGTCACTCCAGCTCTGAGTAGTGGGGCAATAAGGACAGGGAGCAATGGAGGGTCCGCAAACAGGGTCTCCCAGTAAAATGTCTATCACTAAAGCAGAGAGAGGTGGAGAGAGGAGTCAGGTTGAGGTTTTGTCGTCAAGGATCAGTAGGCAGTGAGATAAGAAAAAGTAGTTGGGTTAGGACCATAAGATTGACAGTAGTACTAACTGTGAAAGGCATGATAATCCAATTGAGGGGACTGGAGGCCG
The DNA here is from genome assembly GCF_036971445.1 of Narcine bancroftii. Taxonomy (NCBI): domain Eukaryota; kingdom Metazoa; phylum Chordata; class Chondrichthyes; order Torpediniformes; family Narcinidae; genus Narcine; species Narcine bancroftii. The sequence continues at coordinate 29,316,805 of NC_091480.1, read as the reverse complement.
AGTTTGGAAGATGAAGCAATGAAAGTGATGGTCAGGGAGAGCTCAGTGATCAACCTCATGCAATGGAAGCAACAGGATTTTTGTTTCGTTCAGTCAAGTGTCATGAGATTGGAAGAAGGGCTATGAGTCCAAAGGAGAGCCGGATAAGTGCCAACCTCAAAAGGAACCAAACCGATTCAGGTTTTCACCACTGCCTGAGAGTTGCTCCGACAGATCATTTTAAGCCGCGTGAAACAGGTCACAGAGATATTGTGGAAAATTGCATGAGTGGCCCACATACAGTGTTGGCCAGACATGCATGAATTGTCGACTTTTTGTTTCATGTTGTCAGTTATCATGTCCAAAGCCCTCAATGCACCATGATGACTGGCTGCTGGAAGACCTTGCACAAAAAAACAAGTTGCAGAAGTCCACAATTCACCATTCAGTTTGATTTTTCTGCAATTGAATTGTCCAGCAGAAACACAAGTTGCACCAGGTAGGGTTACATATATGACAGTTACCAAAGATCCTTTCTCATGGAATTGAGTTTCTGGATGAAAAACTAAAAACAGGGTCAATTTAAATATCAAGAGTTTTAAAATAAAATAAAGAACTTATTTTCAATCAACAGTATTATTGTATGCAATGGCGCATTCACAAAACCAAGCATTTCAGTAACTTGACAAGTGGCTTGAGACTATTCAACAATGGAGTTCCAAAAATGTACAGAGCAGCCACATTTTCAAGCACAACTCGTTCTACAGATATAAAAATGAAATTGCATCAATTAGGCCTTTTCACACCGCAGTGTAAAATGAAGGTTCCCGGAAATTTTCCTGGGAATCTTCCTGTGAAAAGGTCGGCCCAGGCCTACCTGGCCACAGCCCTAATAAATTTTCACCGACCACCCTCTCCCTGCAGTGATAAAAGGTAAATGGCCAAGCAGGGGAGCTTTGTGGTATCAACATTTGCATTCTGCGTCATTTAGGTGATTAAAATTAAAAGATACATACCGCCTGACAACAGCGGGCCACTTCAGCACATTGCATGGTAGCACAAAGCAGAATGAATGGCTGTCCTCGTTAACTATAATCCCTCATGCATCTGGATTTCCCAGAGCAGTTCCAGCTGCATGAAGGATTATGGGAAACGAAATCAGGCATTCATCCCATGGCTGTCACAATGTGCCGAAGCATTGGAGAGTGTTGGGGGGGTGGGGGGGGGGGAAAGAGTGAACAAGTGAGCGAGTGGACGACCGAACTGACACTTACTCCTATGAGAGCATAATCGGTTGGGGGCGGAGCCCCCCCTTAAATTGCCGAGGAGGGCAAATTCCCGGGAATTTGGACCGCAGTGTGAAAGTGGCCAATTATAACATTGCTTGTAACTTTCAATAAAATTGCTGAATTATGTGATTATTGCTTCTTAATTTAACAAAAATTAAAATGAGCCTTGAAATCAGGGTCCAAAATAGTTGAATACACATTGAGAAAAATAATCTAAATTCAGTCAACCCAACACAGTAAAATTCCCATTATTTGGAATTCAAACAACCGGCAGCCTCAAGTAACCAGCAAAAAAGGTCGCAGAGAATAAATAGGTAAAAAAAATATGCAAGTTTAAAATTGGCACCCTCCCTAGCAGTTAGTTCACCAATCATGCAACACGCAATCTTCAGCGAACAAAAAATTCACTTATCCAGCATCTACCAATCCCCATAGGTGTCGGGGATAAATTGTCAATTAACATTATTTATACAAATGGCAATAACAATTTAAAATGTTTAAATAGGGTAACTTTTCCGATTTGATATCTAGCAATGGATTATGCTTTTACTCACACTGCTAGGTAAGCATCACAGGTTAAGTTTCTCGTCAGAAGAGGGCTCACTGTTGACTGGGAAATGCCTGCTATGAATGGCCTGAATCGCTCCTGGAACAATTTGGCCAGAAAGACTGAACCGGTCAAGTTTTCGTTGGTCTTCACAATCTCCCACAGAGCATTTAGAAATGTGATCTTCGTCGATAGAGGAATCCTCGTTGTATTCGGGGTCTGAAATAAATTAGAGCATGTTTAATTTCAGAGAGCAAGGAGATTCTTTCCCAGGTTTCAAAATTTGGGCTTGGCTGCAACTGCAAAGAGTAAATCCAGATCCTGTTATTAAAAAACAGGGAACCCAGAGATAAGACTCCAGGTGGCTTGTGGTGGGATGGTGGTTAGATTCAATCAAAATCTTATCCCCAGTATCTCCGACACTTCAAGGGCAGCCATTCTTTTTAACAAGCACCTGCTTTCCCCCAAAAAAAATAGAATCAATGGATATGATTTGACACTACACCAAAGCCCATAAAATCAGTGCTAAAAGTAAAAGCCTATTCCAATGGTTTGTGGTGAGTTTCACAGATAAAATGTTGAAGATTAAACACATGGTGAGATGGAGAACTAAACCAATAAACAAGTGGATGTTTAGAGTCAAACCTGAGAAATTAATTAAAACAGTGAGCAAAATGATCATTAACCCAATTAAGAATTCTCTATCAATTCTTCTTTCCTGCACTTCATTTCTGGAGAACTGCAAGGCCTTTGACTTTATCTGACATGGCATGCTTCCTACCATCTTCCATCTCTGCTACACCACCATAATCAACTAAATCTACTCTATAACCAGGCTTTATTCCTTGCACATTTTGGCCATTTCATCAATCTAGCATGCAATCCTGTCTCAAATTTACTTTTCTGTGTTTTCCCCATCATTGTTCACATTATCGTTCTGAACCAAAGTGCCCAGGATGAAATATTCATTCCCTCTCCACAATTACTGCCTGATTTGCAGGGCCCATCCAGTGCTTTCTCCTGTGATTACAATATCCAGAGCTTTTTTTTTTGTCTTATAAATGTGTAGCATTGCTCAGAAACTGAGGACTGCAATGAAATTGCACACAGATTTCAAATTCTGGTCCATCATTTTTTTGCAACAAAAAAGTTTTCATATTTGCAAAATTCCTTGTTTAATGTTTAATTCCAAATGTTTTTTCAGTGATTGGCAATGTAAAAAATCATCGTCAGCCAAAATTAAATTGTCCACTGTCCTTTACTATAGGCTTAAAATGAAATGGTGACTGATAAAATCTACATCTATCAGCTGAAATCTTTTCTTCTTTATCAATATTTTTATTGATTTTATCAAATAAATGTTACATAGGAACATGACAATAAAATAAAGTATTAACAAATCCTGTATAGCAGTACAAATAGTATTGAAACCTATGCTACATTAAAAAGAACAGAAAACCTCTCTACTAATTATCTAAGTATCAGCCACCACCCCCTTCAGAGGCTATTGACTTAACACAAACACTCCACAACTAACAGTAAACATTGGGTTCAAAAAGCTGAGATGGGTTATATCATATTTTTTATTATATATAAATAGGTCTTTTAAAGAGAGAGATTGTGAGTGTTTAAAATAGGTCACTTCACAACAGAGATCTCATTTAAAATGCAAGAGCTTTGCTGAAGCCGGTCACTTGGGCACCAGAGATTTTGCAAAAACAATGAAACTGCTTTGCTAAAGAATTTCAAAAGCAGGTACAAATGGAAGAGTCCCGGGCTCAAGAGGCTGATAAGATCTTTCAAAGATTGGGTCTGGAGCCTTAGGGATCATGTAGTTCTGCAGTGGCTTTTGAGTCTGCAACATGACAAGCTGGCAAGTTTAGTTCAAAACCCCATTTTGAAGACAGTTCTGAGTTCAGCCTGTTGAAAAACCCTTGTGGTTCTGACAAGATGAACTCGGCGGTGACCTATAAGAAGAGGTTATCATTTACAAAACCCCTGATGGGGCAAGGTTCTTCAGCAAGACACTGAAATGACAGATGGAAGTAAATCAGTTTGTGTGTGTGTCCAACGAGCAACGAATCTCTCTCTGAAACCAACAGAACCTTCCTGAGTGGTTACCATTTAACTTTAGGAACTAAAGTCTGGTGAAGATTCATATAAATTCTGTGCACAGTCTAATTTGGAGGAGTGAGAAGTGAGATTGGACTGTGAACCAAAGAACTTTCCTGAACATATACATATTACATACATGTGCACTTAGAATTAGAAGGGGGTTAAGTTAGGTTAAGTTAATAGTAATAAGTTAAAGCTTTTATGTTTAAAGAAAATTAAAAGCAACTTTTGTTTAAGTAACCATTTTCTTGGTGAATTTCTATTGCTGTTGGGTTTTGGGGTCCTCTGGACTCATAACAAAGCAAAAAACTAGTTAATCTTACAAATTTCAAAAGTAATTAAGAAAATACCCCATAAAGAAACAAAGTTAAGATTCATTTCAGTAGTGGAACATCTAATTTTTTTCTCCCAAAGTCAGACATGCCATCCTATTGGACAACGTGTGGCTGTGCACATACTCGTGGCGAACCGGCCCCGCTTGTACTGCTGCGTGTGGGGCAGCCAGGAGAAAATGGCGCCGTCGGGGGACCTCCTTTCCTCGTGGCTTTAACCAGCGTGCCTCAGGCAGATGTTATGATGTCACCGCCCACACAGGGGTGGAGCTCAAGCAGCCCTTAAAGGGGCACGCATGGGATTTGAAATAAAACGGTATATAAAACATGGTGGCTGTGAGTCTCTTCCATTGTAGCTGCTACTACAAACCATTGATTATAAGTGGGAGGGACAGCATCTTTCCATCTCATTAAAATGGCCCTTCTTGCAATAAGGGAGGTGAGGGCAACTGTATGGAATTATGAAGCAATCAATATCAAACCTGCTAGTCCACTTATTCCAAAGAGAGCAATAAAAGGATTGTCAAATTAATATCAACGACTAAAGGTACACAATACCCCTTCCAAAAATTGAAAAGACAAGGTCATCACCAGAACATATAATACAATGTACCTTCTTCAGTTATATATTTGTCACATTTAGAAGAGAGATTAGAATGGAATTTAGCCAATTGGACTTTGGAATAGTGGGGCCGGTGTACGACCTTAAACTGTATTAATGAGTGTCTAACACAAAGAGAGGATGAATGCACTTGTTTCAGAATAGAATTCCAAGTAATTTCAGAAAATGGTGTTGAAAATCTTGTTCCCATAGTTGTTTAATTCTGTCCAGGAAACTATCCCTAGAATTTAAAAGTAATTTATAAAGCCCAGATACCATCCCTTTATGATTAGGTTGAAAATTATAAATCATTAGGTTCCAGGTCTTGAGGGAGCTTCAATTTTTTTTTAAAAATTAAAAACTCCTAACCTGTAAATAACAAAAAAAATGATGTCTAGATATTGTAAATTTGATGGATAATTGTTCAAAAGAAACAAAATTTTTGTCAGTACAATATCTAAAAAGGATTCAATATATATGTTCAAATCCAGTAAAAGAGAAAAGACGTGCTCAAAAAAATTTGGGTCATCAGTATCAGGTCTGTAAATATAAACAAAAATGTTAAGTTTATTATTCTTCTTTATTCTTTGGCTTGGCTTCGCGGACGAAGATTTAAGGAGGGGTAATGTCCACGTCAGCTGCAGGCTCGTTTGTGGATGACAAGTCCGATGCAGGACAGGCAGACACGGTTGCAGCGGTTGCAAGGGAAAATTGGTTGGTTGGGGTTGGGTGTTGGGTTTTTCCTCCTTTGTCTTTTGTCAGTGAGGTGGGCTCTGCGGACTTCTTCAAAGGAGGTTGCTGCCCGCCGAACTGTGAGGCACCAAGATGCACGGTTTGAGGCAATATCAGCCCACTGGCGGTGGTCAATGTGGCAGGCACCAAGAGATTTCTTTAGGCAGTCCTTGTACCTCTTCTTTGGTGCACCTCTGTCACGGTGGAGAACTCGCCATATAACACGATCTTGGGAAGGCGATGGTCCTCCATTCTGGAGACGTGACCTACCCAGCGCAGTTGGATCTTCAGCAGCGTGGATTCGATGCTGTTGGCCTCTGCCATCTCGAGTACTTCGATGTTAGGGATGAAGTTGCTCCAATGAATGTTGAGGATGGAGCGGAGACAATGCTGGTGGAAGAGTTCTAGGAGCCATAGGTGATGCCAGTAGAGGACCCATGATTTGGAGCCGAACAGGAGTGTGGGTATGACAACGGCTCTGTAAATGCTAATCTTTGTGAGGTTTTTCAGTTGGTTGTTTTTCCAGACTCTTTTGTGTAGTCTTCCAAAGGCGCTATTTGCCTTGGCGAGTCTGTTGTCTATCTCGTTGTCGATCCTTGCATCCGATGAAATGGTGCAGCTGAGATAGGTAAACTGGTTGACCGTTTTGAGTTTTGTGTGCCCGATGGAGATGTGGGGGGGCTGGTAGTCATGGTGGGGAGCTGGCTGATGGAGGACCCCAGTTTTCTTCAGGCTGACTTCCAGGCCAAACATTTTGGCAGTTTCCACAAAACAGGACGTCAAGCGCTGAAGAGCTGGCTCTGAATGGGCAACTAAAGCGGCATCGTCTGCAAAGAGTAGTTCATGGACAAGTTGCTCTTGTGTCTTGGTGTGAGTTTGCAGGCGCCTCAGATTGAAGAGACTGCCATCCGTGCAGTACCGGATGTAAACAGCGTCTTCATTGTTGAGGTCTTTCATGGCTTGTTTCAGCATCATGCTGAAGAAGATTGAAAAGAGGGTTGGTGCAAGAACGCAGCCTTGCTTCACGCCATTGTTAATGGAGTAGGGTTCAGAGAGCTCATTGCTGAATCTAACCCGACCTTGTTGCTTTTCATGCAGTTGGATAACCATGTTGAGGAACTTTGGGGAGCATCCAAGGCGCTCTAGTATTTGCCAAAGCCCTTTCCTGCTCACGGTGTCGAAGGCTTTGGAGAGGTCAACACAGGTGATGTAGAGTCCTTTGTTTTGTTCTCTGCACTTTTCTTGGAGCATGTCAGTAGTTCCTCCCCCTCGCTTTTGCCCGGATCGGGGCCGCCACTGCCTACCTTCTGCGCGGACTGGGGCCGGGGCCGCCGCTGCCTTCCAGTTACACCCCAGTTACACAGCAGTAAGAAAGGGTGTGACTCGGTCAACCCCGTCAGAATCCAACCGGGTCCCTGACCTACCTCAGAGGTAGTTAGAGAACCCAATTAAACTTACCTCGTCCATGTCCACAGGTGATTTGCGACCAGGTATGGTCCGACCTAGGAGGGGAGGCAGGCCCCTCCAGCCCGGGAAAGAAACCTGCATAGGAGAAGGCCACTCCAATATAAAACCAACGACCCAAGGACCTCGCTACCACGTCCCAGCTTGATTGGCCACGGCACAAGAACCATGGGTGTAAAGGGTGGAGCCAGTACTGCGCACACTGCACTCCACCTAAAAGCTCCTTTGCGCAGGCCCGAGGACAAGAAAATTACCATTAGTGTCGGCAATATCCTCATGTTTAATAAATGGCACTGATTGATCGATCAAGATTGAAGCACCCCTGAGATTTAACCAAAAATGCTGAGTGGAATTACTGTCCCTTCCAAAAATTCAAAAATAGCGAGGGATCAGATAGACAAAGATGCATTTCTTGTAAAAGAATAATCTCGGGTTTAAACTGAGGAAAACCTTTCAGTGTTTAACCGGATGGTTTAACCCCATAATATTCCATGACAAAACCTTAATACCTATGACTGTCTGAGACATTAAAAATCAAAATTATTAAGTGATGGCATGCTCAATAAAAAACCCTTATTAAACTAACAAAACACCCTCCCCTCCTGTGAATCCCAACTGCACGTAGTAGCAGCAGCTCAGTCAAAACAATGCCCCCAAAACTCGCTGCTGGTAGTAATCCCAGAAATATGCATTCAAGAGGAGAAACTCACCAGCTGCAAAATTATTGAGTCTAGTAAAAAAAATTAAAATTTCCATGGATTCACTAGTTAATTATTAACTGAAAACTTTAATTATCATTTAAGGGAAAGAGACAAGAGGTGAACCTTTCTTACTTTATAACAAATATAAAAAGTTAAAAAAGGAGAACTTAACAAGACATATATTTTATAAAAGAAAGACATAACCCTAAAAAAAATTAAGGAAAAATATACAAGTTTTATAAAACATTGGTTTAAATTTACCACAAAGTAAGAAAAAAGCAAAAGAAGACAATAAAAAAGGGAATTAGAAAGAGTCAATAAATACACATTTTACTCATCTTCTGAGACTGGATGATAATCTTTCAGAAAGTCAGCTGCAGCCTGAGGAGAAGAGAAGCTCTTCTTGGTATTGTCCGGTAAGGTGATTCTCAATCGAGCTGGGAAGTGCAACAATGGTTGATTTTAAGATGGCACTATAGAGCTGAGACATGAATTCTCTGTAAGTGGAACGTTCATTCATTACTTCAGACAGGTAGACTTCCACTAACCTAATGTTCCGATTCTGATATTTTAGAGTCCCTCTGCGTCTGGACTCTCATAGAAGCTGTTCTTTGATCTGGAACTGATGTAAGCAAAGAATGATTGAACGCAGCTTCGTGCCAGGAGCAGGTCTAGAGACAAACGATCAGTGCACTCTGTCAACTCTAGGCGGAGTTGGCAATAGCTCATGTCCAAAAACCTCACGAAGAAACCCAGCAAAGAAGTCAGAAAGCTGGCCTGATTCGGTTCTCTCTTCCAAATTAATGATTCTCAAGTTGTTTCTTCTGTTTCTCACTTCCAAGTCTGTGACCTTCTTCAATAATAAATTGTGAGATCTTTTCAATTCCAGATTATTGGTTTGTGCATCATCCAACAGGGCGGCCTGAGTTGAACAGTTCTTTCCAGTTCCTTAGTTTTGGAGTCATGTTCTTTGATGAAGTCATGTCATTCACCCATATTTTCAGCAACTTGAGGAATGGAGGTATGGATTTCTTTCGAGCTCTTTTTAAACTCTAACATCTCTACTCACGTTCTTGATGTATTTCATCAAAAAGTAGAGGCTTCTGTTTTTTTCAGTAGATGAGTTAAAAAAAAGGAGAGGCTTCTTCCTTTTCTCCCAGCTTTAGCTCCACAAGCAGAAGTCATATTGAATAAATGTAAAATAAACTGAGAAAGAAGAACTAAAACTAAGAAAAAACTCCTCATTGAGGAAAAAGTAGCTTCAGGAAGTAAAGCATAGGAGCTGAAAATGTTAGGAACACCAACAAAAATGTGTTACTCCATGCACCACCAGCAGGGAACTCCCTCTTAAATCTAATATCTGACTTATTGGGTTTATGGATTAAAGAATGGAGTTAATGTATAACATACTGTCAAGACTCTAATTGTACCATTTACTGACAATAATAATGGATTTAATAGATGAAATAACATTACACTTTTACTCCAGCATAATTCTTAAATCTGACACGAACTAATTAATGGTATAAGCATAATTAAAAATAATTAAAAAGATAAATGAACTCCTTGAATCAATTCCATTCAATTTCATCATGATGGATATATACTCAACCCCAGATATGTTGCCTCAACTCTGAATCCTTAAAATTACCCCTTTTGACAAGATATTTTCATCTGTTTTGAAAGCTCCAAATATTGTTATAATTTGGAATTTAAAAGCATAAACCTGTAATGATGAACTGGATTATTATTAAAGAAAACAGGGTTAGCTCATGCCCATAAGGGAAGGAGATCTTCCATTCTTCCGTATCTGGCTAGTCTATATGAATCAAACGTGCAATTCTGTTCAAGAGAATCAATGCTCGTCTTGTAGCTTACATCCCAAAAAAGTGAACAAATAAAAACAAATAATTAGTTACCTTCTGATTGAATCTATCCAATGCTTTGTATAGTGTTGTCTCATCAAACTTCTGGAAGAAAATTACCAATGCTATTTCATCCGAGGTATTCAGAGCCCTTTCACCAATGAAGCAGTCAAAAATATTTGCCAAGGAATCACTGTTTAAACCTTGTTTCAGTAGCTCCGTCTGCAATGGAATTCATTCAGAAAACTATAATTAAATAGTCAAGACATTTTACTGATCTAATCTATCTGAAAATAGTCGGGTCTTTGTTGGCCAATGGTTTCCATGATGTATAAGAATAGTAGATAAACACAAAATTACTATATACTAATTTCTTCTGCCAGTCATCTTTATTATCCAATAGATCCTTGAATTCTGAGGATGACACAGAAGGGATAAGTGCCCATCAACCTGGTTGTAAACTGAGGTGAAAAATCTTTGAAACTGGACACATCACATGGAAGAAGGCAGTGTGAACACCATCAGGTATTCATTCCATTTTATAAAAGAGAGGCTAAATCAAATGACTAAAAGAAAAAAAAGCACATTATGTAAAATTAAGCTTTAAACACTAACAATTATACTTTAGTAACTTAATGTATCCCTGCCTAACAATCTCAAGTGATCTTTAAATTGTGACACTGCTTACCTTAGCACAGGTATATTCTGTGATGTTGAAGGTGCAGACTTGTTCGGGTTTAATATTTACTAGGAAATTATTAAGTGCCGAACTAGAGGAAGAAAATCAAAAAGATTCCATTGTAATTCAGATAAATAACTTTGCAATGAAAACAACTGTAACATTTTCAACAAAAGCATTAATACGTTTCATTCGTTATCTTTGCAAGAATTCCACAGGGGTTCCTTTTCCCAAGACTGTTTGAAATGGCACCCCTGCATAGAGCAGATGCTCAATGTTGATCTGCAGGTGACTTGTACAAGGATCTGACTTTCCTCAAAGGCATTGTGGATTATGGGACTGGGAAATTTGATTTACAGTGGTCTTAATTATTCAAATATTAATTCTTTATGCAAATACTAACTCTACTGGACTTGTGCACAGGCTTTGATTGTAATTATCTAAATTCACTTGGGAAATTTTTCAGGCATGCATGTCTTTCACATTATTTTTGTCAACTGTACAATGATATTTATCAATTCAAAACAGTTGGGTTATAAAAAAAGACAAATCTTTTCAGTTAGAAATAATTCTGAAAACATGTGAAATTATATGTCAACGTGTCAGGTATCGAAACCAGGATGTGAGAGGGTGTCGAGGGCGCTGAAAGGTTCCGAAATGTATGGGAGGAGCTCGGGCTGCCGATGGTTTGGACTAGACTCTGCATGGCTGCATAGGCTACGAGAGTGCTAGAGACAAATCCACGGAAACCCAGCGACTCTGCGGGGAACTTTCTTTTGCTTCTCCTTCTCTGACTGTAAGAGGCACTTCAGGCAACTTCTGCCGATGGTGAATCTGTCTGCCTTACAGCAGACAAAAGGCAATTTTGTTTAATGTGACTTTTTATGACATGACAATCAATTGAATCTTGAAAATTATTGACTTATAACAAGTATTAACAAATCTGGTTACCAATTCCATTCAACTATTCCAGGATGACCAGAAGATCCATCTGCACAATTGAAATGTCACTTTTTGTTTTGCAACTGTGAATATTTGTTCATCTATCTTTTATATTTATTATCTTCTTTGACTCACTGGTAATTTAATTTATACTATTGCTGTTGGTGTGTCTTACATACCAAAATAATTTTGGTGTATGTGTACATTGCACTTGTGTATATAACAATAATTTCTTGTATCATATTTAAGACATTTTAGTGATTGCACTTAGCAGCTTCAGTGAAAATGTTATGTCACAGTTTGAACTGACTGATTGCAAAATTCCAAAAGATTTTAAATATTTCACATTTTACGTGGTTGCATATCAACAAAAACTGAGCTGTAATTTATGTGCTAATTTTTTGAGATATCATCTGTTTAAGGAAGATGTACATCAGATCTAGTTTTCCCACAGGCAATGCACAAATTGAGCATTGCCTTAAATTCTTACCTGTCCTTGTCTGCACAAAATATCCTCTCTGTTTGAGGAAAGAAAGAGAAAAATATTGTAAGATACACACATTTTTGCCATAAATATAAGCTGAAAGAATTAAAAGAAAAAATGTATTACCTGTTTTAAATGAGAAACTGATTTTTTTTTTAGTACAGTACAACTCAGATTATCTGAAATTGGATTCTCCAAACCCTTTTTGGAGCCAAACCGACTGGGGATGTCGGGCTTCTGGCAGCAGCAAAGCTCAGGCTCTCGGGCAGGAGCCGGACCCTCCTCTGGGTCCTAGAACGAGCATGGCTTCATTGGGGAGGTGTTGGTGATTGGCAGTGGCCAGCATTTTTTTTGGTGAGAATTAAACATTATTTTAATGCTTAAAAAACTTTACCGTGTTATTGTATAAACACTGTTACAAGTAATTTGCTGTTGCTACTGGGCTGTTTTTAAAAAATGACCGGTTCTCCAAAAAGAATGTTTGTCTGAAATGGGCCGAGTCCCAGCCATTTCTGATAATCAGAGTTCTACTATAATTAATTCTGAAGTGGTTAATAAGATCACACAGGCAAACATAGTGCCAAAAGGAAACTATGAAAAATGCTTAAAAACTACAGAATGACAGTTGTTCAGTGGGCTTAGAAAGGAATATTTTGAACATCTGTGCAAAGCACTGCCTTTTTTATAAAATACATGCCTGGTGTTGGATCTGGTAGTCCTCCAGGCAACCCCAGCCGACTGACTTCAGATTTAAAATGTGAGTTCACCCAAATAACCACCACAGTTTCATTAACTCCACTTGGAAGAGCTTGAATGTAGTATCCAAGTAAGTCTATCAAATTCTGAGCAGTCAGGTTCTGAAACAAAAAAAAAATCATTTGGATAATTATTTTAAATCACTATATTTTATTTTCATTCTTAAATACATTTAACAATTATACAGAACACAAAACACCAAAAAAAAAACAATTCCCTACCCTTTCTAAATAACCCCAGTTAAAAAAGAAAGAAGCAGTCAGTGCATCCATTGAAACACGGAGAGACCCTCTACAAACACAGTGTTATATCCTTGAGAGAAGCCTTCTGGCTAACCAGAAATGATCACATCCTATAGTGATATCAGCGAAGTGCCTATATTTTCTAGGTAAGGCTGCCAAATTTTCAGGAAGGTGTTGTTTCCTTTTCTAAGATTATATGTGATATTCTCAAGAGGAGTAAAACTATTCATTTCCAAAGACCCTCTATCAATGAGGAGAGGGGAATCAGATTTCTATGTCACTATTATGGATTTCCTGGCCACACATCAAGCGATTTCCATAAATTGAATTTAGAAATTAGTTAACGATCTACTAACACTGGTGAAGCTCCCCAGGAAGCAAAGCTCAGGATCTAAAGATCTAATCCTGTGATCTTAGTCAAAGGGTCACAAAGGTCATACCAAAATGGCCTCACCTTTGAACAAAGCCATGCAGAGTGCAAGAAGGAGCTGACCTCTATACCACATCTGTAGCACATTCCTGACAATTCAGGTTTATATTTATGCAATATCTGTGGGGCGAGTTATAGTAGATGGAGGAAATTATTGTGAACCAATCTGTACAGGCATTAATGGCAGCTAACAAATTTCCTTGACATAAATCTGACCAGTGTTGTTCATCAATTGTTCAAATCTGATTCTAGGTTTGTGTAAACCTGGCTTTGGGCCCTCGTTCAGCTGTAAGGAATACATTTTAGAAATAAATTTGCATTAATTTCCCTCATGAAGCAGTTTCTCCACATCAGTAAGTACAGGTAAAGTAATTTCTGGGCCCAGAAAAGATCTTAACTGAGGAAGGTCTTGCTGGAAAAGTCATATTTCCTCTTCAATTGATCAAATGACATGAACAGTCCTTTACTGTAGCAGTTGTCCAAATGTTGGATCCCTCTAACGATGCTAAGTCTCCAGAATATTAAAGTCATGGATACAAGTTTATTTTGTCTCACAGGTGTTTTTGGTGTCAGTCCCATTTTCAGTCTAAGACTTCCATGAGTCTCACACCATATTTTAATCAAATGCTTTAAAATAAGATTGTCTGTCATGTTGGATATAATCTTGGAGTTTCATTTATAAGTAAAATCACTGAATATCTTTTCTTTTAGGAAGTGCAATCCAATTTGTATCCAGGAGGGGAAACCATCACCCTCAAAAAAGGATTAAATAAATTGCCTTTGAGCTGCAAAATAATAATTTTTAAAACTGGGTAATTGAAGGCCCCTAATCTATAAATCTCATGTTAATTTTTCCATAGATTCTCTGGTCATTTTACAATTCCATATAAATTGTCCATCATGTTTGTTGAGGGGTTTAAAGAAAGTTTAGGGTAGTGGAATGGGTAAGGACTGAAAAAGATATTGTAACCTCAGTAATATATTAATTTTCACAGTTAACTCTGCCAAATAGAGTAAAAGGTAAACTCATCCATCGATGTAGAGCCTCTTCAATTCTACTGAGCAAAGGGAGGTCATTAAATTTGTACAAATGTCATTATCTACAGTTATTTCAAGATATTTTATATAATTCGGAAGCCATTTAACAGGGCTTGTTCACTGATACTCAGCATAATCAAAACTTGTTAATGGCATAATTTCATTTTTTTCCCCAAGTTCACCTGATATCCTGCATCAACACCATAAGTGTTTAATACAGTCTGTAATTTGGAGAGGGAGTTAACAGGATTTGTTAAGTACAAAATTACATCATCTGCCATAATCCATTTTGAAACCCTTTATATCAGGATCATGCCTAATTGCTTTGGCTAGGGGTTCAATAGCCAAGACAAAGTCCTGGAGACTAAAGGCAGCCCTGTCGACTCAATCTACTCAAGGGAAACGCTGTCGCGATCCGTCCGTTAGGGATAATTTTGGCCCAGAGCTTATGATAGAGGGTTTTTACCCAGTTAATAAACAAATGCCCAAACCCAAACTTGGCCAATAAATATGGCCATTCCAGCCTATTGAAGGCCTTTTCAGCCTCTAGAGCTACAGCAATACAAGGCTCAGTCTTAGATTTTGCTAGGTGGATAATATTAAAGAGCCTATGTAAATTGTTAGCTGACTGACATTTCAAAATAATGCCCAAACCATTTTCAATCGGTAAGCCTCTCAGATTGAACTATTTATGATTTTAATGCAAGTAGACATCTGGAAGAACTAGCAAAAAGGTCACCCAAAATAGTTTTCCAGAGGTGAACAGGAAGTCTGCAGATGGAGGAAACCCCCCCCCCCCCACCCACCCAAACCCCTTTATTCCTCTCACTCAGCTGGACAAGGACAGCTTCTTTCCCACTACCCTCAGATTCCTAAATGATCAATGAACCAAAGACACTGCCTTACTTTGACATTTTGTGCACTATTTTTATTTATTGTTGTGAGATGGTTAAATGAATGTTTCCACTGTGACGCTGCAGTAAAACAGAACAAAAATTGTGCCTTGTTCATGAAAATAAATTCTAATTTTGATTTATTTCACCCACTGCCCAATTCTTCATATTCCCAATCAAGGGCTGGCCTGAACGATCGACTGAATTTCTTTCCATGGATGTTGCCTGACCTGCTAGTTCCTCCAGCATTTTGTGACTTGTTGTGAAAATAGTTTTGATTCTTTTTGGGCCCACAATGACAGATTAGATCTCTTTTGTTTGTTTGGACACTGACCACTTTGCAGGACAGAGGAACGCTAATCCACTGCTGCAAACTATTTTTCATTACTCCCTGTCCCAGTGAGATTCAATAATTATAAATGGATAGGCCTCATTTACTGCTGAGATGTTAACTTGAGAACATTTCTTGCCAGAAACTTGCTGGTAGTTTAAAAAAATCTGCAACAGGAAAGATGCAGACATTACGGCTGGAACCTTTCAGTGGAGAAGAACAATAAATAAATCAAACCCACCTTTACTACATAAGGATTCAGGTTGACAAAGGTTGCAAAATCCATGTTGACTTTATTATTTGAAAGAACTTCAAGGTCTTCCAGAGGAATGCCACCTTAAATAAAGAAATGTTACAATAATAGAAACTTGTGGGCATCATCTTTATAAAATATCTCAGCATTATAACTAAGATAAATTGGCATTCATTAGTACAGCTTTCTGAAAATAGCATTTTTCAGGAAGGACAAGGCAGAAACTTAGTGGCAAGTTTTGTGTTAAAATCAGGGTGAAGTTGTGGATCAGTCATGTGACAATAATCCAGACACATCAGCCTTGCCTGACCAACCTCTTCCAGAGAGCCCGACAGTGCACGGTACCTATATTTATGAAATGTAATTTTCCATCTTTTATCACCTCCCATCTAAATTTTAAGCCACAGAATCTAGATAGTAAAGTATGAATCATGGAAAATCATGATCTAGAAATACAAGTATTTAAGTCCCTCTGCAGTTTGGATATATTGTCAATTTCTGGTTACAATTGAAAATAGAAATACGCATGCATGTAACGTAATCTGCATTGAAGAGCCAGTAAAACTGATCCCATGCATTTATAAAGTTTGCCAAAAAAATACGGAGACATTTCATCTGGAACCCACGCTGATACCAATTTGGTATTCTGGGCGAGTCTGATTTGCCTGCAAATGGTCTATATCCTTCCAAGTCCATCCTATTCAAATGTCTTTTAAAAACATTGCAATTGAACCCATTTCTATCATCTCCTAGTTCCAGATGCAGACCACCCTCTGAGGGAAAAAGTTGCCTCTCAGTTCTCTCTTAAATCTCTCCCCCTTACCTCAATTCTTGTATTGTCTACCCTAAGAAATAGACTGTGGGATGCATTTTATCTATACCCCTCATGATTTTATAAACATTTACAAAGTTATCCCTCAGCCTCCTACAATCACCCCATCTCATCTTTCCTTATAATTAAGCCCTCCAGTTCCAACATCACAGTGAATCACTCTGCACCCCATCCAACTTACTAAATCCTGCCTACAAGCGTGTGGCCAGAACTACACAGAGTGCTCCAAGTGTGATCTAACCAAAGTCTTAAAATGCTCAGATAAATCTTGAACATTAATTTGAACCACATTCCTCAAAGAATAAAATAGGTTCAAATGAGTTAAAGATGTGGTCAATATTTGGAAGAGAGTAAATTAGTGCAAGGCATCTTCTGCAATGAGTTACATATCATCAATGATTCTCACTGGTGATAAGTTGCAACTATAGAACATAAGCAATGAACTTTCAGTTAAATGGAGCAGAAATGTCTGCAATTGCTTAAAGTGTAATAAAGAGGAGTAATATCAAAATTTTAGATGGATTTCTTTTCGGGAGGGAGTAAATTCTGACTATCATAAGGAGCATGCAATGAGATACAATTTAGGAACGATGTGGCGGCGCACATAATTGCAGCTGCAAACTGGCTCCGCTTGTTATGCGCAGTCAGCAGGGCAACCACAGAAAAGATGGCGCCACGGGTCCTTCTCTTCCGGTACAGACTGGAAGTATGCGTACGCACTTATGTCAGTGTGACGTGAGTTCCGGGATGTAAGGGGCAGGCTCCGGAGGACCTTAAAGGCTGCAGCGTGAACTTCAAAGTAAACTTGTTGTGCTTAATGAGCTCACAGCCTGTTGGCTCAGTGTTTCCTGCTGCATTGGACAGTCTTCAACCCAATGGTGTGAAGACTGAATGTTCCAATTTCAGGTAATCGTTACCGACAAAGTTCAACCCCCTCCCCACCTTTCTGATCCACCACTAGTCTTCCTATTTTCTCCTCTTTCCCATTCACCCCTTCTAGCTGCCTCATCACTCATTTTCATCCCCCTCTCCCTCCTAGTTCCATTCATATTTTACTCAGGGGATCCCCTTCCTCACCTGACTCCACCTGCCCTTCACCTCTCCACTAAAGGTTCCCATGGTCACCTCCTTATGAGCTTCCTGCATTGGTAAGTTTGCTGTTCCTGCTTCCCATCTCCATCATCACCTAACCTGATTTATCTGCCTTTCTCTTTTGTCCTTTTGTCTGCTTCCACTTGTTACCCATCTGTCTCTGCCCTCCAAATCCAATCCCCCTCCTCCTTCCTGTCAAGTCCATTATCCTTCAACATCCCTTGATCCATTTATCATCTCGAACCCATCTCATCATTCCCAGCCCCCACTCTTCTTTCCCTCTCCATTCTCAGCCCAGTTGAAGGGTCTGGACCAAATTCCTTCCTAGTAGATGCTGCTCGGTCTGTTGAGTTCCCTACCAATTTGTTTTCTGCTCCAGGCTGCAGCATCTGCCATCTCTTTTGAGTTCCCCCTTGGTGCAAGGCCGCATTGTGGGTTACTGGGGAACCACCTGGAGCCATTTTTCCCTACCCAACCAGTAAAAGAGACAAAGGCCACCAGTAAACTATTCCTTCTTTGCAAGGAATAAATATAGTGTTGCTCCTTGCAAAATGAATTATTTACTGGTGGCCCCAAAACTCTGAGGTCTTCAGACAGTTCAGGGCACAATAACATGTGATTCTAAGAAGTCCTACATCAACTCTTCAAGGGTTTGATGAACTTCAAGCAACCAGATACATCAACTGCAAACTTTGTCCTATTAACTGAAGTGGTAGGGAAGAAAAAACTAATACTTTGAGCCCCTGTAAAGCCATTGGCCTTGCAGAGGCTGAGGCCTTTCCAGTGGCAAACCTAAACTACAGCAGATCTGCATCGGGGCCTCACATTTTCAAGGCCAGTATATTCATGGATCTGAATAAATCAGATGCAGCAGTTCATGAACATGATCATACATAAAATAGATGAAATTTGAATTAATGTGGAATGGGAAATTAACAATATTATTCTAAAGAGTTACAAAACAATTAAACCGAATATTGTCCTACTTAGATCAAATCAAATTACAATTTTTATTTTAGAAAATTCTGCCACAAACAATCTGAGGTAAAAGCTCATGAAGCGGTTTTTAAAACATTATTTTGATGCTGCTATTCTCTTCGTAGGATGCCTCAAATAGATTGATAGATTAACTCTTTCCCAAATAATATAATGTAATTTCTATACACGTATCTTTCTACTCACCTAGATAGGGTTTCATCAGATTGAAGTAGGGGATTGGATTCCTTTGCTGAGATCCGAGGATAGAAAATGCTAGGCTATAAAGAAAATCTTTCTTTGACTGTGTACAAGTAGATAGATCCAGAGGTCCAGCGTCCCTATGAGAGATAGGTTAAAGCATTAAATGTCTTCCCAGGCTCCATTTTTTTGAGGCACATTTCACATTCCAATACAAATGCACCAAATTAATGTACAGTGGTAAATTAAACAGCTTCACTGCCACATAAATCGCACTATTTAATGTTAACAGAGTAAAGGTGTTAATTATCACAAGGGAACAAATAAATAATGTTCTCTTCTAAAAATGTGAGTTGTAATGCATTCACACTTACAAACATAAACTCTGTGCTCTTTGAAGTTTCTTGTTTGCTGGAGGAACTCAGTGGGTCGAGCTGATCTGCGGGAGAAAAATGGTCAACATTTCTGGTCAGAACCCCTCATCAAAACATGATGAAAGGTTCCGACCAAAAAGGTTGACCATTCTTCACCTCCCACCAAGGCTGCTTGATGCACTAATTTCCTCCAGCAAACTGTTTTCACTCCAGATTCTAGCAACTCATCTCTCATGTGTCTTTAATTGTCTTCACACTGTTTCCCTGGTCAGTGACGACTTGCAGTCAATTTTGAGATTGTGTATTTCATAACAATTCTCCTCGACTTTTTATCCTTTATTCATTAAAGGCTATCCTTAAATTTTCACCAGAACCATATCCTGGTTCATATTTTCTATCCTTTTAATTGTACTCAATCATAAAATCTTCCCCCCACCCCCCATCACCCTCTGCTCACACACTTTGAAATATCTCACCCCCATCGACCAATCCACTCCCTGAAGTATTTGACTTCACAATGTCTCTTCCTGCTTTCAACAGCTTTCTTGATTAGACTTCTTGCCATGAAAAATTCTCCAGGTCTAATCCCTAGCTATAAATTTCCTTGTAATATTTTCCACATTAATTATTGCCTTCAACAAATACATGGAAGATTCAACACTTACGTTAGGTTTGAAATTACCAATTGGCTTTCATTCAGATGACACAAGTTCATCCCACCAATAGCTTTCAAAGCAACAGCATTGAGAGTTCCGCCTAACTGCAGATATCTTGCTATGATGGATACAACCTGTCAAAAGAAATGTAAAGATTTCTGTGGCTGTTACAAAGAGAAATATTATGTTTCTTTTTCATTGTTACTGGTCTCAAATGTTTACCCAAAAAACTTTTTGATAAAACGCACGTTTTAACATCAATGGAATTAAATATTGACAGAGAGGAAAAATAGGCTGATTATTTACTGTCACCACTTTACAGAGATTTACAAGAATGTTGCCTGGATTAGAAGAAAGGTTGGACAAACTTGGGTTCTTTCCTCTGGATTGTCAGAGGCTGAGGAAGCCCGCATAGATGCTGATAAAATTATGAGTGGCATTGATGGAGTGAACAGTCAGAATCTTTCTACCATACTAGATGACGTGCATTTAGGCGAGGGGAAGAAATTTAAAGACGTATAGGCCCATGTTTATTTCAATGCACAGAGAATAGTAGGAGCCTGGAGCACGTTGCCATTAATAGTGGTGGAAGCATATGAGATAATAACATTTGCTAGGAATAGGGGAACATGTTTCATGTGTAGTAGAAAGCACCATGTATACGGAGATGTGGGCTGAAGGGCCTATGCTGTATTTTTCTACTTTTATGTTCTGTAATACATTAAAAATTAAATCTTTAAATATTTGACAGATTATCTTTAATTCTCTTCCCACAAATTTTCTGAATTTTTTGAGTCTAAACGCAAGTTGCCATATTCATATCTATCTCAACCGGAGTTGTGCTTTGACAAGATGATTTCTAATTAACCCGTTCAGTGTGAAATATTTCCAATGCACAATAATTAGGGTATTTAGATGCCCTGGTGTTGTGCTGTCTGGTTCCAGGGTAGTAGCACTTGATTTCCATGTTTTATTTTAAAACCTTGCCTAGATGTAAGGATTTTGATGAAAAATTTTTTTTAAAAATAACACTAATTCTGACTGCCTCACATAGTTCACTAATCTCTTGAATGATCCCAATAATGTGACATAATGAGGCTTCCAAACAGTTTACCACACAACATCTTACAATTACGGTTCACATTTTTTTGGTAAGAGGAAGCCAGAAACTGCAGGTACCCTGTCCTGTCACTGTTGCAGTGTGGGATTGGTCCCTGCCTGTTTGCATATCATTCGTAATATGGGAGCAGGTGTCCTGTCCATGCCTTGGGAACCTTCAGGAACAGTAAAAATCTAAGGAGCTCACCGACACTCATTCGGGATTTTGATACATGTAGTGCACGCCCAGAATGCAAATAATTTCCTGTATTCATCCTCCTACTGTATGTCTCTCCAAATGACAGCTGCTTTTACACTGGAAGAAGCTTAACAGAACTTCCGGTGCAAAGCTGGTATTTACCAAAATTCAAATGACAGTGAAGGGAGTCCTGTCCCTCATTCAGAATTACTCCTCAAAGCCACAAACAGTCTTCTACTGCACCAAAACTAGTTAAAGTTTGTGCTTTATTTTGTACATTACATTTCTACATCATTATTTTTTTCATTTTAAGTACCATTGATATTTCCAGCTGTGGCATCATTAATTCAGAAAGAGTATCAACTCCACTGATATTCCAGCCATTGATTTCTGTTGCATTAAAAACTGTAGATATATTTCCCAGCATTTGAATCTGTTCTTCCGGCAGCCCATTGGGGTAAATCTATTTCAGAAGGACCAAAGTAATAATTAATATCAATACAAATTTCAGAAAAAAGACAAACCTTTAAATAGGTTTTTATAAGGGCGGCACGGTTGGCATAGCGGTTAGCGCAACGCCTTTATAGCGCCAGCGATCAGGACCAGACCGGGGTTAAAATCCCGCGCTGTCTGCTTGTACGTTTTCCCCATCTCTGCGTGGGTTTTCTCCGGGGGTTCCGGTTTCCTCCCACCATTCAGAACGTACCAGGGGTGTAGGTTAATGGGATTGGCAGCATGGGCCCGTGGGCCAAAATGGCCTGTTACCGCACTGTATGTCTAAGTGTAAATTTTTTTAGAATTAAAAATATTTGATACCAGATTGCCTTAATTAGTTCTTTCCTTTAACAAATAAACCTTAGAAGCATACCATACGATAATGATAGCCCATCTACACCACCAAGTCCACACCGACTATAAATCCATTTTATTCTCCCATAGTCTATCAACTACTCCCACATTCAACTCCTCACCCACGAACTAGGGGTAATTTAGAATAGCCATTTAACTGACCAACCTGCATGCCTTTGGCATGTGGGAAGGAAGCAGTGCATCCAGCGGAACCCCATGCACGAATGTTCAAACACCACACCGACAGCACCGAGGTCAGGATTAACCTGGCACTGCTGAGGCAGCAGCAGGACCAGCTTCCCCACTGTAGATCTCCATCAATGTGATGAAGTGTGGCTCCCCGCTTCTTCAGTTATGGGAGATCTACATGGTGACATTTGTGCCCAAGATGCTGGGTGATGCAAACATTATGATTCCAAAATATGAAGAGATATATTTTGAAAGCAAGTATTTAAAAGGACCAGAAGAGCAGAGGAATCAGACTTACAAAGCAATGATTATTCATAGGGGAATGGAAAAGTGAAACAGAAGAGGAGGGACAAAGAAGGGGGAAAGGATAGTGGAAGACACCAGCAACAAAAAAAAATTAAAACGACTTTCATTCCTTTCAAGCCCTTTTTCTTAACCATTCAAACCACAGGCAAAAATCTTCAAGGCTGATATTAATTTTAAAACAGTCTACTAATTATGTTCAATTTATTGTGAATATCTTTATCATTTGTAGCTGCTATATCAGACTGAGACCATTACCTGCAGCAGTCTCTTTTTCAGAACTTCTAACTGAGAGGGATTAAAAGAAAGGGATCCCAGTTGAAGAACATTATTGTCCAATACGCGATCACTCAAACAAAGATCCAACTGTTTCATGTTGTAGATGGCAGGTGTCAGATCATTAATGTTCACTGCTGTTATCAGCCCCTTTGTACAGTCTGTTCAGAAAAAGATAAAATATTTCAGTTTGCTGATTATATTTACACACTACAGCAAAGAAACAGGCCCTTTGGCCCATCTAGTCTGTGCCATCCTATTATTCTGCTTTGTCTACTGACCTGAACCCTCCATACCACAACCATCTAAGCTCCTACACAAATTTTTCTTAACTGTCAAAATTATGCCCGTGTTCACCACTTCAACTGGCAGCTCGCATAATAGCAATTAAGAACATTCTGCTCAGAGAGTAAAATAAAAAGGTAAAATAAAATGGCGGAACAGGTAGGGCTGAAAATGGAAATCTAAACTATAAAGAGATACATATTCTCACTCTACAAATGAATCGACAGCAATCTACACCACCCTTTCTTCCAGCCATCCCAATAAACATGTATTTCGCCAAAGATCCACATGTCACAACTCGCCAATTCAATTATTTCAATCAACCCTCAGGCACAGGCAGTTTTCCAAAAGATTCCATGAGCCCAAGTACAACACTTGATCAAAGTCATGGTGAATTCTTATTCCTTGCATCTAATATACCTGAATGGGAAGGTAAACATCAAAACAAATATGATTCATGATTCACAGCCCTAGATTGGCTTAGGTTTCTAGCATGGAATCATTCACCACATAGTCATAGTATAAGCATGAGGCATATATGCTTTACATGCATAACACAGTTCCTCTAGCCACTCTTGTACATAAACAATTTAGGACATACTTGTTAGGTTGTCTGATTCTTGTAAATCCAGTTGTTTTATAAATACAAGAACATCACTGGGTGATTTCCATGATTTTATTTTCTTGATGAATCCTGGAAGTGCTTCATTGATAACAGTCTGCATAGGCATCACAGAAAAAAAATTGTAAAATGCACATACAGTACAATCACAATCAGTTCCTGAATGATCAATGATAATCTTTGATCAATGCCCATTCCCACCCGCCTTGAACCCAGGGTAATAGGCTAATGAAACAGTGATCAGCTGATTTGTTCCACTATCTATATAATATTCGGGTGAAAATAATGAAATAAAATGATGCTTAAAAAAAAAGTCCTTCTATTCATTAATCCATTCCATACCCCTCTCTTACACATGCCCAACTTTGGGCAAATCATTCTTTTTTCAGCTCAGTTCCTTGAGGGAACCAGAAATGCTGAAAAAACTCAGCAGGTCAGGCAGCATCTGTGGAAATAGAATAAGGTCTTCCACTACTTGGTTTCTCAAGATTTTTTTTCAGATTTCCAGCATCTGCAGATTTAGTTTTCCTTTCATCCTTGTGAAAGCCATTGGATTTTGCAGTCTTAAATTAAAGGTAGAATAGCTTGTGATGACTGATTCCATGCGCTATGCACGTGGAAAATGAGACTCAAAAGAATTAAAATGGCACAAGTCACATTGCACTGGATACCTCCACCTTTACTCTTTAAAATCAGTGGAAATTGAATGTATGGCTCCTTATAAAAACAGTTTGTGCACAGTAAAAATATTACAGAATAGGTCTGTGTTACTCTGAACCAGAGAGCATCGGTTGCCTGGTCCTTGATTGTTCATGCAGACAAGCTAGTGTGATCAGGCTGACCA